>NC_139555.1:32031417-32631417 GCF_965112155.1 Podarcis liolepis
ACCCTTTTATCATCCATTTGCTGTGCCCAGTTTTGCACATAAAAATTTGCTTCCTCCATTTATTAAATTAACCTTATTATTTTTCCAGGTAAGTATCCTAACTGTTAACCAAGGTCAGCCTTATTCTAATGAATGATTGGCCTCTCTACTGAAACTTCTGAGATTTACTCTAGCTAAGTAAGCTTCATGAATTCCAAACTGCTTACATTAATGTTCACAAGCGGCATAAAAAACAACAACAGCAGCAACAGCAGCAGCACATAACCATATTTGGAGCAAGATTACTCAGTATCCTTTGAATCTGGGCTGTGTTATAAAATATCTAAACAGACTTATTACACAATTATCCAGGAGGAGGAGCTCTCTCTTCCTACCTGCGCTCATGACACCTTGAACTCCTGTCTTCTGAATGCACTGTTCCACATCACTGAGGTACTGAATGTTTCCATTTGCAAACACAGGGATGTTTACAGCCTTTCTATGACAGCAGACAGAAACGCAAAAGCAACAATCAAATAAATGCACAAGTAAAGCTAAAACAGAAAGCAAACTCAAGAGCATCTGGAAACAAAGCACATTTTAATGCTGTTAAAGCAACATGCATAATACCCCTCCCCTCAGATGTATGTATCTCACCCCACAGCCAAAGGTTTAGGTTAGGAAAACTGCCTCCCCAACACCTTGCAAGCTGTAGTTCCCTTACCTCACGGCCTGTATGTGCTCCCAGGAGGCCACGCCAGCAAGAGGCCCCTTCTGTTCTTTTGTGCGACCGTGGACAGTCAGCAGCTGGAACAGAGTTGTATTTGTTTTTCAATGCAGGTAAGACAAACACATAGCTTTGGTACATTTGCTTTGCTGCAGCATATGAAATATGGTAGGATTCCTTGCTTCCAGTATATCACATGTTGGCTTGGGATTCTGATTTATGGGGAATCCTCCCAGTTCAGCTATATTATCTATGGTCACCAGGGCCGTGTCTTTATAAATCATACATAGAGCTCATCTTGTAAGCCTTATCCCGGATTAATTTGAATCAATAATGAAACTTTGATAGGGGACTACAGCTTCTTCTAAATACACAGTTAGAGCAAGAGCACTGTTGGGAATCTCTCCTGCTCGTTTCCATTTTGATCGTTCAGCAATCTTCTCTTTTCTAATATGTTACTGGCTCTTTTCACAGGAGAAAACAGTATGTCTCCAGCTGGTTGAAAAACAACAACCAAAGTCAGGAAAGCTGGGCAGGGTTCGACTAATGAGTACTGTCAGTGGAAGCCCGTGCAAGGACTTCCCCTTGTGCAATGGGGCTTCTCCCCCTCCCCCAGAAATTGGCTTTGAGGAGGGGGCAAAATCCAGGAAGAAGGGGGTTCATTCTGTCTGGCAATCTGAAATACTTGCCTTGATAGAACCACCAACATAATGTGACATTGGATCCCTCCCTGAATTTTTATTTCTAAAAATACTTTGACTTTTGACTTATTTTAAAAAAATCAATCACTGAGTTACTGTATATATCTGTTTGAATGAAGAATATTAGAGCCTTGCAACGAAACAGGAACAGCCAGCTTCTTACTTGACAACCAGCCTCCTCCAGCAACTGGGCATATTTCACAGTCTTGCCAATTTCTGGGAAAACACGGATTTTGCATGTGATGGGAACAGAGAGCTTCTCATTAGCCAACACAACTGGAAAACAGACAAAGATAACAATTGTGAAATTGGCTGAAGTCAAAAGATCATGGGCTGTATCCAACGGTTGTGAAAGAAGGTGGCAAGCGCATGCAACCTCCCCACTACTAGTCAAAGAGATTATTCAGAGGGACAGCTTGCGCTGTGTGACACAGAACTGTATCTGAAGGGTAGGGTGGAAGGGCCTAAAATGGGGTGGATGAAATTTGCACACAGTGCAGTTCTGCTGGCACAAGATTGCTCCACCGCATTTAGGACACTTCCTTCTCTTGCACTGCAGTACTGTGCAACACATCCCAACACTGTTCAGAAGCTTTGGGGGATATAGGGGCAGGCCAAGGGAAAGTCTGAGATGCAAGTTGTCTTCTCTGGCAGCTTCTAATGCAGCACCCCCTTCCACCCAATGTACTGCTTATACTATATTATCTGCCAGGCATGGGCAGAAGGTAGATGGGACCTACTGGTAGATCTCTTGAGCAATTTGCAGTAGATTCTGATTTGCAGAAGGATTTGCAGCAAGGATTCTGACTCCCAATTGTTTGACAATACTAACCATCCCCTTCCAAATAAGGCTAGTAAAATGACAAGTGCTTGGAGGGAGAACTAGGAGTAACTATATGGAGTAAAAAAACCCCAAAATGGTATTTCCTCAAAGCCACAAAATACTGAACCCTACTATGCATATTTTCCACAGAAGTGTGTTCATACTGCTTAAAGCATCAATTCTTCCTACATATATCTATCCAGACCCTGAAATCTGAGATTCTCTATCAGCTGCCCCCACCAGCAGGTGGTTGGGGGCAAAAGGGCCTTTTCAGGAGTGACTCCCTGGCTATGGAATGCTATCCCTTGATAGGCCTGCCAGGCACTTCCTCCAATATCTTTTCAGCACCAGACAAATATCTTTTCAGCACCAGGAAAATATCTTTTCATTTTCCCAAGCCTTTTAAATGAAGCTGTGGTCTTAATTTTGTTTAGCTATGCGATTTTTATTCTCTGCTCTCTCTGATTTTAATCTGCTGTAGTTTTAATGCTTTTAAAAATTCTACATTTAATTGCTGATTTCTTTCTTTGTGAGCTGCCCACAGAACTTTGTTATAGGGCAGCTTTTAAATAATATCAGGGGATTCCTTTTCATTTCCCCCCTTCTCAACAGCTTTACTGTCCTTTTTTCACTTCTTTGATACATTAATGAACAATGCACCTCAACTGACCTCTAAAATTGCTGACTCCTTTTTAAATTTAAAAATTAAAGAATGCACACTGTGTATGTATAGTTGTTATATTTACATCCTGTCTTTCCTCCACAAAACTCGTTGTTTTTTTTTTTTTAGTTTCACAACAATCTGCTAAAGTAGATTAAGAGCAACTTGCCATAGACCATCTATTATGCGTCATAACTGATTGGGATTCCCAGGTTCAAGCACAACAGTCAAATGACAATGCTACAGGTTAGACAGGATATTAGAACAAACTAGATTAAGTTGTGTTCCAGCCTGCCAAGCTCAGTTTTGGTTGCTTCAGAGCTTTTTCTGGTCGCCAACTCCTGAAACTGGATTAGGCTTCAGAGTCTGTTCCTGTGTGTGTGTGACAACCTCCCAATAGCAATGTGCTGATAATCCCATTGATAAACAGGTGACAGCTCCATTTACACCTACATGATTATTTTCAGAGCCACTGAACACGAGGTTGCAAATTCCACATTTTATACTCCAAATCATAAGCAGAGACCATGTTTGTGTGCTTCAACACAGCTGCAAATTTGTGAACAGCTGGAAACTTGCAAAAAAATGAGACAGGCTGCAAATAGTATATAATGAACCATCCTATCCTGTGTCAAGGAACAAAATTAATGCCCTGCTTGGTGCATGACAAGTCCTGCAGGATCAGGTTTAAGGTGCTGGTTTTAACCTTCAAAGCCCTATACGGCCTAGGACCCTCGTACCTACAGGACCGCCTCTCCTGGTATGCCCCACAGAGGAACTTAACGGTCTTCAAATAAAAACATCTTGAAGGTCCCAGGGCACAGAGAGGTTAGGCTGGCCTCAACTACAGCCAGGGCTTTTTCGGCTGCGGCTCCGATCTGGTGGAACGCTCTGTCACAAGAGACTAGGGCCCTGCAGGACTTGACATCTTTCCGCAGGGCCTGCAAGACAGAGCTGTTCCACCAGGCCTTTGGTCAGGGCGCAGCCTGACTGCCTCCTTTGGCAATCTTTACAGAACGTTAGTTTATGGTTGCCATCAATTTTGATTTTAATTAATTTTAATTAATTTTGATTTTAATTAATTTAATTAATGTTGTACTATTTTAGTGTTGTTAGCCGCCCTGAGCCCGGCTTCGGCTGGGAAGGGCGGGATATAAATTTAAAAAAATATTATTATTATTATTAGCTCCAAAGACAATCCCTTGCATTTTTTATTTATTCTGCTCTTCTCCTACTCCATTCTCAAGAGCATCATGGACTTACTCATCTTCTGAAGAAGCTTCCATTCCTCCTGCAAGAATGCTCCATAGTGACCTACATACAAACACAAACACAATGAAAAACCACCCATAAAATCACGGCCTAGTAGAGACACATTGATAGGAAAGTTTTTGACATAAAACAGGTAAGTATAGATGAAAACTATAACTGCAGACCCACAGTAATGTTCCTACTTAGGCAGGGAAAGGGAAACATAACATTGTTTTTCAAAATGTATTTAAAAAATAAACATAGTAACAAACTATTATCTCACTCTTTATGCCAGAACTGCAAGGATTTTAAATTTGCAGCAGAGAGTTCTAATTACATTCACATTCTGCTCACACCAACTAGAATTCCTAGAAGCCTGGTCTGTCCTTCCATTACCTGACTACAGAATCTGCTTCCTTTGTTTCCTAAATAGTCTTTTAAATTAGAGAAATATAAGAAGCTTAAATTATAAGGCACCAGCAGGGTGTTACATGAGACAGCACTTAAACTTTATGAGAGGTTTAAAAGGCATATACCATTAAGGTCTGATTCAGAGTCTGCTGCACAAATCAAGCCTGCAACCCTAAACACACTAACTGGATCGTAATTCATGTTCAACGTCTCAGTAAACATGTTTAAGACTGGACTGTAAAGTTTCACAAATTAATCCAGATTAGAATTGCTCAAGAGCATTTAGTAATGCCATGCTATGCACTTTTACTAAGATGCAAATCCTACTGTGTTTAATGGGGCTTCCGCCCATGTAAGTGTGAACAGCATTGCCGTCCAAATTATGTAAGGTTTTGGTTTGCACATACCTCTTTTTGCAATCATTTGAGGACACCCCAAATTCAAGTCAATAGCATCACAGTAATCTTGAGCCAACAAGGCAGCCTGGACAAACACTTCTGGGTCATTGGCACAGAACTGTGAAACAGGCATACAAGCCAAAGAATAAGTGAGAGGCAACTTTAACACCCAACTATGACAATACATTTATAAAACAAAACAACAGCAATTTATTTATACCCCACCCATTTGGCTGGGTTTCCCCAGCCACTCTGGGCAGCTTCCAACAGAATATTAAACAGAATAAAACTTCAAACATTAAAAACTTCCCTAAACAGGGCTGCCTTCAGATGTTTCCTAAAAGTCAGATAGTTGTTTATTTCCTTGACATCTGGTGGGAGGGTGTTCCACAGGATGGGTGCCACCACCGAGAAGGCAGAATCCAGTGGTCCTTGGGAGGGCATCCTTGGGGGCCACAGGAATTTGCAATTTCTTTGTCAATAGACAGAGATGAAGGTGCACCCACAGAGGCCTCCTAACTAAAGCCCCTCCTCTGCTCTTGGTGCTCTGAGAGGGCAAAAAGGAGGCATTCTGGAATGGGGGATCAGGGGAGGCACCAGATCTGCTAGAATCAAAACCTGACACACCCCTAGAACAAGGAACACATGCCAGCCCTGAAGTTGGTGTGATAATCCACTGAGAACAAAGGGAAGGAATTATTTTCTTTTTAAGTCAAGGCGAAGGGGAGGGGAAGACACAGCTCCTGCTTTCTGCCATGAGCACAGCAGGGCTTGGATTGGGCATTCCTTTTGTCTCAACTCTTGCATTCCATGACCCAGAAGGGGAGTTTGGCTTGCTAGACATGCATCTTTTGGCCTTAAGGTTATGGCAATTATTATTCTACAATAGCTGCTGTAACACTATCTATTTTAAAGCTATTTCTTCCAAAAGCCACCATTAAAGGACAGCATAAAAATATAAAGCAAAATTATGTGATAGCTATTACCTGCACAATCAAAGGTCTATCTTCAGGGCACACATCACAATACAAGTTTTCTTTACGGTAATTGGCATCTCTGACAAAGACCTGAGCATGCAGCATAGGGGTATAACACAGCTGGGCTCCATGGCGGCGACTTAACAGTCTCCAAGCCAGTTCACTCTGATCCACCATGGGAGCAACCACAAAACGGGCACCTTTCAGTGTGTTTCTCCAGAACTCAAAGCCCTCAAGTTTGGGCATCTTCCTTTGACTGGAAGAAAACAGAAACAAAAGGTTCTCTAATAGATTCTAGTAAGTAAGCAACAGTTTATATGGCTTTTAGCTTTGTTCCATACACAGCTCTCTGCAGTAAGCATGCTAAAAAATGCACAAAACATTTGGGGAACCCTTCCTCCCCCCCCCGAAAAACCCACACAAAAGAAAACAATGCAAGAAGAATAAATGTTTGTAGAGCCCTGTAATGTGCAATTCAGATACTTGCAAGTCTCTTCTATGTTCTTCTAGGTGATTGTTAGTGAAGAGCAAGAGCAAATAAGAGTTTTTACAGGATTACACAGTATCCCATATTTTGGAATATCTTGCATTTACTACTTGTCTTTTTATATTTTATGATCATCATTTGATGATTCTGTGAACATCAGTGTGAGCTGTCTGGTACTACAGTATTGCAAAAAAAGGATTCATAACATCACAGCAACACTCATTTTGATATTTTTATCTGATCTATTGTAACAATTGCATTACTGTACATTAGCAAGCCAATGCTCAAAAGTGATGTTATATTAAGACACTACTATACAAATAGCACCAATGCAACACTTTCATCTTCTTATCCTTAGATCATTCACGTGGGGAAAGTATTGCAAGAAAAAGGGGCTGTGGACCAAAGCTTCAAGGTAAGTGATAGTCATACCACTCCCTCTGTCCTATGAAGGCTGGGGGTACCCACCTGCTGCCTCACATGTCCAGTCCAGAGCTGACAAGTATGTACATGCCAAAAGTTTGGCCAAACTGTGGCTTAGACAGGCCACAGAGGGACAGCCCGGGACATCCGCCCAAAAAACATCCCACTCTGCCACAGATTCCCTCCGCCTCAGCCTACTATTTTGCTAAGTCCAAAACAGCAGCATTGGGGGGAAGCACAATGGTGGTAAAGGAGCCACCCCAGCTGTCCCTTTGCGGCTCATCTGTCTCTCCCCATCCCTGCTGTTCTGTCACCATGGTGCCAGCATTTAAGTTCCAACTAAACTGCAGTGAGGCACAGAGGGCTGGGATTTTAAGCAGGGGATTGCAAGTACTTTGATTTGCTTAGAGCAAGCAGATTGCTTGGTTTGCCTACTTTGTTGTGATTACGGCTTTATCAACTTGCTTTAAACACTATACCAGAAGCACATTTTGGTGGAGGCAAGGCTATTGTCAGTGTGTCTTAGTCTCTCTCTCTTTTGTCAACTGTTCATTTCAATGCAAGTTGTTTTCATAGAATCATAGAGTTGGAAGAGACCACAAGGGCCATCGAGTCCAACCCCCTGCCAAGCAGTTTTAAACTGCTTTTATTCATCATTTAAACGTGTCTTGTAAACCACTAAGGAGGTCTTACTACAAGCAAGCGGCAAAAAATACAAAGGAATAAATGAAAATGCAAAAAAAAAAAACCCAAAACCCTGCAGTGGAGGCTCCCCCATCCCAACCAGGTAGGTTTGCATGTTCTTAAGGTCAGATAAATAAAAGAAGGAAGAGCAGCTGTTCTATGACGCTAGTAATATACCCCCCCCCACACACACCCTTTGCAATAGAGCAACAGGGGCCGGTTCCGCGCTCCTTTCTAGGCTGGCATTATCCTGGGAGAAAAGGAGCTGCGCTGAAGAAGGCGAGGCACCTGCCGGGCGGAGGACCTTCCGGGGCCATAAGGCTTTTCCTGCCTCTCGGCTCTAAAGCGCGCCCAGCCCAGCGCTGCTCAAACCGGGCGGCCGCCCTCGAGGACTTAGGCCGTGAGCCGCGCCCTCCCGCCTGCCCTCCCGCCCGCCCGAGTACACGGCCCCCTCGCCCGAGCCTTCAGCTCTCTCCCTCTCCGGTACCTGGTTCCTACTGAGGCAGAGCCCCGGGCAGGGCGCTGAGACAGCCGGACGGCGCCTCCGCCATCCCACTCCGACCGGCACAGCGGCGGTGCAACTTCAAACGGGCTCCTTCGGAAACGGAGGCGCGGGCGGAAAGAGGCCGCGAGGAAACCCGGCCCCTCCCGGCCTCCCCCTAGCGGGCAGGTTCGCCCATGCTCGGAAGCGCCTTATGCCAGCTGCGCATTTAAAGCTCTCACAACGACAGCGGGGCGGGCAGCGAGTTAGCAGAATACCCCGGGGCAAAAAACACCAGAGAATTGTTCAACACAAGGAGGTGTGTGGGGGAGAGTTATTGGGTTGTTTTTATTTTGATTTATATATACCTGATGTTAGCCGCCCTGAGCCCGGTCTTGGCTGGGGAGGGCGGGGTATAAATAAAATTTATATACCGTATATATATATATTGCGGTTTTATATTTTGATTTTGTTCTGTGAACCACCCTGAGACCTTTGGGTATAGGGCGGTATATAAATTCAATTAATAATGATAATAAAAAAGAAAGGGAAAGGACCCCTGGATGGTTAAGTACAGTCAAAGGCGACTATGGGGTTGTGGCGCTCATCTCGCTTTCAGGCCAAGGGAGCCAGCATTTGTCCACAGACAGTTTTTCTGGGTCATGTGGCCAGCATGACTAAACCACTACTGGTGCATGGAAACACCATTTACCTTTCTGCCGCAGCGGTACCTTTTTATCTACAGTGGTGCCCCGCAAGACGAATGCCTCGCAAGACGGAAAACCCGCTAGACGAAAGGGTTTTCCGTTTTTGAGCTGCTTCACAAGACGATTTTCCCTATGGGCTTGCTTTGCAAGACGAAAACGTCTTGCAAGTGTTCCGATTTTTTTCCGCTCCCCCCCTTTTACTAAGCCGCTAAGCCGCTAATAGCCTTTTAGCCGCTAATCCGCTAATCCTTTAATAGCTGCTAAGCCTTTAATAGCCGCTAAGCCTTTAATAGCCGCTAAACCTTTAATAGCACTAATCCGCTAAGCCGCTAATAGGGTTGCTTCGCAAGATGAAAAAACTGCTAGACGAAGAGACTCGTGGAACTGATTAATTTCGTCTTGCGAGGCACCACTGTACTTGCACTGGTATGCTTTTGAACTGCTAGGTTGGCAGGAACTGGCTGTTGTGGGGATTCAAACCGCCGGCCTTCTGATTGGCGACCCCAAGAGGCTCAGTGGTTTAGACCACAGTGCTACCCGCATCCCTACAATAATGATAATAAGGCATGTAGTACTGTAGGGAAATTGTGGTTTGTTTCCTTCGACATTGGTTGCAATAATAGCAGAGAGTGGAATGTGGCTGCATGGGGTAGCTAGGGCAAGGGCCAAACTCTCTCCCCACCCTTTCCTGAGTTGTGAGATTATGCCTTTGTATGCTGTCTGTGAATTTAGGTGTGTGTGTGTGTGTGTGTGTGAGTGAGTGAGAGAGAGAGAGAGAGAGAGAGAGAGAGATTTATACCCACCTTTGAGTCAAGGGCAGAACTGAAAATTACTAGATAAAAGGACTGCCGCTGTTCAGCACCTCTCTCAAGCGCTCCTCTGATCTCCCAAAAGGTGCAGTAGTCACACTTACTCTATTACTATGTGATGAGGTCCTTGTATTGTGCATTTTCTTGTGCCTATCAGCAGCAGTCAGTAAGTGGAAAATGCATGATGTGGCAGCATTGTGCTATGGGTGAGAGATACTATATGTAAGAAGGGACTGTTGGAGAACTCAACACAGGGATACAACTTCCTGTGCTGGCCCTGTGTTTTCATCTGGCTCCTAGTGTGGGCCTTCCTGGTCATAAGTACATAATTTCATGTAGGTGAATCAGATGTCAAGTTTGTGTTCCAATTTATAACAGTTTATTAGCAACTTTTACAGACTTGTTAAGAGCTACTGGTTTTCATTTTGTCCTTATCTTGTTTACATTTTAACAATGAAGAATGTACTGTTAGTGGCTTTCCTGTATTTGTTTCCATATAATGAGGAGAGAAGAAACTATTTGAGTTTGGGCATGGTTGTTTTCTTCAATGCAAAATTCTGTGGACCGACTTAAACTGACCAAGCAGGAGCCTGTGAGAACAGATGAGGCTCGGTGGAAGGAGAGGTGCTCCCCATTTATATGGAGATTATGTTCTGAGGAACTGCGCACATCAGTGAAATTGTGTATAACTGAAACCCATTGGAAAAGTCTTAAAACACCCCATTTCACTCTGCTCCGCCCTGCCCACACCCTGTTCCACCTCCATCCTTTTAGTAACATTCTAGTGAGGTCTTTATGTTGTTTCCGGGTCACTTCCGGGCAGTGCTTTTTTTTCCTAAAAAAATGTTTAGGGGTACTCTCATTCCATCTGAGACTCGGGAAACACCATGACAGGAAATGAGGTCGCCATCGGGGATAGCAATGGAATTGACAATTTACAGTGCTAGAGAAGAAACAAATTTTTAAAAATATTTTTAGTTTCTTCTCCCGTTAGATTCACAAAATGTTTAGGGGTATGCGTACCCCTGAGTACACCAAGAAAAAAAGCACTGCTTCTGGGTATACAGTCGCTCACTTAGTGAACATGCGTAAACAGGGGGCTGCCTGTATTCAGTCAATCAGGCTCCAGGGGTCAGGTCAGCAAACTTTTTTAGCAGGGGGCCGGACCACTGTCCCTCAGACCTTGTAGGGGGCCAGACTATATATATATATTTTTTGGGGGGAGAACGAATTCCTATGCCCCACAAATAACCCAGAGGTGCATTTTAAATAAAAGCACATTCTACTCATGTAAAACCACCAGGTAGACCCCACAAATAACCCAGAGATGCATTTTAAATAAAAGGACACATTCTACTCATGTAAAAACACGTCCATGGGCCAGATTTAGAAGGCAATTGGGCTGGATCCAGCCTCCAGGTCTTAGTTTGCCTACCCATGGGCTAGCCAGTAGGGCCAGGCAGTTACTGCAAGACCTTGGATAGTTCCGAGCAGACAAATTGTATCCACTGAGCCCTTATGTATTCCTCCTGGCTTTTACCCTTCTCAGACTCTACCCATTTCATGAGACCTAAGAACCTTAAAGAGCATAGCACTCTGAGTCCCTGTTAGATGCTGCCTGGTGTGTTGCCTGTGGTGATAAGCAGGCACTGGGGAGCGTGAGATTCCTAGTGTAGAGAGAGCGGGATCCTCAGAGGAACCTGGCTTTTGGCAGGGGAAATCCTTGTTCAGAAGTATGTGATTCAAGGGGCTCCCAACTGACAGGATCAGGCTCCAGCTTGGTCTTGGGACCTGGGGCCTTCATGACTTGTGGTGCTGACTCTTCTTCTCTTCCTTCTCTGGGTCAGTGTCAACAGGTGGCAGCATTGCTCAATTTTGTATAAGCAAAATAAACGCACACACTTAAAACATGCATGGGTAGTATCAAATGCTAGCTGTTGGCACAGCTAGATATGATCAGATATGTTAATCACAGTAAACTAATGGGAGCTAAGATGCAATACAGACTCTGGTAAGTTGTTTATTTAAGCAGACTCCACTCAACGTGGGACAACTTAAAAGTTTACATGGGACATGGTAAAGCTTAGACATTCCTGAACTAATAGCTTTCGTTTTGAAATAAATAATGCAAGAACTTTTATCTTTCTCTCCCCCAAACATCTCAGTGCAAGTATGCATTCTGTATCCCAATGTTACAACTAGCAGCCTGAACATTTGCTTAAGAATCGCCATAAGTAATGCTCTCTAATAATAAAAACACTATACTGTACTTCTGGTTTAATTACTGCAAATTGGCTCCTTTATATAATGACTAATGATCAGTGTGGATTCAAGGCTGCCTCAGCTATTAAGTAAGCTTAGGCTGCAATCTTATACGGCAACCTGGGAGCAAATCCTCATGAACTCAGTGCGGTATAAATTAGATGTGTTGGAATCCACCGCTAAGGAATCTGGAGCGAGCTGTAAAATCACACTCTTTCCCCCAGTCCTTTCCATTGCACACATAACTAAATCTGTCCCTTTAAGCATGCTTTCTTGACTTTTACTTTGAATATTTTTAAAAATAAAAACAATGTTTTTATAGTGCTTGGGAGAACTTTTTGTTGTTCTGAAAAGCAGTATAGAAATGCTTAAATAACCAATTAGGACACTCCAAACCTAAGCCCTTGAAAACATGCCCTAGCCTTAATTCAGAAGTATATATTTCATTTCTGTCAATAGACATTTCTCTTCAGAAGAGAGGCATCTTAGACTATAATTTAGGATGACTGCACATATGTGTGGGGTGGTGTCAAAATGGCAAGTACCACGCCTAATGTGTGTTCATTCCTTTCTTTTGAAGGTTAGAGCAGTGCTTACATGGGTAGGAGCTCCCTCGCCAAATTTGGGATTGAGTGCAAATTAGTTCTCCAGCTGTTGTTGGACTAAAACTCTTGTCATCCCTAGCTAGCAGGACCAGTGGTCAGGGATGGGGATTGTAGTCCAAAAACAGCTGGAGATCCAAGGTTGGGGAAACCCTGAATTAACATGAACAGTGCAAACAATGCTTGATGCTCAAATGTGCTGTTTAGGCCACAGTTCTAGGCAAAGTTACCTGAGAGTAAATCTCCATTGAACTTAATGGAGCTTACTTCAGCATATACATATAAAGGATTACAGTGGTAATGTTATATGTAATGCCTAAAGATTTTGAGAGCAGCCTAAGAGAATCCCACATTTTCGGATTTCAGAGTAAAAACAATTCAGAACTAGCCTCACTACTGGAAAGATTCCACTCTAGTTTTTAGGTTTATTACAGATCACCTGCCTATGGCAGACAGATTAGCTCCTGCAAGTAAGTTGGTTTAAACAGCCCTCGTACCCCCTTCACTTCAGGTATGCTGACTTATTAAGACCGCAATCCCAAAAAACATTTTGGAAGAAGCCCTGTTAAACTCAGTGGGACTTACTTCTGAATAGAAATGTATAGGATTGCACTGTAAACCTACTCAAATGTGTCTCCTGGATGAATTTTTCCTGTAAATACTAGCACTTTTAACAGCAGTTCTCAAAGCAGCTGGCATGGTGGTTAGCCCTGTTCCACTGATGGGGAAATGAAGGCAGTTAAGTTGATGAGCTTCTAAAACCACAAAAGAAGAAAGAACTAAGAGGAACATTTGAGACTACATGATTTCCAGTCATGTAGCATGGTTATTTGATTATACATGCATGAGGCATCAAAGCAAGAGGAAGCCACTGTCCAATGAACTTGGATAAGGTTTTTGCAGCCACCAAGCTATAGTACCTGAAGAAACTGGGGGTGTAATCTCTCCCCACCCTGACCCCTGCTTCCAGAAAGGAATAGAAAATGCAAGTAAACATTAATAAGCACAGAGTATAGAAATAAGAGTCAAGGAAAGCCATGGCAGAGTTTAAGTCACCTTTAATTCCAGGAGAGCCACAAAAGAAAGGGGGCTCCAGAGCTTTTTCACCAAAGGAATGTAAAAATGAAAATGAAAACACACACACACAAAACAGAACAGGTCTGATCTGAAAACGTATTCATTTTACATTTCAGATTTCCAAGGAATTTTTCCTTAAAATTAAAAACTAAAACCAGCCACTAAGCTGCCTGTCCACAGAGGATCACCTAGCCAACCAGCTCCCAGCAGGTATGGAACTTGTGTGCAATCTCTATGCCCCAGCACTAATTAAAATAACCCAGCAGAGAACCTGGATTCTAAAGCAGTTTGGGGAGGCACAACAATCCTGCTGGATGCTGATTGCTCCATGTGTCTCCTCTGTATCATTGTTGCAGCAAAGATGTTCCGATTCTTCTACAAGCATATCCAACATAGATGAGGCAAGAAAAGGCTTACTGCTTCCAGTTTTTGTTTTTCCAAAGGGGTTTTAGGCAAATATTCATAACTACTACAGACTTCTTTTTTGGATGGATGAGACGGGGAGATGGTTCAGCTGTGGGAGGCTTAAATCAGATTCTTGTCAACAAGAACTCTCATGAAGTCTGAGCAACCCTTGAAGCAGCAAATGGGGCGGGGGGAATTAAGAAGCTAGATTGAAAGTATTTGGGGGAAATTACCACACTGGGTGCAGAAAGTTGTATACATCTGATCCATGCATTTTCCAGATGAATGCAGGAATTATCTTAAAGTTGCCCCCAACCTCTGCTAAGGAAAAGACGCTATACATGCTCCAAGCTTGGATTCCCTTCCATCAGAGACTGAATATGGGACCAGCAACATAGCAGAAGCAGCTTCACCTCTCTTTGGAGAAAGGTGGTGCTTATCATAGGAATCTATCTTCCATTCCAAATGACCACATTGTTCTAAAGATGAATTTTGGTTTTAATTTTGTAAAAACGAGGCAACCAAACAGCCGCAGGGGGAAGAAATACTCCACAATCAAATATTTTGTCCTTATCATTTAGCCAATCACAAATTAAAACAGTGAGCCTCTAATAAAGTAACAATAAAATAAATACCTAGAATATTTCAGATTAGAAATAATAGTTACAAAAAAGCCTCAATGGAATTAACTTACTGATACTGCTACAGAACTGACTCCTTCACAGACAAATGCGCCTCCAAAATCAGTTGCAGCTTCCCTCCTTACTCCCTAGGCTTGGT
Source organism: Podarcis liolepis (assembly GCF_965112155.1). Classification (NCBI taxonomy): domain Eukaryota; kingdom Metazoa; phylum Chordata; class Lepidosauria; order Squamata; family Lacertidae; genus Podarcis; species Podarcis liolepis. The sequence continues at coordinate 32,046,063 of NC_139555.1, forward strand.
CAGTTTCACTTATCCTTTGGAATACTTCTAGACAACAATACAATACAATACAATACAAAGCACAAAATACACACACACAGTCTGCTAATTCTTTTTTTTGTGTGTACTGCAAATGGTGTAAAATGTTGCCCTCGATACAGGTCCTTGCGACAGTGCAAAAATAATGTCACTGCACTGGAGAGAGAGGGGAGGGGGGACTCTGGCCATTTGGACATCCTAGACTTGGCTGCGGAGCAGATGACATGATGGATTACAGGAAGAGTTCCTTGGGGTTGTCCTAAGGGTTAGCTTTGAATTCTCTCTAGCAATGACAGTAAAGTTTCTCAAGTATCTAGCCTTCTCGAACACTGTCCCGAGGTTCTGCCAACGAGCTATGGATGATCCCAGTAATTGACTCGACACCATCTCCTTCCAGGATCGTGCGATGGTCCCCTTCAACAATGTGGACAAACACTTTCCCGTCACAGACCTGCACAGGGCACAAGGATATAAACATCACACACACACACTTTTTTAGTTTCATACACCTTCTGCCTTTCCATTCAGGAGAATGAGAAGGAACTCCTAACGACCCTTTTCTTCTTTTCACTACTTTCCACATTTTCTTCATCCTCTTTAAATCAATCACAGCCAAAGACATGTCAAGCAAGGCCTAAGACCTTTTTCTTTTAGGTTAATCATTCCATAACCTAGCAAACTAAATATTCAGCTGCTGCTGCTGCTGCTTCATAGGCCAGAAAAATACTTGCAGAAAGTAAAGATAAGGAGTTGCATCAAGCATTTGAGCTCTACATCATGTGCTGTTAAGCTTCGACTTTTGGAGCACTTCAGTTTTCAGTGAGGGGCAGAGATGTTTAGAAGATGGCTACAAACCATCAAGCAAGCTAGTTTTGTTGATTTCAATGGGACTTAAAAGCACACATAACTAGATGATGGACTGCAACCTATGTTACTTTAAGGGCTGTGGTGGGTGAAAATCCACAAAAAACCTTCCAGTTTCTTCTGTTAATGTTACTAACCTCTGAGAGCTTGTAGTCTCCTCCAAGACCTTCTCCGTACTCATTGTGGGTCTTTGCTTTCAGTAGCATCACATTGCCATGATACTTGCTCTGAGGCACATACTTGTCTCCTGCCTTCAGTTTCTTGTAAAAGGAAGCAGCAGCAAAGGCAAGGGCCTCGTGGCTGAGGTCTCTGTGATTTTGAGTTATCAGATCAACAGACGCGTTTATACGAGCTTCCAGATCTGGTAGGGGTAGAAGAATCTCCAGCAACTGCAAAGGGTACAAACAGGAAAGCTTTACTACAAGGTGCAGTTTCTAGAGTGAAACTGTTGTGAGCAAAATGTGCTCCCCCAACCCCAGCTGTGAACGGTGCCAAAGAGCATTACCTTATTGTATTCCGTGCCAGTGAACTGCTGAACAAAGGCACACAATGCTTCGGTTTCTGCTTCAGCCTCGTTTCCTGGAGTTAGCTTGGCTCTGTAGCTCTGGCGGGAGAGGACGGAGAACCAGAAAATTCATGTTAATCTTAGACAAAGAATTGAATTTTAGCAAAGGCACAAGCCCAAACCCCTTTGTGCCAGGCTCGGAGGAGGCGGGTTGGATCTTCCCAGCCCTGCCTGCTTCCACCAGCCTCTGCTTGCTGAGGGACAACAGTGTGGAGCTCCCTCTTTCTCCCACTAATATCCAGTGGGATCTCAGTTTGGTCTCCAGCTTGCCTTACAGAAATTGATTCAACAGGAAATGGGAGGCAATTCACATATGTGCACATGCAATAAAATACATGGTTGCGTGCTCTTCCTACATGGAAGTGTAATCTTTTCCAAGTGGCTCTTGTAGCTGGATTGGCCTCTTACCTGAGTATGTGCTGCTACATAGGAGTGAGAACCATCAAGCAGGAACAGGCTGTTGGGTAAATGGGAGGGATTCTGCTGAGCTTCCAGCTGACGACACATTTCAAAAGCAACACAGGCACCAAAGGAATATCCAGAAATCCGATAGGGGCCTTCCGGCTGCACTTTTTTAATGCAGTCAATGTAATAGGATGCCAGGCTCTGTATACTGTCCACAGGAGCAGCTAGTAGTGAGAAGAGGTAAAATGAGGAGAAGAATCAGGCTATGGATGATCACGGTCACAATCTTTAGAACGTTGCTGTAAAGAGCCAAAATTCCAGACTGTGGAACTGAAATAAATTAGACAAGTTTCTACCGTTTCAAAATTGTTACTTTTTTAGAATATGGATAATTTTTGTCATGAACAGCAGAGATGTTCAGTCTGGACTGAACCTCTGAGCCTCTGGCAGCAAAGGCTTACTTTTTGTAACATTTTTTCTATTAAGAGCCTTATAATATATATACTTGTGCTTGTATTTGCATGTATTTTTTTCAAGTGAAAGTTAACCTCAAGGTTTAGGGGGAAAACCTACTCTATATAGTTGTAGAAATCTTAATTCTGTAATTTACTACATGCTAAATGCAATGAAGACATCTGGATTCTGCCTACATGATTGAGGAACAGACTCATAATCAACCATCATGGCTAATTTCAGCCTCCACTCTTTCTGGAACCCTTTCTATGTTTTAAAGCAGACTTCGTCAACTTGGCGCCTTCCAGATATTTTGGACTACAAATCCCATCATCCCTAACCATTTGTCCTGCTGGCTGGCTCTAATGGGAGTTGTGGTTAAAACCATCTGGAGGACACCAAGCTGGGGAAGGACCGCTTTAAAATATACCATTTTGACTTGGTGCTCCCCTCCCCAAATTAAAGGAATAAGTGTTTTGTCCCAAAGGAATCCTTATTCCAGTGGTAAATTATCACCATATACCTCTCTTATGGCATGGAGACTTCCCCATGTACACATACACATGGACAAAATATGCTTGTATTCAGCAAATTGGAATGTTTGTGAAAGATGTAAATTGATCCCAGCTACATTGACAAGGATGACCTCTGGATTAGACAATCAATAAGCATCACAGAACTACCTTTTGTGCACTGAAGTCCATAGGCTTGTATACGTAGTTTAGAGACAAGGTTGTTGAAAACTGAGAGAGATCCCTCAATAGGGTGAATGAGGAAGAGAGGCGGCTCCGTGCTTTTCACCTCATTCAGCTGCAAGACAGTTGGTCCATCTGGATTAACCAACAGGTTGTTAAAGTCCAATCTGGGTTGCTCTGCTTGACTGCCTTTTGTCTCATGGGATGATGCTTAAAAAAAAGCAAGTTACAGAAACAGATTATGAACCAGTTAATGCCACATTCAGTCTCATAAGATAATATAAGAGCAGATTGTAGGGTGGTTTTGGGACTATCATTGGGCAGGTGTGGGTAAACCCCCCATTACCAGGACTGCTTATATCTGATTTCAAATGCAGAATCAATTGTGCAATGAGCTTTTATTTTTTGGAATTAAACAAAAAAAAAGTTATCCTCAGAGAAAACAATACACAATAGTTCTAGACCATATGTTGACTACATAGAAAACGAAAAAAGTACTCATTCTCTGTTGCTTCTGCAATAAAATGAAGAAGAGAAGAAGAGTTTGGATTTCATATCCCGCTTTATCACTACCTGAAGGAGTCTCAAAGTGGCTAACATTCTCCTTTCCCTTCCTCCCCCACGACAAACACTCTGTGAGGTGAGTGAGGCTGAGAGACTTCAGAGAAGTGTGACTGGCCCAAGGTCACCCAGCAGCTGCATGTGGAGGAGCGGAGACGCAAACCTGGTTCACCAGATTACGAGACTACAGCTCTTAACTGCTACACCACACTGGTGTTATTGCATCTATCTTCCCTGCTCCCAGGTAGCTAGTAGCAGTTTTTGGGTGGGTATTGATTGGGCAAACAGCATAAGAGGAAATGGTGAAAGACTCCTTAGGCCCAATCCAAGTGGCAGTCCCATTTAGCTGCTTTGGGAGCTCTGAATCGTGGCTTACCCATGTCATGTCAAGGCTGGCCCTGGAAACTAGAAAACCCTTTCTCTGGGTAGGTAGGGAGCTCCTACCTACATCACCCCTTCCTTAAGTGTCAGAAACCCAAAGTAGGGCAGATTTTAACCCACCAGACATACTTACTGTCTGTGGTCCCTGGTTTTGAAGAAAATTCTCGTAGTTTGTTAATGGTAAGCAACCTGACATCTCTCATTGACATGACAATGTCATAGTCCCTCTCCAGGGTTTGCCGCACTTCTACACCCATCAAAGAATCCAGGCCCAGATCAGCCAGGGAGGTGTCAGCATTTAGGCTGCTTATGTCACGGACACCTATGAGAAAGAAATACAAGTATTATTATTATTTACTGCTGCTCAAGCCCCTCCAAACTGTCAATAATTTCTTCACAGATCTCTTTTCCTCGCTGACACAACATTGCTATGTATTTATTTAAATGGGTTTTTAGCATAGCTGTCAACGTTTCCCTTTTTTTAAAGGGAAATTCCCTTATTCCGAATAGGATTCCTCGCAAGAAAAGGAAAAAGTTGACAGCTATGGTTTTTAGCCCACTCTAGCGTAAAAACCCTCACCACTCTAGCATAAAACCCCTCACCAAGATGATTGCTACACTTTAAAATACATAAGTAAATAAGCGAGCAGTAAAAAAGAAAAGAAAAACCAAATTTTCAGTACATTAATCATTAAAATAGTAAACAAGATAGTAGTAGCAGATAAAACAGTAACCTAAAATTAACAAAATGCTGACTGGAATAAATAAGTCTTTAAGATCCTATAACAGGTCAGCAAAGAGAGGGCCATGTATTTTTCCATTCAGGTACCACACTGTGTTCTCATGGCATTCAGTTTTATATGATTTCCTCCCTTTCATTAACCACATTTGATGCACTATTTCAAACTGTATAATAATTAGATCAACACCTTCAGCTAAGTTCCCAAACTCTTCCTCAATGTTTTATCTGATATATTTGTTTAAACTTTAAAGCAATGGTAGCTTTACAAACTGGTAGATGCTCTTTGCCCCAAGGAGGCTGAAATATAAATGACGGGGAACACGGATGAATGTTATGGGAGCTAAATTAATAAATGTCTGCTGAATTCATCCTGAAGTATTCACAGGGCACTCTTGCCTTGTGTATGAGTCGAGTTCCTGTGGCTAAGTATGTGACTGCATGGGCATAGACCAGGCATGGCCAAACTTGGCCCTCCAGATGCTTTGGGACCACAACTCTCATAATCCCTAGCTAACATGACCAATGGTCAGGGATGATGGGAATTGTAGTTCCAAAACATTTCGAGGGCCAGGTTTGGCCATGCCTGGCATAGACAGAGGAGCAGGATGTCACCAAAGGAGAAAGGGACAGATGCTGGTTTTTAAATGCTTGCCTTTTAAAACTGGTGGCAAAAGGTAGCCAACATTTCTACTCAGAGTCACTGAAAATAGTGGACCTAAGTCAGTCACATCCATTAATTTTAATGGTACTACACTGAGTATGCCTGATGTTGGATACACAAGTTATTTAAGCAGCAGTATAAAACTAGAAAACTATAAGGAGTATATTTTGCATTCACTACAGGGAATAAATGGTTGTATTGCAGATATGGAAGAAGAATATTTTGGGAAATTAAAGTAGGATGTAATGAGGCCTTTACTACGTTATCTAAGAAGAAAATAAGCAGATCCAGAAGGTTCCGAGTCATTTAAATGTTGGGAAATGATTTGTGCAATGCAAGAGAAATTAAGTGCTCAAATATATGTCCACATTACTGGTGTGTTAGGAAGGAATGATAATGATGGTTTTGACAGACGGAAAGTGAGCAAACTAGCAATTTTAGAATGAGATCATCAAATGATGATAAGAATAAACAAATGATCATCAGAACATTCAACCAGTGTTTTCCTAAATTAGAAACAATCAACATACATTAAAGGCTATATTCAATACGCCTATGGTAAAAAGAAAAAAATCACACTACATAATTTGTTATATACAAATTATTTAGAATATAATATGAAAAAGTGAACAATAACATTAGGTCAAAGCAGAGGGAGAGAATCTGTATTTGTTGTATAACACTCCCACACTATATAGCCAGTATTTATGTAAGTGAAATATACAAATGGCTGAGCATTATCTTGAAATCTTATGTTCCAGTGGTTTAGAAATCAGTGTTTGAAGTCTGCTGGCCACTTTGGTGAGCAGAATATTCTTTAATTGCAAAGTTTAAACCACCCTCTCTTGGCATGACTACAAGGCTGGAGGTTCCACTTCTGTTTTAGATTAACTACAGTTAGCAATAGATCTGAACTTGAAACTGTAGTTAATATTAACTACGGTTTGTTGAAAATCAGCCACTTTCATATATAACATTTTGAAGCCGGCTGATTTGATCTCCCAACATTTAAATGACTCAGCACCTTTTCATGAAAGCACGGTTAAGGTTAATGGCGGTTTGTCTGAATTTCGTTTAGCACTACGTGCAAACGCAAGCAGTGTTGGAAGAGGGTAGGAAGAAGTGGGCAGTAGTTAGTCAGCTGGAACCAAAAAGATATAAGACTTTGGACAAGAGAAGCGGGGGGAGGAGGCAGTGGTGGAGGAAACCTCACGGGCACCTGGGGTGGCGCGCCCAGGGGCGGGGCAAACGCGCCCATAGGGAGGGCACACACGGTGCCCATAGGGACGGCCTGTCCGCTGCTGACGCCTCGCGACACACCCCGTCCCTATCAGTGCAGCGGCGATCCACCCAGGGGGGATTTTGACACCACCCCCCCAGTGATGACACATGGGGCGAGCCGCCCCCACTTTCTCCACCACTGGGTGGAGGTCTTTATTTCAAAGAAAGGATTGGAGCATTGTGGAAGAGACAGTTGCATGTAGAGAAAGTGGGGGGGGGGGGAACAGGAGGGTTGTAAATGCTTCCCCATAATAACCCACTGTCTTGTGTAAGCCGTGCATGATGTGACAAGAATAGGTTGTTAAAAAATCGGATTTGCAGAACAAAAATCCCTATTTAAGGATTTATCAGATACAAAAGTAAAAGCATTATCAAAAATGTACAAACTGCTGCTAAAGTGGTAAACAAAAGAGGAATTTGTGAAATCAAGTATGATTTAGTGGGCCCAGGATGTGGGTCATAATATTAATTATGAACTATGGGAGAATTTATGGACGGTAAATATGAATTTTACGGCATGTTAAGCATTAAAAGAAAATATGATGAAAATGACCCACAGAAGTTACTTAAGACTTGCCAAACTAGCAAAAACGTTTAAAAAGGAAAAAAGGTAGTTCTGATAAGGTGCAATAATGTCCTTTATATAAGGGGTGTGGAAGAAGGAGAAATGAGAGAATAACTATTTTGGGGGGAAAGTTGTTGCTATTTTTTAACTGTGCTTTAGTTTTCCGGTTTTATTTGTTTGCTTTTTAAAGGTTTTGTCAAGTAACATTTTTTATGGCCAAAAATCAAACATTGTCACTGAAGAAAAATTACCACTATGGAAGAAAAATAAACATTCTATTTCTAACAGTTCTTAATGGACAATTAAAGAAATAAAGAAAAAGGGAAAAAGGAAAATGTTGGAAATGTAGAGGGACCTTTTCTCCACATGTGGTGGTCCTGTAAAGTGATCTGGGAATTCTGGGAAGTAATTTACAATGAATTAAAAAAGAAAATTCCCAAAAAAGCCTCTTGGGAATGGTAACAACAGAAGTCCTCCCCCTCCCCCAAAAAGAGAATTTATTATTATATGCCACCACTGTGGCTAGAATCTTATTGGCAAAGGTGGAGCTCGAGTAGGCTGCCCACTAAGGAAGAGTGGCAGTTTAACATGCTTGAATATGCTGAATTGGCAGGTGATATGATTGCTCTTACAAATGTGACCAGCAACAGAATACTGCTGGGTGGAGCAGGCGCTTTGTTCCAGCCCACCTCCCTGTTTTCCACAATTCCTCTCCTACAATCAGTCGGTATCCCTTGGCCACTTCGTCCTCATTAGGTTACACGTTAGAAGCCCTCCTCCCCTGCAAATATTTTTTGTACTTCTGCAAACCTTGGGGTTCCCCAAGCCTGTTGAGGCCACCCTCTTGCACATGGATGAGGTCACATAAACAGTGGCACTGACAGCCTTAACACTGGAAATTGAACTGGAAACTATTCCTTTTTTTCCACATGTAAAGGTAAAGGTAAAGGTAAAGGTAAAGGAACCCCTGACCATTAGGTCCTGTCATGGCCAACTCTGGAGTTGCGGCGCTCATCTCGTTTTATTGGCAGAGGGAGCCAGCGTGCAGCTTCCGGGTCATGTGACCAGCATGACTAAGCCGCCTCCGGCGAACCATAGCAGCGCACGGAAACACCATTTACCTTCCCGCTGGAGTGGTACCTATTTATCTACTTGCACTTTGACGTGCTTTTGAACTGCTAGGTTGGTAGGAGCAGGGACTGAGCAATGGGAACTCACCCCGTTGCGGGGATTTGAACCGCCGACCTTCTGATTGGCAAGTCCTAGGCTCTGTGGTTTAACCCACAGCGCCACCCGCGTCCCTTTTTTCACATGTAAGTTCCTGCTAAGCGTTTCCATATTCTGGTCCCCACTCTATAATTGTCTCACTTATGCTCTCCCGAGTCTGTGCCTTGTCCCACTTTGTTCTCTGTTATGTTCTCTCTCTCTTCCAAATTTCAAAAATGAGGGAGGTGACAGGTCCACACCTTTAAAACCCACTCCTGTGCAAACCTCTGGCCATTTTTCCTCCCACACCTAATCTTCCTTGCATCCACTTGCAACACACTGTTTTCCCCCTACGAAAGACTAGGCATGGCACAACTTTTCAAGAGCAACCCAGTTCTGTGAAATCATCCCCAGGGAACAATAGGGCTGATTGTCTTCTAGTATGAAAAAGCATAGCAGGCAATAATCAGGCCAGGAGAGATGATGCAGTGCAAGTAGCACAATGCAATCTTGAAGTAACATCAATGGATTGTGTGAGAAACAGTGGATATAATTAAACCACAGGAGTTGTAAAGAGGGCAACTTTTAATCTGCATATATTAATCAGATTTCAAAATGGTTCTGTCTTTGGCTGGTACTCTTGCAACTATTTCAGCAGCTCTGAGGGGAAGAAAAGGCCTCAACTGATGCTTCTGCTGTTTTGGTGTGCCCTCTCTTTCTCTCTCTCTCACACACACACAATTCCTGCATATCTACACAAAGGGTGTATGGGGCCACCATTATAAAACAGTGGCCGTGAACCTAGAGTTGCCATATTCCAGAAAGTGGAAATTCGGACACAAAAGCCATTCAGCTTTTTTGGCAAAGTTGTTGAAGTTATCCTCAAAAAAATTGATAGTTCCTACATGGGTTGCCACACATCCGTGTTTTCTTGGACATTTTCGTGATTTCCTGTAATTTCCAACAGACAAATCCAGGGTACGTCAGGGAAAACATGGACATATGGCAGCCCTACCATGAACTATAACAAAATACTGTAAAAATCCTGTCAGCTACACGGTGTAGCAAATTTCCTGGGCAGATTCATTACAAGCACCATAGCTAGCTCATGCTGTTAATTCATTTCACAACCAGGATAGCTGTTTTATGCTAACCACTGGAGATTTTCAACGAAGACAACATCACAGAATTGCCGCCCATATCCAGAGTGATATTTACCGAGAATGTGAGCAACAGCATCCACGAGGTCTTTCTGGCCGGCCCCATCACTTTTTGCCAAGACTTTTTCTGCCAGGACGAAACTGGACATGACAGGCTGAGGCTGGTTGAGGAAGTGATCCAGAACTTCCAAGCATGAGCCGAGCCTCTGTGGCAGAGTCCCTCCAACCACAGTATCATTGGTGCCCATTGTCTCCAAGACGACCCCCACGTCACCAATAGCGCCCCACTGTACTGCCAGGGCTGGAAAAGAAGACAGAACGCATGGTGGTGTTTATAGAGCATTAGACAAAACAAAATAGAGCAAGCAGACAGAAACAGACTTGGTGGTGCACAAAAGGCATCAGGTGGCATATGCCTAGTTCTGTGAAAACCGTTTTTTGCCTTTTACTTTCAAAAAGAAATTCCTCGGGGCTGGAGGGACTGTGCTGTTACCTGGAAGCCCATCATGCCGCCTCTGTTCACAGATGCGCTCCATGGTGGAGTTGGCAAAACCGTAATTGCTCTGCCCGGCATTTCCTCTTCCACAGCTTACCGAAGAGAAAACGACAAAATGGTCCAGCTCTGGGCACTTTTGACGGGTTACTCTAGGGGGGGAAACATCACAGGAAAGATGATTTGTTACTCATTTTCATGAAGATTCCTCTCTCCCTCATCTTAAGTATCATCAAGTAGAACAGTTGTTCATATTCAGTCTTCACATGCTACTTACTGGTCCAGGTTAAGTGTCCCTGAATATTTGGGTTTGTTGACTTCCTGGAAAAGTTCTGGTGTCTGATTTTCCAGCATAGCATCTTTCAAGACCTATAGGAAACCAGGAATTAGTGTTTTTCACATTTGTCCCCCACTCAGTCAAGTCAAGATACAAATCACGCTTTCCTTTTCAAAACAAATATGGAAACAGAATAGCAAATTCTGGACAAAGGGCCAACCTGGATGTACTGTTGTAAATTTAAATTGCATGTCTAAAAACGCAAATGGTAGCCATTGCAGAAGGAGGGGAATGATAATTAGTAGTTCTGAAGCTAGGGATGGTATGGTTAAACTCTCACACAATATTTGCCCTCCAGTGTGTGCTCTTTATATATTTTTTAAAAAAATACAAGCATACATTGAAAGTCAAGTCTAGTTTGGTCCTAAGAAATCTAGCTAAGATATTTTTGAAATATAAATTAGTGATTCTTCCTGTTGAGGGTCAGATAAGTTTTCCTCATGCATTGCTTCTTTTACACATGTACAACATTAACTAATAGAACATGCCCCTCCTCGAATTTACTAGGAAACCTCACCCCTGCCCTTCAAGTTTTTCTGCTGACTACAAAATGAAGGGTAACATTCTATTTGGTGGCTGCTGCTTCTCCTATATCATAAGCATAACCCTAGCACCTCAGTATGACTTTCCTCTTTTGACTAAACGACAACAAACGTGGAGCAATGGAGGAATAGCTTTCTGTCTTCATGACCAGCCTTCCCCAACCTGGTGCCCTTCAGATGTTTTAGACTATAACAGCCCTAACCACAGGCTATGCTGGCTGGGCTTAATGGGAGCTGGAGTACAATGATATCTGGACACCACCAGGAAGGTTGTTCTAGAGTCTAGATCTTTCCAGAACACACTGCAGAAGAAAGCTAATCAGAATTGTTGCCTGTTAACACGGCCCAGCCAAAGCAAACAGCAGATAAGAAGCTATCACAGCCATGTTGATCTTGAGCCACTCACCATAGCCAAATTGAAGATGCCCCCAACTGGTCCAAGCTGAGAAGCTTCTTGTATTAAGTGTTGTGCCCCTTCAAGAGTCCCGACATCACTGGTTGACACGAGAACTTGGACACCCAACTGTTTCCATTCTTGGACACGCTTAGCCTGATAACCTGCAAATCGTGAAAATCTAGAAATGAGAATCACTGGGCACTGGATATACTTCTCATTGCAATTGTTCTTCTCAGAAGTCTCGCATTGCTTCACTTTCTGGTCAGTATTTTCCACTTCTTTCTTAATAATGGGATTAATCGTTGTCTTTTGTTTAAAGATGAACAAGTGCCTTTGCTCCTATATATATTGTGAATTTCTTATGCTAAACCTAGATGCTTCACAACTCCATTTCAGGTTCTCTCCCCAACCTCACCCCACATAATTTCCCCACCTTTTTTTTATAAAAAAAAGCCTGCAACCATTGTTCTTCAACATCATGAACTGACCCAATTTCTTGACTACTGCTCACAAACTCAAATCTTTCCTTTCAAATGCTTTTCATTATCAACTCACCAGTTCGGATGCCGGAACGAGATGTTAGCACAAGCTTCTTTGCTCCTCTTTCAATCAGCCACTGAGCCAACTCCAGCCCAAATCCCCCAAGGCCTCCTGTGATAATGTATGTCTTATTTGGTGGGCAAGAAGTCCTGGATATGGCAGAGAGTTGGGTTTGCTTAGCTTCCTTTGTGGAACATTTCTCTTCTTCGTGGACCTGCAAATGATAGCACAGACAGTTCATGAAAAACAATAATCTACAGAAAAACTGAAGCATGCTCTTTGTTTTTATAGCCTTGGTTTATGCTCTGCTGGCAAAGGATATCCCATGCAAGAAGCAAATGATAAATAAAGTGGGCGCAGGTGCTAAATGCTTTAGCTCATGGGTAGGCAAACTAAGGCCTGGGGGCCGGATCCGGCCCAATCGCCTTCTAAATCTGGCCCATGGACGGTCCAGGAATCAGCATGTTTTTATATGAGTAGAATGTGTCCTTTTATTTAAAATGCATCTCTGGGTTATTTGTGGCGCATAGGAATTCGTTCAATTTTTTTTCAAAATATAGTCCGGCCCCCCCACAAGGTCTGAGGGACAGTGGACCGGCCCCCTGCTGAAAAGGTTTGCTGACCCCTGGGTTTAGCTAGTCATGCAATCCCCTTTGGGCCAAGCAGAAGGTGGGAAAAGGCAAGGGCTGAATAGCTCTGTCTAGTGAAAAGAAGGGACATCCTCAGATTCCTGTCCCCTCCCCACATCTTGTTAAGTTTCAGCAGTGTTTTTTGTTTTTTTTAACTGAGAGGACGCAGGGGTATGCATACCCCTAAACATTTTGTGAATCTAAGTTTGGCCTCATTGAGGGCCAGTATTTCAATATGAGTAGGAAAATGGGAATAACCCTAAACATTTTCTTTAGAAAAAAAGCACTGCGTTTCAGTGAGAACAACAAACAACCCCTCTTCAAAGTGTTGGGGTTAGAACTGCTCACACATTCCCCACAGTGGGTCCTATACTGATTCCCATATATCATCAGTAAAGGCGCCAACAGATGCAGCTCCAGCTAAATCAGAATAAACTTAATCCACACTTTTGAGGTGCCCTGGTAGTAAGGATCAACCAGCTCACTAGTTAATGACCTTCCACTGGCAGGAAAAAGATTCTTCATTTAAACAGGCCTTTGGCCTTCTGAGCCAATTTGTTTTCAACTGCTCTGTGTTTTAATCTGCATTTTAAATTTCATTTACATGTCTTTTTTAAAATCTTATTTCTCTCTGGAGTTTTAACACAAACTTTTGTTATCTTGTTTGGGTATTGCTGTGGGTTTTCAAAAATTATTAGCTGCCTCCAGAAAAAGTGAAAAAGTGGGGTTTAAATGTAGCACATAAAAAATACTAGTTGTTTAAAAACCCGTGAAAAAAGGCCTTCATTAAACACCTTTAGGCGCCAGGCAAAAACATTCCCTCTTTAACCAGGCCTTTGGCTGATTAACATACAATGCCCTTTTTAAAATATGCTGGGGAGGAGGGGGTGTGGATTAATGGGTTGTTGTTGTTATGTATTTTGTCTCTTTATATTTTAATTTTATGTTGTAACCACCCTGAGACCTGTGAATATAGGGTGGTATACAAATTTAATAAAAAATAATAATAAATAGTGTTAACGCCACCTCTCAGTGAATTTCCCCTCTCTCATTCCTAGGCCTTACTATCACCACTCATAGCTGATCAGCACAGTTTGCACACACTTGGGTCACAAATGCAGTCTTTAGGTCTACCAACCATACCTTGATCACAACTTTTCCAATGTGTTTTCCTTGTGCCATGTATCTGAAGGCAGCTTCTACCTCTTCTCTGTTGAAGGCAGTGGTCCGTAGAGGTTTCACCACACCGTCTCTTATGCCCTTCGTCAGCAAGTCGGACACTATTTCCCAGTCTTGGTTTCCCTCCTCAAAAATGGCATCTAAAAGGATCCCATGGAAAGCCACGTTCTTCAAGAAAAGGGCCATTCCTACGGGGAGCAACACAGGTTTATGGGCTTTACATATGGTCTTCACAACCATCGAATTCCATTTGAATATTCACATACCAGTGGCACAAACAGAAACAGAAGCCTTTGAAACGAAACTGCTATTTTTGAGAGTAATAACTGCTGGATTACATGAGCAAGGCTTAAGAGAGGCCAGTTCCACAGAAACACCACTCACACAGATTCATTGCAAAATGTATTAGAGACACGCATCATGTTATTATGATGCTAGGAACAAGATGTTTAGGGAAAAAGCTAGCTCAGGAAGTGGTTTGGGGGCCACTGAAGAGTAGCGTGGTTTTGTTTCTCTGAATGACCATACTCATAAAATAAAAATAAAAATCTGAGTGAAATCTTACCAAGCGGTGTGTTGTTGGACAGGTCATATTTGCCTATTTCCAAGAAGCGTCCATGTTGAGCAAGGCAACGCAGACTGGCCTGAAGCTTCTCTTCTGATAAGGAGTTCAATACCAAGTCGACACCTGCAAATAGGAACAATATAACATTCCAGCACTGCCCAGGATTCATGATGCCCTGTCTTCCTACTAAATAATCCACACACCCAATTTCTAATTAAATCTTAAGCCTTGGAAAAGGCTATATTACCTCTACCATTGGTGGTTTTCAGGACATGTTGCTCGAATGAGGTATTTCTAGAGCTGGCAAAGCTATTTGCATCAAGTTGTGGGAATCTTTTTTGGAGATATTCACGTTTCTCTTTAGAGCCTGAAATCAGACAATAAGCGTTTTGTTTTTGTAAGTTCAAGTGCCTTGCAGGCAACTTTCTTCTGTAGAGGCCAACACTAAAGAGGAATAGAGCTGATTGTTTAATGCATCCTGAAGAGATTCAAGAATTCACTGCCCCCCACAAAAAAGAATGAAATAACCAGGAAAATTCTTCTTAATCACTCCCTCCATGTTTATCTCTGTGGACTAAAACATAGTCATACTTGTGATGCATACACTCTTAAAACATTGCTTAAAAAACCCCCCACAAAACTACCTCTGAACATGAATGCCTTGTTCCAATCGAGTGTCAGAATGATCAGTAAAGGCACAAAACAAGGACAATAAGGCCCAGGGTGACTAGAAAAAGAGTGTCTCTACTTACCCACAGTAGTAAAGACACGGCAGCCCATGCTGAGGGCAATAGCAATGGCTGCTTGGCCCACACCACCTGAGCCAGAATGAATGAGCACAGTCTCGCCCTTCTTCATGCCGCCCCGAACCACCAAGGAATAGTAAGCAGTAGCATATACCACAGGAACAGAGGCTGCCTCTTCTAGAGTCCTGAAGAAAAGGAAAGAGGCCTTTCTCAGGTATCAACAGATATTTTCTGAGCCAGTTATCATCTCTCGCAAATCTTTTTTACAGAGGGAAGAGGGAGGGTGAACACGCAAGATCCTAGGGAATAAATGGGGAAGATGCACTATATTTTGCATCATCCTTGACCACTGGGTTATGCTGGCTGGGACTAATGGGAGTTGGAGTCTAACAGCATCTCTGTCATAGAGTATTAGCCAATGAATTCAAAACAGTTATACTACTGGAAAAAACCCAACCGCCACAAGATAGTTCTGTTGCTAACAAGGCATTATTTACATCAAATCCCAATTTGCTTTTAAAAGGTCTTCAGATCAGACAGAGTGTATGTAACCTAGCCCCCACAAGAAAGAAAATGTAAAGTAGCCTACCAGTTTTGTGGAACCTCCCACAGAAACCTCTTGTCAGAGTCGACCACTGTAGCCAGTCCTTTAGCTGGTAGCAATCCCATCACTTTTTTCCCTGCAGGGTCAAGTCCTGAGAATTCCATTCCCAACATGCATTGCTGCAATGTCCAGTTTCCTGAAAAAGAATGGAATGATCCCATGAAGCTACTCCAATAAAGTGTAACGCGTGGGAAAAGGTAACGTCTGATGTCTAAAAGTTTGGAACGTGGCAGCAACCAGATGCTTTTAACATCTTTGCCCCTTCCCTCTCCAAATCAGTAACCAATGATGTTACATTTCTTGATTTACTCTCAAAAGCAAGAATAGGTAAAGGGACCCCTGACCATTAGGTCCAGTCATGGTCGATTCTGGGGTTGTGGTGCTCATCTCGCTTTATTGGCCAAGGGAGCCAGCGTACAGCTTCCGGGTCATGTGGCCAGCATGACTAAGCTGCTTCTGGCGAACCAGAGCAGTGCACAGAAACACCGTTTACCTTCCCGCTGGAGCGGTACCTATTTATCTACTTGCACTTTGACATGCTTTCGAACTGCTAGGTTGGCAGGAGCTGGGACCGAGCAACGGGAGTTCACCCCGTCACGGGGATTCGAACCGCCGACCTTCTGATTGGCAAGTCCTAGGCTCTGTGGTTTAACCCACAGTGCCACCCACATCCCTCAAAAAGCAAGAATAAGAACTTGCTAATATAAATAAGCTCTGCATATATATATTGCTCAAGGAGCTTTCCTTAGGTGTCGCATTAAATTAATTATACTAAGTGAGGCAAGAGAGTTAATCCAGTGCTATGAATGACAAAAATACAATTGAAGTGAGGAAAGACCATTTGGCCTAGGGCACAGGAGTTCAATGTGCACAGGGAAATCAGTATCAGGAGATGTTTGCCATGTGACTCTGCTTTAAGTCAGGCCATCGGACCATTTAGCCCTGTACTGAGTATAACTGGGAATGCTCTTTGTCTTAGGCAGAAGATTTTTCCTAACAACCGCTACCTGAGATTCTTTAACTGGGCGAAGAAGCTGGGGGATAGAACCCCAGACTTTCTGCATGCAAATCATGACCGCGGAACTCTGGGCCCTCCCCCATGTAATTATGCCTGGTTTTAGACATGGTGCCCCTTATTTTTTGATAACACACTTGCATGAAGCCCCCAGAATGGCTTACAGACAGTGTGTCACTCACAATGTCAAAATATCGCGAGGTCTCTCTTGAAAGAAAAATCCCACCCAGCTCACCTGGAATGGCATCTGGGGAGAGTTTTCCTGTAGCCAACATAATGTCACGGAAATTGAGAGATGCATAATAGACTTTGCAGAGCTGGACATTGGGATTGGTTGTGTGGAAGTGGCGAAGCGGAGAAGCGATCCAACGGAGCGAGGAAAGATCTCCACGCGTCAATACATTCACAAATGCATATTCAGTCAGCTCTTGAGGTTGAGCTGTGGCAGAACAGGAGACAGAGCAGTCAGCATTCTTCCATTGTTACAAATAAAAGTGTGTTTGCTTGTAAATTTGTAATAATCTTTATATACCACTATATCATGAAAAATATCAAAGCGGCTTACAATATCTACATATAAGACAAACACACAAACATTTAATATCAGAGACCACCCACTAACCATTATGGAAAGGCGTATTTTTAATTGCCGGCACAAGCCTGGTGGCATAGAAAAGTTTTCAGCAGACATTTAAAGGTTGAAAAAGAAGGTGCCCGCTGAATCTCTGCTGGCAGAGCTTTCAACAGAACTGAACCTATGACACTAAAAGCTCCACTTTGTGTTGGTGTCAAATATGCAGGAGACAACTAATTACACTCCTACAGATGATCTCAGTGACTAAGCTGGCATATATGGATTTACGCAGTCCCCAAGGTACTCCCAGCCTAAATTGTTCAGGGCTTTGTAAATTAATACAAGGACCTTGAACCTGGTTTGGTAGTAGATGGGCAGTCAGTGCAGATGTTTTAACAATAGCGTCTCGTGTCATCAGCCATGTGCTGTAATCACAGTTGGAAAAGAACTCATACCATTTGCTGAACAGATGCCAAATGTTCAAGAGGGCATGTGTTATTTCACAGAATCAGGATGATCATGTCCCAGAAGAACAATTATTGAGGAAAGAGACTGGGCCAAGGAGTGTCTTCTTACTTTTTGTTTTCCAGACCTTATGGCAGGAGTAGCAAGCATGGTGATCTCCAGACTGGAAGACTGCAGCTCCCATCATTCCTGGCCATCAGCCGCTTTGGCTCAGGCTGATGGAAGTTGCAGTCCAACAACATCTGGAAGACACCATGTTGGCTACCTATGGTGTTGGGGAAATAAATACAGTGGTACCTCAGGTTAAGTACTCAATTCGTTCCAGAGGTCCGTACTTAACCTGAAAGTGTTCTTAACCAGAAGCACCACTTTAGCTAATGGGGCCTCCTGCTGCCGCCGCGCCGCCGGAGCACGATTTCTGTTCTCATCCTGAAGCAAAGTACTTAACCCGAGGTACTATTTCTGGGTTAGCGGAGTCTGTAACCTGAAGTGTATGTAACCTGAAGCGTATGTAACCTGAGGTACCACTGTATTGCTACAAGCTTGCTGACAATAAGAATCACCTTGTTTTAGCTGGAGATGTCTGAAAGAACCCCACTTCCCATCACGATAAACATTCATCACCAGGTCATTCTGCAGAATCGTTTGCATCTGCTTGGTAGAAGGGGTGGTGGAGGGTTTAGGAGAAGAAGAGTCCAGGTTGGAAACAAAAAGGCACCTAGGAAGTAAAGCACACACTTAATCGAAGTGTAAGTTCACGTACATTTCTATCAGATGTTCATAAGTAGCGACAGAAATTGAATGCTGTCACTGGATGCTGAATTTTGGTACCTGATCCTGTTGCCCCCGGGCTCTTGGCGCAGGCAATTCACCATGCCAACAATTCCTGAAGTACCACAGCTGGTAGCCGTTAGCCACACAGGATGTTCAGAAGGTTCTGCTAGCATTTCCTGCAGGAGAGATCCCAGGCAAGCTGATTAGTTAACACAGAAAAGAAGGGTTTCCAGAACGAAAAAAAGCAGCTCTCTCTTTCACTTAAACTGAGAGAGTGCACTTTTTAAAAAGCCAATAACTTCATTGAGAAGTAGATGAAAGGCCTGGGAACAAGAATGGAAAGCAGCTATTTCCCATATCGAAAACTGTTACCTTCAAAGGTTCCACCCATTTGTAGTGAGTCTCATCCACCGGCAGGAAAACAGGCTCCTTGGCAGGAACTGGCCGACGGCATAAAAAGATGGTTGCGCCAAAGGAAGATCTTTTTACAGCTACCAAATTCAGACCAGCCTTGCTAAGTAAGTCCTCCCATTCTACCTGCCAAGACAATAAATTTTAAATGTATAAGATGGGACCAAGCAAATGATTCTTGAACCAACGGTTGTCTCAATTGCTGGCTTCACAAAACAAAGATTTTGGAAATCACCACTCTATTGTTGAGAGCTGATTTTAACTGCTGTTCTTGCCTTTTTGATCTGCTCTTTGCATCTGGTGAAAAATTATTGACTTCCATGGGGCTGCATGCAACAGATGATAGATAGATAGATAGATAGATAGATAGATAGATAGATAGATAGAATATTGATCATATATTGAAACATATACAGAATGTTAATATTTTTGTTTGGGAAGTGTATTTATAAACCAGATACCTGCAGTCCTAACAAAGCAATCCTATGAATGTTTGCTCAGAAGTAAGCACCACTGACTTGCGTTGGTCTTACTCCCAGGTAAGTGTGTAAAGGATTGCAGCCTAAATTTCCATTTTATTTGCCAATATCTATTGCCGTTACGCTTAGCAACCTGGCTACATTTCAGCTTCTGAGATTACCTCTCGTTGTTGTTGTTGTTGTTGTTGTTGTTGTAGCATTGCATGTTTTTAAGAGGCCTGGTGAGTGTCTGTCACACAAGGTTGCTTCTGTGAATCACTAAGGTAGGCAGTAATATGGCTGGTTGTATACTGAGCAATCCTAACTCCAGCTGGGCAGCACTGCAGTGTGGCAGATCAGGTTAACCACTGCCACAGGCAAAACCATGCTCTGTTCTATGCCAGCCTGGGGATGGCAAGTGGGGCCAGCTCATGATATAGTGAAACCTGGGATGGCTCAGCTGCTCCCCCTTTCCACCCACATAATTCTGTTTTGGGGATTTCTGCAAGATGCTGCCAGTGGGAATCCCAGAAACAGTACCTCCACCTGCCTCCACTTTCAGCAGTCAGTTCCATGCCAGAGGAGTGACCCTGGCATCTCAGAGGGGATAGGTAGGTGGAATTCTTTTGGGCTGAGCAGAGAGACAGTCCTCTGCAATATCAACCGCTGGATTTGGAGTTTGGATTGCAGTCTTAGTTATTGTAAATACATTGTGATTGTCCCTAAGTAGAACAACAAAATAATTTACTGTTTTCCCAAGGCAAGAATCCTCCACTGATTCATTTTCTTTTCTAATCATAAAAATGCCCCCTTCCCCAAAACAAAATACTTGATACCAGTTCGCACCATACAATTAGTATGCCTTTTCAAACCCTAAGAATAGGCACCAATAATCTAAACAACAGAGGAGAGTCTAAATCTGCCTAAAACTACGGATTATTTCTGGAGTTGTTTTTTTTATGAATAGTTTAAAAGGAAAATGAAAAACGAAACACCACTCCAAACTCATTGCTCTGAGCAAAGCATGATCTACAGCCAACTGAAGAGAAACAACAAGGGCTTATAAATTTACCTGAGTCAAGAGACCAGGTTTCTCCTTCAGCTCGGGAGATGTGAGGAAGCTGACAATTTCTCCCAGAGTTTCTCCCTTCAGAAGAGTGTGCAGTAAGACAAAACCACCATCCTTCACTGTGGCCGCCATGTTGGAGAGCACCTCTGCTGGATTCCTGAAAGGGTTCAATGCGCAGTTGCACACGAGGAGATCAGCATTTGCTAGATTTCCAGAAGGAGGGCTTGCAGGGTCCCACTGCTGAGTAGAAACACCAAGTTCTTGCAAACGGCTCTCATTGGATGCCAATATTCCTGGGGTTCTGTCAGTGGCAGTGTAGTCCAGTTGAAGCATGGGCTGAGTGTTCAAGATACTTGTGACGCGCGAGTATAAGTGCCCGTCTCCTGCCAGGGCCTGTAAACAAAAAGAGTAGCCATTAATGAAAAGCACTGTGTGTCATTAACACATGGAGAAAGCACACTCACGGAGAAAAGTTTTGCCTCTCTGCAGAGCTGCACCCCAGCTCACCTCGACTATCTTCATCTTGCGGCTGGTGATGTTCTCCAGTGCCACGTCCACACAGGTCTTCAGCTCAGCAAAATCCAGCAAGCCATTGAGGAGGGGGTCTTCTTGAAGATGCAGCTTCTCTCGAGTCACAACCTGTTCCAGCTCTGAGTAGAGGTTTCCGTTCAGCTCCAGGCGACAGATCTCAGCAAGTATGTACAGGAGGCCCTTCTGCTCAGGTTCCGTCTGTGCAGACGTCTTTATATTCTCTAGCCCTGGAATAGCCAACTTGACTCCATGCTTTGCTATCTTCTTCTGTAATTTCTGGATCAACTCTGTAGAGGAGAGAAGGAATATGAAAACAAAATTATGTATGTTGCTGGTGCTTTTGACTTTGCTAATATTGTTCACAGGATGCATTTGACTTCCACATATGCCTACCTGGACCTAAAGGTCGTTTCCTAAGGGGCTTCTCCATACCTCCTTGCCAAATGAGATGGGGTGTCTACTTCATACCGGATGCATCAGAAAGCATAGTGATATAAGAATCTTCTTACCTTTGCAATGGTCAAAGCTGGAGTGAAGCTGGGCATTGGAGGACAAGCAGCCATTCTCCACATATGGCACAAAGCAAAACTTCTCAAGTGTGGGAGGGGTCTGCTCCTGCTGGCGCCGAGGAGCCACACTAGCGTGAAGACCAGAGATCTGGACAGCTCCTGCTGTGATGGTGTCAAAGCAGCGGTCCACAACAGCATCAAAAGCTACAAGGCAAGGCAAGAGTCAGCAGAAAGCATTGGAAAAGCAGTGAAAATGCAGTGCAGTCAGATGGAGAAGAATCTTTCAGAATTTTGTCTAAGAGAAAATCCAGCTGCTAACAGCTTTATGACTCCCATAAATCTATCTTACTGCTTTAAGGTAAAGGGACCCCTGACCATTAGGTCCAGTCGTGGCCGACTCTGGGGTTACGGCGCTCATCTCGCTTTATTTGCCGAGGGAGCCAGCATACAGCTTCCTGGTCATGTGGCCAGCATGACTAAGCCGCTTCTGGCGAACCAGAGCAGCGCACGGAACACCGTTTACCTTCCCGCTGGAGCGGTACCTATTTATCTACTTGCACTTTGACGTGCTTTCAAACTGCTAGGTGGGCAGGAGCAGGGACCGAGCAACGGGAGCTCACCACGTTGCGGGGATTCGAACTGCCGACCTTCTGATCAGCAAGTCCTAGGCTCTGTGGTTTAACTCACAGTGCCACCCGCGTCCCTTCCATCTTACTGCTTTAAGTCGGCACAAATACTTTTGAATTTTGTTGTCCATAAAGGAGCCCCTATTTTTTAAAAAAGAGGGATTGCCCATTACCTTCAATCTCATCGTTGTATTTCTGTGCACGTTCTTGGTGTAACTTTGGATCAATGCAAACAGAGCGGATTCTGGTTGGCAAGCGCAGACTTCTTCCTGTTTCCCCCAAGATGATCAAATGCAGCAGGGTGTCAAGGAATGTCACCCAATTTCCGCTCCACAACACCTTCCCAACATTCCCTGGGGACAAGAAGCAATCTAATTAGCACACAACAGCCACCGGCATGACAACAGCAGCACAAAGTGAGAAACTATTCACATCTCTGTCTTCTGTATCAACTGCACTGGCTATGCCCCCCAAGTCCTTGTGCTTTCCAAGCTAGCTAAGGGGAAGCAATGCCTAGACGGATCTCCAGTTTCTCAAAAGCTTGCCTAATTGTGAACATCTGTTATCAACATTTATGAATTAGAATTGACTTTCGTCTCATCATCAGTCACTGAGATGAAGAAGCTTCCAAAAAATGGAAGGGTGAACAAGGCTATCGATGGCTATTGGCTACAATGGCTATGTTCTAACTACACTGTTGGAGGCTGTACATTTCTCAACACCAGTTACTGGGAATCACAAGTATTCTTTTATTACCTATTTAGTTATAAAATTTCTATACTGCCCTTCATCCGAAGATCACAGGGCGCTTTACAATATGCAAGCACAAAAATACATACCGTAATAACAAATGAAAAAAACACCCCACATCATCATCATCATTATTATGAATGCTGTTGCACTCAGTTCCCGGCTTTAGAGCTTTCCTACGAAACAACTGGTTGGTCACTGTGAGAACAGGATGCTGAACTAGATCAGCCATTGCTATGATTCAACAAGGGCCTTCCTACATTCAAAATGAATAGTAATAATCCTTAGCCCTATCTTTCAGTTAAGGTACATGCAGTGGCATAGCGTGGGTTGTCAGCACCCGGGGCAAGGCAAGTAATTTGCGCCCCCTAACCCGTGGATTTGTGCCCCCTAACCCTAACCCCCAGATGTTGCGCCCAGTGCGGCCGGGCCCCCCCTGCACCCCCCACGCTACGCCACTGGGTACATGGTCTTACCATTACTACTAGATTCCAAGAGTCCCTGGAATGTTGGCCCGTAATCATAACCACGCAGACGAAGCTCTTTGTAAATGTCCCCCTTGGTTAAACGGACGTCTGGGCATGTGTTTGGCTGGATCTCCAAATCAATTTGCTGGTTGCGAAAGTTATTCAGAGCGGTTTCTTCCAAAAGGCAGATTTTTCCTAGGAGACACAGTATGTAGAAGAAAGGGCAAGTGAATGGCAAGGCCGACACCCCTTTGATTTCTTCAGAGTACATGTAGTGGGAGCAATTACTTACCACTCACAGCCAGATTTCCATTCCCAGACACCTCAAAACGCTGAGAAGCTGGCATGAGTCTCACCTCTAGCTGTGTTGCACCTGCAAGGTAGCCAGAAATTGCCAGGATATTAGAGTTTAAACATAGCCTGCAGAAACATGGTTCACCAGACTATGTTAATTGCCTAAGCTGCAGAGACTTTGACTAGCCTCACCTCTCTTAGGTAGTATTGTTGCCTGGTGGATTGTAACTTCTTCAAACATGACAGGTATTTCTTCCATGGAGGTCCCTAGAGATCTTGCCAGAGTGCGCCAGGCCAGCACCAAGTAGCCAGTGGCTGGGTACAGAACCCTGCCATCAATGCAGTGACCCACCAAATAATTATCAGGTGATTCAGGATTCACATCTGTCAATGATGATTAAAAAAATAATAATGAACAAAGCATATTTTTCAAACCTACATCTCTGGCCCAAGAAGACTCCAAAGCTGTTTCCCACAAGTTGCCAAAATCCAAGCACAAATGTTCCCACTTTCCCCACCACCACTATATAAGTTTCAGTCCTGCAAACATCTAAAAGAAAGCAGCTCTTTCCCCCATTCCCTAGTTTCCCATCATCAATTTAATTCTGCTAAAGCAAGGGCATCCTTTAGGAGCTTGTTTTACTACAATTTCCACCATCCCTTACCCATTGGTCATATTGGCAGGGGCTGATAGATCTAGGAGCACAGCAATGTATGGAGGGCCACCAGTCCCCCGGTCCCCCATCCCCATAGGAGCCAGCTCCTAGGGGTTGAGGTTCCTTTGGCCCCCCAAATAAAATATTTGAGGGGGCCACCCACCCCAGTTGATGGGCATCAACATTCAAATGTGAGCGATTATGCAGGGTGGGGCTTACCCCCCCCTCAATATTTTATTAAAGTTGGCACCTCTGCCCATCCCTGTGTCCCAAAGTGTTACAAGGTGTTCAAACATTTCCCCTGGAGATAAATTCTGAAAATGCCATTTTGAGCATTTTAAGATGACCTGCTTTTGGAGAACGAAGTAGCTGGTACACACCAATATTGTAGACTGTTGCTGATCCAGAACCACCAGCGCCCGTTGGGAAGTCTTCAGCTTTTGGGATATCCCATGTCTGACTGTGGTCCCAGAGAATGTAAGGGGAGATAAGGGGAGTCCCCAAAGGTGCAGGATATTCAGCAGGTGGAAACAGATTGTTCGCAAGGACATTGATTCTAAGAACACACATAAACATTGAATTTGTGAAGTTGCGTGCAACAGTAAGAAGGTATAGTAACAGTAGCAAATGGAAGGCAAACCAATAGCTAGGAGCCAACATGGGACTAAGGACCCCCAACCACTATTTTCTGTGGTCCTGGTTTCTTCTAAAAATGTGCAACATCTTCTCCCTTCTCTTCAAACGGCAAAACAGCCTTTTGGAACATGGCAAGGAACTCAGGCATCAATGGAAATTCTGGTTTCAGAGACACAGAGATTGATGTCGCTATAAAAGCTGGATCGATCCTACACTAAGCTTTTGAAACAAATACACTAGGTTTTCAATTCACCTGAATGAAAGCAACCCCTATCCATTTTGCTACTATGCTCGTGTCATAAATGGCCCTGCAGCACTTCTCCCCATGACATTCAATCCTGCTTTAAGGTAGCAACATAGCTGGGGAGGGGGGAGCTACTAATGGTATAATTCAATCTATTCCAAAAATGACTTCCACTTGCACAATGGGAATTTCATTGGCTCTTCATCTCTCTTCCAGAGGGTCCCCCAACCCTTGTCTGGATTTGAGTTTGAGGGTGTGCAAAGGGCTGGAGGGAACAGGAAGCTTCCATTGGGCTCACAGAAGTCTGCTGTGCAAGAAGAGCTGCAGAGCTGGATATTGCCCTATGTTTCTCATTAGCTTTCACTCATCTCCTTACCCTGTAAGGTGGATTTTTCCAATATGTGTCAGGAAGAATTCCAGGTTGTTTTTATGTTCTTTCTTCATCAAGGGTAAAATGGTGCAGGTTGGCTTCAAAGCTCTTCTCAGAATTGCCTAGACAGGTGGAGTTCAAAATGTTATCAGTAAAGAAAAGAAATCACTGGCTTCCTTCTTCTAAAACAGACCATTAGCCAAGGTGGTCAAATGTTTTTCTGGCTCTACAAGAGAAAAATGTTGGCAACCCCAGAAGGAAATACCATTTTATATAACAATAATATTCTGCCTTCTGCAAATGGAAGGGACTTCTCCAATGGAGGTTCCTGCTGAATGTGGTGATTTGTGCTAATTACAGCCCTTGGCACCACCACCCACGCTGTTCCAAAACAGTTTTTGGAGGAATATAGGGGGAACAAGGAATCAATGGAAATCCTCTCCCTTCCACCTCACTTTAACCAGTAACAGTATCCCGTGAACAGAATTGGCTCAAGGAACTTGGAATCCTAGGCATTTCCTGGAAAAATCTACAGACACCCAGCACTCAGTGAAAGTAAAACACAAATCATTTTTTTTAAAAAAAACAACAACACTAGACTTCAGCAAACACTACTGGTATACATGCATAGTTTTACAGGCTGTGCTTTACACTGTGAATCCATAGTAGAAAACCACAGACTAGACTAGAAAAACTGGAAAAGAAGTTATATGCAAAACAGCCAAGAGAGCAACAGAGCTTAATAACTGTTGCATAATTTTAGGTTACACAAACCAAACCTTTGCATTTACATTAGTACACTGAATCTTCACCATAAATGAGCTATGGCTTCAAGGAACCTTAAGAGGCATCCCAAACAAATACATTTTGCCAAGACACTTTTTTCCTTTTCAATCCTGCCACAAAATAAGACTTGTGCCTTGATCCAAACTACGTTTACATGGGATTTAGTTCTATTGGTGACAGCAGAACTAACGTCCAAGAAAAAAGGCTTAGGATTGCGCTCCAAGCCTGCCATTTATAAGCTCAGTTACATGGGAGTGAGCCTCATTGTTGAACTCATATTCCAATAAAATCCCTCCATTAGCAGTCTCCCTTCACTAGAAGGATCTCAATCAGAAGACAAATAAAATAGCCTAGGGATGACTCTGGTGGGAGACATGTATTTAGAAGGACCACAGTGATAGACACTTGCTACCCATCTTTTCTCCAGTGGCCCCAAGGAAATGGAAGGAGTGACTACAGCCCAGCCCTTCCACAGCAACATGGGCAGCTCTTGATGCAATGCTGGGAGCAGGCTCTTATGAAATTCTATATAGCTGCCTTGTGCTGTTTTCAGACAGAGGCACTGGGCAAATCAATGCCAACATCTCTATTCAGTAACAAACTGCTACTCCTTGTGCAAAAGCAGGGAGGAGGAACCTGTGGCCCTGCAGATGTTGCAGGACTAAAATCCCTGCTATCCCTTATTGAAAAGAAAACAAAACTACCAAAGGAGAATTCTTCTCTGACATCGTATCAAAAAACACAAGTTACCAACGAACCAGAAGAACTACCGTAACAGCTATGCTAAGCTCAGGTAAATAGGACAGCATTTACCTGGCGCTTTAAGACTATAACGTAGGCAAGAAAGGCTCACAACATTTTATTGCCCAAGGTGGAGCAGCAAACAGCCACAGGTCAAGGTGTACAGTACTGAAGGCCAGTCAAGTTATTTT
The DNA here is from genome assembly GCF_965112155.1 of Podarcis liolepis. Classification (NCBI taxonomy): domain Eukaryota; kingdom Metazoa; phylum Chordata; class Lepidosauria; order Squamata; family Lacertidae; genus Podarcis; species Podarcis liolepis. The sequence goes on from NC_139555.1 coordinate 32,073,219, forward strand.
GGCAACTGAACACCAAAAGAAGACATCTTCCCCTCCCTGGCAGTAAAAATACAAGAAGAACAAACTACGCGACAAAGACATTTTGCCCTTTCATGAACACCCAAATTCTGCTGCCTGAGGTTGCCACCTAACTGTGCCTAACAGTAGGGTGGGTCTTGACAGAAGGCCCACACGGATCTCTTTTGGGAAGGAGTCCTACACCTCAGGAACAATAACAAAAAAGACCCTATCTGTTGTCACCAATTCTTTCACTTCCTGCAAGAAGACAGAAAATACCTCGAATTTTGTCAAAAATTCATTGCTTACGTCTTTCAATGTAAGTTGCTTGGATACCTTGGTAATAAGTGACTAAGAAATCTTAATGGTAATGATAACAAATGTTAAGATCACAACCTAAGATGTTATTTCATTTATCCTCCCTGCCACTTTCTTCTCACACATTATATTCATCTATTTGCCGGATTCTGTTTTCTTCTCCTTGGTTTCTGGCGTATACACAGCAGTGAATGAATACGCTTAAATTACTAGGTTCTTGAGGGAAAGCTGCATGGAAATTTAGGATAACTGACGAGGGAAGGTGGTGGGAACCAGAGTGGAAACCATTGTGGTCACTAGAAAAAGGAGAATCTTGTCCGCATGCCTCACCAGCTTCAGGCCATGAGTGAACCCCAAGGGTAATACCTGCAGAAGGGCATGTGGGGCAATCTCCACGACCACAGCATCTTCTGGAATATGTCTCAGGCCTTCCTGGAACAAGACTGGGCTGACAAGGTTATTCACATGGTACTCAGCAGAAGAGTTCTGAGCCAGATCGCTTTGCCACTGAGATTCAGGGATGGAAGTGCTGATCCAGCGGGAGGAACGTGGCTTTGGACTGGGAATAACCTAGAAAGAAAATAAGAAAAATGAGACAGGAGACTTAAGCAAAAAAGAACCACACCATACAATGCATATGCAACCTTTCCGCCCCAGTGAGAAGCTATTTAGGAGAATTACCTTCTTCAGGGCACTAAGCAGCACTGGTGCAATGGACGCCATATAGTACGAGTGGAAAGCAACTCCTGCGCTGAGCACCTCTTTCGCAAAGACACCTTCAGCTTTCAGCTTGGCTACAAATTTGGCCACAGAGTCCTAAGGAAAGCAGGAGGGAAATAGCATCGAACAGGTGTTACAAGGGCCTGGTACACTGCAATAAGCCTCTGCCTGTGAAGCAGCCATCATTCTCCATAACTTGCTCGTACATGGCTTATCCAACATTCCTAGGTGTATATGCAATAATATCCATTATATAAACCCAAATTCCCCCGAACACTGTGGAGCCCCGAGCACAAGAAATGGACAGCAGCTGGAAGGAGGTGAGTTTTGCATTCTGACTGGGATTTACCGGCCAAATCTTTAGATTCAGGCTGCTAGCGTTAACTTTATTGCTAGCCTTCATTTTCAGAAGCAAGTGATAGCATTTCCTCTGGTGAGTTTGCTTTCATTCTCAATTCAATTTGACATTATTTAATCAGGTGCCTCTTCTTGACCTCCTGAGGTTTGGCCCGGGGAAAAATTCCAGTGATGAGGACACGTCATTCGATATCCTAAACATGTAGCAATTTAAGTATTGGTTCATACTAAGTTCTCACCTGAGGCCCTGAAACAGTGACAGTGTCTTCAGAGTTGTGACAGGCAGGGACCACTCCGGCTGGGCACTTACGTTTACACTCCTCCCATGTCAGACCTGTAAAAGACAGATTGCTTTGGATGAGTTCAGCCCTCTAAGGAGTAGTTATGAAGAAAGTTTTCCCTAAGAGCAAGTGAGGCAAAAGAACTCCCAATTTCCTAGTGTCTTATTCCCCAGCTAGAACTAGACTGGACATTCTAGAAGACATTCCTTACAACCATTTCAGCTGCATAATACTTAGGGATGGGCAAATATATCAGTTTTTGTCTCTCTTAAAGGTAAAGGTAAAGGGACCCCTGACCATTAGGTCCAGTCATGACCGACTCCGGGGTTGCGGCACTCATCTTGTGTTATTGGCCAAGGGAGCCGGCGTACAGCTTCTGGGTCATGTGGCCAGCATGACTAAGCTGCTTCTGGCGAACCAGAGCAGCGCACGGAAACACCATTTACCTTCCCGCCGGAGCGGTACCTATTTATCTACTTGCACTTTGACATGCTTTCGAACTGCTAGGTTGGCAGGAGCAGGGACCGAGCAATGGGAGCTCACCCTGTCGCGGGGATTTGAACCGCTGACCTTCTGATTGGCAAGTCCTAGGCTCTGTGGTTTAGCCCACAGCGCCACCCGCGTCCCTCCTTAGTCTCTCTTAGTTTCTCGTTTTTCCAATCATAAATTTGATTTTCCACTTCAGTTTGATTTTTTTTTAAAGCCCTTATGAAAATTCATCAGCATTTTAGTGTTATTTTTTTCTTTAATTTTTTTTATTCCTCCGCAAAGCAATTCCCCCAAATATGTTATATGCATCTATATGCTCACTTAACCCTAGTATAAATATTTTTTAAAAACACATACATTTAAGAGAAGTGTGAGTTTCAAAGGAAGGGTACGTTTTGGTTCAGAAATGGTTTTAGAAATTGTTACTGAGGTAAGTTCATCTGTAAGTGTGAACTGAATCCCTCATCACATTAGAGGAATTATGAGGACCAGGAATGATATTTTATATTATTTAAAATATTTACAGCCTGCCTTTCATTGCAATGTGGCACCATGGCAGGGTACAATAGTATAAATTAAAACCAATAACTACAATTATAAAACATAACAGATAAAATATATAGTAAAAACTACAGCAGAAACACCAGTACCAGTATGGTTTAAAAACAACAACAACAACAACAACAACAACAACAACAACAACAACAGGCAGCTAACCCACCCCACCCCCTATAAAGACCTGCTTGAATTGATGGGTTTTCAGTAAGTGCCAGAAACTCCTAAATGTTGGCACCAATCCTATTTCACAAGGGACGGATTAATACCATAATTGGGGTGCTACCACAAAACAAGTCCTCTCCCTGGTTGCCACATACTAGATTTAACTTAGATGTGGAACAACCAACGACAGAATCAGCTGCTGATCTCACTCACACATAGGTTCTTATGAAAGGATGTTTCTTCAGACAGCTAGATTGAATGTTGCCCAAATCTCACATCCTAATCCATAAACAAGTAGGTGTGCAGCGCAATGCTATGCATGTTCACTCAGAAGTACTGAGTCATAACTAAACGTGCACAGAATTACAGCTACATAAAGCACAATAATACTCAGAGGTTAGATGCTTAAAAATCAAGCTAATCTAGCAAAAGATCAAACCAACCATATGTTGGGTTGTACCCACAGCAGTGGGAGGTCCAGTCACAAACCTTTCCCCCTTGCAGTTAATACATTTCCAAAGCTACACAAAGCAAACTGAAACCAGTGTGCAATATCACTATAAAAACCTGCTGCATCCCCTCAAGGGCTCATAAACTGACCAATCTAGCAACCACTGCTGTCTGTATATGTAACAATATTTATCTGTAACTGAGCCTCTGAGGCTTAGGCATCAACACTTACCCTGTAGAACCTCACTAATTCCTTAGTGATGGAGCTACCACTATCCTAATGGGTAAGGCTGATAGGAGCTGTAGTCCAGCAACATCAGGCAGGCATCATTTTGGCTACCCATGCAGATTATGGTCTGATTGATGCACATAAATTGTCCTTTTTATAAAACCTTTTGAGTGCGGGCTTCAATGAGATCTTGCTAAGGAGCTTCCTAAACTATAGCAGATTTAATATAATCCTGTCTCTCAATCGCCCTCATAACAGTCTCTTCTAGGTCTATCTCTTGCCAATTTTAAAATGAATACTTTATAAAGGAAATGTTCCATAGGGTATTTTGCTGAAATGTAGCTTTACTAGAGAGTCATAATACTACCTTGTACTATGAATTAGGATAGTTTATAGTTATTGTCTACCATTTAGATAGTATAAAGAAGATGAATTGTTACGAGACAATTTTGTGACGCTTGAATTTCCTGTGTAAAAAAAAATGCTCTTATCTGATTTTACAATGTGCAATCCCAACAGCACCTTGCTAATCCTAAAGAAACTATGTAAGTAGGTGTAGGTACCAATCTGAAAAGAAAGGACCTTTGGGGCTGGCAGTAGCTCAGAAGTAGGGCAGCTGTTTTGCATGCAGAAGATTCCAGAAGATCAAAGACATCGCCAGACTCACGACGGGACGGCGGAGAAGAATGAGGCCGAGGAGAGGCTGGCGCCGCAGCAAAAGGCTGCTGTACACGCACCCTTGGAGGCACCTGGTTGGGTGCCTGCCGAGGGGCGTGAGTGCCAGCCAGGTGAGAGGAGGAGGCAGGGGGCTAACGCCCCCTGCTAGGGGCGGAGCTCTAGCTCCCGTCCACAACTACTCCCCTCTCTTCCAGGGAGGAGAGTCTTTGTACATAACCAATTGTCAGACATATTATATATGCTCTGATGAACGCTTGCCTGCTTTTAAGCATCACAAAACCGGTCTACAGAATGTCCACTTGGAGGCCGATTAACGGCATGTAAGAGCAACGAAACCTCAATCCATAAAAACTCTGATATTTTTCTGAATTTTATCAAATATTGCCCAGGGTAAATAAATCCAACCTCTTTAAACCTGCCCCATACTGCATTAAGGCAACTAGATGAGAACAGTTCTGTGAAGTGAAGGTAAGATTAAAACAGATTATCTGACAAATAAATAATAGAGCACATCTAGTTACCTACCAACAGCAGCCATGCCTCCTGGTGGTAGCTTGGCCTCTTTGATGCATCGGCCCCTCCAATAGGCAGCAAGAACAGCTTCTTCGTGACTTAAGGAGTTATCTGCATAGCCACAGGCTAGCTCCCCAACCGAGTGACCAACAATTCCGTCAGGCTGCAAACCCATGGCCTTTAAAAGATCGATCTGCGCAATCTGGGGATTAGAAAATGGGCAGCAGTCTTTTATTTATGCCTTTGTGTGGAGTTCTCGCATGCCGCTTTCTATCAGTCAAAGCGGTCTCAAAGTGGTTTTACATAAAAACAAGCAATGTGATTTGCAGAACTCATCTAATACAATTAAAAGCAACAGTAAAAAAGGACAATAAATGTTAAAATACAAAAATGGGGGGAGAGGAAGATGACAGGCTGAAAAAAATGACTCTGAACATGGCCTTTGAAATCCTGGGAAATGAGGGGAGTTTTTACCATGTGCTGGAAGCCCCTCAGTGCCATAGCCATACAAAATTCCTTTTCACTCCTCCTCTACTGCCTTCTTCATTCCGCAACAGCACAATGCTTATGGGTCTGCTGAATAACTTATCCTATTCCTACACTTGCGGAAATCTTGCTTATCAGTTGCTTTATGCAATCCACAGTCACATTCTGTTGCATCTCCTAGTAGGCCCACACACACTGCTCATTCACCTCCTCTTTGCCCTCATGCTGCCCTCTGCTTCCTCCTTAGCGGGAGCCAAGCAGGCTCAAAATGTAGAAGAGCAGATGCAATCTTGCCTTGGGGAGTTTGCCACATGATACATGAATCTTTTATTTGTTAATTATTACATTTACACCCCACCTTTCCTCCAAGGAGCTCTAGAGGCCTACAGTGTTTCTCCCCCTTAGCATTTTATCCTCACAACAACCTGCTTAGGCCGAGGGAGAATGAGTGGCCCAACATCACCCAGTGGGCTTCATGGCTGGGTAAGGATTCCAGGCCCAAATCTAATACTCTACTCACTACAAAACATTGTTCCCTGGAAACAGGAAATGCCTAATAGCATTGGCCCTTAACTCGCATTTCTTTATTTTTTAAAAAATCACATCTAGTGATTTTTCCTCCTCCCATCCGGCTTATTGAATGCCTGCTGTCAAAAAGGCATCTGTTGTTTTCCCTAGCTCTTTAGGAAAGTGCTGTTACGTGTACACAAAGATCCCATCACTAAATGTACTCAACAGAAACATCCCCCTATTGTCACACTCAAATCTGGACACCCACTTAGCAAAACTTGCTGCTCTTGAGCAACAACAAAGAGCAAGACTCTGAGCTAACATCAAAACTTTTGTCTCTATGTGCCAACCTGCAGAATAATGGCAGCAGATGGTATGCCTATGCAGGTATAAGCAATCAGCATGGAGGTGTTGTAAAGGCTCACATCCGCACACGGCCACCTTAAAAGGGCTAAGGACAGGACAGCTCACAAGGTGAAATGGGAGTGTTCAGAAATGCTCCTCTTTCCATTTTGCTTCCTCTACACAGTGCCAGAATAAAAGCAAAGCCTTTCGCATGGAAACTGGAGCCAGTTGCCAGTGATCCCGGGCTGAAAGGTGGGTTGCAAAGATGACTGTCTACATGATGTACATCACTAGAACTGATGAGGAAAACAGTGAGCCATCAGAAGAGTCCCGTTTCATGGGAGGCACAAAGCAAAGGCACAAACCTTCCTTCTTACCTGAATAGCAGCAAGTCCAACGAAAGCATTGACAGTGTCGTTAAAAGTGTTCTCATCCGTGCTCTGGAGTAGATCGGACACCTTCAGGCCCGTGTCTTTCAGAGCCTCATCTGAACGCAAGATGGATTGCCGGAAGAGATCAAGCTGCATCAGGCTAAGCCCCATTCCTTTCCACTGGGTGCCCATGCCTATGGGATGGAACAAGCAGAGGAGTACCTTTTAGTGCTGCTGGGTATGTGAAGAGCATGAGGATGTGACATTTTATTTTGACATTGAGAGTGGTGCTTCAGATGTAAAAGATATGAAACCCTTCAAGCCAGGGCTTTTTTTTCCAGCTGGAACTCAGTTCCAGCACCTCTCAGGTGGGCACCATTGCCATTATAAGAGAACAACGGAAGAAGGGAAGAAGAAGAAGAGTTTGGATTTAATATCCCGTGTTATCACTACCCAAAGGAGTCTCAAAGCGGCTCACAATCTCCTTTCCCTTCCTCCTCCACAACAAACACTCTGTGAGGTGAGTGGGGCTGAGAGACTTCAGAGAAGTGTGACTGGCCCAAGGTCACCCAGCAGCTGCATGTGGAAGAGCGGAGACGCGAACCCGGTTCCCCAGATTACGAGTCCACCACTGTTAACCACTACACCACACTGGCTCACTGGAAGTGTTCGTGGTGAGTTCTAGCACTTCTTTTTCTAGAAAAATAGCACTGCTTCTAGCTAGCTAGAAGCATCATTTCATACTACCGGTGTGCGTAGCTGCCTTTTACTGCCATGGGTTTATCTAGTTCAGTATTGTCCACATCAGCAAGGCTTCAGACAGGGAACATTCACAGCCACACTAGGGAGATGCTGGAGATCTGAACCTGGAACCCTCTGCATGTGAAGCAGATGTTCTGCCCCTGAGCAGCGGCACTTTCCTAAATCTCTCTCTCTTTCTATGTGTGTGTGTGTCTGTGCCTGCTATAATCGGTGTGAGCTACTCAGCTTTATGACTGTATTAAATAAATCATAAGGCTATTTGGCATGACATAAAACTTTGCAAAATTAGAAATCTAGGCTCAAACAAAAGGAGAGTGCATGTGTGATTAGTATGCAAATTACCTGAGCAGATGTACCACAGGGGCCGCCCTGAGGACTGAGCATTCTGAACCTCCTTCACATCGCTCTCGCTGCCAATCAAGGCGTAGCCCCTATAAGGCATGGATGACACTGGTATCCCAGAGATATCATTGAGCATGCTCAGAAGTGCTGTGTGTTGCTGCAGATTTCTGCTCTGTTCTATTAACGTTTCTACTGCTTCTTGAGTCCTTCCACAAAACTGCACCAATCGTGGCAAATTATGAGTCTCCGGGGAGGAAGATGTCTTCTCGTTGGGCCTCAGAATGACATGGGCATTTGAGCCTCCAAAGCCAAAGGAATTGATTCCACAAAGGTGACCTTTTGTGGGGGTTGGTTTAGTAACGACTTGTATACGACCATCTTGTAAGGCAGGAATATCTGGATTTGGGGTGTTGTAGTGAATGTTGGGTGCCCACAGACCATGCTCTAAAGAGAGAACCACCTGAGGAATAGAGAACATAACAGTGCAGGCTAAGAACATTTTTCAGTCATGCATATTTTGCATAGTTTGGGATAGAAACCTCAGATCCTCAGGAATCAAATTTCACATTAGAAGATAATCATTGCAGTTCAATCTACTAATATAGAAACAGGACATGTATCCTCACTTAGAGCTTTTCTTGTGTCATATCTAATTATCAGACTAATCAATTCTTCAGACGTTGGCAGGTCAGAATTATCTTCTACTGAGAATTTAAGGCTCAGAATGGTGAAGTAACTTGATAAATGCCTTGCGGCAAGTCAGAATGCTTGTCCAGAACCTGTTTCTCAAATTGTAGCTCCCACTCATCTAATCCCTAAATTTTGCTGTATCATACGCTGTGACACATTAATTATAGTTGGTTGATTAGAGGTATTGGAGCTATGATCCTTATCTGCAATGACCATTCCACACATTTGGCTTTCTCACCATCCAGCTATTCTTTCTCACTTTTCACAGGTTCCGTTCCTCTTCCTTATAAAATGTGTGCTTTCTGACTGGCTCAGAACTGTACACACTGGTGTAAGCAAACGTGTTGATCAGGGATGCTGAAATGATGGGTGTCACGGGGCAAGTGTATTGTGAAAGAACTGCTGCTGCAAACAAAATCCACAGAGCTTCTGTGAAACAAAGCCATTGTGGTTTTGCACTGCAATGAGTCAATGCTTTAGGCTTCAGAGACTGGCTATGCACACTTAATTGGGAATAAGCCCCATGTACTCAATGGAACTCACAAGCAGATATGCAGAGGGCTGCACTATTTGTGCCATCATTATTTTGCATAGCAATGAATGCACCACCAAGGCACATTTTCCTTTGACAGATGAATAAATATGACAGAAAATGGACAATTTATTTGCTGAGGCAAGCAAATGTTCTTGAGGTCACAAATCTTCACTGCAGCTGTTGCTTCCTATATCTGTCCCAGCTGCACTGAACCCTACAGCCACAAACAGCATACAAAGCCAAGGAATGACTCTTCAAGACATCTTTTCCTTCTGTCTTTTCCCCTCCCTCCCCCCTTCTCTTCCCTCTGCTCACCACTTTATCACTCTCCTTTCATCCCAAGGGACCAAGTTGCGCAGCTCTACCTCTGTGCATTGGTTTGGTTACAACAGGCATCCCCAAACTCGGCCCTGTTTTGGGACTATAACTCCCATCATCCCTAGCTAACGGGACCAGTGGTCAGGGATGATGGGAGTTGTAGCCCCAAAACATCTGGAGGGCCGAGTTTGGGAATGCCTGGTTTACAACAAGGCCCGCTCACTTCTAGCCTTTGAAGCCCCTAGCCATCATAAATATTAAAAATAATGACAAACGGAAACAAAATAAGGCAGCCAAACCTTCCCCCAAAGAGTGAGTAGTTTGTTTACATAACCAGCTGATCTAAGAGGACTTGTTTGTTGCGGTCTAATCAGAACCAAAATATTTTTATTAATATTTACAGACATTTTAATGTTTTAATATGACAAAATCCAGATCAGTTGCGCAGCAAAAAGATCTTTTAGCAAATCACATCTCTTATTTACTTAAATCTGCAACTCAGAATGTGTGTCACATTTTGGTCTGATGCCCATAAAAACAAGTTGTGAAACTTGGCATTTGATAATGCCAAAAGATTAACACTTAACTACATCTGAGACCAGCCCCACCCCCTTGAACTTGAGGTCCATGCCAAGTGACCTTCTTACTTCCCCTCCCCCACATGATTTGCCCTAATTACAACGGATAAATCTGAAGTCCCCCAACACATTTTTATTCAACAGCTCTCTCTCTCTCTCCTGCCCAACACTAACGAATAGACATCAACTTCTCTTTTCTTTTTACCTTTGCTAAAGCAGCAAGACCAGAAGCAGGTTCTGGGTGACCCATGTTAGATTTAGTTGATCCAACCAACAGTGGTGGTCGATCTGATTGGCAAAAGACGTTGACGATGCCGTTCACTTCCTGAGGATCTCCAACCTAGCAACGGAGAAAGACAGGAAGTTAGGAGGAGCTACTGGATAGATTTCAAGTCTGGTGAGCTCTGTCAGATTTTTTTCTGAACAGCTGTGTATGCAGGTGTACAACTGAGTGTGGGGAAAGGAATACAATGCCCGCTGCTGCTGCTGCTACAGTGGCAGTAATGGCTGAGGCTTTCTCATTAGAGTCCAGATCTGCCATCGCCTTGGCAACCCCCACCCCCTGTTGGTGAACAGGAGGTGCTGCTGGTCTCCTCCCCACCCTTGTTTCTGATTTAGATCTTCACTCATCTCTTCTTCCCTGGAATGAGAGGGGTGAACGCCATTTTTGAGTTTGCCTCAGGGGCCAAAATGTCTTGGCCTGGCCTCCCCACACATGTTCCCATGGAGGAATTTAACACTGTGAAACCAGGGTGCAAACCCCAACGTTTCTGAAATATATTGAGAGGAATCGTGGAGTGAGTGGAGATGAGAGGAGGTAACCTATTATATCCAGTGAAAGCGTCAAATGGGAACTGCCGGTCTATGAAAGCAAAGCGGCAAATGGGAAATCTAATTGCTCCCAAACAAACTACAATCATATAGAACTAAAAAGAAACTAGTGTTGAATGAAAGAAAAGAGAGACAGAACAGGGGACATGGAGAGAGGGCAAACCTTGGTGCCTGTGCCATGAGCTTCTATGTATTCCACTTCCTCAGGCTTAACCCCAGACTCCCTGTACAGGGAACTGACCAACTGCTGCTGCATCCATCCAGAGGGGAACGTTACACCTGAAGCAAAAAGAATGGTCAATTCCTGGGTTCATACAAGGAAATTATCCATATGTTGTGAACTAAATCTTGCTTTGGCAGAATTTGCCTCTAAGTGCAGCATGTGCTGAATGAAGTGGTCAGAGGCCTAGTGGGCGGGGCGAGGAAGACCATTTCACCAGGCACAGTTTTTTCAAGAGCATGTTTTGCTTCTCAGACTGCCCCTGCCAGTCCCGCGCTGCTTTGCAAATCTGATCCCACATTCCAGACTTGTGAAGCAGGGCATCAGGAGGGCACAACAGGCTTATGCCTGTCCAATCTAGCAGCTGAACCCCACTCAGCTGCTATGCATTTTGAGGAGGATGCCACAAATTTCACATTGAGCATCCAACACTGTAAATTGCAAAGGCTACTTTCAAAAGCACCTTCCCTACCCCATCACCGCTAACACCCAAGAGAGCTGTGCTTTCCATGTGCTCCCTAGATGACACATGACTATACCGCATTCCAAAATCTAAGGAAAGGCAGACCCAGTCACTGGGACGCACCTTCGCTTTTCACAGCAAAGGATATGGATTCATTCAGCTTTAAGTCAGAGATGCTGTCTCTTTAATGGATTGCTTGGGTCTAAGCTGAAGCACTCTGCCACAGAAGCCCACATGGGATGAAGAGGGACGTATTATAAGTGAGCTCACAGCATGTGCCTTGGCCACATAGTAAGACCGGCTTTCCCAAGGAAATGGACAGATATGCGTGCCAGCAAACTGAACGCTGCTCAGCCTTCAGCCTTGCCATTCCCTCCACACTTCAGGCACGCTATCTAGCCTTCCATATTTTTATCTGAATATCCGGGCAGTTACACAAACTTTTGTTGTTGCTTCTCAAAAAGGATGTTGTTGGGGTTTTTTTAAAAAATGGAAAACGGCTTGTTGGGGAGGGGGAAGAGGAGATAAGCACCATGATGCACATCAGATCCTAGAGAAGGGCAAGAACTGTGTGGCAGAGCGCATGCAATTCCTGGCATCTCCAGGGAAAACCCCTTTCTGAAACCCTAGATAGCTGCTGCTGGCCAGTGTTGACAGTACTGAGCTACATGGACCAATGGTCTGACTTTGTATAAGCCAGCTTCCTATGTTCCTAATCGCAAAGAACAGTTAACACCCAAACTGAACAAGGTGAGACTATTCCTCACCCAACTCCACTGGGTTACATTCCATCATCTACCAGGATGCATCTTAGAATGTCGCAAGCTCCAGATATTAATTTTAAACAAATCTTACCTTGCTCCTTAAATCCATCGGTATTACACCCAGCATTGACTATGGTAGCGTAAACCCGTTTGGCTAGGGACTTCTTGGTCAGGAAAACAACTACAGCAGCTTCTGATCGGCAGTATCCATTCCCTGCAGAAATCCAGAGCCATGAGAAGCACCATCACCACCCCACATGTAATCTGCTTTAGATAGTTGGGTTTCTAGCCAAACTTTCTCAAGGTTGCTGAGCAAGCGAAACGCAAAAGCCAGCATCAAATAGCCCTTATTCATATTTAAAATGGCTGGGCACTCAAATACCTCCCAACCTACTTATTTTGAGAAAAGGCATCAAGACAAAGCAGATTTTATTTTATTAGATTTATATAGCACCCTTCATCATGAGATCTCAGGGCGGCTCACAGAATATAGTAGAGTTACACAAGGCACATGCGTTTATCCTGATTTGTTTGCAGGGAGATCAGACAGTGTTGCCTATTTGATAAGCACTCACTCCTATTTGACCGTGTGGAAGTTAGATGACGTTGCATCAAAGTAAGAGTTGTTATTCCCCACTTTCCAGAACACTTTCTTTATCATACAAAAATCTGATCTTTTGGGGAAGCAGGTTGTGCAATATAATTGTGCAACCAGAATTATCCAGTATGTGACTGAATTCCACCTGAAAATGACGACAAACTGGAAGTGCCCAGAAAAGAAGCGGAAGGAAGGAAGTCTTATATCTTGTTCGTTTAGTTTTTAAGTATTTCATTTCAAGGTATTTAAAAACCACTTAATATTTTAAAAACTCCTGTGAGAACTACTTATAAGGCTCATAACAGCTTTACTGATTACATCTCATTATAATGCTCTGTTCAAATAAATTTGAGCACTTGAACTACTTGAATCAATAAGGTTAGCAGAAGAAAACAAATTAAACAAATCGTTGTCATATAAAATGTGGTAGTTTTAACAGTCTGTCTGTGTCTCACACTTTTCCTAGCAGTTCTTCTAAAGTAACTGTACTTCTGTTATTCATATATATAGCTGGTGATATATTTATTCCAGTATGTGGATTTGAGGTATTTGCTCCTGAAGTATTCTAACAGGCAGATTAAATGATTTAGAGAAAATATCGCAGGTGGCGCTGTGGGTTAAACCACAGAGCCTAGGACTTGCCGATCAGAAGGTCGGCGGTTCGAATCCCCACGATGGGGTGAGCTCCCGTTGCTCAGTCCCTGCTCCTGCCAACCTAGCAGTTCAAAAGCACGTCAAAGTGCAAGTAGATAAATAGGTACCGCTCCGGTGGGAAGGTAAATGGCGTTTCCATGCGCTGCTCTGGTTCGCCAGAAGCGGCTTAGTCATGCTGGCCACATGACCTGGAAGCTGCACGCTGGCTCCCTCGGCCAATAAAGCGAGATGAGCGCCACAACCCCAGAGTCGGCCACGACAGGATCTTATGGTCCTTTATCATCCAATTAAGTTATAGATAAGATCTTCCCCAGCCAGTCAGTTAAAAAAAAGGTCCATGTGTGTATTTATATTTTTCTAGCTAGTTAAAAGTCTTCCCACACACACACAGTGAAGAACCTGTTTTACTTAACTGCAACGTTCAAACTAGTGCAAGATACCAATGATACATAACTTTGAAGATACTTTCATTTGAAAAGGAAAAAGAACAAGGCTGAGGTTACCTCACATTTCCTTGTTTCCTCTCAGACCTGCCTAGTATTATGTATTCATAATTTGGTTCCATTTTGCTGTGTTTTGTATGACATCACCCTCTAAGCTTCCCAGAAGTTATTTACCATATTTTTCGCTCCATAAGACACACCCGACCATAAGACGCACCTTGTTTTTAAGAAGAGGAAAACAAGAAACAAGAAAGCAACGTAAAGCCTCTTGAGCGAAGATGCAGGAGCGCTCCGGCTGCGCTCAAGAGGCTTTGCGTGGCTATCCCTGAAGCCAGGAGAGCGCACCGATCCCTCTTGCTCTTCTGGCTTCAGCGATAGCTGCGCAGTCTGCATTCGCTCCATAAGATGCACACACATTTCCCCTTACTTTTTAGGAGGGGGGAAGTGCGTCTTATAGAGCGAAAAATACGGTATTTATATCTCCCTAGTTTCTTATTAAAGAGCCAATCTTTTGGGAAAAGAACAGATTATTATTCTAAAATACTCCTGTACTTTGAGAACAAGCTACCTTCCATGCCTGCTTGGTTCGGTTCACGCTTGGTTTGTCTACGACCCACAAAGAAGCTCTTAGACAAAACAAAGCCATTAAAAGCAATTCATTATTGCAGAATAGCCTTGAAAGAACAGTGATGCCTTCTCTGTCTTTTCTGGAGACCAGTTAAACAGAAAGCTTATAAAAACAGAGAATGAAGAAAGCGAAAACCAAACGGTTTAGCTACTGGAGGAGAACAAGCCATGCAATGGAACACTGCTGTTGTCAGTTCCGATATTTGTTATCCTGAAAAGAGCTGGGACTTCTTAATTTACCAAGAGAAGACCAAGATTTACACTCCCTCAAAAATGGGAGTGCTGCTGACTGCTTCCAAAACATGGCCGAATATGAAAACAAACCCCTTACCTGAAGCATCAAAGGATTTGCAGGCACCCTCAGGACTAAGCATGCCAAGCTTCATGAACTGCACAGAAGTGTTGGGCTTCAGTACGAGATTGACTCCACCTACAAGGGCTGATTCGCATTGTCCACTGCGGATTGCTTTGTAAGCATTGTCCAGAGCAACGAGGCCAGAGGAACACGCTGTGTCGATGGACATACTTGGTCCTTTGGGAACGAAAACCATGAAAGAAAGAAGACAACAAGCCACCATCAGTTGTTTTGCCTTTTCAGCTTTCTTAAGGCCATAGTTTTTGTTCTCTTGGGGAACAAAGCCTTTAAGATGTGATAACAGGAGAGGCTTCTGTTTACAGAGAGGAAAGTTAACTATGGAGGCACATTAATTCCAGCCCTGGTTTGACCCACACATGCCTGCTCATAAAGAGTTTCAATACATTTGTCAAGTGCTGTGATTCTCAACAATGCCATAGTAATTCACCCATTAGAACTTGCAAAACATCCATCAAGAATATATGCTCTTTGTACTGAAGACTTCAGCAGCACTGTTATGGATCCTGTTCACCTACATCACAAACTTTCCTGCATCTTCCCCTGTCTGACCAAACATCTGCCCTGCCATGAGATAATCGGTCCATTGGCCCTCCATAGATGCAAACTTACCTTTGAAATCAAAGAAGTATGAAATTCTGTTGGCAAACATAGCACGTTGACAGCCAGTCATACTGTACCCCAGCAACTGTTCAGGGTCTACACTAAACGCTTCACCAGCTTCTGACCCACTCACACCAATCCACACTCCTGTGTCCGTGCCCCGAATGGAAGCTGGATTAATTCCTAAAAGGGGAGAAGGCCACCAAATGAAAGAAAATATTAGAAATATAATAAATATCATTGAATATTTGGAGGTGAGAAATGAAAAGCAGGGTGTGGAATTGTCAAAGAATGGATGAGGTCACTTGAAACATTTGACACTTAAGTGCTTGGTCCATGAACCAAAGGGTTGGGGCGGGGAGGAAACACAACCCACGACACAGAAGTAGGGACAAGAAGGGGGAGAAAGGCAGTTTATGAAAGATCTTAACTATTGTTGCTTGTAAGGAAAAGTGTGTATGATCACAGAACTGAGGCAACCATGGAACTCAGTCACATGATCCCTAAAGGTAAAGGTACCCCAGACCATTAGGTCCAGTCATGGCCAACTCTGGGGTTGCAGTGCTCATCTCTCTTTATTGGCCAAGGGAGCCAGCGCACAGCTTCCGGGTCATGTGGCCAGCATGACTAAGTCGCTTCTGGTGAACCAGAGCAGCGCACGGAAACGCCATTTACCTTCCCGCTGGAGTGGTACCTATTTATCTACTTGCACTTTGACGTACTTTTGAATTGTTAGGTTGGCACGAGCAGGGACTGAGCAACGGGAGCTCACCCTGTTGTGGGGATTCGAACCGCTGACCTTCTGATCGGCAAGTCCTAGGCTCTGTGGTTTAACCCACAGCACCACCTGCGTCCCTCACATGATCCCTACCACATAGCTAATAGGATGTGGGCAAGGATGGTGGGAAGAAGCTCACAGGTGTTGTCATTCTGTGTCATCTCTCCTGCTAAGCTAAATCAATGGTCCAGAAGCAAAAAAAAAAAAGACCATGGAGAAGCAAAGTGGCTGCAAGGTCCTCTCTGGGACGCCCAACATTTGTGTGTCCTCACTAAGCCAAGGTTTGGTTTAGTGTATCATATGAACCAGGCTATTATATTACTGAAATAGGTGCTTTGACTTTCTTTTTCCTGTTTGCAGTCTTTCTGATTGAAAGTGGTATATACCGTATTTTTCGCTCTATAACACGCACCCGACCATAACACGCACGTAGTTTTTAGAGGAGGAAAATCCGTAGGCATGCCACCCGTAGGCATTCCCTCCATAGCACGCACAGACATTTCCCCTTACTTTTTAGGAGGAAAAAAGTGAGTGTTATGGTGCAAAAAATACAGTAAATACTTGGAATCTTTAAAAAAAACGCAACTATATAAACATGGTCCTTCCCTCACGGCCTTTTGAGTACAAAGTTTTCTTGGCAGGAATGACCCGAAGCAAAGAGACAGGCAAAAATTACAACTTTACCCCACATTGTTTCCTGAAATATGCAGTGAATTACTGAACGGGGGGTGGGGAGTATGTTAAATGGGAAATGTGTTCAAAGAGCACAAGACAACAAGCCAATGCATGATGCCCCTGCTGATTATAAAAAATGTTGGCGAACGTGATCCTCTTTCTCTCTAAAGCAGATTATGACTCCCATCTGTGACATATAGGAGAAAATGTGTGAAATGAACCTAATTCTTAAGATAATTGAATCTTATTTTATTTTTTGTAGGAAGCATTGAAGCTTGCAAGAAAAGGAACCAGCATATAAACATTATATGGAAGCCCAGCCAGATATGGGCAGGATATAAACAAAACAAAACAAAACAAAACAAAACAAAACAAAATAATTAACAGAACATAGAATAAGAACATAGGCCCACCAATGCATTTCAACTTAGCTTCCTAAAAAATGGAAGTGTTGTCTCTGCCAGCCATGAGATTTCAAAAAGTTTTATCTAAACTTTCCACATTATTGGAAACTCTAATGTCTCCATTTTACACCAATGAGCAGGAAGGCTTCATTTGGAGGACATAGGAAAAGAGGTTGGAAAACGTGACTTCAAGAGATCCCAGGAGCTCTGTCAGAGAGGGACGTGTCAGCTGTGGACACATTTCCTAACATGTCTTTTCAACACTGCTACCCGTCGTTACTGATACCAGTTATTAGTGTTGCTAATACTTTTGTCTAATCTTTCTTTCACTGTCAAAATTGCAAGAAGCATGTTGCAACGGGAACTTTGCAAAGGTGTGACACTAATTTCAAAAGACACAGAAATGTCAAGGCCTTCACTACAGTGGTTTCATCATTTAGTTCCAAGGTAAGTTTATCAAAATGCATGGTCATGGTGTTCTGACAAACAATAGAAGCTAGATCTCTCGGCAAAGGCCTGGATTTAACTAAACTGCTGTGCTTAGCAGAAGCCAGTGCAAGGGCTCCCACTAGCACAACAGGGTTTCCTCCCCTCTTCCCCCTAATTTGCTCCAATGGATCATGTACACCCCAGAAAAGCACATGGGGGGGGGGGGTAACAATCAGAAGAGTGCAACACTGAATTCCTCCAAAAGTCTCTTTTGTTTTTAAAAACTGCCAACCCTCATGTCACAGAGTGGGGAAAGTCATATTTAGATTATTTCTTCTAGATTTGGAAGCCAGAATAAACCTGGGCAGTGTACAGAATATTTTTGCTTCGGTTCCCTGCCCCAACCCATGTCCCCCTACATATATGCTGTCCTGAAAACAAAGTTTGGTGTCCTTTGGGTCTGTAAATAGTTTACGTTATCTTGTGCAAGCGACACAATTTGTACACGATTGATTTGCATGTTAATAGGACTTTTGGAGCAGAATTCTAGAACTCTTTGCTCACCGCCATCTAAAATGGCCTCGTACGAGATTTCCAGCAGCAGTCGGAGCTGAGGGTCCATCGTGTGAGCTTGCTTTGGGTGAACTCCAAAAAAGGAGGCATCAAACTTGCTGATGTCCTTGAGCTTCCCATTTCTCCTGGGCAGTCCGTAAAGTCCTGAAATTTCAAAAGAAGAAAGAAAAATTACATCACGTCCTCTGTGATTAGAAATTGCATCTTGGTTGTGCTGCTAATAAATAATATTAGTAATAATAATAATAATAATAATAATAATAATAATAATAATAATATAATAATAATAATTTATTATTTATACCCCACCCATCTGGCTGAGTTTCCCCAGCCACTCTGGGCAGCTTCCAATTGAATGTTAAAAAAATACAGCATTAAATATTAAAAACGTCCCTAAACAGGGCTGCCTTCAGATGTCTTTTAAAGATAAGATAGCTACTTATTTCCTTCACATCTGGTGGGAGGATGTTCCACAGAGCGGGTGCCACTACCGAGAAGGCCCTTTGTCTGCTTCCTGTAACCTCACTTCTTGCAATGAGGGAGCCGCCAGAAGGCCCTCGGCGCTGGATGTCAGTGTCCCGGCTGAACGATGGGGGTGGAGATGGTCCTTCAGATATACAGGACCAAGGCCGTTTATTATGTATGACACTGCTATTTCTACATCACTTCTTCTGTGATTAGAAATTGCATCTTGGTTGTGCTTATTATGTATGCCACTGCTATTTCTATTTCTATTTGCTATTGCGCAAAACTTCTTGCAGAGTTGCTTATATCATCTGGAGAGTTTGCAAAAGCACCATAGTTTAATTAGGTGTTTTTTTGGTAAAGGCAGACATCATGGAACTTATTTTTCTATTCTCCGAGCTTGTATGTGTTATTTGCTTTCTATTTATACAGGGGGGAAAGCCAGACAAAGATTTGGTTGGATTAATTTAGAACAGTGGTTCCCAACCTTTTTTTGGCCATGCCCCACCTAAGCATCTCTAAAATTCTTATTGCCCCCCACCCCCATGACATATAATTTTTATTATTCAAA
Organism: Podarcis liolepis; assembly: GCF_965112155.1. Classification (NCBI taxonomy): domain Eukaryota; kingdom Metazoa; phylum Chordata; class Lepidosauria; order Squamata; family Lacertidae; genus Podarcis; species Podarcis liolepis. The sequence continues at coordinate 32,092,379 of NC_139555.1, forward strand.
AGGTGAACTCCTATTCACATGGAGGAAGCGTAAAAGGCCATTCACTGTTAGTAACTCATTCTCGAATTGCCCCCCTTAAAAAACAAATTGCCCCCCTGTGGGGCGTGTGCCCCATGTTGGGAACAACAGATTTAGATGGATTCAACCTCTGAGGCAGAAGTTCCCGCTGAAGTCACTTTCAGCTATACAGTGGTGCCTCGCAAGACGAAATTAATCCGTTCCGCGAGTCTCTTCGTCTTGCGGTTTTTTCGTCTTGCGAAACACGGCTATTAGCGGCTATTAGCGGCTTAGCAGCTATTAACGGCTTAGCGGTTTAGCGGCTTTAAGAAAAAGGAAACAAACTCGCAAGAACTCGCAAGACGTTTCGTCTTGCAAAGCAAGCCCATAAGGAAATTCGTCTTGCGGAACGACTCAAAAAACGGAAAACTCTTTCATCTTGCACGTTTTTCGTCTTGCGAGGCATTCGTCTTGCGAGGTACCACTGTATACTCAAGGACATCCAGGAATGCAGATGAGAGCACAGGAATTTGACAATGGTTCCTGTTCCTTAAAGGTCATACAACTCAATAACCCTTAGAGTTTATCTTTCTAATGTTTCTGTTTCTCCTAACAACTTAATATTTGTATCCCACCAATCTGACTGGGTTGCCTCAGCCACTCTGTGCGGCTTCCAGCATATATAGATAAAGGTAAAGGGACCCCTGACCGTTAAGTCCAGTCGCAGACGACTCTGGGGTTGCGGCACTCATCTCATTTTACTGGCCGAGGGAGCTGGCGTTTGTCCGCAGACAGCTTCCGGGTCATGTGGCCAGCATGACTAAGCCGCTTCTGGCGAACCAGAGCAGCGCACGGAAACGCCGTTTACCTTCCAGCATTATCTATTTATCTACTTGCACTTTGACGTGATTTTGAACTGCTAGGTTGGCAGCAGGGACCGAACAACGGGAGCTCACCCCGTCGTGGGGATTCGAACTGCCGACCTTCTGATTGGCAAGCCCTAGGCTCAGTGGTTTAGACCACAGCGCCACCCGTGTCCCTTCCAGCATATATAAAGCATAGTAAAACATTAAACTTTAAAAAGCTTTCCCATATAGGGCTGCCTTCAGATGTTATACTCCTTAACATCTGATGGGAGGGCATCCCACAGGGAGGGTGCCACTACTGAGAAGGCCATCAAGATCACTAGACCTACCTGGTTTCCATCTCCGGTCATCTTCTGTGACCATGTCCACTCCATTGATCAAATTTTCCCAAAACTCTTGCAAGTTTTCTGATTCTGGCAGCTTCCCTGCTATGCCTGCAACCACCACTTCCTCCATCTCTCAACTCGACTCTAGACAGCAAGTGGAGAAGAGAAAAATCAGGCCTATGCAGCAATAATGAATCACGCAAGAAAATTACAATGCACTTGTTAAAAAAACAAATATATAATTACCAGGGAAACACCAGGCAAATTAATTTCATATACCAGTACTTTTAAGCAGCAGATCAGATTCTTTTAAAGATATACCTGTAGAACAGACCACATGAGAGCTATTTTATGAGCAGATGTGGTCTTTTATATACCAGCGGGCTTGGGGTTCCTGGATGCTAGTGCTGAACTCGAAGTAACTCAATAAACAGCAAGGAACAAAAACTTCTGGAAAGCTACTGGTGCAACAACACAGTGAATGAAATTATTCAACTAGAGATGGAAGAAGGCTTTAGCCCAAGGAGTTCGTGATTCATAACATCTAATAATTCCATATCATGGGTGGAACCCAACGTAGTACTACGGCAATTTTTCTACCTGTACCATGATTTCTATCTGTGCAGCTGAACATTCTCTCCCTTTCCTCCTCCCATGCACAGCCTAAATTTGTTCCATGAGGGCCCCCACCCATGATTCAATATCAATATGTAGGTGGCACCACATGGGGCATCTTGTAACACTTGGAAAAAGCCTTTCAACACCTTGGCCAAGAAGCCACCCTGTCATGTCTATTACTTCCAGCAATAGTAACAGGGTCAAACATATTGCAGTGGCTTCCATCTTGACCAGTGCTCCTGAGGGACTGTCCTTTTCTAAATAATTGTATTAATTTTAGTGTGCTGTAGTCAGATAACTGCAAATTTAGCAATGTAGCAAAGGGGCACACATCTGGCTGTATGTGAATTTTGTGCTACTAGTGATGAATTGACCGAGATATTATTGGGCAGCAAGTGATTTTTGCTTTAGTGTGTTGTGGGATTAATATTACTATTGAGCACGTCGTCACCTGCTGAATAATGGATATATACTGAATAGCGCTAGTCAGGCACTGAGCAGTAACATCTTTATGTTTAGGTGCCTACTGAAGGCATGTTTATTCAAGAAGGCTTGCTCCGATGGGTGACCCAATAATTTACAGAATACCAATTGCATACTTGCAGATATGGTTTTGTTGTTTTCTAGCATTTGTAAGATGTTGTTTTATTGGATGGGATCTAACTAGAACGAGTTCTGTCAACAGAATCCCACACAAGAACTGCTTGCACAGTGGGGTTCCCTCTCTCTTCCCCCACATGTGCCCCCCCAAAATTGGGGGGGGGGAGTCAGGAGAAGCTCCAAAACAGCATGCAGGGGGAGGAAAGGGGAGATTGCTCCATCTGACAAGCCAAAATGCTTGCCCTGGTGGAACGATTGTCAGAGTGCAACGTTGAAGTGCTCCCGATGTTTTAAGAGCTTTTAAGAAACGATTTCAGAAACTGGGCCCTGTGTTTTATCATCTCGTACACTGCTTTAATGAACTCTAGCCATGAATCAGTTTGTAATTTCCCCCCTAGTTGTTGCTGTTGCTATAGACGTTGTCAGCAAATAAACAACAAAGCAGGTTGACAATCCAGATAATAAAATTCAACATAACATTTCGGTGATCTGTGACATACCTAAAGGTATGGAGGGAAAATATTTGCTTTTAAGTAGTGAGGTAGTATATTTTAGTATAGAATAACATAGTTTATATTTAGTTCTGAATGCTAAGGAACCAGTCCAAAACACTTTTTTGGGGGGGGGGGAACGAGCTTGACAATAAATCCTTCGGCTATAAAACTATTGCAGTTCTCCCTTCAATCTCTCTGAGCAAGTTTAACTCATTGAAAGCTATTGTTGCTACTCTTCACCAGATTGTAGGTAGGACTTCCTAGAAGAGATCATCAGAGATAAAAAGGCAAAACTAACTGTTGTAGTGAAAGCTAACTGATAAAGAAGTAAAAGAGGCGCAGCCAGATTCCTTGGCGACCTTTCCTTGCTTGTAGTGATTCAGAGCAGAGATTTGCTCTGGAGGGCAGAGCTGAGCTTAGAGCTAAAAGTGGGAAGTAGAGTGAAGCAGTGTGAGAGTGAAGAGACTGAGCCTTTCTAGGTCTCACGCCATTCTATGGGTACCACCAAATGTCCTTTTGATTGTGCTTACATTATACGATTTGTGCTGATGATGGTATTGAGGTGGTTACACGCAATCCCACTTTCAATAATGCTTATGCTTGCAAAAGTTCTAGGGTGATCATACCCCTTCGTTTCCAATGACTGTATGTCCTGTAGCTTTCGGCTGAAATCCTGTCATACCACAAATATTCTGAGCACTTTTTTGGGGAGGGGGTCCCTCTTTTGTTGTTATAGTACAAGAATGCCCCTCCAGATGAAAACAGTACAGTAAAATATGTAAGAATGTCTTTTGAAGATAAGCTCACTTAAGGCCAAATGGAAGAGCAATGGAAATGCATAACTGAAGACTATAATTCCGATCATAATCTGTAAGCTGCGAGCCTGTTCCTGTTGAGGTTGGTATAAAAACACCCCCCTTAATTTTAATGGAAGAGGACTGCAGTCTTCAATAATTATCAGTAACAATTATATCCTTACATTCATCTATCAGGAAACTCCTTCCCCTTTCCTATGTAGGAAAGTATTCAATTCATACAATGGCATCTAAATACAGTCATACCTCGGGTTACGAACTGCGGGTTGCGCATTTTCAGGTTGCGGACCGCGCCAAACCCGGAAGTACCGGAACGGGTTACTTCTGGGTTTCTGTGCTCGCGCATGTGCAGAAACACAAAATGATGTCACACGCGTGCGCAGAAGCACTGAATCGCATCATGTGCGTGTGCAGACGCAGCGCTGCGGGTTGAGAACATGTCTCCCGCATGGATCATGTTCGCAACCTGAGGTATGACTACAGCAATTTAGCCTTATTTCTGTGCTGGCTTGTCCTGTTTGGGACATTCAAATGGGCATCCATCATGCCAGCAGCACAGCAGGGTCACTGCTCAGCCCCATGAGAAGGCGACTCACGCCTACACTGAAGTATGTTCAGAGAGCTCCTTCACATGAGGGGATTCCGATTGGTCCACTGATGCCCCCTCACACATGAAAGAGCTTTAAATGCATATGTTGGCACACACAGATTCCCAAGCTCGCCAAGGATACAGCTGGTGTGTGGGGGGGCTGTCTCATGCTGCCCTATAGCCCCCCCACTCCTTGTTGTTTAGTGGCATCAATTACACCTTGAATGACCAAAGATTGGTTGTTCAGTCACAGGTGTCAGCTGTTCTTCTGTAAGATACAGTGGGTGGAATTCAACACAGTGAACATCCAGATTTCCCCCCTGTTCCCCCTGAATTTGGGGAGCAGAGACCATTTTTGGGGTGTGGGGCACATGAGGGAAGGAGAGGGGGGGGAATGGAAGTCCTTGCACAAAGCTAATGGTGTTGGTTAAGTTGATCCTACATTACATCCCACCTTTCCTCTAAGGCATTCAAGGTGCATAAATGGTTCTTCTCCATTTTGCCCTCACAAGAACCTTGTGAGTTGGGGCAACTCACTACCTCTGAGCTTAGCCTTTTTCATGGGGTTCATTTGGAGGTAAATGAGGAGAAAAACCATGTACACCACCTTGAGCTCCTTAGAGAAAGGAGTGGGATATAAATCCAATAAATAAATAGTCCAGGGGTAGGGTGAGGCCTGTGACTTCCAGATACTGTTGGAGCTACAACTCTACAATTCTATGAGTCTATGGATTCTCATCAGCCTTGGCTGGCATGGCCAGTAGTGGGCCTTGGACTGTGAAGATCCAAATTCAAATCTGCACTCAACCTTGGGCCAGTCACTGTCTCTCAGCCTAACAAACCTGACAGGGTTGCATGGGGATAAAATGGGTGGAGAACCATGCATGCCTCCTTGAAGAAAAGGTGGTAAGTAAATCTTCCTAGGTACAGTATTCTTTCTCTGGTGTCCACAAGACATTTAAAATCATTCAGACAGCAGAACAGAGCAATAATGCAGAGCTCCCTGTTGTACAATATAGAATTTAAAGACAGCATGAGGTACATTATTTAATGGAAGTGCTATCATCCTAATTTAAAGCAGAAAGCAATTCTACTCCCAGTAAATTCCTAATCAGATGTACCATTGATCATCTGCACATCCCATTCTTCTGGTTGTGCCTTTGAAAGCCTAGCCATTTATTTTCACATCCTACGCTCCAGACAACTGGGTCATTTCAAAAATCTGATCTAGTGATCCCGATAATGATCATGGGTAGGCAAACTAAGGCCCGGGGGCTGGATCCAGCCCAATCGCCTTCTAAATCCGGCCCGCAGACGGTCCAGGAATCAGCATGTTTTTACATGAGTAGAATATGTCCTTTTATTTAAAATGCATCTCTGGGTTATTTGCGAGGCATAGGAATTCGTTCACCCCCCCCCAAAAAAAAAAATAGTCCAGCCTTCCACAAGGTCTGAGGGACAGTGGACCAGCCCCCTGCTGAAAACGTTTGCTGACCCCTGCTCTTGATGTTGTAGGAATAAAGCTCTAATCAGCCCCAGGCAGCAGGGCCATTAAGTTGTCGTTCAGCAACATCTGAAGGGCACAGTACTAACTCCCTCTATAAAGTGAATGATTTGCCTCTGAGGGAAGCAACGTTTATGTGCTTTGGATCATATGTATCAGAATAAAGCTGAGAAATACTGATCAGCTCAGAATATATGAACTGAGATGGCCAAGGGGAAGAGATATTACAAAGATAAAGCAGAAATCTTTCTATCAACCTCAGTGATACAATGAAAGACAAGGCAGAGGGAGAGTGGGATGCTAGCTACGGTAATTAAACACAGGCTGAAGACCAGATAATTATTTTTTTCAGAGAGCTGAAAGTGCTATGAAGTAGGCATTGTACAACCATTTCACTGTCAGGAAAGTGGGTTTGCTAGGTGCTTTTAGTGTTTCAGGACCAGACCCCATTGCATGCTCAGTCACATGTAGTTTCACACTCATAAATACTGTCCTGCCTTTCAAAAGTGGTTCCTTTCTGGTTTTCTGCTTGCAACCTATTCCTTCATCGATCTGATTTTACAGAGGTGCTTAAAATTATCAATCCAACATCAGGTTTATTCACAGTGTGAACGTGAGTATCTGTCCCGTTGTAATTGCGGTCTAATTATATCAGAATGGTGCAAGAGAGAGAATATGAAGATTCAGGGTGCAGCAGAGGCCAGGTATGAAATGTGAGTTTGAAGCAAGGGCAGCTCTATCATTAGGTGAAATGATGTTGTCGTCTCGTGCAGCAGATGAGCAATGGCACTTGGCCACCACTTTCTTCATCCATTTCTTCCCTGTGTCTTCTTGGCCTAGTTTTACTTGCTGGTGAATAGCTCACAGATGTCTGCCATAGACTGCGATGCTGCTGCAGCTGCTGCCCAGTGCCACTTCCTCAGATAGTGAGTGTGGCAAGCTACACATGCTCTGTCTTTGTTAGCCTGGCAACCCTTCAGCTTACTTTTCTGCTCTTCTCCAAAATGGGAAGGCGGGAGAAGAATAGCTTGTCTATCTGCTCATTGGCCAACTGTCCAGGCAAGCAATTGGCTGATGGGGGTCCAGCAACACAGCAAGACACATCACATGCTGCATTGTGTCATGGGTGCTGCAGTGGGTGCAGCAGAAACCACCCATCACTCAGGCTGGAGGGAGAAGAGTAGAGACGGCAGAGCAGACAGACACCAGTCACCCAGGCATCCTCTGAGCCAAAACACTGCCATGTGAGCCAAGTAACCAGTTGAGGGGCAGGGTAGGACTGGGCAAGAGTGTTGGAGGCAGATGTTGGGCACACAGTGCCTGTGATGTTGTCTGGGATGAGATGAGGGGCAGTTTAGTTTAGGGGGGGCGGACATGAATAAGGACATTACAGAGGTGCATAAAATTATGCACAGTGTTAAGAAAGTGGATAGAGAGACATTTTCCTCCCTCTACCATAATGCAAACCAGAGATTATCCAATGAAGTTGCACATTGGAATATTCGGGACGGACAAAGGGAAGCTCTTCTTCACACACAGTGCAAAATGTTCCTTGGGAAAAGGGATTGTGAAACCACTCTAGGAATTGTGAAGGACACAGAGGTCTCCCAACAACTCTCAGCACCCTTCACAAACTACAGCTCCCAGGATTCTCTGAGAGAATATGACTATTTGAAGTAGCGTCATGGTGCCTTAAATTTATAGTGTGACTGTGGCCTAGGGCACAGACCAGAGGATGGGCAGTTAATTTACAGCATTTGCTCAAGCACACATATGCTTAAGTGAGTACAAATAAGTATTACAGTAATTATGTTGCTTCTGAGGGCAGGTTTGCATAAGCAGTCCACAGCAACCCCAGGTATGCATTAAGATGGATAACAGAATATAGGTGAGAAGCAGTTCTCATGGTCATAGCAGCACTTTATGACTGGAGGCATAATGATCAACTATCCATCCTAGCTTGGTTCATATTTTACATTTGCCAAAGTGAGCAGGCATTCATTGAGCATTTGAGAACTCTTCATGAACAGAGGAAAGCGTCTATGAAGTAGTCCTCAGCATTTTCTCCCATAGTGTTCCTTTGTGACTGGCCTTTCTGCCGAATTTCACTTCTTCCTTTCCTATTGACTTTGTCAATAAATTTAAATGATCGCTGTTATGCAAAAGGACCTTGCAACACACCTAGACAGCCTTTGGACTATTTTTGCATGCGTTGAGATTTCTGTAATATCCAGTGCAGTATTACACAGAGCTCTCTCCAATACGGATTTCTGCATTTTCTGATCTGAAATCATCCAAAGGAGGCCACACCATTGTAAGAGGGTACCTTATTTACACAGTATTTGTGCAGCCTTGTGGCACTGTGCTAACTCATTTATCATCCATAATAACCAGTCATTCTCACTGGCATTATGCACTAGTACCTACTTGTTTCATCACAGCACTTTGAGTACATTCATCGTACATTAACTACGCACTTAGTCTTTTCTTGTGATTGTGCTACAAAAGGCCATTTTAAGTGCATTTCAACAGGTTGCTTGTAATTCATTAAGTATCTCCCCCTCCCATTGTTTCTTTTCTTAACTGGAGGATATTTTAAAGATGTGTACTGAAATTCATTTCAAGACTGTGGCTGTGTTTTGACATCATTTCAAGACTGTGGCTGTGTTTTGACGTCACTATAAACCATGGTTTATTATGTTGTGAATGAGCCTAACCTCCCCTGAGCTTTCGGGCTCCCTTCTCCAGCACTGCTGTGAGGGGAATTTCAGATATGTTCACTTTCACTTAATCAGTATTTAGCCCATTTTCATTTAGCTAGTTTCATAAACTATGGCTTGAAGGAGGTTGTTTCAAACAAATCATTGTTAAAATTAACCATAGTTTGTCGGGATTAGGCAATGCAACAAGTTGTGGTTAAACAAAAATACAAGCAAATGTTTCCAGCCATCTCCTGGTGGTTGCACTGGGGACAGGGGAAACCTCCTGAGTCCAGGGGAAGACTGTAGGACATTGTGGTCCTAAGAAACCATGATTCATCTTTATTATGATATCTCAACACAGCCACACACTGTCCTTTCCAAATTACTCTGCTCCCTCTGAGAAGGGACATCCATCATGGCACATAATGAAGGTATGGATTTTTAAACCAAACCAAACCAAAGGACTTTAAATAATTAAAGATGACACACTTCTATGTGTATATTTTGAACCTCTTTGTTGTAAGCATGTTCACTTCGGGGGCATGGAAAAATTATGTGCTTATTTTGTAGTGTCAGATCAGTGGTTCCTAACTTTGTTTTTATTAAAGGGACTCACCAGCTGAATGTTGTCTTTGGCAGCCAATCTCTTTATACTGACCTGTGACCATGCAGGGTGGCCAGGTGAAGAAGAGGTCAGAGCTCCTGCTCCTCTGATAGTTGCATCAAAGGGAGAGTTTCAGCAGGTGTAACTTGTCATGCAATGTATACATGCCAATATCCTCTGTTCTACAGAGTTACGCTCTGTTCTCTTTTATATGCAGCCTCCAATGACCATGAATACGCTCACAAAAGCCACTTCCTCCTACCCATAAGTCTCCGGTTAAATTAAAATGCTTGAATGTATAGTGTGATCCTAGCTATGTTAACTTAGAAGGAAGTCCCAATGATTTCAGCTGGTTTCACTTGTTCACAGCCAATGCTCTAATCCAGGGTTTCCCAAATTTAGGCCTCCAGCTGTTTTTGGACTAAAAATCCCATCATCCTTGACCACTGGTCCTGCTAGCTAGGGATGATGGGAGTTGGGAGTCCAAAAACCACTGGAGACCCAAGTTTGGGAAACCCTGCTCCAATCCTAAACAGACTTTTTAGAGTAAACTCAAAGGGACATGCTCCTGAGTTACCATGCATAGGACTGGGCTGGTACAGTGTAATTCTGTGTTCAGGATTCTTGCTTGCACAAAAGTAAATTCCGTTGTGTGAAATGGGGTTTATTCAATCATTGTGTTTAGGATTGTGGCCTGATTTTTCATTTTGGTACCACAAATTCCTGGGCTAGCACATAAATACTTGGGACAGGACATAGCAATAGTTCTTCTAGCTTAGTTTAACAAAACGTGGGTGCATTTGGGCTTAAATGTGAACTTTAAGCAAACATAAATGAAATGTAAAGAATTAAATAAATAAAACCAATACAACAATCATTTACTCTAACACAGCAAGCAGATCCATCAGGATAAGTGCACCAGTCTCACAGAAGTCAACGGCAGTTCTACCATTTTACTTTTAAGGTCAACCTTGACTGAATTGCTTGTAAATCGAGAGATTAAGTTCTTTGCCTCAATTTGTTTCAGTGGGAGAAAGGGAACTTTTGTCACCAATGCAAGTTGCAGTACTTCTCAGTTCCTAGAGACATTAAATAAATGTTCGTTGTTTTTAGATTGTTCCAAGCAAGGTTGAGAACGTATGACAAAAAATGAAATATTCTGACTTCCTTGGTTTGGAATCTTACTTCAGACACTTAGGACAACAGTTTTGAGGATAAGCACACAAAAAACACAGACAAGGACAACTTTGCCACGGAGCTGGGTTAGCAAAGGGGGGCGTGGTACTAGTTACCCTCTATGATTTAAAATATCTAGTAAGATAAATTGCTGTACGACACTTTTTGTCTTTAAATTCTCCGTGTTGCATGACTATGTTACCGTATAAAGTAATTTAAAAAACAGAGAACTACCTTATTTTACCTGTTTTTATGCAAGTCTGAATAAAATTAACGGGCTATAATACAAATAGCTCAAATTGCATTACAACTGCATCCCTTAGCTCTGAGATGGACAGAGTAAGGCTGTAGGATCATACTGCCGAGCTGAGGAATATGAATACAAGGTTACATTACGAGAACAATAGAATAATCACAGGCTCTGTGAATGTCCTGAAACAAAGAGAAAATCCTTCCAAATGCTGAGCAGAAATTGCTGACTTTTATCAGCTACCTGAGAAGAAGTGAAAGACTTGGGTTGCAAGTGACGAAGTAGAAACTATCTGGTGTCCTCATTTCCTAATGTCACAATAGAGCAGAGAATATCCAGTGCATGTCATATACCTTCCAAACTCTTATCTCCTTCTCTGTGCTTCTGCATATTAAAGGTAAGAGCTGGAAATTAAGGGGGGAGAGAACCCCCCCCTTTTTACCTAGATCTGCTGAAATAATGGGCTTCAGTGTGCCAGTGTAACTGTCTTCCTTGCCTGGTATCAAAATGGCTGGATGCAGAGCACTTACAATGCAGCAAGGCTTAGCCTCCATCTCCCTTATTGCCAAACACTCCTCCCCCTTTTTATTCCATAACCTCAATACCGGGGGGGAAACCACACCTCAAATCAACTTCACTGCTACCACATTACATCACAAAATTTCAAAGGCAGCAATTTACCTCTGCAATTTTATTCTGCCGTTAATTAAAAAATAATAAAATTAAATTAAAAAGAGACACACTGTTGTTGTTTTAATCTCAAGAGCCACAGCTTTTGTTCGTTCCCCACAGAGCTGGCTATCAAAATGGAGAACCAAAACCTGAGCTAGCATCGGAAGCTTCTCCGGTGTTACTTCGGAAAGATGTTGCGCTCAAGCCGCAGAGCCACCCGATCCCACCCGCCTGCGCCTCCAAGGCCTCCTCCGGGTCCGAGCTGATTTCACTTGGGAAGGCTCATCCAACACCTGAAAATGGATGTCGCCTTCCGATTTCGAAGACGGGCCCGGACGACCTATTCAAAACGGACGTATTTCAGTCTGCCTAGATTTGCACAACCCTATTTGCATAAGGAGGGTCGGAAAATGAAAACGCATTTAGAGATCTGGTGCCGCCAAGGCCGGTTCCCCTCCCCCACGCCGGGAGAGGAGGAGGAGGAGGAGGAGGAGGAGATCATGGCTGCTTCCAAAGGGGCCAAACCAGCCCCAGCGTGCAAAGGCACCGAGGGCATCCAGAGGACCCCCATCACCCGCCCTTCAAGCCGAGGACAGCCCTAGAGGCGCCCCAGCGCCCCAAAGTGCGCAGCAGCTCTAGCCGGCTGCTCCGTTTCATTCATACAAGCGCCATCCGGAGAGGAGGAGGGCTGCCTCTCCCTCCATCCCGGCAACCCGAGCCGGTTACCTGCTCAGGTCCTTGAGATCGGCAGCCACCGCTGGAAGGTGATCGGCGAAGGAAGCGCGCTGAAAAGCCCCGCTGCTGCTGCTGCTACTGCTACGCTGCCGGCCGCCAAGTCCCTGGCCGCCAAGTCCCTCTCTCCCTCCTCGTCGGTGCCCGATGCGTAACTGAGGCTGCCCGCGCCGCCTATCTGCGCTCCGCGTCCCTTTCTCACTGTCTCCCTCTAGCTCTCGGCGCTTATTTAAACAGCCACCACCTCCGGTGGCCACGCCACATGGGCTGACAGCTTTGCTCCTCGCCGCAGTCCAATGAGAGCTGGGGCTGGGCCTCCCGGCGCAGGCCCTGGGGCGATGCCAGCCCCCTGGCTCACGGCAGCCTCTCGCCATCGCCGCGCGGAGGAGGAAGCAGCGAGCCAAAGAGCAGCGCCCGCCGAGCACGCGCTGCCCCATACTCAGCCCGCCTGGCCAAAAGCGCAACGGTGCCTGGCAGGAACTGGGCCAGCCGGCCGGCCTGCCCCGCGCGGTGGCGCATCACATGCCCGGGGGAAGCCTCCCCGCACGCACCGGCGTGACCCGGCCTGCCCGCGACCTGCGGGATCGCCCCGTCTGTACCTTATTTTCGAGTTTCGTAGGGACCCCCCCCCACGGAACTGAATCCCCGGGGGGGGGTCAAGCCTGGATAGCCCAGTCGCTTAGAGCCTGGCGGTGCTGATAACGCGCAGGTTGCAGGTTCAAGCTGTGTTGCAGAGGGTTGGACTAGATGATCCTTAGGACCCTCTGCGATTGTGTGGGAGCCATTCCTAGGCACCCCGATTTATCAACACACCCACCCACCCCGTCGAGAGCGGGGGGGGAAGTTAACTAGTCTGGGCCTGAGATGTGTGAAGGGCCCTGCGCGTGTCCCTGCTTCATGGTGGGCTCTGCAGCGCCACCCACAGGCACTTCTGCCCCCGAGGATGCGCTTCCTCTGCTCGGCCAGCCCGCTAGGGGAAGCCGGCGCCTCCAACCTTGCGGCGCTGCCTCTTTTTTCAGCGTCTGGGAGGTAAATTGAAACAAATCAGCCCGCCTCTCTCGGGGGAGCAGATGGGCCGAGGTGCTTGGTGCGCGCTGATGCGCTGCTGAAAATACTCGACGTGAAGGAAATTTGGCTTTCTGGGAGAGAAGTGCAATTAATCCCCCCCCCCCGCCTTGTTGTTGTTGTTATTGGTGTAACCTCGTAGCATTCCCCCCCCCCCCCGCTATTGCTGCGAAAGGGGAAGAATTAATTAGGCTGATCTCTCCCTGGCTTTGCCGAGCGCGCGGCCTACAGGGGAAAAAGGAAGCAACTGGTGTCCCTGGGAGCTGAGCGCGGCGCGCTGCTTGCCTCGTTACACTCTGACCGAGTTCTTTCCCCGTCCCCTCCCGACAGAACCCGGCAAATGCAATGTACAAAAGAGAACCACACTTTCTTTAGGGGCCTAAAGTCATTGATTGGAGGTGTCCAATCAGGGGGCAGGGGGATGTAGGAGTGTACGTTGCCTGGCCAATCTGAGCGGCTGTGTGGGTGTTGCTAGGAGATAGGGTGATGTGGTGACTGTATTGAAGGGGATGGCTCTGTTTAGGAAATGAAGCTGATGGTGATGCAAGAAAGCGCCTGTGAATTGTGGCTTATTTCAGGTCATTCACCTCAGAAGAGTGCGAGCTTCCTCGGTTACTACAGTTCAGCCGTTAAAGCAGACTCTGGCTCTGTTAAATGGGCTCCCGGGATTATGTTCTCTCTACACGGGAGTATACGGTCCCAGGCGTCAGTTAACTAGCTTTCCTTACGGTTTGGGAACAAATCATGCTCTCCTCACGGAAGGCATCACGAGCTTTTCTTTGCCTCTCCGGATCTGGAGGGGAGAAAGGCTTCTCGCCTCAGTTTTAGGGTTGAGAACTTGTATGATCTTGTTCTGCTGGCGCTGAGGTCTATTGCTATCTGCTTTCCTTCGCCTCCTTCCCAGAAATGGAGGGAGCTCTGAACTTAACTCCGCACTGATCCACTCCCACTTGCTTCTCTGAAATGTAATACTCCCTTATAATGAATGCAACACAATAAAGCAGCCACCCACATCCACCTACCCTTCTTGTAAATGCTTAATCTTAAAGTGACTTCTTATTTCTTAAGAAGAGGCCTGCTGTCTCTTCTCACAGTGGCCAAGCAGAGGCCTGTGGGAAGCACAGAAGCAAAAAATGAAATAGGCTTGGAAAAGGAAGGTGAGCCTAACATCCCTTTATTATTCAGCATGGTCACTTTGTGAATTATATCCTTGCTTGCCCCAAGCTGTACTGTATTTCACAACAGCGTGGCATGGTTTTGGACCAGAACTGAGGAGAACCACACAGAACTTCCCACTCAGCCATGAATCTCATTGGGCAGCTTGCCTAGTTGTCTCACAGCCTAACCTACTTCACAGGCTTGTCAGGATAAATTGGGGAGGGGAGTATCATGTCTGCTTCCCATGAGCTCTATAAAGTAATCCTGTTTAGTTTCTTTCATGTGGTATAGAGTCATTTCTAAAAAGAAGGAAAACAGCAACTTCCAGGGCAACATTATTTATTTTCTCTCATATTTATCATTTTTTTGGTCATGCTTATTCCCCAAAATAAACATAATAATCATGTATTTATTTATATACTTCTTGGTGCCAAAAGAGGCTTCCAAGTGGTATATTAGAATAATAAGTGTTATTTTATATGTTAGATTGGGAAAACTGATTTCCCAGTGATAATAGTTTCCTTTCCATTCTTGTGACTTGGGATATTCTATGGAACCCAGCTTCATGGTAACACGATGTGAGAGCAAAGAGGTCATGATTTAAATGGGTAGATCCCTCTCAGTATCGATGCATACTATTTTATTATTAAAATGATCCATATTTTATTTGCTTGGCGAGATTTGCCACCTGTATCCATCTGGATTCTCAGTGTACCACCAACCCAGGCTTGAAGGCTAGGAAGGAGGAGTTGCTGTATTCTATAAGAATCCCTTCTCCTTGCCTAGGAGGATTCTAATTTTGTCTCCCTACTTTAACTGTTAAAGGTGTTGTTTGATCTGGTGTTGTAGAGTTGTTCATCCACATTGAGGCTATCTTATTTTGGGTGCCTTTGAGTATAGATAGGTGTATATATAATTTTTATTTTTCAAGGGTGTCATGACCACCATGACAACCAATAGACTGTTCCAACAAAGCCTCGCACTGCAAATTGTGAGTCACATTGTTGATGGTGTTCTTGACAGGGCAGGAATATGGTGGTTTGGATGTGGCAGACCATTCATGGCTCCACGGTATGTTGACATCTTCATGGTTTACTTAGAACAATGCTTTCTCAGACTCTCTTCTACCTGAGATACATTGGTTACATCTGAATCAACCGGATTCATGGAGGAGAGGCACTTGTGCAGCTCCACCAGGGCTTTGTTCACTTTCCCTTCACCAGCAGCCTGAACCTAGAGCAGGCTACTCAAAAGGATTGCTTTCTGGTTCAGATGCACTTCTGTGCAGTCGCATAATGGACATTAAATACCACAACCCTACACAGGAAACCTATTGACTGTTAGTTACATGGTTCCAGCTTTTTATCCAGAATACGTCATGAAATCAATTGTCCACAGCAAAGCCCTACAACTGCATCTGTTCAGATTCACCAGACAGAAGCTCACAGCTTTAAAATTTACATTAGCTTTTCCCGGACTACATTTGTCTCCCAACAAAATAGAAACAACAATAGATCATGGCCAGACTGGTACCCAGGAATAATTTACTAGAGCACAGACTTAGAGGAGAAAATGACAGAACACCCTTGTCACATTTAGTTTCCAACTGAAACCACTTATCTACCCTAAGGAGTCTCAAAGCGGCTAACATTCTCCTTTCCCTTCCTCCCCCACAACAAACACTCTGTGAGGTGAGTGGGGCTGAGAGACTTCAGAGAAGTGTGACTGGCCCAAGGTCAGCCAGCAGCTGCATGTGGAGGAGCGGGGAATCGAACCCGGTTCACCAGATTACGAGTCCACCGCTCTTAACCACCATACCACACTGGCTCTCAATCCATCCTGAGGAATAACATCAATAGGTCTGTAATTGTTTAGATGCAGCTCCTTTCCAGCCTAAAATTTGCATGCAATTTCTTCACACCTCACAGTTTATAATCCCTGCCCCAACAGTATGATGGAAAAGAACCCTCAGAGGTATGCTACAATGTTTATTCACACAGGGGATAATACTGCTCATATTTGATATGGGTTTGGCAGATCAGTCACAACATGTGGTCAGATCACCACCATATCATGTTTATGGGATTGATTTCAGTTGCTGCAATGAGGATGCAGACAAAATGCCTTGAGGAATGGGAGTCTGCCACATGTCTACTCAACCTTGCCCATTCTGGGTATAACATCTAAGCAGAAGAAAGTTAAGTGGATGGGTCTAAGTGCTGGTTTATTTCACTCTGCATGTCTGTTTTTGGCTCAGAAAGGGCACTGGTTGTCCTCATGGATAACCTGGGAGAGCATGTCTCTGTTAATTCTCCTGAACGTCTCAGTGACTATTGATACAACCAGCCATGATATCCTTCTGAGTAGCCTGTTTAGCTGAAGAACTGGGGACATGGTGTTTTGGTGGTTCCATTCCCACATGAAAGGCAGATTCCAGAAGGTGGAACTGGTAGATTACCTCTAGGTAGGTATGCTGTTGCGTTCTACAGGGGTCTGTCTTGTCTTGTTCCCCATTCTGTTTGACATCTACAGTAAGTCAAGTCATTTCGGGTTTTGGAGTGGAGTATCATGAATATGCTGATGTAATCCACCTCTGTATCTTTTTTACATATTTTTCATATAAGAGCGTGATAATTTTATTGGTGGTTAAGAGCTAATAAACTGATGCTTAGTCCTGGTAAAGTAGTTACTGTTTATGAACGATTAATCAGTTTAGGCAAGGGATGTTAATCTGTTCTATACAGGGTTGCATTCCATCCTACAGGACCAGAGTTTTGGTGTGCTCTTATATCCAGCCTTGTTACTAGAGACCCAAGTGGCTTCAGTAGCACAGAATGCCTTCCATCCGCTGAGACTGGTGCAACAATTGTGACTCTTCCTGGGCCGAGATACCCTGACTAAAACAATCCATGCAAAAGCCCTACTCAAATTATAGAGGGAAGAACTGAGGCATGGCATGCACAGCCCATTTCAATGCTGCTCATACCCCCAACTCATCTTGTGAAACCTCTTACTCCCCCTCCCTCCCTCAAGGGAAAATCTCAGGGCTTGTAGTCCATGCCCATCATTCTTGAGAAGCCTTCTGTCACCTTTCCCTTTCTTCCTATCTGTTTGTCCTTTGGGAAAGGTGGAGGGGTAGGGCAGTGGACAAAGCAGCTGTGCTCTTTTATATACAGAGAAACTGTAGGAACTGTGCAATACATGTAGAACCAGGAGATCTGGGGAAATAAAATACTGGAACATATAACTGAGATGTCACTTCCTAGGTCTGTTCATATTCAGTGTTTCCTGTTTGATTTTGTGTATTTTGGGTCTATGAACTGCAATAAAGTTCTCTGTGTGTGATAAACTCTTGAGGAATCTATCTGAAGCATACTGAAACATATATTTATTTACCAGCTCAAGATGTAGAGGAAGGTGGTTTAAATACTTTCTACAGTCAAAAACATTTATCAGTGAAGTTTGATTAGCAAAATTGGAAGTAAGAAGGAACTTGACTAGTAACATTAATTACAAGACCAAACATGGTCAGAATAGGACTTAAACTTGGTATCACAACTTAATAACAAAATACTGTGCATAATTCAGATATAAAAATTTCTACTTCATTGAAAATTTAATCCTTTATGTTGTAGTTTCGGATTTTGGCCATTCGCTGAGGGGTCTGGGGCTTTCTGGTTCGGTTGTAAGATGACTTGTTTGGGTTTTGCTTTGTCTGAACTTCAAACTTAGTCCCTCTGACAGTCAAGGCAGCTGCTGGTACTCTTTCTGTGTAGTATGTGTGGGCTTCTTCCTGAGAGTCTTCAAGTCTTTTTGGTTCATGGATAACCTGGGATTTCTCTGCAAATCAAAAGGAAGAGAAAATGGATATTATTTTAGTTTGATGCCAATTGCTCAGAGCAGCATAAACATATATTAAGTAGTGGAGACAGGAACGTCTAGGGGAGTGGGCAGAACACTTTGAAAAATATATGCCCACCCCAGTACCCCTATTTGCTATTGCCACCATTCAGGGGAGCAGAGCCAGAAGTCATATGATACCATTATTTCATACTATCAACAGCAGCTGTTATTGTGGGGACACTACCATCTGTCTATGTATCTGACTTTATTATTGTGAACTGCTTTGAGAACCATTAGGGTTGAAAAATATACAAACACTGTAAAATAAATAATTTTCACTTGCAGTTAAGAAGGTTGACATATTGGTGGGGGATAAGATAACTTTTAAATCCTTGTGATTTATTGCCTATAAAAGAGTCATAGGTTTGGCTTTGCAATTTTTATTTATTTGAATTGTTCTAATGTTTTCTTCTCCTGAAGGTTTTTCATCTGATGGGAAAGTGCTGTAATCAGAGGCACAGAGCCTTTCCCCACTATAGTCTTAATGGTGTAGTGAAGTACAGTAGTACCTCAGGTTAAGTACTTAATTTGTTCTGGAGGTCCGTTCTTAACCTGAAACTGTTCTTAACCTGAAGCACCACTTTAGCTAATGGGGCCTCCTGCTGCACGATTTCTGTTCTCATCCTGAAGCAAAGTTCTTACTTAACCTGAAGCACTATTTCTGGGTTAGCGGAGTCTGTAACCTGAAGTGTATGTAACCTGAAGCGTATGTAACCCGAGGTACCACTGTATAGATACATCTGTTACTGTATAGACATACAGTGGTACCTCTGGTTGCGAATGGGATCCATTCTGGAGGCCCGTTCGCAACCTGAAAAGAACGCAACCCGCGTCTGCGCAGCTTCTGCACATGCACGAGCGGCGAAACCGGAAGTAACCCCTTCTGGTACTTCCGGGTTGCTGTGGGATGCAACCTGAAAATGCACAACCTGAAGCAAACGTAACATGAGGTATGACTCTATCTGTTACTGAAATTCACTGATCAACAAACTTCTTATTAAGGTCACCAACCAATTACATTTTACATTTATTTGTGGACTAATTTGTTACTTCTTTGTATGAAAGAGACCACTCCATTCTTAAACATCCTGTACTGAAGTGACCAGAACACCTATGGCAAATCCCACTTCAAATCTCATCTTTACCACAAACTCACTGTTTTAAGATGTAGCAGAAAGTGAATGGTAGATATCAAACAAGCATTTGAATTTTATTTTGCCTGATACTCCTAGGTCAGAAAGATGTTTACATTATCAGCTTGAAGGCTTCCATGTAAATACTGTTTTAAGGTGAAGGAGAACAGTCTTTCTGGAAATATCAGCTCTTCATCTTACATTTTTTTTAAACTTCCAATTTTGCCTTTGGCTAGGCAGAAATGCAACTATTCAAACATAACTGAATGGATGGATATTTTGCATTTGTGCACTGCATTTCCCAAAAACACAACATTTGTGTGATGAATTTACCCAGTCCAGCTCTGTTACGATTATTTCCATACGAAAAATCACTCTCATACTTACAAGCTCAGATTCTGATACTAGGAATTGTCAAGTATAGAAAATCACATCAGAATAAGTTAATATTTGTAAAGCACTTGAACGATGAAAAGTCTTGCATAACAGCAAAGTAAAATTGCATTTGTAGAGCCAGAAAGGAGTTCAAATCTGTTGGTTAATATTCTACTCAGACCTCTCATTGTCTGGTGCTTTACCCACATGATGGAAAAAGTGTTGAAATTTTGTCCCATAAGCAAGAGTGAAAGGTAACATATGACCCAATAAGAGCCAAATTTCAGCCAAGACAACTGGACCAATCATAATGAGCTATAATAAAAGTGGTTCTTCAGTTTTCGTCATCCAAGTTCAAATATTGCAGCACAACATCTATTGCAGTTCTAACTGTTTCCCATTTCTCTACCCTTTGGCAGCTTTTTTTATGAAGCTATAATTCCCCAAGGACTGGAGCTCTGACCACAAACCATAGAAACCTAATTTTTCTCTCTCCCCCACTACTCAGCATATATGTTGATGTTATCAACTTAATTCTGTCAAGAATGCGGTAATTTTCTCAATGGATAAGGTAAATCATAGTCTAACAAATAAGGCAAGAGAAGGAGCTGGAAAACATTTGGTTTGTAGTCACTTTTCAGCCTTTCTTCTTCTAACAGCAGCTCTTTGAGCTACTTTTAAAACTCAGGAGATGATCAAAATCCGTGTCAACTCAGTGCTGCTGTTCGTGAGAAGTACATGCAAATAATCTTTTCTAGGTAAACTCTCTTTGTTCACATCTATAATCACACTAACTAAAATCCCTTTTACACTGCTAAACGCCAGCTGTTGAAAGTTGGCCCAAACAAGAATGTGTTAGAACACAGGGAAGACAGCTCTCCAAGTTATATGACTGTTCTGGGGAATAGGGTGTTATACCAATGTTTTCTTCAGCAAACTGTAGCTCTCTTCCTATTGGGGAGGGGGATCTTGGGTACTAGACAACAGCTGCAGAGCAAAAGAAATATTTAGTTCAGAACTGTGGCTCAACAACAGTCCGTCTGTTTCCTCTTGCAAGGGAGGGCAGAGATATTTTCCCAGCCTGGACCTCCGCATTCTGAAATGAGGAGAAAGAGCGATAACTAGTTGCTATGGTGACTAGGCCTTGGCCAAGCTGTGCCACAATGGCCATAGTATGAAGAAGGTACAAAGTTGGATACTTTCAGTAGCTTGGGCCCACTGTACATCCTGATAAGACCCTGGGATCATGTAAGGAGAGTAAAGTGATATGATAAACTTTTCCCTCAATACCTGCCATTTACCAATGCAGAACTAGATTTCAGTTATAAGCAAAGTAGGGAAGGGGGTGTGGAGAAGGACCCAATTAGCAAGCAAGAATTAGGGTGTTGGAAGGAGAGAAAAGACTGCATTTTTACACACAGACAGTTTGCTTTTAGATTTCATTCTGGCGGTTTGTGAGAATTTTGTACTGGGTTAGGTTTTACTACGCTGACACACCTCTTTACCCTGGCTTTTGACACTTGAGGTGTATATTGATAGGACCCACATTCTTTTTATGATTATAAGTTGTTTTAAACCACTTTTAATGTTGTATCAATGTTGTAACCTGCTCTGGGCCCTCAGGGTAAAGGGTGGGTAATAAACAAGCAAACAAACAAATAAATCAAGCTGTTGGTCCTACCAGTAAAGTGGTAGGAAGGGAACAGGCTTCTTTCTCTGAATAACCTGGGTAGATTGTCAAATCTACATTGCATCAATTCTGTGCCCTCTACAGTGTTCCTGAAAAAATGCAGCAAAGATCGTTTAGCAATGTATAAATCGACTCAATCTTTTGTATTAAAGCAGAGATTCAACAAGGACACAAAACAGTCCTTATTTTCACCTGCGAGGTGATGGAGGGTGGCATTTTAAAGTCTTGCGATATACACATCACTTGCATCTGCATTTTGAGAGCCAGAATTTCTTTTTTGCATTCAGGTTTCCAATACTAGATTAGGTAATTGGTGTCCTTGCAAACTGCCAATTGAGTTTCACCTGCTGACAGCATGAAACATTAGGCAAGTTACTGTGACATCTGCATGTGCAAACACTGTTTTTGCTTTAGCAACAGGTTCTTGACCTGCAGTATCTTCAATATCTTCAATGTCTCAGTGTACCAAATAATTTTACCATAGCACGTGGGTCATTGCCAAACGCACACATGCCATCCCATACTGTCACCCCTGCTCGCTGCCACAGCCTATAGAAATGCTGCTATACCAGGACATACAAATAATCTGCAAGTGTATTACACACGTTGCATTTTCAAAGCCCTTGGTAAACGTTAACCAATTAATCAAAATCCTGAAGCTACTCGGGAGAGGATTGTTCAATTTGTGAAATTGTCTGGTGGATTCATTTAAACAAACAAGCATGCCAGTAGGGAAAAGATTAAAAGCAAAAGAGACGGTCTAATACTGTAGAGGCAAAAAGGTAGATGAGCTAAGGCAATGATTCAAGAATACAAGAGGAACCCGCTGGATGAGGCCAATGGCCCATCTAGTACAGCATCCTGTTCTCACAATGACCAACCAAATGACTGTGGGAAACCTGCAAGCAGAATTCGAGCATGAGAGCACTCTCCACTCTTGTGGTTTCCAGCAACTGATATTCAGAAGCATTGCTGCTTCCAACTATTGAGACAGAGCATAGTCACAATGGCTTGTAGCCATTGATAGCCTTATCCTCCATGAATTTGTCTAATCCTCCTTTAATGCCATCCAAGTTGGTGGCCATTGCTCACTGCCATTGCTGGGAGTGAGTTCCATAGTTTATGTTCTATGTGAAGAAGTACTTTCTTTGGTCTGTCCTGAATCTTCCAACATTCAGCTTCATTGGATGTCCACGAGTTCGAATATTACGAGGGAGAAAACTTTTCCTATCCTCTGTCTCTATGCCGTACATAATTTTATAAACTTCTATCATGTTATCTCTAACTCAGCTTTAATCTTAACTAAAAAGTCCCAAATGCAGTGACCTTTCTTGAGAGGGGAGATGGCTCCATCCCCTTGATCATTTTGCTTGCCCTTTTCTGAACCTTTTCTACCTGTACAACATCCATTTTGACTCAAAAAGATTGAGAGTTAAGAAAATAGGCCAGCTGTTTTAGATGGGATAAAGGGAGACCTACACAAACGGGACTGCAATAATCAAGCCCAGGTAAGAGAATGAAGAATTTTAGCAGCATTTTCTATGAGAAAGTAAATGATAGAAAACAACTTCATTTTGACAGAGCAGCAAAATCACACCTATATCACAAGCATGTGAAACAGAAAGCGGGGGTGCGCACCATCAAGAGTTAAAGATGTTTAGGAGGGGACGTCAGAAGCTCCACTTCCCATCTCCTCACATTCCTTTCAGAGCTGTGGAGCAGTCTTTCTTTAAAGATGAAATGATGAGTTGATTAGAGATTCAGGTGGATAGCCATGCTGATCTGTCATAGTCATCATAAATAACAAGA
Source organism: Podarcis liolepis (assembly GCF_965112155.1). Taxonomy (NCBI): domain Eukaryota; kingdom Metazoa; phylum Chordata; class Lepidosauria; order Squamata; family Lacertidae; genus Podarcis; species Podarcis liolepis. The sequence continues at coordinate 32,115,457 of NC_139555.1, forward strand.
TAAAAAAAATATTTTTTAATAATTCCAGTGGCACCTTTAATATCAACTAAATATAAGCTTTCAAGGTATAAGCTTTTGTGTGTAATACACTTTGTTAGATACTCAGTTGACGTGGGCGGCGCTGTGGATTAAACCACAGAGCCTAGGGCTTGCCGATCAGAAGGTCGGCAGTTCGAATCCCCGTGACTGGGTGAGTTCCTGTTGCTCGGTCCCTGCTCCTGCCAACCTAGCAGTTCGAAAGCACGCAGTGCAAGTAGATAAATAGGTACCGCTCAGGCGCTGCTCTGGTTCGCCCGAAGCAGCTTAGTCATGCTGGCCACATGACCCAGAAGCTGTACGCCAGCTCCCTCGGCCAGTAAAGCGAGATGAGCGCCGCAACCCCAGAGTCGTCTGCGACTGGACTTAACGGTCAGGGTTCCCTTTACCTTTACCTTTAAATGTGCCACTGGAATTATTAAAAAAGATTTTTTCATCTTTCATCTTGTTATTTATTACGTTAGTTGATTAGAACAGTGGTTCCCAATTAGGGGTCTGGGGACCCCTGGGCATCCGCAGAACCATCCCCTGCCAGAGGACTCACTTATCTTGTTAATTGCACAGTGAAATCCTTTCACAGATCATCTAGCCTCTGCTCTTGACCAGAGTGCCTGCTTGTTGGCAGGGCCAAAACTTGTGAAAGAGTTGCTGGATGACAAGTGAGCTGGGATTGGGCAAAAACCTCTGACACAGTTTCTTGGGGCTCTTGCTATTGGAGGGGGCGAGGAGAGATAGAGTGCACAAACAGCTTGTTAGTTCACATTTTTTAAAAAATGTAAGGGATCCCTTCCCTTTGCTCTCTACTTTTTAATTGAAAATAATTTCTAATTGCTTTCAACAACTTTCAAGTTTAGAGGATTCTCCCACTGCTTGTGCATAGGGTTTTCAGTGAATTTGGGGTTCATATCTCATCTTGGAAATCTAAATGGAGAAATAGCTAAGCAATTTGCCACTATGATTAGCACAACAGCTAATCCTCTGATGATTTGGTTTTGTGCAAATGGCAGCCTGTGTGGATTTTGTTTTCTTGTTTTCTGTGGGAAGCTATGTGGCTACATTTGGGGGTGGGAGGAAGCAGGTACATGGCAGAATCCTAATGAATTAAAAAGTTGCTTGTTCCTATTGGGTAATCAGCAAGAATAAAAACCTTACTCCAAATAAGTATTGTATTTAACTAATTACTCTATTTAAGCCAGGGATGAAACTTGGGCACAGAAGGAAATAACAACAACAACAAGAACAAAAACAACAACAAGAACAACAACAGTGTGATGAAATGGGAAGCCAACATACAGCCCCTTGTTGGCTGTCAAGGGGAAGCATACTGAAGTGATTCTTTGAGTTAAGTGAAGTATGACTTTTTCTGACAGGTTCAAAATTTCCCTCTGATCAGTTGAACAACTTTGCATGGTTGTGTATGGTAGCCTACTTAGCAGATGTTTTCACATACTTGGAACGCTTTCAACACAAACCTTCAAGGTAGTGATGTGAATGAGGCAGTGATTAAAAAGTTATGGTTATGGACAAGCCGAGTAGACGGTGGTAGCCTTACTAACATCCCAACACTGGAGACATTTCTGGAGGCCACTGACAAAGAACTGATACCAAAAGTAAAACATTACATAAATGAACACCTGTGTGATTTAGCAACTAGCTTCAGAGATTACTTCCCTGCACCAAATTCTGAAACCTCATGGATAAGGAATCCTTTTGAATATGGTGGTGTACAACTAACAACTTTATCTGCGGAAAAGAAAGATGCACTTGTTGACGTGACTTGTGATGGTTCATTGAAATCATTTTTCAAAGTATGTAAGCTGGACCAATTCTGGGTGAAAGTTTTTGCTGATTGTAGGAAGTTAGGTGAAAAGCTTTGAAACATCTACAGTAGTACCTCAGGTTACAAACTTAATTCGTTCCGGAGGTACGTTCTTAACCTGAAACCATTCTTAACCTGAGGTACCACTTTAGCTAATGGGGCCTCCCGCTGCCGCCATCGCGTGATTTCTGTTCTCATCCTGAGGTAAAGTTCTTAACCCGAGGTACTACTTCCAGCTTAGCGGAGTTTGTAACCAGAAGCGTTTGTAACCCGAGGTGTTTGTAACCCGAGGTACCACTGCAGTTCTCTTTTGTTCTACAAAACAAACATTTTCAACATTTTTTTCATATATGAAGAACTGGCATAGAAATCGGCTTGATGTTGAACCAAATTTGAGAATAAAAGTTGAACCAGATATGGAAGGGATTGTTTGGGAGGGGGGGAAGAGTCATGATTTCTCCCATCACATTTAGATTTAGTGTGTTTTTAACATTCTGTTAGGAGCCACCCAGAGTGCCTGCTTTTTTTAGTATACCTAAAATCCTTTCCTTATTTGGGGCTACCCCACATTTCCTGTATACATAAATATATCTTCTTCTTTGGCGATCACTTGTAGTGATGCTGGATTTTGGACCTTGTATAAGGAGAAATGATAGACACTTTCCAACGTTACACCATTGAGTTGGATTTGTGGTGCTGCAGAGGGGTTGTTTTGTGCTTGTTGGTGCAGCACTTTGGTCTTTTGGGCGTTGAATGATAGGCCAAGATTTTTGTAAGCTTCTGCGAAGGCATTTAGGATGGTTTGGAGGTAATCCTCTGAGTGTGCACACACTACATTGTCATTAGCATACTGAAGCTCTATGACGGAAGTTATGGTAACCTTACTCTTTGCTTTCAGCCTACTCAGATTAAAGAGCTTTCCATCTGTTTGATATATGATTTCTACTCTGGTGGGGGTGGGGAGTTTCCCTTCAACAAAGTATAGGATCATGGCGATGAAAATAATAGAGTTGGGGCAATAACACAACCCTGTTGAACACCTGATCTCACTGTGAATGGTTCACTTTGAGAGCCACTGTTATCTGTGATTGTTGCTGTCATATGGTCACAGAGGAGCTGAAGGATGTTCACAAATTTATCTGGGCAGCCGATTTTCAGAAGGACAGTCCATAGGGCATTACGATTTACAGCATCAAAGGCCTTAGTCAGGTCAATGAATGCCATATACAGTGGCTGGTTTTGCTCTCTGCATTTTTCTTGAAGCTGTCAAGCAGTGAAAATCATGTCCACTGTCCTCCTCGAAGGTCGAAAACCATGTTGGGATTCAGGAAGGGTAGCCTCAGATATTTTTAGGAGATGGTTTGCTAAGATCCAGCCGCAGCTAATAAAAAGATGCCTCGATAGTTTCTGCAATCTGTTCTGTCACCTTTTTAAAAGAGATTGATAATTTTGGCATTCCTAAAGTCTGCTGGGGCCACCTCTTTCTCCCATATTTTTTCGATGAGCTTGTGAAGTTGTTGTGTAAGTTCAATTCCACCTACTTTGAAGACTTCGGCAGGTATCCCATCAGGTCCGCTGGCTTTGTTGTTTTTCATTTAGTTAATAGCTGTACACAACTCTCCCAGATTTGGAGATGCTGCAAGCTCATCTCTAATTTGTTTTTGTGGAATTTGTGAGAGGACCTCAGCAGCTATGGGGGAGTTGTGGTTAAGGAGATGCTGGTAATGTTCTTTCCAGCACAGTGCAAGAGCTTCTTTATCTTTCAGAAGTTTGGTACCGTCTGTTGAGCATAGGAGGCATGATTTATTGCCATGATTTATTGGCCCATAGATGGTCTTAGGGCTTTAAAGAAACTCTGTGCATCATGAGTGTCGGCTAAGTGCTGGACCTCTTGAGCTTTTTTTATCCACCAGGTGTTATTTAGTTCTCTGATTCTTCTTTGAACCTCAGCCTTAGCGGCAACATAGGTTTTTTTCTTAGTGGTGCAGTTTCTATCTCTTTGCCAGATCAGAAAGGTCTTCCTTTTCTTGTCAATAATGCATTCAATCTCATGGTCATTCTCATCAAACCAGTCCTGGTGTTTATTGGTTCGATATCCAATAGTTTGTTCAAAGGCTGCAATAGTGGATGTTTTAAGCTTGGTCCAGTGTTCCTCAATGTTGTCAGGAAACTCCAAAAGCAGATGGTCCTTAAGAGTCATTTGGAAGCAATCCCACGTAATAGGATCTTGAAGGGCTTGAGTGTTCATTTTGTGCCTTGGTTTCCTTCCTAAATATATAGAAAGCTCTTGGCCAGACATTAGCAGTTCAATCCTAAATATGCATGATTGCATTAAGTTCAGCTGAATTCAGTGTAATTTTAATATGTTAAGAACTGAAGACTTAAGCAATGGCCATGTTTGCACATCACAGTAAACCATAGTTAACAGCTTACAGTGAACATGTAAGTTGCTCTGACTTCATTCCTCCTCAAGTGTGGGTGGAAGCAGCAAACCACATTCCCTGGCTTAGTGTTGATCCTCATAATTGTGGATTCCAAAACAAACCTTGGCATCATATTATGACTGTTCAGATTCCACCCACATTAGGGAAGGAACAAAGCAGGAGCCACTTGCACATTCATGGTAAACCATTTATTATGGTTTGCAATACTGTGAATGTGCAAATGCAGTCAAGGCTTACAATCACAGTTCTAATATGTACATTTCACTATGCACGGCGAAATTTATTTCTGAGATTTTTTTACTCTAATACAAAGAACTAATTCATAATAACTTCACCTTTTATAAAGTCAGCATCAGAATATATTAAAGCTGTGCTTTTATATCTGCTCCAAACAAAGCTCATGTCATGAGGATAGGCAATGAATATTTACATTTCTTCCTTGGGAGATTTTTCTCAAAAGTGGAATAATGCGCTGAATTATATAACTAACTGAGAACAGTGATAGTGTGTCTCTAACAAGCTTACCTGATAATCTCAAAATGGCCTTTCTGCAGCAGTCTCAAAGTTATATATAAAACTAGAGTAAAGGGTGGATGGCTGGTTCCCAGTACTAGAAAGAGTAATTTTCTAATTTTCTAATCTCAAGGAGTAGGAAGTTGCCTTGTCTGTCAAAGAATCCCTGAGCACCAATCTTGGATCTCTATCCAATACCGAGGCTATTGGAATAAGCTCTGGGCACAACATTAGTTCATCTGGGGTACATGCAGGCTTATTGGGATCCAAGAGAAGGGATTGCACTCCCTCCTAACATTGCAGTAGAAAGTCAGTAGGGAAGGACAATATGTCTTTTGGGAAAGTTCTGCAGAGCACAGTTTGAAAACTACTGTACTAGAGTAAGTAGTGGAGCTGAAACTACAGACATCTATTAATAGGGCATGTGTGCATGTATTCTCCACTCATTTCAAAATTGGCAAACAAAGAGCAAGAACACTGTGGATTGCACCATAAGTAGGGCAGAGGCATTCCAACGTCTACTGGTATAATGCGTCAAGAAGCTGCTGTACAGTACCTGACTCGAATACAAAATTAAATAGCCACTTCATTCTATACCATGCTTACCTTGCTCTTTGTTGCTTTGGGGGCTGAGAATAGAAGGGCTTGATCCCATCTCTAGAATCTGCCAGATTTCCTCCAGGGAGCCAGCAGTACCAGATGATGACAACAGGCCTTGCTGGAGTTGGCTGGGACTTTCTTTTGTAAGTAGTTGAGACTGGTGTGGAACTAAGGTTTCATGCCTTGGGGAATCTGCAACACGATTTCCAACAATTGATTCTGACAGAACCTGTGGAAATGACAGTATGCCCTCAGTAATGATCAGGGATCAATGACATCTGGAAATGAGCTGAAAATATCAAAAGCCAAGGGTAGGCTTGTATGGCTAACAATGTTTCCTTCCTCAGGTTAAGTTTATGGTCTACTAAGACCCCTAGATCCTTTTCACATGTTCTTCTGGTAAGCCAGGTGCCCCCCCACCCAATCTTTGTGTTTGTGCAGCTTGTTATTCCTGCCTAAATGTAGAACCTTACATTTGTCCCTATTGAATTTCATTCAGTTCTCCAATCTGTTAAGGTCATCCCAACTTTGTCTTCTGTGGCATTAGCAAAGAATGGTGTCATCTGCAAATTTGATGAGCATCCTCTCAATTCCTTTGTCCAAGTCATTTATAAAGACACTGAACAACAACAGGCCTAGGACAGAATTCTGTGGCACCCCATTTGTCACTTTTTCCCCAGGATGACAAGGAACCATTAATGAGCACTCTTTGGGTTTGGTCAGTCAACCAGTTACAAATTCACCTAATGGTTACCTTGTCCAGCCACATTTTACCAGTTTTTTCACAAGTATATCATGGGGGACTTTGTCAAAAGCCTTACTAAAATCAAGATACACTATGTTCACAACCTTCCCCTGATCTACTAAGCTTGTAATTCTATAAAAAAAAGAAAAAAAGAAATGACATTTGTCTGGCATGACTTGTTTTTGAGAAACCCAAGCTGGGTCTTAGTAACCACAGCAACTTTTCCTAAGTACTCACAGTCTGTTTACTTTTCTGTTCAAGGGCCTTTCCTAGTATTGATGTCAAACTCACCAGTCAAGATGGGTTTAAGATGGGTTGGGACTGATATTTCATAACTGAATGACCTGGAAATTCACATCCAATATAAAGACAAAGCTTGACATAACACTACTAATAGCATACAAAGGGGCTAACTACATGTCACATAGAACTCCAATGCTATGGGGCTTACTATGTAAAAGCAGCTTGGGGAGTTAAATATGGAGTGAAGAAACAGTGGGAAGTGCTTAGTTTTTTTCCTGTTTGTGGGGATTCTGTTCCAAATTGCATCTCCACATGGTTTTCTGTCCAATGGGGTTCAGCATTATTTTATTAGCTTGATTATAGCTCCATCTACATACAGCGTGCTTTATTTACAAAGAACAAGAGGATGTGTTCCTATCCCAAAGGGTTTACAATGCAAAAATAGACACAAGAGAAAAACAGAAGAAGGTGAGAGAAATGTAGGCAGGGGTAAACAGGTGGAAAATATACAATGATTCCAGTTAACTATACTTCAGCTGAGTTAAAGTAGAGCATTGGGTCTCTAGGAGGTTGTTCAAAAGGCTTCATAAAAAAAGGGAATTTTGGTGAGGGATTTGAAGTAAGTTAAGGAGATGGTCACATGGAAATTCAGTTCAGGGAGATAGTTCCATCCATAACAGGGAGCTAGGGGAATAAGGCAGAGTTGTTTCAGGGAACACAAGACATTTGGGTGCCGAGAGGTGAAGAAGGTGGATGATTTAAGATCACAGATAGAGAAGTGTTTGGACATATGTGGGGCTGCCTCTGAAGATGATTTGGAAACTTGAGCTGATGCAGAATTTGGTGGCCAGGTTGCTCACCGAGGCAAGACAGTCTGAGCATATTACACTGATCCTGGCCTGACTGCACTGGCTGCCAATTAGTTTCTGGACCCAATTCAATGTGCTGGTGTTGACCTATAAAGCCTTACATGTGCAGGACCACAATACCTCAAGGACCACCTCTTCCCATATGAACTGCAATCATCATCTTGAGGCCTTTCATCATGTGCCTCCTCCACATGATGTGGCAACACAAGAATAGGCCTTTCTGCAATGGCTCCATTTGTGAAATCCTCTCCCCAGGGAGGCTCACCCTCACCTGGCGCCTTCAATATACATCTTTAGGCCCCAAGCAATAAAGACTCTCCTCCTGGAAGAGAGGGGAGTGGTTGTGGGCGGGAGGGGGCGTTGCCCCCTGCCTCCCACTCACCTGCATCAACAGGCTCCACCTACTGGTGAATAAACCCCCCTTGTTTTAGACTCACCCCTCTCTGAGGGGGTGGAGTCAGCTGACGTAATCCAATGCCTAAGCCAATACCTTTTCACTTGCTGTAATCAATAAAGTTGTGGCCTTTTCTTGCCCATTAACCTTATAACATGTGTCCTTGTGTATTCATTCCACTTTGCGGGGATCGGGTCCTCGAACCACAATGTTCTTTTTCAACCAGACATTCTATGTCTTTTAATGTGGGAGGAGGGGGTTATTGGCTTGTTTTGTTCTTGTTTTTCACGTGTATTTTGTGTTTTTATTTTGTATTTTATGCTGTGGACTACCCTGAGGTCTTCAGATGAAGGGTGGTATACAAATGTAACAAACAAACAGAGCTATGGGGATGCAAAGCAATAGAAGGTTAAACACCTATAAATACAAATAATAAACAAATATTTTAAACACTGATTGGAAGGAAGCAGCTTGGGGGTGGGTATTTGAATATAATACGTTGGGCTATACCTGTTTCATAGGGATTTCTGCTTCTTCACTACAGCTGCTGCTTCTCGGGAGATTTTCGGTATTTAAGTTCTCAACAAAATAAGGACACTTTCCTGGGGCATGCTTTTTCTGCGCATACTGTAACTCCTGCCATGAAAAGACACAGTCTAAATTAGTAGCTTTGATTTATTACAAGCTTCTTTCTCAATTCTCTAGAAATATGTTTTAATAAAATGGGACAGGTTAAGCACTAATATTCTCAGAAAAAGAACAGATAAAGCTCTCATTCCCTAACGTACTTCCACTAACAGTGGTGGTCAAAACTGATTTTCTACATACAATCCCAAACTCTGGTTATTGCACTGCCCTGGAAGACTGCAGCCATGATCCGGTTATGCATGTCAAACCCCATTAACAAACTGGAGCATTTACAACACATGCAATTCAGTGCACCATCAATTCATTCTCTTCAGTTACAAAACTAAAACAATTCTATATTGCTTATAAATATTTTAATAAGGGATCACTGTAATATTTTGTTGTTTTTGTTTTTGTTGTTTTTTACTAAGGCTGGGCTGGTGCTCCCAAAAGCCTTGTCTTCTCATAAAAGCCCTTTTTATCACTACAGCACTTCAGTTTGCCTACATTTTCTAAAAGTTAGCTACTAATTTGATGGTGTCTTTTGTTTGTAATTATATTACTCTCTCCATATATATACAGTGGTACCTCGGGTTACAGACGCTTCAGGTTACATACGCTTCAGGTTACAGACTTCGCTAACCCAGAAATAGTACCTCGGGTTAAGAACTTTGCTTCAGAATGAGAACAGAAATCATGCGGCGGCGGCAGTGGCGACAGCGGGAGGCCCCGTTAGCTAAAGTGGTACCTCAGGTTAAGAACAGTTTCGGGTTAAGAACGGACCTCCAGAATGAATTAAGTTCTTAACCCGAGGTACCAGTGTGTGTGTGTTTGTGTGTGTGTGTGTGTGTGTGTGTGTGTGTGTAACAGTCTTAATCTATTTGTTGTTCTCTTTTTTAATCAGTTAGGCTTCAAACGGCTGAATAGCATATATTTTTATTAAAATGAGCAAAAGCAACCAATCAATTCCTCTCCTCAGTCCACCCCCCCATCCTAATATTACATTCCTATACATGTCTACCCAGAAGTAAGCTCCATCGAGTTCAATGGTGCTTCATTTCACAGAAATTCTAAAATGGAATTTAAGCTTCCCTGTTCTTTATCTCTTCCCATAACTGAAAGAGGTGACTAGCTATGGACTTCACTACCTTTGCAAACTGAAGAGAGGCACTGGACAGAGCAGCCAATTCTGTTGGTTTAATTTTACATCATGAGCCAGTTGGCTGCTCTACAGTATGACTGTCTCCCTAGGCTTGCTTCATGTAGGTCATTGACTCCAAGGACTCATGGGAATCACAGTAATCCCAGGGTCCTTCTTAGTGCATAAAAATGATCATAAAAATGATCTTCATCTCAAACTTTGTAATATCACATTCCTCCAATACTTTGAGCTGTCTCTGATCATGATAGAAAAAATAAAAAAATTCCTTCCAGTAGCACCTTAAAGACCAACTAAGTTAGTTCTTGGTATGAGCTTTCGTGTGCATGCACACGAAAGCTCATACCAAGAACTAACTTAGTTGGTCTTTAAGGTGCTACTGGAAGGAATTTTTTTATTTTGACTATGGCAGACCAACACGGCTACCTATCTGTAACTGGAACCATGATAGAAAAGTCAGAGTTGCAGTCAACTGTGTTCCAGCATGCCATGGAAGTAATTGCTATACACAGAGTTAGTTAATCTTCTTTGGTGCAAGGGCTGCATTCACCTTGGTCAATCTTCCAGGGGCTGGATGCCAGTTCTGCAGTGTGGTCACAAGCAGGTTATTTCCCCCTCTCTGCTCATGAAATTAACAATCTGAAGACTAGGAAGGGATGATTTGTACCCCCCATCAGAGCACTGGACTGGGTGGAGATACTTAAACCTTTCTGCCAACCCCTGTGCTGTGTCTACTTTATTTCTCAAAATCAGTGAGATCTTGGGTGGGGGTATAAAAATTTTGCTTGAGGGAGGGAGGGGATACAGCCACTCTACCTGTAAAACATGCATAGTGAAAGCATACTGCATGTCACTCTCCAGTCCACAGTTTGCACAAAGTCATCGCTGTGACTAGGAGAGGGCTTGGCATTCTCAGGACAGGCTTCCCTCCGAACCAGGCCTTATGGCAATACTCCAGAGGTTCTGCACATACAGCAAGTACTGACATGTTGCCTAAAGGAGAAGCCTACATTACCTGTGTCGTAAGCTGGTACTGGAGGTGCTCTAAAGCCAGAAGACGGTGCTTCGTCTCCCTGACAAGTTCTTTAGGATGTAGGGCACAAGATGGAGTGTGACCCTGAGGATGCTTTGAAATCTTGAAGTCCTGAGAACCTAGAAATCCTAAGAAAATAAATAGGTAGGAGTTTTCCACATTGCATTTAACATGGCATTTTAAAATAGAAAATATCTTGCCTACAAGAAACTGCTGCTCACAGCTGTAAATGAATTACACTGTTGTGGCAGTGTATCAGCGTGTAAGTTTAAAGAGATGTGTAGAAACTAGCCTGGGAAAATCTTTTCCAAGCAATGACCTTCACCTCTTCACTTCATTCAAAGAAGCTGGGCCTCGGAACACAAACTTTGAAATGAAATTCTCATACAAGGCTTCCATTTAGGCCTCAATTTTGTTAAACAATAATCTCATTCTGCATTGTTTATTTCCAGGAAAGAAAATCAAACATACAACTGCTTATTTCAGGAATATTCAAAAATACATGATAAGTACATAACATAGTTCTTTGCTGTTATGCAACATGCAGCTGCCACCTTAACCTTTCAGTGCCAGTACCGAAGGTTTCCAAAGCCAAGAGTAAGAAACAAATACTCTGTTCATGCTTTTCTACCATATTCAATACTTGGTGCAACTTAATTACTAGTACTTCATTCTCAAGTGATAACTGGGATTTCTTAATCTCAGCAAAGAGCCTACAGACAACACTTCAGTTTCCTAGTGTTCTCAATCTCAGGAAGCTAAATTTCTCATAAAAGAACCAAGATCCTTCTACCTTAATGAGATTACCTTCCTTTGAAGCTGCTCCAAGTTCTGCTCTTAGTCTGTTTACCATCTCTAGTAGCTGATGCTTCTCTTTGCTTAAACTGCAGATCTTTCTCACAGCTTCCTTCAATCTACCTTGTCTCACTTGTGCATGATTTCCTATAAATTGATGGGGTCCATCACCAGCCTCCATGCCAAATAACTGTTGCCTGAGATGTACAGAATCTTCCTGAAGCTTCCTGGTCACTGAATTCTAGAAGAATAAACGACAAGGATCAAAATAAATGAAGTGATTTTTTTAGCAGAATATATATTCCATTATAATGAATAAAATCTATGCCCAAATGACAGCTACCATAAAGATTGCAGTCTTGAATAGTGTGTTGTATGAACCAAAACAAAAATGAAATTCCTATACTAATCCCAATCTGTGTGCCATGAGAAGTGCTCAAGAGTGTCTTGAGAAATGAAGCCACCACTTTGGAGGCTACTTCTACTCTATAGCCCTCTGAAATGGGGAGACCCCATGCAGCACTGATTGCTCCTTAATCTGCCAGGGTCAGAGTTGGCCCAAGACATTTTGCTGCCTGAAGTGAAGGACAAAATGGCACCTCTTCCTATTCCATGTATAGAGAATGACTAGATGGGCAGCTGAATATTACTTAGGCTAGCTTAGAGGGCAAACAATAGGTAAGTTATGTGAGCCAGTGTGGTGTAGTGGTTATAGACTCGTAATCTGGGGAACTGGGTTCGCGTCTCCGCTCCTCCACATGCAGTGGCTGGGTGACCTTGGGCTAGTCACGCTTCTCTGAAGTCTCTCAGCCCCACTCACCTCACAGAGTGTTTGTTTTGGAGGAGGAAGGGAAAGGAGAATGTTAGCCGCTTTGAGACTCCTTCGGGTAGTGATAAAGCGGGATATCAAATCCAAACTACTACTACTACTACTACTACTACTACTACTACTACTCTTCTTCTTCTTCTTCTTCTTCTTCTTCTTCTTCTTCTTCTTCTTCTTTTCTCCTCCTCCTCCTCCTCTGCCCCCCAGCACTTTGCTGCTGCTTCCCACCCCACCCAGCATCTGCCACCAGAGGCAGCCTCCTTACTCTGCCTAATGGTAGAGCTGGTCCTAATAAAGACACACTCCTGAGCAAACCTGCACTGTATCAGCATTTCATCTCCAGTGCTGGTTCCTGAGCCTTCTGGACACAAAATGCAACGTGCTGCCTCTAGGCTAAATATTCCAAATAGCTTGAGGCCTGTAAATCTATACCTCATTGTGATCTCTTATCTCCCCTGAGAGCAGGGGACCCCTCTTAATTATTCCACCTGTTCACCAACTTGGTTCATGAAGGATGTGCAGAGAAACATTACTGGTGACTTCTCTTCCATGGAAAATCTCAAAGCTAAGTGAGTCCTTTTGGGCCCGACATTTGGTGGCCATGGTTAGGCTGGTATGATTCAAGTTTGATACCGTGGTTGACATTATGTAAAACTGGAGGTGTCTGATGTGGAAAAAATACTTGGGAATATAGTAAAGTAGGATAAATCTTATCCCTTTCAGATTGAATAGCTGCAATTTTAGCCAAATGATTCATCCCCCACAGTATGATGGAATAATACAAGCTATTCTCCTTTGCAACCAGTATCAGTTAAATTAGACCAGCCCTCTTATGATAGTCAATCATGTATCCTAGTAGACTGGAATAACTGTGATACATAGAGTTACAATGCCTCCTAGTGGAAGTTGATGGATAAGTACAGATTCTAACTTTTAGATTAAAATACAGTGGTACCTCAGGTTACAAACACTTTGGGTTACAAACACCGGGTTACAAACTCTGCTAACCTGGAAGAGTTACCTCGGGTTGAGAACTTTGCCCCCGGATGAGAACAGAAATCATGTTTCTAAAAGTTAGCTACTAATTTGATGGTGTCTTTTGTTTGTAATTATATTACTCTCTCCATATATATATACAGTGGTACCTTGGGCTACAGACACTTTAGGTTACAGATGCTTCAGGTTACAGACTCCGCTAACCCAGAAATAGTGCCTTGAGTTAAGAACTTTGCTTCAGGATGAGAACAGAAATCGCGCAGCAGCGGTGTGGCAGCAGCGGGAGGCCCCATTAGCGAAAGCGTGCCTCAGGTTAAGAACAGTTTCGGGTTAAGAACGGACCTCCGGAACAAATTAAGTTTGTAACCTGAGGTACCACTGTATTAGAGAGTGCTGTGACCAGAGAATATGATGCTTCTTACAGCAAATATATAAAAAACTAGGTACTAGCTTTATTACGAATAAAAGAAGCCCATATTCCCAACCATTCATTGGCTATTATAACTTTGTTCCCTTGAAAACGTTATTTTATAATCGTAAGAGCACAAAGATTCGGCATTTTCCTACCACTTGTGTTTCTTGTGTTCTCACTGAATCCACCTGAGGATTTTTCTTTATGCTTTGCTTTTCCAAAGCATTCTTGGTAGTAACTTCATCTGGATGCAATTTACCTGAAAAACAAAGAGCAGATAAAGCAGACAGCAAGCTGAGTTGGTGCAGAATGCTAAATATTACCATAAACATGTCTTTCCTGTTCACATGCCATATATATACAATATTAGGGTCAAGAAAAACAGGTCCATTATTGTGAAAAGCTATTTGATTATTCTGTAAAATATCAAGGAAATTTACCTATCAGAATAATCATACGGTTTCTTTACAGGGAAATAAAATGGCTGCAAGGAAAACGGTTTAGAAAATATCAATAATTTCACACACATATCCCTGATATTTCAGGATCTGTGTATAAATTCCACGGTATAAAACAAATCAGCATACTGTTTTTAGAAGGAAATTGTATTGACCTTCCAGGGCTACAAAAGGTGGCTTTCTCACATGGAAAGTTCTTCCATGAAGAAAAAAAGCATGAACACTGTGATCCACATGTATACAAAACGATGACCCAAACACTGTTTTCATGATTTTTCTTCGACAGAAGTAAAACTCTCTTTTAGGAAATTTATCATATTTTAAGCAGATCTGTCAACATGTTTCTCTTACTGTCTTGTCCAGTGGTAATGTGGTAGGAAGTCTGAGTATTTTTATCACAACTGGATGATTTCAGAGAAGATACAGATAACTTTCCATGAACTTCAGGTGCATCTTCATATTGTTTGTCCATGTCTTCACATTTTTTCTTCAATACTCTGATCTCCTCTTCCAAGGATTGAACATAGTCTGCAAAAAATAAAGACAACTATCTCAGCCAGGTACTTTGCAGGTGTGAATAAAGTATTAAAAGGCTCATTGTGTGTGCAAATAAGAATTACTTCCCCCAAAGAATGCCTAGCCCTGGCTAGTATATAGCAGCTGCATCATTCCAAGGGGAAGGACAGGGCATACTCTAAAGAAAGCCTGCACTATATCAGCAGGTGGTCCCTCTTAATTATTCTACCAGTTCACCAACTTGGTACATGTATACGGCTTCCCATCCATTAAAAGTCTTGAACCAATGCTGGCCTGGCTTTTGGTGGTCATGATTAAGCTAATGTAATTTAAGTTTGATACTGTTTTTAATATTTAGGCAGCCTTTAAATAAAGTGCCTGATGTGGGATTACAGCAAAGCAAGATCAATCTTGCTGTCTCCTTCAGTTTACACAGTTGCAAATGTGTAATACTGTGCAAGATGTGTAATTGTTTGTGCAAGAACTGAAAGCCATTTTATCAAATGATTTTCACTTTCCCCACATTTTTTTTTTGTAACTATAGGATTTATTCTCATAGGAATGTTTTGCTGTAACTATACTGTCTCAGTAGAACATTAGTTTTGCATGTGCTGATCCTGCCCTCAAAATGTAACTGCAATGATCTCCATTTGTTCACATGTAGCTTTGATTTTTATCTATCATATGATCATGGTAACTTTTTGCTATGGATTGAAGATCTTTAAGAATGCATTGTATTTTTCATTAGCGTAAATGTATGAGGCAACTGAAATATGAATATAAACATTTATGTTAAGAAGATGGTGAGTGCTAGGAGAAGGGAAGCGCTTGTTAAAAGAAAAGTATAGAAATGGGCATATACACTCTGCAGTTAATATTTAACCCAATCAACATTACCAGCAGTACAAGAAACTACAGTAGCATCAGCCTTACCAGCATCTTGTGCTTCCATTTTGCTTTGGTCAGATGAAAGTGCCTGAATATTAAGGATCTCCATTTCTCTCCTCATTTCTGCAATAACAGATCGCAAGGTACTGTTTTGCTCTTGTAACCTCTTCATATCAGCAGAAGGAAAACCTAGTTCAGTGGTTCCTACAGTATCCTGCATGGTAACCAAACAATTAAAGAAACAAACAAGAATTACACCCTGAAAGGACTCAAGCAAGCAAGTAAAATGCACCAAGAAAGCATAGTATCTTAAAGAAAAATAATTATAATAGTCTGCCATGTGCAAAGTAGAAAAAGGACCAATGCTGCAAAGTATGTATGATGAACTGTACTGTTCTAAGACTTGTGAAGCTGCATTAATGATATGAATGACAACTTGAATATGTTACATGACAGCAGCCCCACAGGTTCAGGGTAATATATTGGTTTGTATCCCAAGAGGTGCTGGTGGAATGGAGTTGGCAGAAGGCGTGTGCATAGATAATCTTCTGTCTGACTGTCATCCCCCTTGATATGCTGTGCTATGAATGAATGATTTGAGATTGACCGGCTCAACAGAAGAGGTCCTCTGCCTCCCTATGTAGAAACCTGTGACCTGCCCTGGTGGTTCAAATACCACTTTTGTGCTGGTACTGAGCAAGATAACATTCTTGAGGTCTATCTCTTGGGCAAAGTATTTGATAGCAAGGTGAGCTGACCACAACTCCAACCAATTTATGTTGTATAGACAGGTTCTCATCTTGTGGAGCTCATACATATTTCACCAACAATGACCTTTTTCACACACAATAGGAAAGAGTTTTTGCAGGACACTGTTTTGAATGTTGATGATAGCTGGATAAACATGTCAGAGAGCAGGCCCCAAAGTGTGTTTTGTTCCCAACCCTACCAATGCCCTTTGAGCACCATTTAACATGCTGAGTATGTGCAATATGACTACCATATGTCACCACAACACAACACAACACAACACCACAATGTTGCTCTCTCTGAGCAACATTAAAAACAAAGTAGAAAATATAATCTGATATACAATTATTAAAGTGTAAAACCATCGGTGATATAATTATATCAAACAGAGCCACCCTTACTGTGCCTGCAAAGAAAAAAAAAGTTTTAAGGTGATGCCTGAACAAAATTGTGTGGAAGACAGCTGGATCCGAATAGGGAAGAAGTTCCTGTATTATGAAATCATTCAATCTGACTACCTTTTCGAACACTCTCCAGATTTACAGGATGGATATTTGTATTTTGAACAGGTACCAACCACTAGAGTGCAGCAAATACATCTCTATCATCATTCAACATTCAAAATAGTCTTTCACAATACAGTACCACTTAGCTACTGTGTGTGAAAAAGGTCATTATCAGTGAAAGCCATATGATCACTAAAAGATCAGAGCCTATCCACCTGGAAATAGTATGACATTTCTCAGTCATTCATATGCCAAGACAGATTTAAAACCGGTGTAGGGATTGATATTACAGATGGCAATCGTGGTAACAACAGAGCACAGCACTGAGGATTTAAACAGGCTTTGGTCCCCAGCTCTAGCTCACTGGCACGGCTGTACTTAGCATGAGCAAGAACTGGGAAATGAGCAAACCTCCAAGATGAACATCAAAGCTGACAGCAACTTGAAGTCAAACAGCTGCTGCAAGAAATAAGTATTTGCTACTTACTGAAAGGCAAGAAATGAGGGGCCCAAGCAGGCCTCCTTCAGGAGGGCATGGCAGTTTTGGGTGTTGTGACTGGAAAGGCCCTGTCTTCCGTGCTCAGCCACCATACTTCAGTTGGCAGGGAAACACTGAGCATAGCTTCAGAATGATGGTGATTTCAGTGCATAAACGGGCTCATGTGGCTGGAGGCAATTTGTCAGATAGTCTAGTCTCAGAAGGTTTAGGGCAGGGGTCTGCAACCTTTAAGACAAAAAGAGCCACTTGGACCCTTTCCGAAGAAAAAACAACAACTGGGAGCCGCAAAACCATTGCGACATTTAAAACAAATATATCTCCGGAGCCACGATCTGACAGCGGGCGGGAAGGTGACGTCGGGACGGTGCGTGACTAACGCACGCACCGCCCCCATGCGACGTCACAGCCAGTACAGCGCCCGCCACAGTGGGGAGTGTCGGGGCGCACAATGCGCCTCCTCCCCTCGCTAGTATCCGCCCCGGAGCCGCGGCAAAGGTGTCAAAGAGCCACATGCGGCTCCGGAGCCGCGGGTTGCAGACCCCTGGTTTAGGGCTTTAATGGCTAATAACAACAGCTTGAATTGGGATCAAAAGGGAGCCCCAGCCACTTGTACACCCGCCTTTCTGGATTTAGTTTCAGCTTGTTCAGTCACATCCAGCCCGTTCCACTCTCATACACTTGTATAGAACTTCCATCCTGCCCCTTAGGATCAGATGGATAAGAGAAAGAGTACTTTTTGTTATCAGGATCCAATCACACATGAGTACCATTCACACAGGGGCATATCACGATAATGCTAAATCACTGCTCATATTTCATAGATGAATGTGCATATATTTTGATGATTGTATAAATTCAGGTGACCATAATTTTTATTCAGTAAATATGTGTCTGGTATTCACTAAGTGTATAAGGGCCTTTAAATGGGTGTTCTCAAGGTGTCCTGCTGAACCAAAGTGAATTACAGAGTTATTTGATATAGATACAAATGACTAGCCCTTTATTACAGAATCACGTCTGAGTCAAATATGCTACAAAAATAGGTTGGCAAGCTGTCAAACCACCAAGAAGAAAAATAATATAGCTTTTAGGCATTCCTTAGACCTCTGCACATGACAATGAGGAATCTGTATTACTCATGGAAATGCATTTGTTCTTCTACCAGTTTTGACCTACAAGACTTGCTTGTTTTCCTTTTCCTTTCCTTTATCCTTTTGTATCAGGGGTTGGACTAGATGATCCTCAAGGTCCCTTCCAACTCTACAATTCTATGATTCTATGTCTATGACATTGTAAGTCTGTGGACAGGAAACATTTTTGTTTTTTAATCTTTGTACAGCACTAGAAAACTGTAGGCATAAAACTACCTATGAATTTCTATATTTGTGGTTTTTTTTTAACATGGAACTCATGCTTGAAAATTTTGTAGCCAGAGACACTATGCATGGGGGAATTTAGGCTACATTCTATGTTCAACCAGCAAATGTATTCACATTATTTTCTGGTGTTCTTTTGTTGTAGTTAGTATAACATACCATTGTCTACTTAGTCATACTGCTAGGGCAATTCATGACTGCTTACACTTGTCTTCCTACCAACATAGTAAGCGGTCATGGAACTGTTACCCCTCCTCCCCCAAAATAAATAAATGTTAACACCGCATTGCTTTCTTATTTGGCCAGAAGTCATTTCCCCAAGAATGTTTTCATATTATACTTTTATATTTCATCTGCTCATTCTGGACCATGAAATAATCCCTCTAGCCCTTCTAAAATATATGTATTATGCTATCCAGACACTGGCCAGATAAAAAATAATGCTAATTCAGTAGTTAACACGAAGCACAGCAGATTGGAGGGCTGGGGTATTTTTTACTATAATGTGCATGTGCAGCCAAGCTTTCCTGCTTTGCTCCTACCTTAGCTGAATGGGAAAACAAACCATGGGGTGACTGTTTTAGGGTTACATTCAAAACAAAGCCTATGGTTTGTTTATGATCAGGAAGTCAAGGGGTGGAGGAATACTTTTCCCTCTTCAAATCAGAGTTTGTTTGGAGAGAAACAAACCATCAGTGCTGGTTCAGATGTAACCCTAATCCAGCTGTTCTGTGGCTTCGTCCCCCACTCAACTGCTCATCCACATTGTGATTTTTAAAAAAAAAAACTTATATAGACTGAGTTAGTATAACATGTGAATGTGGCCATTGTGTACTGTTTCATACAGCAGTGTAAGTATACTTTCTTTTCTAGGCAATTCCTCAAAAAAAATTATAAAGTTTATTTTGGATTAAGGAAGATACACCCAGGAAGGTGATGAATGGAAGATGAAGGGTCCTTTGTGAGGGCAGAGCAGAGAGGATCTCCCAGGGTGGGAGGCTGGGGAAAGAGGGGGAAGCTGCCAGGTGAGAGATGGGAGCATTCATCCTTCTGTGTGTGGAATAAGGCTTAATATATAATTGTGATAGAGGGTGTTGTATCCATTATTTTCTCTCCCTTTCCTTCTTTTCTATTCTCTCTCTCTTTACTCTTTTTTATCTGTTTTCTATAGATTAGTTTGGCTTTTATTGTATTTTATGTTGAAAACTTTCAATAAAACTTGATTGAAAAATAAGGAATGTTGGAAATGTAAAGAAAAGGAGGGGGATTTTTATCACATGTGGTGGACTTGTAGTACGGTAAAAGCTTCCTGAGAAATTATATATAAGTAGTTAAAAATGTTTAAAAGTCCATTTGTGAAAAACCAAAAGCATTTCTGTTAGGTATAGTAGGGAATGAGATCCCAAAGGAGATATAAAACTGTTTATGTATGTGACACCAGCAGCAAGAACTCTTTTAGCCCCAAAATGGAAGCAACGGGAACTTCTATCGCTAGAAGACTGGCAGATGTAGATGATGCACTATGCAGAATTGGCAAGGCTAACCGAGAAAATCCGAAACCAGCAAGATGAAACTTTCCAAAAAGACTGGAGTAAATTTGTACAATATCTGAAGGACAATTGTAAACAATTAACAACAGTAGCAGGCTTGTTGTAAGAAAACTTGCGAGGTTAAGGATTTGTACCTTTTTATATTTATTTTAAAAATTGTGATTAACAAAAGGAGTGAAACGTAAATGGGAAAATGTATAAATGCTATGAAGTAATAATGAATTATGGAAACCATGAGACGGAAGGGAGGGAAGTCGAAGCTCAATTGAGCAAATATGTAATGAGTATAATAAGGATTTGTTTAAATGTGATAAAATGGAAACTTATTAAATATAAAAAAGAAAAGAAAAAGAAAGTTCATAATCTTTTGGATCTGCTGGCGTAGACTCCTCAACATGTTTCCTACATACCACTCCAAAATAGAAAGCATCCCCTGATAACTGACTGTAGCACTATCCACTACATTATTTAAGGAGGAAGCTCTGCAGAGAGATTTCAGGCCACTTTCTATTTTGGTTGTACATAAACGGCACTAGAGCCAGTTACTCACACACTACAATCTTCAAGGGCAGAGGGTAGCAAGAATGACTCTGCAAATAATAAAAAAGCTACTCTCCTTCAGCTTATATCAGGAAATGCAAAGCCTTTCAAAAGCAACCACAACACCAAATACATGCAAGATTAAAAGCAGGAGATGCCAAAAATTAGCAATAATCTAGCTCTGCAATCACATTTTCAGAAATTGCTGAACAATTGCTTAAATTAACTTTAAGCTGCAATTGCTTCTCTAACCATGCAAAATAATAAATCTACTAGGAAAAAAATCCATCTTGAATTCATCCTTATTCAGAACAAGAGGCTACAAAACCTCCCCCTTTTAATGCTTTGCTTAGACTGTAAGGCCACCAGGACTTCCTGTCCACTTTGCATTGTCTTATAAAAATTCTCTCAAGGCTGCATCCAATGCTGCACAATTCCCACATTGGAAATACTCCTGCACAGGAAACAGTGCACAATCATTCTTTTAAGTTAGCAGCTGTGGAGAGTGTGTGCTTTATTGCATGTACACATAGTGCATGTACATTGGAAAGCCATGTCTCGTCATGACTTTCCAATGTCTGCAGATACAGTGAAATGCAAATATGCGGATATATAACATATGGCCAGTGCTCCGTTAGGACAAATTAAGCACTGACCCACCAATATATCCGCTATCCACCAGCCCCTACCTGCTTGATTTCCTACTTACAACTGTCCAGGGGGTAGCACTGTCTCTTAGCTTCTTCCTCCTTAATCCAAGTTTTGCCCTTGTAGAACTCAGCAGCGAGGAGGATGAAGAGAAAACTAGAAATCGCTGGCTCCTCCTGTCACTGGCTACTGCTGCTCTCTCTGCCTTCTGCTCTATGAGTCCCCAACTGGCACCAGCCACCACTGCGTATGACATGAAAGCTGCATGCCAACCCCATGTGGAAATGATTTCACTGTATTTTGTCACTGTTGAGGTTGTTCTCATATCCAAAGGGTCCGAAAAAAACTGTGTGCCCTTGATCACAAAACCTAAATAAAACCTAAATAAAAAGCCTAAATAAAAAAAATGGCTTCTCTCACAGAACTAGCCCTGACCATAAAGTGAGTTGTTTTAGGATTAGTTCAGTTTAAGGAACAGAAATTAAGAAATTTTAACCTGTTTCACTCCTTTTGGCGTGTGACCATGCTTTCGAAGTTCCTGAACAGCTTGGTCCCTCTCAAGTGTTACAGCAGAAAGGACCATTTCCATTTCATGCAATTTCTGTTCCTTCTCCTGTAATTCAGCAGTAACCTGCAAAACAAAATGATGGCAACTTGAGAAGACGTTCTTAGAAAAGAACACTCCCCTAGCTTCTAGTACCTTCAATATTATTTTATTGCCATCAGACAACATACTGTTTAATCTCCCTTGCCCTTTGAATTAAACTCAATCCAGAGTGACCATCTACATTGTGAATGGAAAGTATTGTGGAAGAGCTTTCCAAAAATGAAAGAACATGCCCTTGTTAAATCAGTAAACAATTCACTTCCATTTATCCAAGATAAAATTTGGCAATGGGCTATTCATCAAGACGTATTCCTTATAGAGGCAGTGAGGAATCTCTGGTCCACAGGCCCAATTAGGCCCACCCCATTTGTCCCACAAGCCACATTCACATTCCAAGCACTTGCCAATCATATATGATGTCAGTGTCAGGAGCGTCCTACACGTGATTAGGAACCTGGCAGAGACACATGCCCAGCTGACATGTTCTCTCCCTCCTGGTCTGTCGTTTGGGAGACTCAAAAGCTTTCTCTAGCCTGAACATCACAGAGACTTATACCAAGAGGCACCAGCACACTTTAGGACTAGCAGAGTGTTGGCAGTTCGCGTGACAGACTCAGTAGCACAGAATTTTGGCTAGACTATGTTTATTTACATATATACACTTGGAGCATTGCAACTCAGCTTCTTTCTCTTCAGCATCAGTCAGCAAAGAGAAAGAACAAAGGAACAAACGTCCTACATCATGGAACACAGTAATACAAACATCCTGTCTCCGTCACTTCCCACTATGTGGAATGAAAACATACACCGTCATGTGATAAAAACAATCCCATGACTGCAAGCACAGGAAAAGAATCCTAACAGTCAGGTGTGGGCCTTAGTGATCAGGCAGGGATATAACGAATCAGGCAGCCCTTCAGCTATCCAGGATCCAAGTTGTTAAGAGCCTTGTAAATTAATGTTAGAACTCTGAACCTGGTCCAGCAAGGTATGGGCAGCCAGTGCAAGCTTTTGAGCACTGGAGTTATGTGCTGGCAGCTGACTGTCCACATCAACAGTCCAGCACTTTGCACCAGCTGGAGCCCCTGAACTGGGCCCAAGGGCAGCCCCACATAGGTTTGCCTTGCCACCTGCAAACTGCATCCAAAAAAGTTGTAGATTAGTTTTTCCATCCTGTGTTGTATCTTATGTTGCTCCTTCTTTCCTCCTCACCTACCTCCACTCTCACCTGCAAGCAGAAACAATCCTCATGCAAAGAGCCAGCTAGTACTATACTGAGATCAGCTATTTATCTAAGTTTTAAAAACTGAACCACTTTCGTGCATTATCTGGGTCAGCACAGACTGAATATGTTACAGGAAGAGAGTGCCAACTCCTTGGGTATGGTGGAACCCCTCAAATATTTGCTAGAAGCACAAAAGAATGACAAGTCCAAAGGTATAAAATCTCCCCTCATGAAATATGCCTCTGCTAATGCTCTGTGCTAAGCTGCTAAGCAAATGTGACGCAGTTCTGACCTGGTCCCTAGCTGTTGACAGGCTCTGTATTAGAGCCTCTGATTTCTGATATTGATTCCTTTCAGCATTCTCGTAACGCCGCTGCCAGTCCAGGACTATTTGCACTTTAGCCCTTTCCAGAATCTCTTCTCTCTCAGCTGCTAATGAGAGCTGCTGTTTATACCTAAGACAGAGAGAAATGAAGAGATTTTTTTAAAAAAATAATAATAATGGGGGGATGAATTTAACATTTATATTTTAATGTCACAAAATATTCAACAATTTTAACCCTTTACAGATGAGGTGTGCAGCATATAAGGCAAGAACCCCAGTCCATCAGCAGCCAGATATAGCAAAGTGTGAGATCACCACTAGACAGAAGTTCAGTGGGTGTCTATGAGCCACAGAACCTTCTCTGTGGTAGCGCCACTGTCTATGGAATGCTCTCCCTAAAGAGGGTTGCCTGGCATTTACCATACATAAACATATTTTTGGCATCAAAAACCTTTATTTTTCTTTCAGGTCTTTAGTTGTTAACATTTCTAGTTCTGCTGTTATGGAATTTTTTGGGCTAATTAATTTTTACTGGTGACTACACTTACATTGTTGGGGGTGGTGGGTTTGATTATTGTGCGTTAACTTGTAGTGGTCCAGCTGAGTATCTAATGTTTTATATTTTTTATATTTATTCTACTGGCCTGGTATGTATAGCACCCTAAGCCAAATTGTTGCTTAGTGAGAAGATGTGATCTCCTGGAGGGGATGTGGCTGGTCTGGAGAGAGTTCAGTCATGATCCCAGGTTTAGACACCATGCTAAGCCAAACATGCTTACATGTTTACACTAAGTCATAGCTGGCTTAGCATGATTTGCAAACCAGGTCACTGTTACTGAACTGTTTAAGTCTCTTTGAAACTCTGGTGTAAAGCGATGAATAAATCTAATAAATAAAAGAATAAATAATACTAATACTGTACTAATACCAACGCTGTACCAATACTACTAGTAGTAAATGGCTGAGTATGAATTTGAACCTAATTTCCCCCAGTACTAGACTTACACCCTGACCTCTATATCACACTGGTTTTCTGGATAACTTAATCACTGTGTGATCTTAATACTCATGTGATCACCCATTTTATTATCAGGGTGGTTAGCAGACCAATTGCTGGTTGCCCACAGCCATAGCACATCAGTGAGCATGCTTGCCTTCATGTCAACCTGCATGCTCAGCTCTTGCTTTCTTCTGTTTTAAAGCCGACTGGCTCTCTAAGGCAGAAAAATGTCAGGGAGCTAAAAGCACTGCAAGACATGCCATGAGTCAGCCCCCACCCCCTCTCCCCTGAGTTGTCTGTGGGCAGAGAGCCAGAAGTCACCAATATTATGTCAGACAGTGCACCTGCCTCTCTTTTTCCCTTCTGCCTTGAAAGGTCAGCAGACCTTAAGATAGACGGTCAGTACCATTCGCACAGCCTCATATGGAGTTTAGTTTGCCCTGGGTTTTCTTTCTGTGAGTGAAGGGCAAATACAAGGATGAACCTATATGATCTCCTCCCATGGCAAAGTGACAGCAGAGAATCAGAAGCAAGACCATCCATCTTATTGATGTGCAAATCATCCACAGCACTACTGGCACATGCCTGCCCCAGGTCTTCAGACCACAAGGTCTCTCTCAGTTGAGGCTGGACCATCTAGTGTTAAAAGCAGGTTTTGCTCCAAAATAAACAGTATCCCTTTAAAGCAAGTGGTAGTGCAACCCTTCCTGACAAGACCTTTCTCAGACCTAGGAGGAATTAACAACTGTAGGGGAGTGGTAAACATATTTTTCCTGGACCAAGTACTCAAATGAGTTGTGGTTGCCTTTGGTTGATACTGATTTTCTAGATCCATTTCAACTGAGATTTAGGCCTGGTTTTGGTGCTGACATTGCCTTGGTTGCTTGTGGAATGACCTCTATCAGGAGAGAGATGGGGGAGTATGACTACCCAGTAAATTCACCTGGATCTAACAGGGGCTCTCAGGGGTTATCAATACCTTCAACCATGATCATTCTGGAACTTCCATCTGTATTGGACATGGGCAGTAATGCGTCTGTTCCTGCCTAGATGGTCATTTCCAGAAAACATTGCTGGGGGAGTTCTGCTGGGCCCTGTGGCAGTCACATTTCAGGATCCCACAAAGTCTCATGCTTCCCCTCATTCTGTTTAACATCTACATGAAATGGCTAAATGAGGTCATTCAGGGATTTCAAGTGTATTATAATCAACATACAGATGGCATGCAACTCTTGTATCCTTTTTCATCAAAACCAGGTGAGGTTGTGGATGCATTAGATCAGTGACTAGTTGACGTGATGGACTGGACATGGGTTAACAAACTGAAGCTCAGCAAGAGAGGTACTGTTAGTAGGCAGTTGATCTGTCCAAATGACTGGTGTTCAGCCTGTTCTGGAGAGTGTTGCACTCTCCATAAGGATCAAATTCTCTAAAGCAGGAATGGGGAATCTCTGGCCTGCGGGCCAAATTGTGGCTGGTTGTAGGCCAAGATCGATCACGAAGAAAGATCCTGAGAAAACACTGGTTTAACCAGCTCACAAAGTCACTCACCTTTCAATATCTTGCAGTATGCTAGACAGTTGTGCTCTTAGCTTCAGCTCTTCTTGTTGCAGTGCTTGAATCTGAAGGTCTTTTGAAACTGTCTCCCTGGATATCTGAGCGACTTGAGAATCCCAGCTTGTTTTCAGTGCCTCCAGCTCTTGTTGAAGTCTGTGAAAATATATAGAGAACACAAGTTTGATTACATTAATGTGGTTTTCCATTTTAAGCAAAACAACAAGCAAAAAGGGGGGGGGGACTGGCAAACAATAGTTCAGCCTCATTTATGCAAGTAGCCTAAGGGACATTCCAAACACCAAAGGATAACAGACGTCTCAGTAAAGTGAAATTGATATAGCATTACAGTAATATAGGAAAAGATAAATAATGCAGGATTGGTGTGGATATATATAAATTTAAGATAACCAAAGTAATGGGATCCAGTGTATTACATATGCAAACAGGAGGAGGAAGCACTTGCCGTCCAAGTGTATTTTTCAGGCAAAGGCTGTTATATGTTCTACTGGTGTCTTTTATAATCAGGAATTGGTTCCCACGCACAAAATGTAACCAACTAATTGGTCCCTTATTTCTTCTGGTTTAAATGAATCTGCAATTACAGATGTTTCATCATGTTAAGTTGTTTTTCATCAGACACGTTAGATAAGGAAGAAGAGAGCAAATCCCTGAGACAGTAGGAAAACACAGTTCTTCCTTCTACTCATACAATCTTCAGTATGTATTCAGATAAGTATTGCTTCTTAGAATATAATGTGTTTCATTCAAGGAGATACAATAAGCAGCCTGTGTGTATGGGTTCCCAATGGCAAAAGATCCAAACCAATCAAAGTAAGACTCCAATCCTGGTTTTTTTTCATATTCTTTAAGAACAAAAGTTTTAATATATTAGGACTAGGTTGCCTAAAGGTAAAGGTAAAGGGTCCCCTGACTGGTCCAGTCGTGGCCGACTCTAGGGTTGCGGCGCTCATCTCGCTTTATTGGCCGAGGGAGCCGGCGTACAGCTTCCGGGTCATGGGGCCAGAATGACTAAGCCGCTTCTGGCGAACCAGAGCAGCACACAGAAACGCCATTTACCTTCCCACCGGAGTGGTACCTATTTATGTACTTGCACTTTGATGTGCTTTCGAACTGCTAGGTTGTCAGGAGCAGGGACCGAGCAATGGGAGCTCACCCCGTCACGGGGATTCGAACCACCGACCTTCTGATCGGCAAGTCCAAGGCTCTGTGGTTTAACCCACAGTGCCACCTGCGTCCCCTAGGTTGCCTAGAGTCAGGCAAATTCATGGAGGGTAAAGTAATCACTGGCTACTTGTCATGATGGCTATATACTACAGATTCAGAGGCACTATGAGGAATGCTGCCCACATTTCCAGTCTGTAGAGTTCCCAATAGGCATTTGGTTGGCCTGTGCAGAAAAAGAATGCTGGAGAAGACAGGCCTATAAAATGATCCAGTAGGGCTCTACTTAAGTTCTTATGTTGTTCTTAATAAAAAGTTTAGATAATAGAAAAGTAAAAGAGGTTTTTTTTAAAAAAAATCAAAAGTGTTATTGAAACAGTAAATACAAACATTCATTCTCATAATACAGATATTTTATTCATCCTATTAAAATAATAAACAATGAGCTTAAGATGAACAAAATAAAATGTGTCCTTACATAATAAAAAGATAATCTATGGAATTCACTGTCTCAATATGCACGCTGTTCATTGGGTTATTATTTTAAAAAATCAGACAGTTATACATCTATCAATAGCATTGATAGATGCATAACTGTTTGATTTAAAAAGCTACTTTATTCCACTGCATCACGGATTAATAGTAAGAGACAGTAGGTATCACTACCTCTTCTGCACATGCACAATGTAATAAGTGAATTGCATTTTCAAATGTTAGGTTGATTTACAGGCTTTGAAGTAACCATTTATACAAACCACATATTCTCCCTACCAGTCAGCTAATACCTTCCATCTAACTGGTGAGTGCTGCCTCTTCAGAACATTCAGAATGTTCTGTTATAGGGAACAGGATTTGGTTTCTCTCAGAACTATAATTAGCACGACCACATAGGGCACCGTGCTTTCAAAAAGTATTGGCCTATGTAGAGAATAGACACAAGAGGCCTAGTTCTGCTACTAGTTTAGTGAGTGATCCAGGTTAAATCCCTATACAGGAATAAACAGGAATGCACTCCAGCTTTGTTAGAACATACAGTCCAGAACACCTGATCTCCTGTTCCCCAACTGAAGTCATCTCTCAGGCATAAGTGAATTATGTCTCCAACAGAGACCAATACCAGTAGTTTCAGATGGAGCATGAAATGAATAATCAAAGGCCAGCAACGACTATTTATTTAGTATTTATATACCATTTTTAATTTGCAGAGGTTTGCATTCTGTATTGTGCTTTTCCTAGGAAATAGGCTACTCATCCTCATTTACAGTGAAAAAATTGCTTGAAATAATAGCTTGTGTGGGTCTGCACCACAAAGTTGCTTCAATTAGCCACTAATGGATCAATCTTCTACTATATACTACTTTTTTAAAAAAAAAAAAAGTTCTTATGCTTTCAGATTACACAGCATCCTAAAACACTTAATTTAATGAGGGGGGAAATACAATTGTGCAATCATTATTTCATAAAATGACTGGCTCACACTTCAAGGAAAGACTTCTTAACCAATTGCACTAGTTATCTTTAATTGCACCAGTTATATTGTCTTTTAATATCATTTTAACCTCATTTTGTCCAGGTGTCCCCTCATTTGAAAGCCACTGTGCATTCCTAGTCCTTTTTATATGCCTTGCCTCCTCTGTACTTTTTCTAGTTCTGTACTGCTTTTTAAATAGATGTATGCCAGATTTTGACAGTGCTAATATATATATAGTAAATGCACACACATTTAATTTATCTAACACTATTGCAAGAGTTCATAATATTTCTATTTTCCTATTAGTTCTGAGCTTTCTGTTTAGCATTATTATCACAGTTGCACACATAAAGCTAATGCCTCAGTGAAAAACCCACAATGACTTGACATTCCCTAAACACCTCCCAGCTAGTGCAGAGTTACAACAGAGTAAAAAAAAGAAGGGGAAAAAAGATTATAGTGCTTTTCTCATGGTTCCATATACCGGGTAATATCCTTAAATAATTCAAGAGTATTGGTTAAATGTAGTTTTCATTTTTTAAAAGGGGGAAAACACGATACCAAGCTTTTCCTATCACACAAGTTTGCTTGCATACACATTCTTCACTTTTAAGTACCTACCCACTGTATTTAGATGCTATATAAATATTATTCATTTGTTACCAACTCTTCACTGTATCTTTTGGCAGCTCTCCTGGACACAATTAGACTGTTAAATTCTCTTTCCTTCAATGGGATTTAAGGAGCCTGTGTAAAGCTCGCAGCTTTTCAGTGCCAAGTACTAAAAGCAGGCTCCAGTTTCTCCTGTGCATGAGAGCAAGGCACTTTTGTCTATGCATCGGAGAGGGGTTGATATGTATTTATACCCAGCACTAGAGCCGAGAACCTCATGGGGTGACACTCCAGAGGAAACCTTGGCCTTCAAACAGGCTTTTCTAGGGGAGCAAATGGTGGGTTCCTGCTAGAAGGTTTCATTGTCTTGTACTTGATAAGTTTTAATTGCTTGAGTTGATTTTACTGGCCACTGTTTTATAATAATTTTATGCTATTACCTGATCTGACACCACGAAATCAATGAAAGGTGAGATAGAAAATGTAATTAATAAGTAAGATGGCAGCTGAAACGTCTCCTAAGAATGAGAAAATATTCAAGTGTAGCACTTTGGACCACCCTCCCCTAATTAGATTTGCTACCCTTTAAGCTAGGCATGGCTAAATTGGGCCATCAAGCTGTTTTGGGACTACAATTCCCATCATCCCTGACCACTGGTCCTGTTAGCTAGGGATGTTGGGAGTTGTAGTCCCAAAACAGCTGGCGGGCCAAGTTTGGCCATGCCTGCTCTTAAGCTGTAGTTTCTTTCTGGAACTTTTTCCATTTTAAAAGAAATCTGTGATGTGTATAATATCTTTGCTATCTTCTGATACATTTGGTTGATTTTGATTTTTAAAATTTTCAGTTACCACATTTGGTGGATCTGAAATGCAACACAAGTGTTTTTATTTTTTGCCAAATCATTTTTATTGATTTTCAGAATTTTACCAAATTCGCCACAAATTAAGACAAATTTAATACAATTACACAATTGCTTTAATCTAGCAGTCTGTTCTAGACAGGGAATTACACTGTGTACAGAGAGTTTCTCCATCCATAACAGATTTCCTATTCAGTGGAGGGACCTGATCTGCATACAAATCTTTTATCACTTGCAGATTGACCTCTCCTTAAATGAAAGGAGTCTCCTGTGCACCTGTATGCTTGAGTGTATATGCAGAACTTGGCCCTTTGGCAAGTGTGTTTAGGACAAGCAGCACTTCTCAGTGTTGCATACCTGGTGGAGCATCAACCAAACTAGTATATAATGATGTACATACAGGAACAACTGTATAATCTGTTATAATTAGTGGGATATGGACAGTACCCCAAGTCTTCTACCCTAGTATAACCCCAACACATATTCACAGCAAAAGGCAAAAAAATATACTGACTAATACATCTAATTTTACATTTGACCTTTGTTTCAACAGCATACGAGAAATGCTGTTCTCTGGAGAGAAGATATCACAATTCCTTATCACTCAGTAATGAATTGCTACAATGTTACATGTTCTTACAATCCTAAATATAAGCAATTTGTTGCTTGGTAAAATTATAGTGCTCACCTGATAATAAATATACAATACTTTCAGAAATTGTATTCTGAGCCAAAGAACCTGTGGCTTGAAATGTGAACAAATTAACCAAGAGTCCCAGAGAGGCACTGCAACTGACTAAACGATGAATAAGTAAATATTTTCAGTTAATCTCTCTCCGTTAAAGGCCACATTCTGAGTCTATTCTAAGAACTTCTTGATGAGTGCCATTAAGTTGAAATCCCAAGACATATCAAAGATGTGGACTCGGAGCCCTGTTTCAGCCATGGTCCATTATTGTGAGATATTTTCTATGCCATTAATAAATTCTGCCTCAGTGTCAAAAGGAAATGATTTGGCACTGACGCTGTATAGCAAATCCCAGGGATACTCCTATTCTGCCATTCCATCAAGCTACAGCAGGAGTGGAAGGGAAGGCCAGGCCACATTGGACAACTGGTTTAGTAAAGCAGGAGTACTGCATTAATTGAGAAAGTGACCAATAGCTACAGATTGCAAAAGGAACAAGGCACAAAGCCTGTTCCATAGTGCACCATCCCAACTGGCTGCTGGCTGAAGCAGGCATCCTAAAACACTAATACAGTGGTGCCCTGCAAGACGAATGCCTCGCAAGACGAAAAACTCGCTAGACGAAAGGGTTTTTCGGTCTTGCGTTGCTTCGCTAGATGAATTTCCCTATGGGCTTGCTTCGCAAGACGAAAACGTCTTGCGCTTTTTTCTTAAAGCCGCTTGAAGAGGCGCAGTTGCAACGGACCGTGCTTCGCAAGACGAAAAACATCGCAAGACGAAAAGACTCTCGGAACGAATTATTTTCGTCTTGCGAGGCACCACTGTATAAATGTAGTGCATGCACACAAAAAGAAACATCTTAAATGTCTTCCTTGATTCTTTCGTTTGTATGTGAAGTTTTAGTATACCAGTTTGTTACAGGATGTTGTACCTAACAGTGGCCTCCTTCACATATCACAGTAAACCATTATTAATGGATAACTATGAATACAGTGGTACCTCTGGTTAAGAACTTAATTCGTTCCAGAGCTCCGTTCTTAACCTGAAACCATTCTTAACCTGAAGTACCACTTTAGCTAATGAGGCCTCCCTCTGCCGCCCGATTTCTGTTCTCATCCTGAAGCAAAGTTCTTAACCCGAGGTACTACTTCCAGTTTAGCGGAGTCTGTAACCTGAAGCATTTGTAACCTGAAGCGTTTGTAACCTGAGGTACCACTGTATACCGATCTAAGCAATTTTGCTTCTTTATATATATTTAGGCTTAATATATTTTGAAAAGCCAGCAAAGGGGAGGTTATGTACCTGCTCTTGAGTAAGCACTAAAGCACACCACTTGCCACAATTCACAGATGGGTGTTGCAATGAACTGCTTGAAATGTCCCTCTTAATACTTGCTTAGTCATCCTGAGAGAAGTGGGAGTGTCAGTAGCTCCTTAAACAAAGTGTTAACTTTTCAGCACTGGAACATGGAAATAAGATGCCTTATCAGGAGTACTGCGAGGAATATACCAGCTGTGTGCACTACATCCTGGGATGTATCATGTACAAAACAAGTGAAACACCATGCTCTAAATAGGTACATTTCATCCAAAAATCAAAATGAGATCCTGTCATTTAACTTCAGATTTAATTACGGGAGAAGCAACATCATGCCTACCTGCAAAAGAGGGTACCTACAAATGCATTGCATCATCACATGGATTCGGGGGGAAAGAAAGCCCCCTTCTCCCCTACATCCATGTGAGGATATAATCCACTTGTTTGCACTGAAACACACATCTACATACCTAAACAGTACAAATAAAATCTAACTTACTTTTCAATGACAGCCTCTTTCTCTCTCAACTCATCTGTATGCCTCCATTCTGCCTGACGCAGTTCTGTTTCCAAAGTTTCTTTATTTATTTGCAGGTCTCGGACTTGATTTTCCCACTTCCGTATCTGCTCAGTATGGGTCTCCTTTACTGAAGCAAGTAATGCATCTTTTTCCCTGGCAAAGTGATCTATAGCTGCATGCCTTTTAGAAAAAACAAAATTAAATTAAAAAGACAATTTGTTCTTTTGCATTTGTACTTTTTGAGACAATCAATCTACCAAAGTGAATTAAAACTTTTTTAAAAATAGAAATGATCATGCTGTACAAAGGTTTAAACAATGTACATTTTTAGAAGCTTCTGAAGTTATTTTACAGACTTGGTAAAAATCCTTCTGCTTAGCTTGTTTTTTTCCTACATGATAATTTTGATCTTTAGGTTGTCAGGTTCTGGGGCACTGAACAGTGCTAATATGATCAAAGGTAGGGATAGGCAATCCCATGAATAATCCTACTATGCGGCTGAAGATGTCCCAGTGAAAAATGGACATTCCGCAACTCCATTATGGCAAATATTTGCTATCTGAAGGCGATTAAGAATAAAACAGCAGTACCTGCTTTGCATCCCCAACATCTGCAAATAGGGCTCAGAATGTCCCCTGTCTGAAACCCTGGACAGCCGCAGCTGGTCAGTGTGGACAAAACTGAGCTAGATGGACCAGTGGTCTGACTTGGTATAAGCAGCTTCCTATGTTTCTAACTATGTTGGGGGTACAAGGGGCCCTTTTTATCACAAAACACATTGGAAATGCTAAAGTTTAAGAAGTGGTTTCTTTAAATATTTCCAATGCCCTTTAGGAACACCCCAAAACCACCTAATTATATCAATGTGTTTAAAAGTGAACTACAGGAGAAAGAACCATAAATTCAGAATACAGTAACCATTTGCCTATTTTTAGGCCCTAAACAAATCAAGATGTTACTGGGTAATGAATGGAGAGGGAGCACAGATAAAAACAAATACTTAATCCACACACTACTTAAGGACTATTTTATATATTACATTCTTAATGCTAACATGCAAAACAACATATCTTTCTTAAAACTTCAATATATTCATGCGGTAAGTTTACATCACTATCTGAAGACAGAAAGGACAACTTTCAGTTGCACCAAACACCAAAGTTATCTGCAGCAATTGCTTGTTGCCCACTACTTTTTTAAAAAATGACTGCTCTTAATGAGAAAAGTACACAAAGAAGACAATGTCATCTATCCAAAGAACTCACTTTCTCTCAAATGTTTCTTTTTCTTTTTTCCAGCTCAGCTGTACTGAATCGATTTTTCTTTCTAAATCCCGTATCCTGTATTGGCAAATGTTGGAGGACAATAAAATAACGCTTTAAAATTAGTTTATTTGTATTGAAGATAAAGTGTTAAGAGAAAGAGAATGATGGATCTAGCATAGCTAGGTGCCCCACTGAATATAGTTTCTGTAGTTAAATATAGGATTTGTAGTTTTTAAAACCTTGAGGTTTTTAATTAAGGTGTTTGTTTTTTTAACCAGCTCTTGTGGTTCATAGATTTTTGTTTCTGGTTGTTTTAATGTGATTGATGGGTTTTGAGGATTTGTAATAGTATTGTGCCCTGCCCTGAGATCTGTTCTGATGAAGGGTGGGTTAGAAACATCTTAAATAAAGAAATATGTGAATAACTAAATAGTTTAGCTTATGGCAGGCCTGCAGGATCTATATTCATGCCCGGGAATCATAGCAAGGAATGTCAGCTGTGCTTGAACTGAATGTTTTTGAAGGGATGTGAACATTTAGTTGAGATGCCTGCATTGCAGGGAGTTGAACTAGATGACCTTCCAAGGCCCTTCCAACTCCACAATTCTATGATTTTGTGATTCCAATTAAAATAAATATCATTCAGTTGAATGCTGTTACATCCCATACTTCTTGTACCCCATGTCGCTATTCTTTTGCAACCTTTCCCCACTGAGCTAGGGAAAGCAGAAAAGGTGAACATATATGCAGGGCAGCCCATTTCCCACCTGGCTCATAAGTTATTATTTTGATTTTAGGTGGGGATGGGGAGTCATTCCTTGCACAGATATAGATATCAGAAACGTAGGGAAACGTGTCGTGCATTTCTCTTCAAGATTTAAATACTACAACTGCTACAAAATAAGTCATGTTACCAGAACAGTATTTGAGTAGAAAATGACTTGGAGGATGAAAACCAATCTCCTACTGGGGCAGTATTTTGACATAACCCACCAGGGGCACTGACTTGGACTCCAGGTTAAGGGTGCCCAATGGCGTCCACGACATAACATGATGTCATGTTGCGGCGGCAGCACAGTGGCGGTTCCGAGGCTTTGTGGGGTCTCAGAGGAAACATACGAGGATTCACAAGACCTCCAATGCAACTTCTGGTTTCTGCCGGAAATCATGTTCCGAGGCTTTGTAGGAACACGGAATGTGAGTGCCCTGGCACCCAGGTCCCTGTACAACTGGCACCTATGTAAGCCATTGTTATGTGAACGCAGGTGGTTGTATCCAGTGCTACTGTTCTGCAATGGACTTCCCCTCGCACAACAGAACTTCCTCTTCCGTTCCTCTCCCCTGCAGTCCCCCATGCCCCCACAAAATCTACTCTGGATCAGATTTTGCGGGGGTGTCGAGAGAGGAGAGGAAGTTCCAGTGTATAAGTGGAATGCTGCTTGCATTGCATTGCATACAACCCATGGTTCATTATCTAATTTGACAGAAACTAAAGGAGCAGACAAGACTGGAAACCAGCACTGTAACTTTAAGCTATACTGTAGCAGTGAAGGAAGTATGACATGAGCCACTGATGTGCCAGATGTAACCTCAAGGGCAGCAACAACAAAAATACAGTGGTGCCTCGCAAGACGAAATTAATTCGTTCCGCAAGTTTTGCCGTCTAGTGAATTTTTCGTCTTGCGAAGCACGGTTTTAACGGTTTAACAAAGTCGCGAGACGTTTTCGTCTTGCGAAGCAAGCCCATAGGGGAATTCGTCTTGCGAGGCAAATCGAAAACGGAAAAACCTTTCGTCTAGCGAGTTTTTTGTCTTGCGAGGCATTCGTCTTGCGAGGTACCACTGTAAACACATTCCTTTTACAGACGTGAAAAAAAATGGATTAAGAATATACTGGGAGGCAGAAAGGAATGATGAACTGAAAGGAAGTTTTTCTCAATACTCGATGGAATGGTACATTACTGGGCATCTTTCACAGCTGCAAGATCCTTTATTTCCCAATCCCTGCATTTGACTTCTTTCTCCAACTCCAAGTTTCTTGCTTCTGCCATTTTCAATGATTCTGCCACTTCTGTCCCAGCCTCTTTCAAAGCCTCCAATTCTTTGGTCAACAGCTTTACCTTTCAAAGGAGAACAAAAAGGCACATGGGCTGTGTCTGCATCTCACATAAAGCTAAACCAAGGCTTAGTCAGATTTGGGGAACCTCCAGTCTGCAGGCCAACCCTGGCTCACCACGGTATCAAATTTAGCCCACACAACCATTTAAAAAACAAACACCCACCTGCCAATTGGCTGATGTCACACTGATGACAGCTATTGGCGGGATGGGACGGTTTTGTTCTGCACTGGCTCTGTGTTTCTGTACCCTAACTGGGAACTGGCACACACAGCCAAAGCAGAAGGATTTACCCCTTGTTCATCAGCTAATGAACAGGGAATAAATCCTGCTAAGTGCAGCTGCGCCTACTTGTTCACTCAATTGGAAAAGATACATGCAGCCAAAGCTCAAAGTGGGGCTGTTTGAAAGCCCTTTTGCAAGCAGTTTCACACTAGTCTTTAAACCTCCAGTTTTCAGAACTTCAAAGAGCAGTACAGGGCTGTTAGCAAAATGGCTTTCAAACATCCCTGCACTGAGCTTTGAAGCCCCAACATACAGACATAGTTAACTGCTCATGAAAGCTGGCACATCCTAATAAAAAAACATGGTTTAAAGTGGGCTTATAACATACAGTTTTGCTAACTATGGTTTTGTACGGTGTCTGAATTGACAGTCAGTAGTTATGGCATTTAACCTCATAATGTTCCATGGAGAAACAGGCCATGAGTTCCATTGATCACTTATTGTCTATACATCACAAAACACACTAAATAAAAGTAATAGAATGTACATTGATTGATTGTTTGTTTATTTTTGCTGTGTACATTTCAAATTTTGAGGGCACATTTACCTTAAGCTCATGAGATAGAACTAAATTGCTCATTTCATCCACTTTCCGTCGAAACTCATGCTCTCTTTTTTTCATTTCTGAATCAAATTCCGCTAGCAGTTCCTGAAATGAAGTTGACGAAACAAAGACTGAAGTAATTCTGGGGTGAGAAACAGTGGATGAGGAGGTGGATAAAGGAGTAAGTGGAGGGCAAAGGAGGCATCTGCAATGAGGGTGTCTGGGCAACATGCCCAGTGGCAAGTTTAAATTTACAAAATTGAAAAGAGTTATAAGAGAAGCCAATGATGAGAAGGATCTTTAACTTTTTATGAACATAAGTATTCAACAAACAAACCTGAAGAAGACGAAACTTTCTGGGACCCCTTAAGGGAACTCATAATGTTCCTTTTGCCATACATTCAAAACATAAGCAAGACAGAGAGAGACTTGTATAAATTAGGGCTGCAAGCATTCAATAATTTAATCTGTAAATTATCAATTAAAAATTTAGATTAGGGGCAATTTTAATGGATGAGGCTATGAGATGAAAACTCATTTATTTATTGCAGCTTTTTAAATTCCAGTTGTGTGTTTTTAAGTCTTCCTTTTATTATTATTACTATTATGAAAATAAAAAAGAAACAATAAAAAAATAATAAAAGTTCACCTTTTCTCTGGAAGGTAACTTTTGTTTATTTTTATTTTTTATACCTTCTTCAGTATCTCAAAAATACTTCTATAGATAAATTTGGATTATACCTAGAATGTAATTTATAATCTTAAAGTGTCCTGAAATCAACTGATATAGGATATATAAACTTTTTTAAAAAATAAAGAATCAATTTAAATAATCAATTACAGTGGTGCCTCGCAAGACGAAATTAATTCGTTCCACGAGTTTTTTCGTCTAGCAAATTTTTCGTCTTGCGAAGCACGGTGTCGGAAAAGTTTTGGATAAGCTTCAAAAATCACCAAAAACCTCAAAAAAGGCTACCACACCGCGTTCTATGAGTTGCTCCTCGAAGTCAAGTCGCAACTGTATTAACAGTGTTAAGAAAAAGGAAACAAACTTGCAAAAAACGCAAGACGTTTTCGTCTTGCGAAGCAAGCCCATAGGGAAATTCGTCTTGCGAAGCAGCTCAAAAACCGCAAAACCCTTTTGTCTAGCGAGTTTTTCGTCTTGCGAGGCATTCGTCTTGCGGGGCACCACTGTAAATCAATTGATAGCCCTGTTGGTTGTTACATACAAATCTGGAAGGAAGATAACCCTGAAATTAGAGGAGTAGGGACTGATGCCGGAGGCCAGGGTGTTTATTTAGCCTTCACAACTGAGTAAAGCTGCTCTTGATTTATAGTTCTGACCTTCTTGAGATTTCAAGGTTGGCAAATTTAGCACAACATTTTGGCTCTACCCCTGTGGAAAGAATTTTACACCATCTCATTTTACTAGACACAATCTTACCAATTTTCCCAAGGGGAGGCTGCCAATGCGAGAAGATAACCAAAAACATAAATGCCACCTGATACCTAGAATGGGAAAGCAATTTCAGTACTGCTCATTAATCGCACATTACTTTTAATGTCAGACTAGGCAGGGGGAACTAGATGCCTGGGGAAAATTAAGTAACTGTAGAGTATAATGAACTCTCATCTGTCTGTAGGAATGGCAACAAAAAATAAAATCTATTTATCTCATTTATTAAACATACTGTACCTGTCTTTGCAAAGCAAGTTCACATTCTACTTCCTGCAGTTTTCTCTCCAGTTGCTGCTTCATATCCCCATATTCCTGAAGATGCTGATTGATATCAGAGTCCTTAGAACTAAAAATAAAAATCCAGTGACATCACATTCACTATGGCTACAAAAATAATAGTTTTAAAAATAAGCACCAATAAGAAGTTGTGGACTGAATTAAAACTAAGTTTAATAAGTTATTGTGTTTTGGAAGAACAACGGCAACATGTAGTGTGCACTTGAGCAAATACTAATTTCTATTCACATGCTCTTGAATCAAAATGGCCTCCCCCTAATTGCAAATGTGTCTGTACACATTAATTTGCCTGAAAGAATAAGAGTATGGCACAAGCATCGATCTAAGCTATTTACCTATTTAAATAGTATAAGCAAGTATTATGTAATAAAGCGTCTCATATATGCACCCAGGAATCCTGCCACAATCCAACAGGTAGCAACAGATCTGATAAGATATCTCATACCTTGAAAAGCAGAAAGATTATAGCCAAGGAAGACCCAGGATCACAACGGCCTACATTGCATGTGAAATTCTCTACATTTACAGTACGTAATGGTTTGAGGCAGCTGCATACAAGACAAAACCAATGCGCAATTGCCTCAAGAAAATGGAGTAGTACAGACATTCTGTTTAGAGGGTTTGATTACAATACCCTCTAAAAAGAGATTCATATTTTGTGCGGCATAAGCATTCATTCACGAACCAATGTCCAATCTGTAAGATACACTAAGTGTTAACAGCAGTTGCAAAGTCCTTACATACAAACAAAAAAGTGGGTAAACAGGGGGACAACGAGGCAATGGATAAGATCAGGAGTCCATGCTACTGACTGCTCCACCCCCCATGTGGAAGGGGAACCATCTTCCAATTTCTTTATGGCAAAGACACAAAGTAGAATCAGCAGGATTGTGGGATAGCTCAGCCGGTAGAGCATGAGACTCTTAATCTCAGAGATGTGGGTTCTAGCCCCACCTTGGGCAAAAAATTCCTGCATTGCTGGAGGGTGGACTAGATGACCTGCATGGTCCCTTCCAACTCTACAATTCCATTATTCTAAGCAGGATTACTACCAGAATGAGGTACAGAGAGAATCAAGGCTTGGATCTAGAAGGCTGAATTTCTGTCATAGCGACACAGCACTGGATCCCTCTTACCTGTGAAGCCGCTCCAACTCTAACTGGTGTTCTTTAAGCTTTTGATGGTATTGGTATTGCAGAGACTCTTGCTTTTTTGCTTCCTTGGCAAGTATTTGCTGCAGCTTATCCACTTGTATTCTAAGATCACTAACCTCTGCCTCTTTAGCATTTTCAACCATTTTCAACTGTATAAACAAGCGTTCATAGCGTTCCAGCTCTCTATCTCTCTCCTCTAAGACTCTAAGGTTATAGGTGAAGTCTTCCTTTAAACTGTTGAATTTCCTATGCATTTCTTGAAGCTGCTTTCTGGTTTCATGCAGTGATGTTTTCTGAAAATGGATTTGATGAGCTTGGAGCTCTTTCAGTTCTTTTTCTTTACAAATAAGAAGGTCATTCAACTCTTTCTCTGTATGGGGCATCATTGAACCTGAAAAAGAAAACCATTCATTAGGGCAGAGGATGGCATTTTATTTTTATTTTTGTATCAATCTATTCTTCTTGTTGTTTATTTACTTATACAAATATTTTTATCCTGCCCTAATGCTTTTACCCAGTATGGTAATCCCCACCTGACAGGAATAGCTGGGTGATAGTGGTTTCAAGAGTGTAATGGTCTGCATGGAAAGAGGGTTCAGCTCCTGCTTCCTGCTTTCAATCATAACCCACATCTTTATACAGATTAGCCAGAGCTCAAGTTGAGCCTGTTGCTATCACATCTCATTTTACTCATAGCATGGTATTTTTCTGTGTCATTTATGACAGATTATTCCATCTGCAAATGCCATGCAGAACAGAAACAGTTGAATCAGACAAATCCAATGGTAGCTCTTTAATCTTTTCAAATGCAAAATAAGGTTTTCAGATCAGACAGTCTAATAAAATATCTCCAATGAGTGTACAGTACAGCAGGCATATTTTTTAAATTTTTTTTATAAGATATTTATTAAGATTTGCAAAAAATTACAAAATAAAAAGAGGGGGGGAAAAGAAAAATACAAAATAGTTAAAAAAACAGTTCAATCTTTCTATCACATATTTTTCATTTGCTTATTTCCCGGACCTCCTCATGCCTTCCTTTTCTGTATTCCAGTTCCAATTGTTAATTCAGCAAATCCCTCCCCTCTTCATTCATCTTAATCTTCAATTTTTAAATATTATAAGATTATTTTTTTTTACCTATTAATAACTATTTTCTCATATTCCCTTATAGCATTACAGCAAAAGACCACTTAGTTTCTATCCAACATCATTCTAACATTCATTAATTTTACAGTGTTTCTGCAGCAGGCATATTTTTTAAATACAGATCCCACCACTGCCTGATTAATGCTATATTTGTACTATTTCACTCTCCCACCAGTGGAGGACAGGATGCAGTTCACTGAAC
The DNA here is from genome assembly GCF_965112155.1 of Podarcis liolepis. Taxonomy (NCBI): domain Eukaryota; kingdom Metazoa; phylum Chordata; class Lepidosauria; order Squamata; family Lacertidae; genus Podarcis; species Podarcis liolepis. The sequence continues at coordinate 32,156,534 of NC_139555.1, forward strand.
TGAAGTAAATAGTACCAAAAATTGTGGGATTAGTCCTGACTGTTTACTCTTTTCCATGTTACAATGAGTTAATATTTCACATAATAAAAATAATTTTAAAATTATGCAGGATTATTAAGTATAATTTAGGGTTACTGAACTAAACGATGGGACGCGGGTGGTGCTGTGGGTAAAACCTCAGCGCCTAGGACTTGCCAATCGTTAGGTCGGCGGTTCGAATCCCCGCGGAGGGGTGCGCTCCCGTTGCTCGGTCCCAGCGCCTGCCAACCTAGCAGTTCGAAAGCACCCCCGGGTGCAAGTAGATAAATAGGGACCGCTTACTAGCGGGAAGGTAAACGGCGTTTCCATGTGCTGCGCTGGCTCGCCAGATGCAGCTTGTCACGCTGGCCACGTGACCCGGAAGTGTCTGCAGACAGCGCTGGCCCCCGGCCTCTTAAGTGAGATGGGCGCACAACCCTAGAGTCTGGCAAGACTGGCCCGTACGGGCAGGGGTACCTTTACCTTTTACTGAACTAAACAACCATTGTAGATAAATATTATGCTACATATACATAAAGGAAAATATATCAATAGGTGGGACAGAGTTTTTATTGTTGGTTTATTATTTTATTGCTGGCCTAGGTAGAGGAGCTCTACTGAAGAGGCTCCTCCTCGCCCAGCTGTGAGGCATGAAGGCCATTTCTTGCAAGGCCCTTTCCACCTGGCCTAGGGGGCAGGGCCCAGACTCACCCAGCCCTACTATGTTAAATATGTATTCTGCACTTAACCTCCTTTGTAATGTTCAAATCAAATCTTTAATATGGTCAATGACCAACAAGCAATTTATAAAATAAAATAAAATATGGCAATTTTGTAATGTTTTATTTTGAAATCTTTAAGATAATGTTTTAGTTTTTTGTTATGTTGCTTTGACTGTATACTCTATATTTGACTTTCTTCAGATTGTTTTATTTATGTTTTATTGATTGAATAAGCTGTAAACCGATTTGAGATTTTTCTTAAAAATATAAAGCGGTATAGAAATTAAATAAATTGTATTCTAGTAAAGTAGTAACATATAAAGTCACCAACCTTATTTCTTAAAGGTTAACAGGTGTCTGCTGTTAACAGATGTATGACAAGCAAAAAAAAAAATGCAGCAAGTGAAGCTTTCATCAGCATGGAAATAAAGCGATAGGGACAGTTTCACTTGCATTCTATCTTGCTACTAAAAAAAAACCTAGCTGAGGAATTGTTTTTCTTTTATGCTTAGATTCTCAGAGTATTTATTAGACACTACTGATTTTTTTTTTAAATGTATTATGTTTACTCTGTTCCTAAATGCATGCACTTGTGTGCTGGAAGTATAAATGCAATCACCTAGATATCTCTAATATTTTTAAAAGGCTAGTTTTTAGGCTGCAAGCCTAGTCCCACTCACTTGGGAGTAAGTCCCACTGAACTTATTGGAACTTACTTTTGAGTAGACAAACATAGTATTGCACTGTCAGTTAGCTGAGCTTAGCTCCCACTGAAGTAAATGGGAAAATTAGTCATGCCTTAAGTCTGATTGATCTCCATGGGTTTTACTCTCACATATTTAAAATGTATTGACTGTCCCCTCTAAAGCAAAATAGAATTATCTGATATTAGCCAAATGAAAGTAGTATCAAAAGTCTTTCATAAGTGTTTTTGTTTTTTTAAAAAAAGCTTCCGACACATCTCATTGGTTAAATTTAGTAATCTTTAGACAACATCTTTCTAACGGCACTTAGAGATCAAAACTGAGGCAACACAACTTTCCCAGGAGCCTAACTGCTAGGCCGCACTAGGCAGGCAAGTCAGGGTGAGGGCAAAAACCTTCAAGTCATTATTACAAAAGGCATCCCGAAAGGAGGAACAGGGGAACCAACCTATGTTTTAAAGGACAGGTGGCAACCCTCTTCCTTTCCCCCTTCTGAGCATGCTATTCCCCTCCCCCTCTCCATTTTTGATGAATTTGAACCCAGAACATGTTGTGACAGGAAAGAAAGCCAGAATATGCCATTCTGGAGACCCAAGCCCCCTCCAAAACCTGACAGTCCTCCACCAGCTCCTACAGCACCTGCCAGGTGACAAAAACTTCCAAGAAGACCAATAAAAGATCCTATTGTAACAAAGGAAGAACTTTGGGAAATGGGGGGGGGGGGGAATCGACATTTTATTTGAGATTGAGACAATGGAAAACGCAGAAAGGAAAGAGCCTCTGAAAGAATCACCAGTCCCACCTCTAGAGGAAAGAAAGGAGTAGAAAAAAGAGGACCCCACAGTGTGGGAAAGACTTTCCAGACCCAAGAGAAGGTCTCCTTCAAAGGGGGGGGGGGGTTAACGCACAGAACAAAGCAGCTCCCACAAGATAATTATACAAAGTTTATTTCCATCGGGGGGGGGGTGATTCTAAAAATTAAGGCAACACTGACACCATCTACTGCTCCTTCCCTTCCTGGAATAGAAATCATACTTTGCTAACTGAGGCTCTTTTCTTCTTAAAGAGCTTTGTGTTCAGAGTAAATTTACTATCGCATCTTTTTTGTATGCTAAACTTGTAAACAATATATAAAGAAGGAACTAGTTCTAAGAGCATTAATCTATTACTATTTTAAGAAGCTGGCATTGTTATAAAGCTGAAAAAGGGCACACTGGCCTACGTAGCCCCGATTAGGCTAAAATATTCCAACCAGTCCTGATCACAAGGACCATACAAAATTAATCCCATTTGTCTTAATGGAAGAAATGGGCAGAGCATTCCTATACTCATACTATGCTGGGGAGGGAAGAGAAGCACCACCACTGTGCTGGTGGAAACAGTTGTGTATCCAATGTGTGTTTACCATGGAAGGAGAAGGTGAAAAATAAAAGCAGAAACTACAAAAAACACAAAAAAACCAGCAGGTACATTGCATGTCCCTGGAAACACCACCACAGCCCACCAAACCAGGAAGCACACCAGTGACAATGGCCACATGTCAAAAAGAGGGACCCGCCCCACGCGGGCCAAGTTTGAGCAATGGCAGCAGTCACTTCACCATACCCCCTTCACACTAGAAATGGATAGAACTAGGTAGTGGCCACATACATAGGCAGTGGAGCCCTATGGTACTGTTTGTCAAAGTAGCGACTAATGCTCTCGTGCGACTGCTGGTTTGGCAAAACAGTTTCTCTCCCCACCACCACCACCCCTCAATGAAAGGCGCACAAACATGCTGAAGCAACATGCAAGGGAAGCCTATGGTGCAATTTGCAAGACAGGCACAAGCATGCTCCAGGCCCTTCCTATTTCAAATTCCCCCATGAGCAAAGTGTCCTGTTCTGCCCTGCTACCTCCAGTTGCCAGAATGGAGCGCAAGGGTTGCATGCTTGTGTCTGGAGCCCTGAGGCAGAGAATACCCATTAAAGAGTTCAAGTCCAGACACAAAAATGTTGTGAGCATTAAATATGCATCATGCGAGACCGGAGAGATAAAAGACCCATGCCCTACACCCTACTATCTGTGTTATGACCTCTTTCTGTGGGGGCTTAAATAATAGATTGGGTGCTAGTTTCTACCATACCCTATGCTCTGTCAAGAAGGCACAGTTGCCAGTGATGGGTGACCTTTTGTTGTTGTTGTTGTTGTTGTTGTTAATGAAGTCAATGAGAGCGAAGTGTCTTTGATCAGGTCTGGGGCTGGTGTATAGTTGTGCCATTAACAAGAGCATGGCCAGGGACTGCAGCATGCAGTATAACTGTACCCCCACTTCATGCTACCCATGTCCCACGCATGACTTTGCCTCATTTTGTCATGCATACCCCCCCTTCCAGGGCCAGATTTAGGTTTGATGAGGCCCTAAGCCACTGAAGGTAATGGGGCCCTTTATATGTCCAGCTGCCATTTGTCAACAACAAATTGTCACAGTTTTTTGTGTTGAATATATCCTATATGTCAAAATAAAAAAAAAATCCTTCCAGTAGCACCTTAAAGACCAACTAAGTTAGTTCTTGGTATGAGCTTTCGTGTGCATGCTCACGAAAGCTCATACCAAGAACTAACTTAGTTGGCCTTTAAGGTGCTACTGGAAGGAATTTTTTTATTTTGACTATGGCAGACCAACACGGCTACCTATCTGTAACATATCCTATATGGTAATTTATGGACCTGATAGATATCTAAAGCCATTTGCACATAACAAAATATGTATTTTATCAAAGTAATTGTTGAACTGAAACACAATTAAAAAGAAGTATATTAGTTATTTTATATTTTGGTAATGTACATCCAGTTTTTCCCCCTTTACTTTTTTGGGGCCCCCAAGAGAGTGGGGCTATAGCTTGTGTAGCTTATACGTAAATTCGGAACTGCCCCCTTCCCCTATGTCTGTGCTTCCTAGGATGATGGGTTTTAGCAAACCACACAAACCGCCTAAAATCCCCTCCCCCTTCTCCAAACCTGTATCTTATGCCTCACTAGACTGGCGATGAAAACACCCAGCCCACCCTTCTCGTACAACCACCCCTTTCCTTGCACGAACCCAGCAGGTTCCAAGAAACGGCTCAATCTCAGCAACGGCGAAGACCCCGTTTCCTTAGAAACCACAGCGGCTGGTGCGACGTGAAAATGCTTCCTTCCGGCAACCGGCGCTTCGGGCCGTTGGGACCGGCCTTCGCTCCTCTCCGGTCGTAGCCTGTTGAGTTCTCCGCGGAAGCAACAGTAACTTCCCTAGCCACCTCCCGCTGCATCTAGCCCCGCAAGTCACACAGCCGAGAGCCCACGCTTCCTATCCTCCCGTTTCCAGCTTCCACCAGTGTTGAGAATATATTTTTTACACACACACCCTTTCCCCATCCTATAATGATCCCCAAGCGATGTTGACGGCGCTGACTTTCGCTCAGGCATGGCCAAACTTGGCCCTCCAGCTGTTTTTGGACTACAACTCCCATCACCGCTAGCTAACAGGACCAGTGGTCAGGGGTTGTGGGAATTGTAGTCCCAAAACAGCTGGAGGGTCAAGTTTGGCCACCGCAGCCTGCATTTCCTTTTCTGCCGAGGACCAGGCTCGAAAAGGCGCTGCTCAGGCAATTAGCAGTTGCGTGAATAGCTTTTAAAAAGCAAATAGCGGCGTTGAAGGCTTGATGCAGGTCGGGACCCTAACTTGTGTGCCCTACAGGGGCTTTAACATTACCTATAGACTTCCTCCACACACAGTACTGCTGTCGTGTTTTCATTGATCTATATATACATTTTTGCCTTCTCTTTAAAAAAAACAAAAAAAAATCACAATGAAGAAATATTAAGGGAACCAGGTCAAGCCAGTTCAGTTCTAAACGAGGAAGCATTTGTTTTGGGTAAAGCAGTCACCCCCCCCACAAACTCCGCCCTACGATTCTCATGCTCCCCCCCCCCTCTTGTCTACGTGAAGCTTGGAGCAACACAGGAAGATGGATTTAAACACTCATCGTTTTCGTCAGCCTTAGTGACTTCCCTGACTGGAACAGCATGACTAGTTTCCTGTAATAACTGTTAACATGTTTAAACAGTGTGCAGAGTTTTACGGGCTGGGGGAAAAATATGTTCTCGTTCATTATTTTAATACAAGGGCAGAGAGTTAGGGGAGCTTTGGCAGGGAGGAGAGGAAACATGTTTTCAGAAACACTAATTTATTTGTTTTGCAAAGTCTTTGTATCCTGCCCTGCCCTAAATCATACAGATTTGGAAGGCAAGTAACAAATACAAAATCACAATAAAACATAAAAGAGCCTGCTAGATCAAGCTAATGAATGACCCATCTAGTCCAACATCCTGTTCTCACAGTGGCCTGTGGGAAACTCACAAACAGGACCTGAACACAGGAGTTCTCTATCTTCTTGCGGTTTCCAGCAACTGGTGTTCAGATGCATTTCTGCTTGTGATGGTAGAGACAGAGCATATCCATCATGGTAGCAGTCGAAATAAATAAATAAATTGTCCAGTAGCACCTTAGAGACCAACTAAGTATGTTCTGGGTATAAGCTTTTGTGTAGTCTCTTAAAGTGCTACTGGAATTTATTTATTTTATTTCAACTGCGTCAGACCAACACGGCTACCTACCTGAATCTAGCATCATGGTAGCAGCCAGTGATAGACTTATGAATTGGGATTCTTTGGGGAAAGCCATTACTGTTTAAAGTGGTATGATACTGCTTTAAATGTGTAGTGCATACGGGGCCCTTACTGAAATATGCATAGAACTGCAGCATTAAATCACAATACCACTAGCATATTTTATTCTTACTGGCTTTTTTAGCATTTGGGTTATTGTATTGCTGTAATAATTTTTTCAAGGGCATTTTTTCAAAAGCTCTCACAGAGCTACAAATCAGCTATACTATACATCAGTCTCTCTGTCTCTCTGTCTCATAACCAAGAGACAGGAGAAACTGAGGACTAATTTTGGAATCTGCAATAAACTCTGGTTGATTTAACATTTCCCAGATGCCCACAGATATGTTGTTTGCTTAGCTGCTGCAGAAAAATATACATTTTAAAACATTATAAACACATTGAACAGTTCTTGGGTAACAGAAGTGTGATGTTTGGTCTTGTCTCTCACAGTTACCAAATTCCAGAACAACTAAAAAAACCAAAACACAGACTATGTACACATTAACATCTTAAAACACAGTGATCTGCATTTCAATTCACATTTGCACGTTGTTGTACATACCGGAGAGAAGGCAGGCATGGCTTTATCCAATGCACTCTTACCTGTTTGGTTTCCCTGAGCCTGCAACTCCTATTCATGAAGCTGGCATCTGCGCATGCACAAGGGCTATCTGAAAAGTACACACTGCTGTTTGACATCAAAGTGAATGTGGGTTATGTTTTCGAATCAGTTAGAAGCTAGTTTGAGGGAAACATATCAAGCAGCAGTATTTCTAAAGAAACTAGATATGGATTGTGGCTAACAACCTGGGTACGCGATTTCAAAAATCAGCGGTAGGAGGAATGCAGTGAAGCCAGAGTAAATGGTAATGTGTACACAGCCTCACTGTGAGGCATGGTGTGAACAATATATTATGCAAAAATATACAGAAATAATATTTGCCAATATGTTTCAGATCCCAGTGTGAAGCAGATCTTGGAACTGCAAGCTGTACTGGGCTACATTTTATGCAGACTGCCATTCATATTTTTACCGTTGTATCATTCTTCTCCCCTTCGTAGCCTTGTCGTGGCGAAGGGGCTTGAATAACTCCAAGAAGCTCTGAGCTATGCCATGCAAGCCTACCAAAGACGGACAGGTCATAGCCGAGAGTTTAGACTAAATGTGATCCACCTGGAGAAGGAACTGGCAAACCACCCCAGCATTTTGCCAATAAAACGTAACAAAGGAGAGGTTTTGAGAAGAAAGTGAGAGTTTCCTAGGCATGCTCTGGTTCATGGGGTCACGGAGAGTTGAACACGACTAAGACGACTAAGCAATAAAATAATTCTTCTAAGGCTACCCCAAGTTATGGAAAGGGTCTTGTAATATGAAATGCCTGTTTTGTTACCTGTTACTGTTACCTGAAATAAATAAATTAATACAATTTAAAACATGTTTGGAAACTACAGCTAATGCAAAATGTGGTGATCAATTTGTTAACTCAGCTGAATTCAAACTGCACACATTTTAGATCTGGAAGGCCATAATATGAAGTTTGGTGGGCATGCATGTCTTTGGTATGGGAAAGCTAAAATATATAAGAGCTTCATGAACCATGTTATTATGAGAAATCTGTATAGAGTCTGAGAGAAACATAAAAACTTGTTGGAAAGGAAAACACCCCATGGTTATTGCCAACAGAAGCAAATACAATTACAATTAATTACAATTAAGAGAATAAATATTAAGAGACAGTGGGCGACTTATAGGGATTTGTTAGATTTTTCAGGGAGTGAACCCAGATTAAAACCAATGGAAGAAGTAAGGGAACCAAATTACTGATTGGTACCATCAACTATATGATATGTTCAGACTAGATAAGAAAAATGGCTTTTTGGACCATGGCTCACAATCTGAAACAGAGTTATTGCTGAATAAGAAAAAAAAACAATTGTCCAAAATGTACAAATTATTATTGGAATGGGAAACAAAATATGAGCTGGTTAAAGCATCAATGACCCACTGGGTAATGGATATAGGGTACAGAACATATAATATAGAATTAAACCTCTGGGATAATCTTTGGAAGAATGATTTGAAATTTACTGCATGCTACATGCTGAAAGAGAACTATATGAAATGATTCATAGATGGTATCTAACACTGAGTAGATTGGCTAAGATGTATAATGTGGAATCGATTTGTGTTGGAAATGTAAAGTAGAAGGAACCTTTTTCATATGTGGTGGACATACAAAAAAATTAAAGAATATTGGGAAATGATATATAATGAGATGGGGGGAAATGTTGAAAAGAACTTTCCCCAAACAACCCAGAGGCATTTCTGCTAGGAATTGTATAGGAAGAGGTTCCCAGGAGTCAGAAAATTTTGTTTATGTATGCAACAACACCTGCTCAGATTTTGTTAGCCAAAAGATGGAAGCCAAGACAGGTTCCTAGTAAGGAGGATTGGCAACTTAAGATGGTAGAATATGCAAAGTTAGCAGGTCTAACAAATGGAATAAGAGAACAAGAATAGGTATTTAAAGAGGAGTGGAAAATCTTTGTTGAGTATATTGAAAATAATTGTATATACTTAAAAATGCTGGCAGTATTAAAATAATTCAGAGGATGTAAGAAAGGTAAATCAAATTAGATGGGTACATTAAAATATGCAGGAATGTTAGATAAGACAAATGAACCTTGGAAGGAGAGGGAGAGAAGTCAATGAATGTTTGGTATAATAAAATATGTTTAATTTGCAAAACAAACAAACTGTTGGTCTTGACCTTTAAAACCTCAAATTACCTGGACCAAGGTAGCTAAAGGCCTACTTCCTGTTGTGTGAACCTGCCTGTAAGTTGAAATCATCTTCAGACTCTCTTTTCTGTAAGTTGCAGTACTATGTCGCATGAAGAAACCTGTTCCACAATAACTTGGAGCTGGACTAGTGTGGCCAGTGCCAGATTTATGTATGGGCTCAATAGGCTGAAGCCTAGGGATTCTATATCTAGGGGGCCTCGCCAGCCCACACGCTCCCCAGCGGGTAGTCTCTCCTCTCCTCTCCCAAAATTGCAAACCCAAGACTTCATGTGAGGGCAGGGCAAGTCAGGCCTCTAAATTGAGGGGGCCTCACCAGCCTGCCGTCTCCCCAGTGCAGCAGTCTCCACCCTCCCAAAATTGCAAACCCAATACTTCATGTGAGAGCAGGACAACTCAGGCCCAGCAACTATTAGACTGAGGGCTAGCCATTAGGGCCTAATTTGAAGCAGTGGGGCGCAACTTGAATTTTTTTATTTTATTTTTGTAGGGCCCCAGTTCACAGCCAAAGTCTGCAAACTCTTATAGATATAAATAAAATCCATCTAAATTGCCCTGGTGCAGGGGGCCCCTTAGGAGTGGCCCGCTGGGCCCAATTTGGCCCAATTGCTCCAATTGCCTTAAGGTAGGATTACCAGATGTCCCTGGTTTCCAGGGACAGTCCCTGGATTCATCAATCTGTCCCCGGACAAAATCTGTCCCCGGAATGTCTCCCAATTTTAATTAATGTCCCCGGATTTATGCCTGGGGACTTCCGGCAAGGCAACATGGTGGGCGCCATGGCAGTGAGCAGCACCGAAGGTCCCGGCCACGTCAAAGTTCCTGCGGCCTGCCCTTTTTCTGTCATGGGAGAAACAGGCACCCACTCTATCTGTACTTTCCAGAAACAATTAAAGACATTTTTGTTTCAGCAAGTTTTACAAGGGAGACAAAAAGGTCTCTTCTTTGGGGTTCATTTTGCATTGTTCTTCAACTTATCTTCAGTTGTTTTTGTAGTTTTAAAGACTATTTTGAGCAGTTTTATGGTATGTTTGCAAACATCCTTAAAACATATGTTAAAGGTAATAATAATAATATAAATGTTATAATGACATTAACTACCAATGAGAACATAAGTGAATCCAAATTGTATTTAACAGCATACAGTTTCTATATTTATTATAGACAATTATTTCAATGTGATCATTTCTCTTTTCTCTGATCCCTAAATACCAGTGCTAAAATGAAGCCAATGTAAATCTAGGTCAGCCTCTATCATACAGTAAACAGGCATTTATTGCAAAGGTATAGAGAGATGCATTTATCAGGAATATGTTTGAGAATCCGTGAAGAGAGAAATAAACAAGAGTTACAGTCAAGCCATGTTAGAACTGAAGAAGACTTCCTGTAGTTCTTTCTAGCTGATTTGCATGTGTCCAGTTGACTGAACTCAACCCGCCAGAACCAGATTAAGTAGGTCACTTTCCAACAGTGAGTCAACAAAAATATCTTGCCATGCACTGTGGAGTGCTGCATCTCTGGTGCTCTCACTGTACTACCATATCTGCCTTCCTGAGAGCACGTATTCTTTCTGTTTCTGTCAATAACATAGCATGGGCACAACCTTTTAGAAGATAATATTGCACTATAAATTCCAACAGAGTAGTGATGTGGAATGGAAAGGAATGGGGTATAGCTTTGAAACACAACAAATCTTAACCAGAACTAACAAGGATTTAAAAATGTGACTTTCTCTACAGCAGCTGAGCCAGATAACCAGATAGGAAGACAGATAGATCTGGTAGCCGGCTGGTTATTGGGCATTAAAACATGTCACAACTGGTAAAATTGGTACAGGCTAAGGAGCATAATTAAATTAGGATGAAGGCTTTCTCCTTCCCCCCTAGACCAACCTCTTAATGCTGTTCTGCTTGACCAATAACTGCAACCCACTTAGGAACTGCAAGCCAGCCTCACTAATTAGCCGAGGGCTGAGGTGACTCGTGACATGACTCCCTTGGCACCTCTTGGGCTGCTGAACTGTGTGGAGTCTGGGAATTGAAGTCAGTTCCATGGGTTTGAGCCAAAATGAGGTTGCCTGATATGGGTATGAGGCGGGTGGTGATTATCTCTCATCTCATTAAGGATTAGATATCTACACTAGTGGAAGGCTATTTAGATAGCAGTTCCAGTTACAGATAGGTAGCCGTAGTTGGTCTTTAAGGTGCTACTGGAAGGATTTTTTTTATTTAGATAGCAGTTAAATAAGACTTATTGCTGCAGAACCTTTGTTAATTAATAACACTGCATTCCTTTCTTCTTCCAGGAGCTCAAGCCTTGTTGTCTTGAAATTTCTTTGCTTGTATGAAAATAATCGTGTAACTGGAGGGAGGAACCAAAAGGCATTTTGTCTGATTGCCTGCTAGGAAGCTAAATGTATCATCCATCCATCAATTTAAGAACTACGTGAAATAAGCACGAAGCAGATTTACTGCAAAAAAAAAAGAGTATTTGCAGGGTAGTAATGATGACTCACATGCATGAGGTAATTTATGCTCTGACAGAGTCAAACACATCCTTCTCACTTGCAACATGCAGCCACGGCTGAAAGGAAAGGTACTTTCCTATCCATTGTCCTAACTGTTAACTTCCTTCATTGTGGCAGTGGTTATGAAAAGTCTAAACAATTTTCATCAAGAACTTTCTCAAACCAGGAATCCCCAATTGTTTTTATCTTGATGGGCGATCCTGAGCATGTCTACTCAGAACTAAGACTAATTAGGCTCAATGGACCTTATTCCCAGGTAAGTCTGTCAATATGTACAGGATTTCAGTCTAACAGTACAACTCTATTCCCTTCACTTTTCTTTAAGCAACACAGAACTTTAAAATCATAAACCATAAAACTTTTCCTCAGATGAAGGAAATGTATATTATTAGCTAGCGGTTTCCCTTTCACCCTGTAGCAAGTGTAGGCAGAGGAATCAATCGTGTTCATTGGTATTTTATTTCTCTTGGTGACTCTTATCTCTTAGTGTAGAGCAGGGGTACCCAAACTTTTTTCAAAGAGGGCCAGATTTGATGAAGTGAACATGCGTTTACGATTTTACCCCAAACTTGTTGAGCTTTATTTTAGAATTAAAGTTGTTGACCTTTTTTTTTTTTTTTTTTTGGATTGAAGTTGTTCAGTTTGTTTTAAGATTGAAGTTGTTCAGCTTTTTTTTAGGAAATAAACTGCCACAGGAGCCGGATTGAACCAACCGGTGGATTAGACCCCCAAAACAGATTTTGGACATGCCTGGTGTAGAGGAAGGATGGAGACTCCCCAGGCTCGACATATGTTGCTGGACGATAGCTCCCATAATTCCTTTCCATGGGGTATGCTGGCTGGGGTTGATGAGAGTTAGTCTGCCAACATCTGGAGGGTCAATTTTCCCACCCATATATGATCTTATTCTCTGGATTATCACTCAATAAAAAACTGTTAATTGAATTGTCACAGACATTGTGTATTTCATTGCGTTTGACCTCACTGTTTACTCCATGGTTTACATTTCTCTCTCCCTCCCCATTCTGATATGTAAATATACTTGTTAGTTAAAGATAACACTCCCTGCATCTAATGAACTGCAGTCTGCTTCATGAAAGCTTATTATGCCATAACAAATGTGTACATATTTAAGACTCTTTGTTGGTATTGCTGCAACAGACTTACACATCATTTAAAAGAAATTGTAGACAGCTATGCGTTCCGGAACAGGAAAAGAAAAACCCACAGTTGCTAGCGGAAGTTACAGAGAAACCTCAGTAAACGGCAGCTGCACCAGACTTGTAATGTTAATTGGGGTAGCACTTACTTAGAAAATAACATTTAAGAGGTCACAAAATGGCTTTGCTGTGCATGTTTCTAGTGGGGGTGGGGAGAGTAAAGGTGGAATTTTGTTAGGGCAGGGATGAATTTATGGAAGCTATTGAGTAGGAGCTGTGATGCAGAACCACCTCTCCATGCAAGTAGTATGACTGATAGAAGGAACTGGTTGGGGCAAGAGGGTGGCATATATATTTTTTAATCAGTGGGGGTTGACTAGATAACCCTTGGGATCCCTTCCAACTCTACAATTCTATGATTTTAGGATTCTAATATTAGATGAATCTACACCAAGGGTGGGGAACTTTACTAGAAAGCAAAAGTAGCCACGTTGGCCTGTAAGAAAAACTACAAAGCCTACATTAGAGCAGTGCCTTTATTAAGACAACCAAAATGGCATGTAATACTGTGCAAGCTTTTGAGTTCTTTAAAACTCTCCATCAGGGGAGATAGTAAAGAAAGCAAGGGGAGGGACAGCGAGAAAAAGGGTTCTTGGATGTGGAAGCCATGGAATCTGGATTTAATCAAGAAGATGGGAGGAGGGAACGGACCATAACATTAGGTGCTGCTATGCAGGTTTCAGGCTGAGACCAGGACTGCTGGGATGAAAAAATGTACAAATGGTTGATCCCTTATACAGTGGTACTTCGGGTTAAGTACTTAATTTGTTCTGGAGGTCTGTTCTTAACCTGAAACTGTTCTTAACCTGAAGCACCACTTTAGCTAATGGGGCCTCCTGCTGCTGCTGTGCTACCAGAGCACGATTTCTGTTCTCTCCCTGAAGCAAAGTTCTTAACCTGAAGCCCTATTTCTGGGTTAGCGGAGTCTGTAACCTGAAGCGTCTGTAACCTGAGGTACCACTGTATTATATCCAGTTGTTACCCAGATCTATGTCCAAGAACACAGAACTTCCTGCATGGGTGGAAAACAGAAAAAGAGAAACCAGACTGTTGTTACATTAACAAAGCTGGAAATTGTATGTGATGTACTATGTAAAAAAAATCTAAGAGTTGTATCTGTTGCTCCACCCACTGGCAGAGGAAGGGGGGTGTGGCGGGTGTGGCCTGAACTGGGGGTCATCCCTGAGGGGGGGTGACATTGCTGTCGCCCCCCTGGGATGCTCGCCACGAGCGCTGCCCCCCCACAGGTGCCTAGCCCCACCCCTGGGTGCACAAGAAGTGCCCCGCTCCACCCACTTTCCCTCAGGGAGCCAGTGTGGTGTAGTGGTTAAGAGTGGTAGTCTCGTAATCTGGGGAACCGGGTTCGAGTCTCCGCTCCTCCACAGGCAGCTGCTGGGTGACCTTGGGCCAGTCACACTTCTCTGAAGTCTCTCAGCCCCACTCACCTCACAGAGTGTTTGTTGTGGGGGAGGAAGGGAAAGGAGGTTGTTAGCCGCTTTGAGACTCTTAAAGGGAGTGAAAGGCGGGATATCAAATCCAAACTCTTCTTCTTCTTCTTCTTCTTCTTCTTCTTCTTCTTCTTCTTGCCCTACCCACCAGTGATGTGCAGAACCCAGAAATCTGGCCACAGGAGAGAGTGGCCCTTAGGCTGAAATGGTCTCCCTATCCCTATTTGTACCCATCTTAATAAAAGAGAATTACATATGTGTCATTAATGCGCACATAATTACACAGTAATGAAAAAGTGCGTATTCCTGCATTGCAGGGGGGTCGAACAAGATGATCCTGAGGGTCCCCTCCAACTCTACAATTCTATGAGCTAAAGCTTGTATGTATGTATATATGTATATATCACAGTTCAGACAGAAGTGTCATAAGATCCAGGGAAGGTCTTATCAGGCCTTAGAGCGGCCCACACAGCGCCACTTCTGACACCCTTCACCCACACGGGGCTGGGAAGCCATTCAGTAGGTTTCTTGGAACAAAGGAGCCAATTTTTTAATTTGTCCTATTCAAGCTCGAAACGGTTAAGAACGGATATCTCAACAGAGCTACAGAAGCAGGTCGCACTTTTCACCATTTAATGTATGATGCTGCTGCTGCGGTATTGAATTCTGATGGAATTGACATTTTTAAAAGCAGATTGTGAATTCAGCCCCGGGGGTGGGGGGTCTGTTGAGGGGGATTTTGACTGAGATGTGATGATGCCCTTGGTTTTTTGGTGCACAATTTTTAAAGTGAGGTCTAAAAGTAGGGGAGTTCGCTGGGTGCCAGAAGCAGCAGAGGGAGAATGTGAACTAGCTGGACTGGCCAAGAGAAATGTCAGCAAAGCTCTGAGGGAGGAGAAAGGCATCCTGGACTGCTGTGCACAAGTGCCCTATTAAGAGATAAGCAGTGACAGGAGAGGAAAGCAAGCACTGCCATCCAAAATAGCCTTGGGTGACACAAGAGGGCAAAGGGACACAGTTCTGGAAGCTGGCAGAGGAACCTATGGTACTGGAACCTAGTAGAGAGATGAATGGACAGAGCCCTGGCCTGGAATTTAGTTCAAGGTGTGAAATTCAGGGTGGCATATGCATGTGATAAATGCATGCATGCAATAAGGGTGAAGAAGGAAAGCAAGCCATGAACAGCAAATCTATATGTAACTACAAAGCACTCTGATTAACATACAAATGAGCTTAAAATCATTCAAATATGTATGTGACTGGCAAGTAAGAGAACTGTACTGTACAAGCAGGTATCTGACCTTGCATAGAGACTGGGGCATGCTTGCACTTGCTCACACACCCCCTGAAGACACTAAAGATCAGGCAAATCAAGTTCCTCTATATCTTTCAGTCTGTGGTGCTCTTTGATCCGAGATGCTAACATTAATGAATCCAATAAAACTGTACCAAGTTTCAAAAAATTAGCCTGTCTCAGTTTGGTCCTCTGGCGACAGACACTTGATTTATCAATTTCTCCACCAGGGCAATATTCCATGCCTCATTACACTAGTCAGTCAGTGGAAGAAGCCTCTTGAATGTCTCCTGCATGTCCCTGTCTCTTGCTGCGAAAAAATATGTCAAGTCTTTCAAGTGAGACTGCACTTGATGGTCCGCAGACATGCTCAGCGATGCCAGAGCTGCCAAAATGTAAATGCCTGTCCTAAAATCTTCCAAATTTCCCTTTCAATCAGTATGTTTGGTTTGGTTTGATATATGGTTATATTGATCAGTTACTGTTGTTGGATAAAGGCTGGTGAATTCTGCACTCCTTAAGCTTTTGCAAGTGAAATGGAATAGGGATAGTTCATTGGTACTTGATTTCAGACAAATAAGAAGCTGAAGGGAAGCTAAATGTAAGGAGAAATATCCCTTCCCTGTGTGGGTGGTGTTCAAAAACTCCTTAATTCAAGGAAAGAGGAGCCCACTATGGAGTTACAGAGTAGGAGGGATAGGCCAAATAATGTCATTACGTTGTATATGTGTTGGCTCTGCAAATCACATTTGTTGGTCTAAAACTGCTGGGAAAGCTTAGTCTTAAGAACATAAGAAGAGCTGCCGCATCAGTATCCTTTTCTCACAGTGGCAAACCAGATGTCTGTTGGAAACCCACAAGCAAGTCCTGAGCACAACACTCTCCCTTCCTGCAGTTTCCAGCAACTGGTATTCAGAAGCATTACTGCCCTCCAACTATAGAGACCGAGCATAGCTATGATTACGGCTAGTAGTAATTGGCAGCCTTATCCTCCATTAACTCAGCTAATCCTCTTTTAAAGCCATCCATGTTAGTGGCCAGCATCACTGCCTCTTGTGGGAGCAAATTCTATAGTTTAAACTATGTGGTGTGTGAAGAAGTATTTTCATTTCTCTGCCCTGAATCCTGGGTATATAATCCTAATTCCATACAGTTCTGGGTCGTCACACATTAATTGGGTAGCATCCTGGATAAACCTGAAATCCGCTCGGTTCTTGACCAAAAGCTGACTTGAGAACTTTGACTGTCTTACCTTAGGCAACCTGGTGATAGATAGCTAGGCATGACTCCCTTTAGTTTCTGGTTCTGAAACTGCCCCGGTGCTTGAGCTGTGTCTGGTCCTAGATCAAGAAGGTCCTACTATTCTCATTGTTACAATATATTCCCTTAGCACTGTGCCCGACCAAGGTCCAGATTTCTCTGCTTCTTTTCTTTGCCTGCTCTATTTCTGGCTTGTAGTTAATAATAGTAGTAGTAGTAGTAAAAGGTAAAGGTACCCCTGCCCGTACGGGCCAGTCTTGACAGACTCTAGGGTTGTGTGCTCATTTCACTCTATAGGCCGGGAGCCAGCGCTGTCCGCAGACACTTTCGGGTCACGTGGCCAGCGTGACGAAGCTGTTCTGGCGAACCGGCACCAGAGCAGCACACGGAAACGCTGTTTACCTTCCCGCTATAAAGCGGTACCTATTTATCTACTTGCGCTTAAGGGTGCTTTCGAACTGCTAGGTGGGCAGGAGCTGGGACCAAAAGACGGGAGCTCACTCCGCTGCGGGGATTTGAACCGCCGACCATGCGATCGGCAAGCCCTAGGCGCTGAGGTTTTACCCACAGCGCCACCTGCGTCCCTACAGTAGTAGTAGTAATTTATTTGTACCCCATCCATCTGACTGGGCTGCCCCAGACAATCTGGGTGGCTTCCAGCATATATAACAACATAGTAAAACATCAAACCTTAAAAAGCTTCCCTATACAGGGCTGCTTTCAGATGTTTCCTAAATGTTATACCCTAAATCTTCAAATCCAGTTCTGTAAGTCAAGGTCATTCTGGCTGTGGTTTTGAACCAGTCTGGTGCCTATGGTTCTGTCCTGCCCCCTGACCTATGGTGCCTCTGGTTCTGGTGTAATACACTGTGTTTATACACCTCTCCACTCACTGTATCGCCATATCCGTGTCTATATGCACTGACTGTGCGTCAATTACTCAGTTTGGGGGGTGGGCACAGAAAGCGAGGTTTGCGACCGCACAAAACCAGCAGAGCACTTTGGCACTGGTTTGGAGTCAAACAGGATGAGGTTTGGTTTTTGGCCCTTTACAGTGGTACCTCGGGTTACAGACGCTTCAGGTTACAGACTCTGCTAACCCAGAAATAGTACCTCGGGTTAAGAACTTTGCTTCAGGATGAGAACAGAAATTGTGCTCCGGTGGCGCGGCGGCAGCAGGAGGCCCCATTAGCTAAAGTGGTGCTTCAGGCCAAGAACAGTTTCAGGTTAAGAACTGATCTCCAGACAGAATTAAATTCTTAACCCGAGGTACCACTGTACTTGTAAAGGGTTTTGGCCCTTTGCCCAAAATGCGGGATTCGCAGCACAAAACTTTGGCGGGATCCAGAATTTCAGGGTCCCACCTGATCCTGATCGCCTTGCCCACCTATCAGCTCCCTGAGTTCCGACCCTGCTCCAGGGGGCAGACCCAGTTCTGTTTTTTCTCCATGTTGCCCCTAGGTCTTCTTGCTCACAGCTCCTCTTTCCGTCTCGCCTCGGCAGAGGAGTCGCGGCCCACGTGCTCCCACCGACCACGCTGCCGCTCGGCCCCCGCCCCCTCGGAGAGCGGCCCGTGGGAGGCGCTAGGACCCGCCTGGCCTGGCCCTGGCTTGGCTCCCTCGGCCTCTCTGACGCGCTCTCCCGCCGAGCTGGCTGCGCGGCTCTCGAGCTACAGGCGCTACATCGCCCCAGGACGGCAGGGAGCCGCGCCACCGAACCCGCCGCGCCCGGGGACGGAGCCACGCCCGAACCTGCCGCCCAGCGGTCCGGGATACCCAGGTAAGCGAGCTGTGCGCGGCGGGGAGATGCTTCTGCGGAGCGCGCGCGCGCTAGGGGACCGTCCGCCCGGGTCGCCCGAAGGGGCTCTGGCAGGTGGCGCTCGGGGGGCACCTCGGTGCGCCGCGCGCTCTCCTGGCCCGCCGGGGTCTGCCGCTCGGCGGCACCTGCTCGCATCTGGGCGGGTCGGAGGCGAGGGCTGGCTTAAGGCTGGGAAGGAGCGGCGCCGGGTCTCCTCTCCAGCGCTTGCGGAGGGAGATGGAGGCGCCAAGCGGACGGAGAGACTCTCGCCTGGCGGGCTTGGCGTTGACGAAGCTGTGCATGACTCAGGGCTGGTCCCCCGCGCCCCATCGCTGCCCCCTTCTCTCGCGGCTGCCTCCCCAAGATGCTCCTGGCCCGGCCTCGGCTGGACCAGCTGAGCAGGGGGCCAAGTAGGCGGCTGTCTGCGCGCAACAGGAGGGTGGGGAAGTGAAAGCCGGAGGTCTGCGCGTCGGCGGGGGCGCATCCCATAGACAGACCTTCGTAAGGCTCAGGCATACATAGCCCCTTTGGGCACCGTATTGTCCAGTTGCCCTTATTTCCCCAGCAACGGCATCTCCACGATCGCGCTTTCCCAGCGCCCCCTCCTAGCCCATGTCGCGGTGACCGCGGCTCCAAGAGGCTGGGTCCTCATGATCCCCAAGGGCTCCTCTGCTAGCGCCAGGCGTCCTGGCCACCCTGAGCGGTCTGGCTCCGGCTTCTCCTCCTCCTGGAGAAGTTCATTCATTTCTCTCCCGCGCATCCTTGACCCAAGGAGCTCCGTGGCCAAGGGAGATTTGCCCAGGAGAGATGCTTGTGTCGGGACCAAGCGAAAGCCAGTCTCATCGGGGCTTTTAGACAGCCCTTTTAAAACAGGCGATCAATCCACCCGCCTCTCTCTTCCTGAGCGCATCTCCCTCCCGGTTTCAGCGAGACCGACTCGGAACCGAAGCCAGGGGCATCACAAGGAGTCTGGCTTTCCCCCGAGGAGGGTGCTGAGAGGTGTTTGCGCCTTTCTAAACATCAGAAAACACCCCAGAACAAGGCCTAGATATAGATCTCTAGTTGGTGACGATGCTCGGCTGGATCACAGGAGCACTCGATTTCTGGGCGCACCGCGTGAGATGAGGAGGGGAGGCTGGGTCTCCAGCGAGATCCAGTTTCCTTATATGTCACAGGGATTTAAACGCTCGTGAAGGGATGACAGACAGGGAGGGAAGGAACTGGGCTAGGAAACAAGGAGCAAACCTCGCGCGCGCCTGTTTATCAGGGGAGAGGCTGGGCAACGGGAAGATGGGTAACGTTTAATCTCTAGGGTCAGAGATTATCCGGCTCAAATCAGCAAGAGACTTGGAAGGCTTACCCTGAAACCCATTTCCCCACTCCCAGATGATCCAGGTGGGCTGTGTGAGGACGCTTTTGTCCCTCAGAGGTACTCTGCTCTGTGCTGTTGTTTCCAACCTGAACTGTGCCATTTGAAAAGGAGTTCTGGTTCTAGATGGCGTTCTGGTTGGTGTGTGGTTCTGGTGTTTAGATGGTCCCCAGCTCACTTGTATCCATGCCAGATCCTTGGATAAGATTCCAAGGTGCTTTTTCTCTGTACACACAGTCCCGGGTATGGTAAATGATTCCCTTAAAACTTCATTTATCTGTAGGAATCAATCTCAGCCCATCTCTGTAGTCAGCTTGGGCCTGATTGGCTCCTCCAGCCAGTGCCCAGTTACTGATCTAATTTAATCCAATGTTTTTTGACGGATCTAGGGCATTTGCTTGGAATTGAAATACTGTGCCTCCCTGGGCATAGATGTTGTAAACAAATGATATGGGCATGATTGTACTTCTTTCTTATTTTGCTGCTTTTTTGCTTTGGTATGTTAATTTTAAAAAATACGAAATTGTAAAGAACATAAAGGTGAAGCTCCTTATATCTGCCTGTGCTGTTTGACTGGTTCTTGTCTTGAATTGCAACAGCGACATTTCTCTATTAAGCAATATCAAGTCTGACATCCGTGTTTATACTCTTTTCTTTTTCTATTTGAAGTACTGGTGGCATCAGATGGATTTTTTTAGCTGCATATGACAGTAATTAGGTAGTGCTGCGGCTACATCCTCCATTATTCATTTGGAAAGCCCACTGTAGCGAAAGGTATTTATATTTCAAAATAAGTGTGTATATTTACTATGATGGGGTTGTGGAACAGCAATCTGAGGACCCAGTAGGAAGCCAAATTTGGTGTTTGGGTTAACTAACGTATTTCTGAGCCCTTTACAAACACTATAGATCAACAATTTACTAAGCTTTCCTGTCAACTATAATGATAACAATAAATAATAATAGAAAGGAGAATAACTCTAAATAAAATGACAGTCAAAATGTGAAGCTGTAGATTTATTATTTATTTATCACATTTATATCCCCCCTTCCCTGCCCCAAGGTCACCCAGATGGCTAAATGGGGATTTGAACCTTGGTCTCCCAGGTCCCAGTCCAACATTTTAACCATTACGCTACACTGAATCAGTTATGAAGCTGGTACAGTACTGCAGTGTTCTTGCTTTTCATTTATTTATTATACTGCTTTAATACTCAAAACATTCTCTACGCAGTTTGCCAAACCACCAAAGGGTCTAGTAGGTAACTGGGACCCGCTGGGTTTGGGGCTGTTAATGTGGTTCCCTACCTTCCATTCCCCGTACAGTATATAACACAGGCTGCTTTTTCTGGAGGGGAAATTCTCAAGAGGTAGACTTACATAGCTTGTGGCATCATCTAAAGTGCAGTTCTACTCTGGCTGTAAAATGACACCGCCATCAGTAGATCTTCTCCCAGGGAGTATTCGGTTCTCCCCATGACTTCAGCTCTGATCAATGCTATGCAAACATTTGTGCACGTGAGTAACTTGAGCTTCGTAAGTGGCACAATCCGGTAAGCTCAGAGTGATCACGGACATGTGGGCCTTTACTCACCTTGCATGGAGATTCGTAGGACGGGAGCAATTAAATGGAGGTATTAAATGACCTTTGTATTGCCAGTTTGGGGCACAAGGGGCTGAATTCTTACTCTCTAGAGCTGAAGGCATGAGTTTTTAGTACGTTGGATATATAGTCACGATGACTCCCGCACAGTAGCAAACAGCAGCTTCCTTTTTTTGGATGCTTTAAATGAAAAAAGTGCAAAGCTAGTAACGCGAATAATGGCTTTCTGGCCTATCTGATGGATCTGTGCACTCAACTGCTAGGAAACAGCCTCCCCCCCCCCACCCCCAATGTGTCCACCGGAGCAGAAAAGCCTGCAGGCAATTATGCATGAAGCCAGCAAGGAGGACACTGCCTGGTTTTCAGTTCCAGGCTGAATTTTGAGATTTGCAATCCTGGTAGTTACGCATCATCTGCATGTAGTATAAAACACACCCCATACCAGATGGCAAGGGGTGTTTTTTTTTAAAAAAAGAACAATTGGAATGTTTTTTAGTCATTGCAATGATTGGTTACTCTTCCTCTTTCTCATGAAAGAAAGGAGAGCAGTTGAATTAAGTGCTAAATTGCTTTTTTAAAAAAGCCTTTTGGGCCGGGAGGTCATGAAGGGGCTTTGCATTTCATACTCAAGTTAAGAGCTGAGGAGTCTTGATGGGTGTTGGGGTGGTGGCAGTGATGATCAGTCCAGGGAGCCTAGCTGCCTTCCTTGCCACACAAGCCCCATTCTTTACATTGCAGCTTTAGTGGTCCAGAACATGTGTGTATGTGCATTTATTTCATTTGTTGACACTATCAGGATATACAATTTGTAAATATATGTCATTAATTTATTTCACTATACTATACCAATGTGATGGGACGTGGGTGGCGCTGTGGTCTAAACCACAGAGCCTAGGGTTGGTGGTCTGAATCCCCACGACGGGGTGAGCTCCCGTTGCTCAGTCCCAGCTCCTGCCAACCTAGCAGTTTGAAAGCACGTCAAAGTGCAAGTAGATAAATAGGTACCACTCCAGCGGGAAGGTAAATGGCGCTTCTGTGCGCTGCTCTGGTTCGCCAGAAGTGGCTTCGTCATGCTGGCCACATGACCCGGAAGCTGTCTGCGGTCAAACACCAGCTCTCTTGGCCAGTAAAGCGAGATGAGCGCCACAACCCCAGAGTCGTCTGCGACTGGACCTGATGGTCAGGGGTCCCTTTACCTTTACCTATACCAATGTGATAAAACAAAAGGTCCCATGGGACATTTCAAACCCACCTTTTAATTGCAGAAGTGATCTCCTCGGGATGAAGCTGAACTAATAATTAATTGCATAATTATTTAATAATTCAGTTTATTCCTTGTACATCCCACCTCATCCCAAGGGCTTGGGGCAGGTTTAAAAAAATGTTATTGCTAACTGCAACTCCCCCTCTAATTGCAGTGACTCAATCACACACAAAGTAATTTTTTGGAAGGCGGGGGAATCTTAGAATGATTCCTACAGCTGGGCTTTGGCAAATTTCCAGGAGAAGGAATTTTGGAGTTGGGGAGGTGGCAGAGGAGAATCAGACACTGGGAACGACTCTCCAGTTTCATGTGCTGCAGGTCTAGATCTGGAATGAATTGTCTACCAATTGGCCTTCCAACTAATTCATGCTGAAATATGGAGGAATCTCTGTCTATTCCCCCACCCTCCTGGTAATTGGTTACTCTTCCGGAAGTATCTGAGGTTCTGTACCATGTGACAGTGTACATGTTGCTTGAAACACCTGAATTGATCTGGTTACACATATTCCTTCCCCCACAATCTCTACCCACACAGTGCTTTAGTTATCTTTTCTTTCTGCTTGTGGATACTCCATAATCAGTATTTAAATTAACAAAAAACATTTCTGCATTGTATTGATTAGTACATTGCACTCCACCATTCCTCCAACTTGGAGCACAATGCAGTGTACACAGGGTTCCCAGTCTGTCTCCCTAACCCACCTGCTGATGAAACCCATACCTCTTTAGCATGAATCTTAGCTAAGCCAGGAAGCCACTGGGACATTTTGTTAAGTCATTCCCTTTTAGCACCCCTATAAATATAACCTTTTTGTTTCTGCTGTAAAGATGATTGAGATTCTGTGTGTGGATTGCTTTTCAGCTCGGAGAAAATTTCATATACGTATATGTGGGTGTGGGTGTGTGTAAATATCACTCAGTAAAAGCCTGAGGACATGCTGTGGATAGTAAGCGAAAGAGAAGGAAGCAACTGAGGAGATTTGAGGAGTAGGTTGATGGAACCTGTTATCAAACAGGACCAAAAGGGCAGATTGCAGGGCGGGGGATGGCAGAAGAACCACATGTTTGCTTCAAGAGAAGGGGGGTGTTGAAAGAGGATGGAAGTGGAGCAGGGGAGGATTAACCTCTGGTAAATAACAAAGGTCACCAGTGGCAGAGACAAAGGTTTCTTTTGACATCTATGAAGTGATGTCCCTGCAGAGGTGGACCAGGCTCTGGCCTCAGAATACAAAGCCGCCAAATAATGCCTCTGTGGGAAATGGACCAAATGTCTTTTTCCCCCTCTCTACACAGATTTCAGTTTGAATTGGAATTAATTGTGGAAATGCTGTAGTGGAAAGTCGGCTTTGCTAATCAGGAAGTGAAGCTCACAAATTAGCAGTGCTGTGGTCAAGTGAATGTCAGACAGAGTAGCAGATAGCATCAAGTTATAGGGGAGAGACCAGTGTTATTATAATGGGCTTGGACCTGTGAGCCCTCAGTTTGAATTCCTCCTCAGCATGGTGAGGAGGAGTTACTGTGTTTCATCCTAGCATATGCTATGGTCCTTTTTGTGAATCCAGCGTAGCAATAGTGGGCAACAGAGCTTCTCCTTTATCTCCTCCTCCCTGCACCTGCATAATCTGGGGTTGGGGGACCCTACAGAGCAGATTTGGGGGGAAGCTGGCAGAGAGAAACCAGAAGTCCCATTGTGCTGCTTATTTCCATTGTAGAAGCTGGCAGACATCACTGGATGTCACCCAATATTAGAAAAGACTTGCAAGGCATTTTGTACACTAAAAGGTGAAAACTATGTATCCATTCACTCTTCCACAGGTTTTATTCAATCCCAGGGCACAGTTATCCCATAACTGGGATATCCCATAAACAACAAAAAAGGGGGGAAATTGGTACATATGTATTTCCAGACACCTTGAATACTATAAAAGTCTGACAACAGGACACCCCCCCCCCAAATAACCAAGTTAAGTGACGAAACGTCTACCTCAGAAGTGGGAAACTCACCTGTGGCCCACAATATGTTGCCAAACTGCAGCTCCCCTCATCCCTGACTATTGGTCATGTTGGCTAGGGGTGATTCTTTTTTACTTATTCTTAAAAAAGAGAGACTGCATTTAAAGCATAAGTTTCAGAAAACACTAGACGATGTGTCACATGGAGTAATTCACAAAAGAATTTTTAAAAACCCAATAAAGCCATGCAATATTAATTTAAATCTGCAAAATATTACTAAAACCCACACTAGGTAAGCAAGGAGAGTTTTAGTCATCCGCATCCAGAAGGCCACAGGTTCTCCACCTTGGGTTCATAGCAGAAGTATAGCAGCAAGGAAGCCACATTACCTGAGACTAAGGACAAGATAGTATCTTCCTCCATTCCATGAACAAACGCTGACTAGACTGGTAGTCAGAATTGTATTTTGACGCTGGCAGTGGGACACCATTCTCTACTGAGTGGTGATGGGCTGTAGCTGAAAGCCGTGGGCTATTTCATTGGAAGATTAACTCTATCCCGCCTCTGGCATTCTCCAGCTTTTGAAAATAAGGTAAATAAATACTCTCTTCCTTAGTTTAGCATGCAGTGACCACTTCTCATTTGGGAAATTAAGTCTGCAGTCCTGAACAAATTGGATTTTTCCTATTAAGCACAAATAGAACACCCAATATAACAACCCTAAAGAAACACACAAACATATAACCATCAGTGTTACATATAGCCACTTTGTGTTAGCCACTCTTTAGCACTTCATTGCATGCGGGAGTCACCTTCAATGTACAAACTAATGTTTTATTTTATACGTGTTAAATATGCAGTTTAGGCTAGGGAGTGTCTCCAGAAGGACATATGTGAGTGTGATTGTGGGCGTGTCTGGGTTCTGAAAGTTAATATATGAAACAAAGAGCGGCCTGACTTCCTGAATGGTGTCACGTAGTATTTTGCCCTTAGCAAACCTCTTAAGTTGTTGTAGAGGCAAGTACCCGTACTTGATAACCCTTTTCCATTTGAGTAGGGTTGTGGTTTTTTGTTGTTGCTTAGAACCTTCCCAAACTTGCCTCCTGTATCATTCCCCCTGCAGGGCATAAAGCAACTTGAGAGGATTTTTTAACAACAAAAAGGCTAGTGGGGAGCAGATTAGGAAGCCCATCCCCACGATGCTCATTTGTGGAAGATTATATCTGATCTTATAAAAAGAAAACAATCGGAATACGTCTACACTAGCCTCAGTGATGTGGCCCCTAAATAAGTTAATATTTGCCTTCTCCCTTAATGTTGTTTCTTCTGTTTTTATTATTGAGTAGCTCTATACTTACGGACATAAAATGAGCCTGCTGGAGCAGGCCAATGGCTTATCTAACCCAGCATCCTGTTCTCACAGTGGCCAGCTCAGGCAGATGCCCTTGAAAAGCTTGCAAGCAGAACCTGATCAGAACAGCACTCCCTCCCCACCCCCACCCCCACCTGCAGTTTCCCATCCACTGGCATATGGAGGCATGCTGCCTCTGATTGTGGAGCTGGAACATAGTTGTCATGGTTCGTTTGTCTGCTTTTTGAATTGGTCTAATCGTTAAAGCCTTCCAAGTTGGCGACCATCACTGCCTCTTGTGTGAGCAAATTCCATAGTTTAACTGTGCATTGTGTGAAGAAGGGCTTTCTTTGGTCTATCTTGAAACTTCCAATATTCAGCACCATTGGCTACCCACATGTTCAAGAGGCATGGGTAGGCAAACTAAGGCCGGGGGGCCGGATCCGGCCCAATCGCCTTCTAAATCTGGCCTGCGGACGGTCTAGGAATCAGCGTGTTTTTACATGAATAGAATGTGTCCTTTTATTTAAAATGCATCTCTGGGTTATTTATGGGGCTTGCCTGGTCTTTTTACGTGAGTAGAATGTGTACTTTTATTTAAAATGCATCTCTGGGTTATTTGTGGGGCATAGGAATTTGTTCATTTTCCCCCCTTTTCCTTTTCAAAATATAGTCTGGCCCCCCACAAGGTCTGAGGGACAGTGGACTGGCCCCCTGCTGGAAAAGTTTGCTGACCGCTGTTCAAGAGTTATGAGAGGTCCATGAGAACTTTTCCTTATCCACGTTTTCAGCACCATCAGACATGCCACCTTGCCCCTGCAATTGAGGGAGCTGGGGCCATGTGATGGAAGCACGCCTCCTCCTTGAAAATTCATGGGGGGGGGACCCTCGCCCCACTCCAGATGGCACACCAGAACACCATGCATAATTTACACACTGATATCATATCTCCTCATATATAGTTTTCTCTAAACAGCTTCATAGAGGAGTTGCTCCAACTCCGTGATGATTTTGTTTGCCCTTTTCTGAACATCTTCCAGCTCCACAATATCCTTTTTCAAGTGAGGTGACCAGAATTGTACTTCAAATGTGATTGATTTGTGTAGATTATTATATTTATATTATAAGCTAATGGTATAATATTGGCTTTAACTTTTTATCAACAAAGAACAGAGAGGGTCAGTCTGTGATATTAAATTGGCCGTTGGGATTCTGCCACAGAATAAGCATGAACAAAAACTTGAACAAAAAATGGATAATCACCTAGGATATAATTGAAACCTGTTGACAAGTCTAAGTGAAATATGGAAAGATTTTCAATAAGTTCTTTTGAAAAAGGATTATAGCACTTCCTTTGTTGTCTTCTCTGTGCTCTTCATTCTTTTCTTTTAAAGAAGTCATGTTATCTAGCTATGGATCTTATTGCCAATGTAGGTTAAAGTTACGGGTGATACTGCTATGATAGGAATAGTAATTAAGAATTTGCTTTATTTTATTAAAATGGCCCAAATGATGCAAAACAGCAGCAGGGCATTATATTTTTACTTCCTGATATAGTACTGCAAAGGCAAGAAAGAGGAGGGTGAACAAGCTACTTTGCATACTCAAGCCACAACTTCTTTTGTTCCTACCTACATGGGGAGAGCACTTGAGTTAAGAGAAAGCAATAGGCCTGAGCTGTTTCATGTGATTTACGGGTCCAATGTATAGTGAGAAGCAGGATGTCAAGCACGCCCTCAGGAACAACTCACAACTGAGTCAACCTGAAGTGAATGCTACATCCCATCCCCATTTGTTCCGTCTTTTGTTTCTAGGCAACAGGCTGGGGAGCAGAAGCACACTTCTGGAGCCTGCTTTTCCTCCATTTTCAGTTGGTAAGGTTACCCTGTATTTGTGTGTTGGTTTGTAAATATGCGCTTGTGTGAATGAGGACTGAGGGGAAGCTACTTGGCTGCATCAGTACATACGACTTCTTTGCCAAGTGCTACAATCTGATGGCTATGATCAACCCAGAGAGAGAGGTCAAGAGTACAGCCTGCATATACGTTTGTGTGTTTTTAACCAACGTTGAAAATAACGCCTTTTTTTAAATACATAGGGACAGTGCTGCTTGTAAATGTTAATATGCGATCTAAAGGGCGTGCATTTGTTGATGTTTTTAAAAACTGTGTGTATATTCCAGCAGGTGTAGGTTTTATATTCAGATTGCAGGCAAGGAGAATTGGGGGAATAAAGGGGTGGGGGGTGGAGAAGCTTGTGAAAACGTCTCACAAGGCAGTAATGCGCTTGTTTCCGGCCTTTTATTGTGCACGTGCTCTCTCTCTCTCTCTATGGGTAGCTCTCGCCAAGAGGAATATTATATTCTAAAAGTAGCCATTGGTCGCTTAGTCGGTGCAGTTGCAACAAGAAGTAAAGGCGAGGCAGGGTTGGCTGCAGATGACCTTAGGCAACCGCTGTTGCCAGATCAACGTTTGAAAAATAAGACGCCCGGTGGCAGTTTGGGAAGCCGCCTTCTATGTATTCTGTGGAATGGACCATGGAGCTCGGGGATGTTCTGTATTCTGGCAGTCTGATCCATCGCGTTACGCTACCCAAACTGAAGAGCCCGGGAGGCTGAATTTAAAAACCGTCCTCACTGAATTTGCTTCGGCCCGTTAAGAGCACGGCTCCAAAAAGCAGTGAGTTCAGTTCTCTCCCTCCTTTCATATAAATGGATTGAATCATAAGGGTTATAAATCATTTAAATGTATAACGGCGGTGTTCTTGTTGGAAACGCCATCTAGAGCAGATATTAAAAAAAGGCGCGTGGGTCGTCTTGGCTGCAAAGCCATTAAACTTTCAGAGGCTTGCGCCTTACTTTCTTAACAGCCAGAGGGGGTAACAGAATAATTTGATTTCCTTCAGATCGACCAATGGTGCTTGGATTATTATAAGGGAGAGGAGTCGTCCCCCGCCCCCCACGCGACTTTTCTCCTCTAAATAGCCTTATTATGTGACCACTTAACGGCTCCGGGGTTGGTAACGGCATATAGCTGATGATCGGACAGAGTTGTTCTTGTTTGGCTGTTTTAATTATAACTTGACCCCAATTAGATATTGCCAAGCGTTGCATCCGCGTGCGTGTTTGCTGGTTCTGAAGCAGGTTTCGCGCTATCGAGATAACGATCTTAAAATCGGTTTCGAGGGAGAATGTGTGCGTTGATTTCCCCCTCCTACAGATGGCTGAGGCTACGCGCGCTTTCTCGGCAGGGAATGCAATACTATACTAGAGCAAGTGCTCCGCTCTCTCTCTCCCCGGCTCAACCACGAGGTGAGCGCGTGTATTTCTTGGTAATTGCAGCCGGCACTTCCGGTCTGCCCCTCTGTCACGTCCTGCACGTCTGCATGCGGGAAGACGTCCCCAAGTGCTCTAGCCAGCCTGTGCCAGCAGCCCTCGTGGTCTGGGGGTGGAGGCTCCGGGGTGGAGCCAAAGCCCCATTGGAACCGCATTCCAAGCGGAGCCCCCTCCGCCCTCAGATGTGCCTCCTCCTCTCAGATGCTCTCCTGGATCCACCGTGATCCTCGTAAGAGGTTTCTGCTACTAGATGCCGCACCTTTGCACCTTTGCATTAAAAAATGCAGACTTTACCCCTTGCACTGCTTGATCTTTGGTGTGTAAGTTTTCCCCACGTGCCTGTGTGTGTGTGTTTGTGTGTTTATCCGACTGGCAACTGCGAGCATTTAATGCATCGGATGAAGTGGGTTGTACTGGTTCACGAAATTTTATTTTAACACTTTTTTAAACACTTTTATTTAAATAAAACAAAGTTAGGTATGAAATAGACAATCAAGAAAAATACAGGTAGAATAACACTACAACAACATATTTTATGCCACACTATATTTGTTGGTGTTTAAGGTATCTTAAGACTGGTGGTTTTTTAAATGGCACAGTGAAGCCTTTGGTAAGTTGTCTACCTCCTATTCTGTGAGCCTGTGAAGTCCTTAAAGGAAAGCAGTGATTCTTTTCTAAAATGAGGGGTGCTCCAGCCACCCTTGAAATCCCATTTTTGACCCAAATCCTGCTCCCTATTTGCAAGTGGATGAGGGCACCCATTTCAGGGATATATAATCCCTGCATGTCTTCACAGGCATATAGTCCTGACATTCACAATAGCTGCTAGTAGAGCTTCGCTGTAAGCAAGCCCTGACTCTAGCCCTGCATGCAGGACTGGCCTTTGGGAATTTTGAAGGTCATGTGCAAAGTGGGCACTGATGTACCCCTATATGATGTTATAGAGGAGATAAAATTCTAGTTGCTTTAAAAATGAGGTCCAATTAAACAACCTCCACCCAAGGCTAATGCTTAGTACATTACAGATAGGTAGCCGTGTTGGAAGTGTGCATGCACACGAAAGCTCATACCAATAACAAACGTAGTTGTCTCTAAGGTGCTACTGGAAGGAATTTTTTTTTTACATTAATCCAGTCCCTCTCATTCAGTGTCAATGTACACCACCTGTAACTCTTTCTTACCTAGTAGACTGGAATTAATATGCCTTTAAAAGAACCCTCCTGTTCTTTCTATTGGAATATTCTTTCAGTGCCAGTAGCGTGCTGGTCACTGTGCAGAGAGCACAAACATTACATAACTCTGCTTTGAAATGGCCGTGCTTTATTGCGTAATAACACCACAGCTCTGCAGTACGTACAGGAGAGTCAGCGTTGGCGTTATGAGATGGAGTGCTGAAATTGGTCAGGCAGATGCAGGTTTTAAATCTCTGCTCAACCATAAAGCTCATTGCATGACCTTGGGGCAGTCCCTGCTCCTGTTTACAGAGACAACGGGGAGGAAAAAAACAATGCCCGTGCGGTACCTGAACTCCCTGGGGGTATGTGTGCAATAAAAGTGGAACTAAAGCCCCCTGCTCAGCACAATCTGCACAGAGATTTTCCTTGTAGGATAAGGATGCCAGGAGCTACAAGTCATGATGGTTTTGTGTACTGCTTCCAATATTGGATGTGGTACCCCATCAGAGACTGCGGATCACTCTTTGTGTGGTACTAATGTGCTGCTCACCTGGTTGGCCGTTGCGAGAAAAAGGTGCTAGGCTAGATGGGCCATTGGCCGGATCCAGCGGGGCTCTTCTTATTGTCCTTAATATTCTCAATATGTGCACACTTCCTTGGAAGCATGTCCCATGATAATGGCTGGGATTTTCTTCTAATTAAGCATGCATAGGCTGTAAGAGTTGTACTGGACCCCAAAAGCAAAATACAACAAAACAAAACAAAAAGCCAGACTTGTTGAAGGAGCTGCATAGTCTGGGGAATACATTAGGACTTAGATCTCTAAATAGATTTTTCCCCCCCGTTTGCTTTTTAATTGTACTGTGCAGTAGCAACATTCTGGCCACCAAAATATAATGGATGAATGAGGAAAAACCAGAAGTCAGCTTTTCTTTTCATACATTACGCTCATTTGTGTTAAGATGCTTCTATATCTCCAGGCACCAGAAATATGCTCCCCACCTCTGGGGTTTGGGAAAATCCTGGGTGGCTTTTCCAAATTTTACAACCCCTGAAGCTTTCGTTGATTAAAGTAGTGGCAGGTAGTGGACACAGCTGTTCTCCTCTACAGTGAGATTTTGAGCCACTGTTGCTTATTATGAATTGTCTCTTTTTTGGCACTGGTAAAGAACAACTTGATATAACAGAATCTGTATGGGGAACAATAAAGGAAAATGTCTTTAGTTCTGGATTAAAGCAAATCCCATGTGTCATTCCTCTTTAAAAATGTGTTTCTTGAATTAAACTCTCCTAGGAATAGGCTTAGCCTTAATTGGAAAATGGCATCAGTGTTCTGCTGAAATCCACATGGGAGTTCATAATTCATTTTCATTTAATGTGTTAAATGAGAGACAAATCACACAAATTAATGAACTCCCATATAATTGTCTTGGCAAGGATATGCACAGTAGAAAATTAGTGTTGCATGATTTGGAGGGGGAAATGGGCAGGGATTTATAGGTAGACAATTCTGGTAAAGGCCAGAGTTTCTGGTTACACATTACACCAATTCTTATTCCTGTAGAGGACATTTGTTGCACAATCTTAGACTGTCTGCTCAGAAGCCCCATTCAGTTCAATGGCACTGGGTACTGTATTGCAACCTCAGTACCTTATTCGTAGGCAGAGGAGAAAATGAGTTGGAAGATGAGGAAGGAGAAAATGAGCTGATTTAAAGGAAAGGAAAGGTGGAACATTCACATTTTATAAGGTAAAACCTGGAAGTTGAGTTGAAGATGAAACAAAGGAGGATGGGGAATAGGGACGTTTTTGAATGATAAGATGGGTGATATAACACAGGGATGTCCTGCGATCTACTCCCACTATAAAAAAAACTGGCAATGATCTACCCATTGGATTGACCAAAGTTGTTGAGCTTTTTTTTTGGGGGGGAGGCAAAGTTGCTGAGCTATTTTGGGGGAGACAACAACAAAGTTGCTGAGCTATTTTGGGGGAGAAATCGCCTAAGTTGTTGAGCTTTTTTATTTTTTTATTGGGGGGGCCATCACTCAGGATCACACGATAGACCAGGATTGACCAGGGATGCCCCGTGATTGACCGGTAGATCGCAATCAGCCGGATGGACATGCCTGATATAACAGATAAAAGAAGAGCAGGGAATGAAAATTTATAATCCCACAACTGTAGCAGATGTTAGCAGATCATTCCTGCTTCCCCATCTCTCAAATGTTTATTGTACCCTTCTGGCTGAAAACAGACCCTCAAGGGATCACCTCACATGTGTGTGTTCTCTTTCTCTGGTAATTAGGGGAGGCCCAGCTCTAAATATCCTGACTGTCAGGAGCAAAGCTGGTACCCGCCACCCAAGAAATTAATGTAAAATGAAATGAAAAACAGAACAATCAACTATCAGTACAATTTAAAAAGCAGAACACTAAAGAACAAATAGGTAAAGGGACCCCTGACAATTACGGTAAGTCCAGTTGCAAACGACTCTGATACTAAATCCCTCTGAAATAATCG
Organism: Podarcis liolepis; assembly: GCF_965112155.1. Taxonomy (NCBI): domain Eukaryota; kingdom Metazoa; phylum Chordata; class Lepidosauria; order Squamata; family Lacertidae; genus Podarcis; species Podarcis liolepis. The sequence goes on from NC_139555.1 coordinate 32,189,590, forward strand.
GGCTTTTAATGTTTTCATTAAAGTTGTGAATCTGAGGAAACTGAGTAGATAGCAAGTTCCATAGGATAGAAGGTACCAGATACATTCCTGACCCTAAGCACGTACGTGTGTGTGTGTGTCTATGCATATATGAGGTGATACCTAATGTATCCTGGATCCAGACCATTATGGCCTGAAAGGTTAAGACTCCACACTGGCAAAAAGTTAGAAACCACTGGAGCTCTTTCAGAATGGATGAGGTAACACACTTTTTGCAGTTAGCACTTGCAAAACACAGGGCAGTTGCACATCCTATCACCTTAAATGTTCCAAAGTATTCATTAAAGCAGCCCTAAGGCAGTCCTTTCTTTTCACAGCCAGTGATTTAAACAGCATGAAGTGTAGATGAAGGGGGGAGAGCAGGAGAAAAGTCTCATTACTAAGACTGTGCCACGCAAAAACACCAATTCCCCATAATTTCTCCAGCGCCAAGATATTCTTCTGTTTTGAAAGACTGTCCCCTTCCCTCAATGACCCAACTATCAGCTGCTGGCTTACCTGAAGAGGCGAGCAAGAAAACAATGCACAGTGGTTGAATACAGGTCAGAGATCATCATCTTGCTGCATTGCTAGAAGTCAGATAGCGTTGTACTTCAGAAGTATCCTAGCTAGAGGATTTTCAGGGATGAAGATTACTCCTGGGGATGAAGGATAGGATGGCAAAATATCCAGTTGAAGGAAATCCCTTAAGTCAGGAGTTCCCAAAGGGTTTCATTCAGGTGGTCCATGGCGTGTCCACATTATTCATTCATTCATTCCATTTTTGTTGCTTCTTTTATTTGTTGTATTTTATTATATTACAATTTATATTCCACAGAATTTAAATTGTAATACAGAGTAGGAAGTAAAAGCAGCACCTAGCAAAGTGCAACACCATTACCACAAAAGACAGAAAAATCTTTCAGTGATCTGCTGAGGCCCACAGCAATTTTGTAGTGGTCTGCGGGGCTGGGGTGGGGGTGGGCAAAGAGGTTGGGAGCCACTGCCTTAAGTCATTTCACTTGGCAGGCATATGGCTGCATTTTGGAAGTGAGAAAGGGCTCAGGGTGGGGGATGGAGAGAACCCTGTCACCGATGAATGACTGATGTGATGATGAATGCCAAGTCTTCTTCATATGCTATGTACATAGGGAAGTTTGTTAGCTGGGTTTCTGCCTGAGTTGCTGTCAGGCAGAACGGTGCAGGAGAAGAATGAGCAGCTGGCTGTGAGTAGGTGTATGCATGGATGGATGCAAGTTTCTATGGGGACAGAATAGCTTATCTCCTCCAATACCAGATCTGTTTTTGAGAGGAAGGGGGAAAGGATTTTCATAAAGGTCTCCTGCAGCAAGACCCGATGGCTTATGGGTACTGAGTGCTTTTGTTTATCTTTACTGAAGCTGTCTGGGGCTAATATATATATTTAGATTCAGATATAGATTTGCTGTCCCTGGAAAGTGCATCCATGCCAGATAGCAAGCAAATTACCTGGTACTCTTGCATATACAAACAAAACCTGATAAAAGCATTATGTAGCACTGGCTTTTGCAGCTACAGTTCAGGAGCAATACCATGATGAATTGCCAAACAATTTAATTGGCAGGCTGGCGGAACATGTGAGAAAGCCAGGGGCTTCTTTCTGAGAAAATTGCTTTTTCCCTCTTCCACTTTACTAAAGCTATAACTCAGATGGTGGACTTAGGCATTTGTTCCCTTGTTAGTACTTTTATTTTTCAGCTTCTTGTGATAGTGAGTGATGGTTCAAATCCAACCCTTTTTTCTAGAAAAAAACCCCACCATACTGCTGTTGAACACTGATTGATTTAATAGCCCATCTGCCTACTTAGACATTTTGCTGATGGATATTTGATTGACAAGAGCATAAACTCTGTTGGGCAGTTAAGAGAGGGACCTCAGATAACCCTTACTGTAAGTTCACTAGCGGAGACTCAGAGGATATACGTTAGGAGTATGTATAGGAAGTCAAACGTCAGTGCCAGAAAATGTGGTTTCACTGTATATTGGGTAAGGATCTGCATGATACTGGGGAAAAGAATTTCCACTCTTCTTGTTGCAGTAATAAAACAGTAAGCCTTACAGTACAATAATGACACTTGCCAAAATGTGGGCATCTTCAGCATTCCTTCATTTTTTTTTATGGAAAGGTGACTGTTTTGCTATTCAAGGCCCAAAGTATCCCTGGGCACATGGAACATGGCGCCTCATTCTTTGGATCGTGCCGTTTATAATCGGAGTGTTGCTTTCATGCCGGTTTCATGTTCTAACTTTATGCAGCTCAAGACAGCCTGTGTATTTGTTGTAACCAAATCTTCTCCAGCAGAGATGATGAAGGAAAAGCATTTGGATGTTTTCCTCCTGAAAGAGCAGCTTCATGCAATAGATCTGCTCTGGGAGGCTCTGCCAGGTTTATTTCTGGAGCTTGACCGTGAGATTGTTTCTTGTAAATTGTGCAGCCCTGGGCCTAAATGTCACAGAAAGGACTCTGAATGATCACATACTCATCACTCAGCCGTCTAGACATCAAGTGACTTGATTTGCAGCTCTTGCAGGGTCAAATGAATCATATAGCATGCAATAATTTCCTGGCCATTGTCTTGCAAGCAATAGGTATTACTTAGAGATAGACATTTAATACAGCAAATAACTGAATCCACTGCCTTTGTTCCTTGACTGGTAGCATGCGGGGACATAGGAAGCTACAATATCTTGTACCTAATCAGACTATTTGTTTATCTAGTCCAGTATTCTTGGATTTGGCTGGCAGCAGCTCTCCAGGCTCTCAGAAAGAGAAAGGTCTTCCAAATCATTTGCTACCTGATCCTTTAAACTGGAGATGCTGTGGACCTTATGCATACAAAGCAGCACAACCGCTGAGCTCCTGACCCTTCTGAAGCTGGGGACTTTAAAGTGATTTTTGCCATTAGCCAAACAGAAAGTTAATCTGTTCTGGATAAATTCATTAAACAAAAGAAACAGAATTAAAAATATATGTATTAATTTATTTTATTAATGATGTTTATGTGCTGCTTAATATGTGAGATCCTTAAACAGTTTACAGTGGTACCTCGGGTTACATACACTTCAGGTTACATACGCTTCAGGTTACAGACTCTGCTAACCCAGAAATAGTACCTCGGGTTAAGAACTTTGCTTCAGGATGAGAACAGAAATCGTGCCCCGGCAGCGCGGCGGCAGCAGGAGGCCCCATTAGCTAAAGTGGTGCTTCAGGTTAAGAACAGTTTCAGGTTAAGAATGGACCTCCGAACGAATTAAGTACTTAACCCAAGGTACCACTGTACATTAAATACAATAAAATCATTTTTAAAAGGAAATGGAAATCTTAATAATAAAAGTAACAACAACAACAACAACAACAACTACTTTATTATTTCTACCCTGCCCATCTGGCTGGGTTTCCGCAGCCACTCTGGGTGACTTCCAGCACATATAAAAACACAATAAAATGACAAACATTGAAAACTTCCTGGCACAGGGCTGCTTTCAGATGTCTTATCAAAGTTGTGTAGTTCTTTACCCCCTTGAATAATTATTATTATTTTACTATATAAAGCATTATGATCAGGAATACAAAGAAATACATTGATTGAAAAGGAGACTCCATCAAAACATTCAGCAAAGTATCAATAAATAATAAAACAGAGCCGTCAATGAATCTTATGAGCCTGGAAAATTCTGCCTAAACAAATAGGTCAGGGAGTGTTTGCCACTATTTGTAAATGTGGGTATATAAATTTATCCACATATTTAATGATTGGAAAAATATCAACAAAACCAAACAACCAAAGCATTATTTGGACCTTACAGTTTAACAGGTCTGTGACCGTGTAATAAATGATTGATAGATAGATGTCACGGTTGTACATAAGACCAATGTGTGAGCAGGCCTGTGCCAAGAAGCCCTCACAGACAGTGAGAATGTCTGCCTTCACAGAATGCCCACATGGGGAGGGGGGAGACTATGTGCAGCTCTGTACTTGCAGCGGCCTTACACGAGAGTATAACTGCTGAATAGGGCACAGCTCTCTGCTCTAATGGTACTGTATTCATACACACTTTGCATGCTGACATTTACAGTTGTCGCTGGTTTAAGAAACGACTCTGCTATGTAGTATTCATCCAAAATGAATTGGGTGAAGCCAGGTAGAAGTTGTCCTTTGGAAGATCTATTCATAGGAGAAACACATCCCAACACTTACTGCATCAGATAGAGAGATAGAATATGAAAACAACAAGGACAGCTTGGTCAGTTAGAGCGTGGTGCTGATAATGTCAAGGTTGCAGGTTTGCTCCCCATACTGGACAGCTCCATATTCCTGCATTGCAGGGGGTTGGACTACTAGATGATCCTCAGGGTCCCTTCCAACTCTAAAAGGCAAAGGACCCCTGGACGGTTAAGTCCAGAGAAAGGCGACTATGGGGTTGCGGCGCTCATCTCACTTTACAGGCCAAGGGAGCTGGTGTTTGTCCACAGTTTTTCCTGGTCATGTGGCCAGCATGACTAAGCCGCTTCTGGCGCAGTGGAACACCGAAACCAGAGCAGCGCATGGAAACACCATTTACCTTCCCGCCGGAGCGGTACCTATTTATCTACTTGCACTTTGACGTGCTTTCGAACTGCTAGGTTGGCAGGAGCTGGGACTGAGCAACGGGAGCTCACCCCATCACGGGAATTTGAACCGCCGACCTTCTGATTGGCAAGCCCAAGAGACTCAGTGGTTTAGACCACAGTGCCGTCTGCGTCCCTTCCAACTCTACAATTCTATAAATATCCCATTTCTGTCTTCTTCAAATCCTGCTCAAAAAGAAGCTCCCACTTTCTGCTCCACTCTCCAAGTACACAGCTATACAGATGTTAATGCAACAATAACTGGTAGACAGTGGGGACTGGTCCACTAGGGAGAATGGGTCACTGTCCCATCAACTTCAGTCTGCCATCAGCTAGCCCCCACTTGTCTGTCTCCTTACTTGCAACCAGTCCAAGGGTTGTTCATTGCTTGTCAGAGCTTCCTCTACCTTAGTCTCAGTGCTGGCCTTATAGAACTCAGCAAGTTGGCTCTGTCTGTTGATCTCCCTGCCTTCCACCCTACTGATCTCAATGGGCACCAGTCACCACTGCTGGGAATAGGGCAGACCTTCTTCTGCATAAGAAACCACTTCATCTAAAAAGCTAGCCTTGCCTTCCATAGGAAGTCAACTTTTATGGACCCTACTGTATTAAAACTATTCATTGCATAACCAAGACTGAGCTGATCATATCTTATGGTACTGATGGGATATTTAAATACATTTCTTTTATGTCTTAGGAAACAGATAAAATCTCATCATGGGAGCTGTGGTGGTTGACGATGGTCCTAGCGGAGTTAAAGCCCCAGATGGCGGCTGGGGCTGGGCTGTTCTCTTTGGGTGCTTTGTCATCACGGGATTCTCCTATGCCTTCCCAAAGGCCATGAGCGTCTTCTTTAAAGAGCTTATCCGGGAGTTTGGTGTTGGATACAGTGACACCGCGTGGATCTCCTCCATTCTGTTGGCTATGCTTTATGGAACAGGTAAGTACTTACAACATTCTAAAACTGGGGTAATAAATACATGAAAGAAACATATTACTCTATTTTATTTTATATATATTATAAAGCGTGGCTTTTACAATAAAATACCGTATTTTTCACTATATAACACGCACCCGACCATAACACGCACGTAGTTTTTAGAGGAGGAAAATCCGTAGGCATGCCACCCGTAGGCATTCCCTCCATAACATGCACAGACATTTCCCCTTACTTTTAGGAGGAAAAAAGTGAGTGTTATGGTGCAAAAAATACGGTAGTTTGTTCCCCAAACCAAGAAAACAAGGGCATTAAAAATAAGCAAGTCTATAAAGGCAGCATTAAAATACACTAGTCGGAATAAAACAGACTGAAGGTGAAGGGACCCCTGACCATTAGGTCCAGTCGTGACCGACTCTGGGGTTCTGGCGCTCATCTCACTTTATTGGCCGAGGGAGCCAGCGTACAGCTTCTGGGTCATGTGGCCAGCATGACTATGCCGCTTCTGGCGAACCACAGCAGCGCACGGAAACGGTGTTTACCTTCCCGCCAGAGCGGTACCTATTTATCAGCTTGCACTTTGATGTGCTTTTGAACTGCTAGGTTGGCAGACTAGCACAAGTCAAAAAGTTCAAAATAGTAATAAGATCTATTCCAGGTGCTGGGAAAACATCCATGTAGGTGCCAGGTTCTTAAGCTAGGGTGCCACACTGAAAAGGCTCCTTTCCTAGTGATCACCTGTCGTGGCTCAGGTGGCAGAACTGGAAAAAGCTCTCTGAATATGATCTAAAATAGAGTGGAGAACCTTTTGGGGCCAGATGGGACAACTTTGGCAGGTGGGTGTGATAACCCATATGGTACTCACCTTATGTCATGGGCAGTGAGTTCAAGCCTGCTTTCTGCAGGGGTCAGCCACATAATTAAATTCTCCAAGGGGAACTTGGTTGCACAACAGGTCCACTGGGCTTAAACTCACAGACAGGCTTGAACTCACAATGATCCATTGGGCTCGAACTCACGCTGACCTACAGCAAAGGAACCATCAGGAGCTTGCTTTAAACTCCCAATAGTTCCTTGGTAGTCACATTGGTACCTGCTCCATCCCTGGTATCACAAATGGTGCCAGGGGGTGGGGCAGGTGGGGGTGGTTTATAATGGAAACGTGAAGGCCACCAATATCTGTACACATTAAAAAAAAGAAAGCTAACAGTCTCAAGTATCCTCCAGATGTGTTGGGTAAGCACCAGCAATCTAGAGCCTTGGTCAAATGAAAAGGAGATGGAAAATGGAATCTGACGTCTTCAGACACAAGGTCTTCAGACAACTGAATCTGGGTGGGCCTTATGAGAAGAAATACAAACCGCAACTGATAGATATATTAATGATCTGGGAAGTTACAGAAACAAACATCTTACCCATTCTCTCTTTTGCTCAGGGCCCCTGTGCAGTATGTGTGTCAATCGGTTTGGTTGCCGTCCTGTTATGCTGGTCGGAGGCCTCTTTGCTTCATCGGGGATGATCGCTGCTTCCTACTCCACTAATATAATACAGGTCTACCTTACCGCTGGTGTCATTACCGGTAAGTGCCAGTGTCAAAGAACCCAGCCAGTGGGCTGACTGTGTTACATGTAGCTATGCTACTGGTTGCTATAGCTTGTGAGAGAGGGTGAGCCAATGGGGGGGGGACATGTGGTACGGCATCTCTTTCATGTGCTAGTTTTGTATTTGTGGGGATACGTGTATGTAGGGGAGCACTGATCCCTTAATGGCATTCTTAAATGGTGCAGTTTCACGTTGCATGCACTGGTGTAAAGTAGGTCTCTCATTCACAATGCCCTTTCTGTCTACCACTTCCTGACATTTTCTAAACCAGTCCTTTTGCCATATGCATTCTCTTTGTTGACTGGCCTCAGGCGTCTTCTCACTTCCTTGCAGTCAAACATCAGTTACCATTCTTGGTTCCTCTGCCAGGTCAGTGAGGTGCCTTGCTCACAACTATCCACACGTAGCTGCAAGCCTGAGTCTGTTGCTGGTTGTAGGGCCCTTCCAAACTGGATTTGTTTTTGCAGGTGGGTTCTGCAAGACTGCATCAATGCAGCAGTGTATTAGTGATGGATCTACAGTGGTACCTCGGGTTACATAAGCTTCAGGTTACAGACTCCACTAACCCAGAAATAGTACCTTGGGTTAAGAACTTTGCTTCAGGATGAGAACAGAAATTGTGCTCCGGTGGTGCAACAGCAGCAGGAGGTCCCATTAGTTAAAGTGGTGCTTCAGGTTAAGAACAGTTTCAGGTTAAGAACGGACCTCTGGAATGAATTAAGTACTTAACCCGAGGTACCACTGTATACTGGACTGTCCACGCATCATTCTGTTTTATTTGTCGTTCAGCAACGATTCCCAACGTGGTTGCATTATTGTTGTCTGGAGCACTACCCTTGCACTATGGCGCAACAAAGATAGGGGTGGGCATGGGAAACATGGAACACTTGTGGTATGAAAAGATACAGGATTTCAGCAGGAAGTTGAATCAGAACAGGCACTGATTGAAAATAAAGTGGTATGTCCGCCCTGAAATTTTGTTGGTGGAAACAGTATAGAAAGAGGGATTGTGTATAGGTGTCCCAACACCATCATGAACACAAATAATCATAAATGCATAATAAAAAGGAAGGGGGGTGCCTTCATTCCCATAAGTGTATCTGTGATTGATAAGCATCAGGTACAAAATGAAATCAAATGAGATCTCTCATATATTTATGTGATTACTATGGTTACCTTTTTTTGGGTGGGTTAGAAAACGGAATATTTCTTCCCCTTAAAATAGGCACAAAGCAAGACTGGTTCTGTATGTGTGAAAAGAGCTAGTCCAGGTATGAGCAGGTTATAGTTTCCCTTGAAATCAAGATGCAGTGTTAAGTGTGTAAGGACAAAAGAAGTAATTATAATTTAACAGTTTTCAAGTTACTCTATTTTATCAAAGCAACTAGAAAAAATATATATTGTGATGGGAAGATCTCACACAGGTGAAGGGAAGCAGTGGGGAGGAGGGGAGGGTTAGGTTGAATTTGGGAAATAAAATAATACATGGGACAGCAAAGGATATAATAGATTCTTATAGAATAGTAACATATTGTAACCAGAATAGAAGTTTAAAAGGGGAAGTAAAAGTAATTTTAGTATTCATTATTGTAATAGTTATTATTATTTCTTATTGGTAGAAGGCAATGTTAATTTAGACTTCTTTGTTTTGCTGTCTGTATTTTCCCCCCTTTTTTAAGCCAATGAAAAAAAGGAAAGAAATCAAGATGCAGTGAATCTTACCAGACTTGATCCAAGCCTTTCCATGTTTCATGGATATATAGACTGTAAAACCTTAAAATCTGCCCGTTTAAATTCCTTCCAAAGTTTCCCACTTCCCCAGCAGAGAAAAAGACCACACTTTTGGTAACTTAAAAATGTTTTACTTACAAACTCTCCAAAGGACAGCTTGATGTGCTTTTCCATACAGCATTCAGAAAAGTTGCACAGGTGGTAAAACGTAGCTTAGTTCCAAAGTGGTAGAAGTTCCTACATTCTTGGTATAGGAATTCAGGAGTACTTGGTGAGAGCCATGCTCACATCTCTTTGGGGGTTCTCTAGTAGACTGAGGGGCAACAATAGGCTTGATTACCCATTTCCTTCCAAGATAAAGGAAGTGACCCAGCTAATTGTGGCAGGATAGCTTACTCTATGGTATTAACCCTTTCATACATTAATTAGGCTTAAGCATATTGGCTATATGAGGCTGGTTATATTGGTTATATGAGGCTAGTCTTCCTGCACAGGTTTGGACAAGAGCATGCAGCCCTTAAAGATATGCTGATGTCTTTGGCCATACCCCAAACCGTACCTGGGCTATTTTTGTATCTTGAGCTGTAAGTTGCTCACCTGCAGCGCCTGCAGCATAGAGCACTCCTGTTACATATGCTGAATGTTGTTCCTGATTTAAACTCTGGCATCTGTTCTGTTTCAGGACTGGGCCTGGCGCTCAATTTCCAGCCATCGCTCATCATGCTGAATCGCTACTTTAGCAAAAAGCGACCTTTGGCCAATGGGTTGGCTGCAGCTGGAAGCCCTGTGTTTCTTTGTGCTCTTTCCCCCTTGGGGCAGCAACTACAGCATGTGTATGGATGGCGAGGAGGATTTCTCATCTTGGGGGGGTTGCTTTTGAACTGCTGTGTTTGTGGAGCTCTGATGAGACCGTTGGAGGCTCCTAAAAAACCTGACGCTTCCCAAGCGGCCCCTGAGAAGCAAATCAAGAAAAAGCTACTGGATTTCAGTGTCTTCAGAGATCGTGGCTTCGTAATCTATACAGTAGCTGCATCCATCATGGTGCTGGGCTTATTTGTGCCCCCGGTCTTTGTGGTGAGCTATGCTAAGGATATGAAGAACCCAGACGGCAAATCAGCTTTACTTCTGACCATTCTTGGAATGATTGATATCTTTGCTCGGCCCATTTGTGGAATAGTGGCTGGCTTGAAGTGGGTTAGGCCCCGTTGTGTCTACCTCTTTAGCTTTTCTATGCTCTTTAATGGTTTTACTGATCTCATGGGGTCCATGGCCTACAATTATGATGGACTGGTGGTCTTCTGCATTTTCTTTGGCATTTCCTATGGAATGGTTGGTGCTCTTCAGTTTGAAGTTCTCATGGCTATTGTTGGCACACAGAAGTTTTCCAGTGCCATTGGTTTAGTTCTCCTGATGGAGGCGATGGCCGTTCTAATTGGACCACCTTCAGCAGGTAAATGTTACATTCAGTTCATTTGCTGTTTGTCAATTAAGGGATGGGGCAGGTTTATGGGGAAAGACAGAAAAGTGATGGGAATTACCATGGAATGCAATTTCTTTTATTTTGAGGCAATGAACAACAGGCTTAGTTTTGGGTGGCACTGTGGTCTAAACCACAGAGTCTAGGGCTTGCCGATCAGAAGGTCGGCAGTTCGAATCCCCGCAACAGGGTGAGCTCCCATTGTTCAGTCCCAGCTCCTGCCCACCTAGCAGTTCAAAAGCACGTCAAAGTGTAAGTAGATAAATAGGTACCGCTCCGGCGGGAAGGTAAACGGCGTTTCCGTGTGCTGCTCTGGTTTGCCAGAAGTGGCTTAGTCATGCTGGCCACATGACCTGGAAGCTGTACGCCGGCTCCCTCGGCCAATAAAGTGAGATGAGCGCCGCAACCCCAGAGTCGGCCACGACTGGACCTAATGGTCAGGGGTCCCTTTACCTTTACCTTACAGATTTGTTGGCCCCATGGCTACGTTAAGAACATAAGAAGAGCCTGCTGGATCAGACCAGTGACCCAACAACACTATCCACTCCTCTGGTTCTTGGCAACTGGTACTCAGAAGCATGCTCAGAAGAACAGAGACATGTGCAAGAGCAGACTGAGGATCAGGGACAAGGTGGAGTGGTTGTGGTTACAGGCTAGCTTTGTCAATCAGCCAAGAAGTAGCGCACTCACATGTACCATACTGAAAGTTAAAAATAAAGAGCTATCAGAATTCATAGGGATTCTAAATTTATTGAAAATGTTTCTTCAAATTAAGAGAGTTGGGAACTTAGAGAATGGGTTTGATTGAACATGTTGTTGATGAAGCTGTGAATTTTCTCTTCCAGGGAAAGTCTTGGACGCAACACACAAATATATGTATGTTTTTATTATGGCTGGCGTTGAAGTGGTCACTTCGGCTTTGGTGCTGGCTATAGGAAATGCCTTCTGTATTAAAAAACCAGCAGAAACACACACACAAGAAGATGTCGCTGAAAGAGAAGAGTTAAACAAATCTGGAAACGCCAAGGTGGACTCTATTGAAGTGGAACACTTTCTGAAAGACGAAAAGAACGGGGAAGTTGTAACTAACCCAGAAACCTGTGTGTGAATGCGACATGGACGAATGCCATATATTTAGAGGAGGAGTCAGAACATTTCAACACTTAATTTATTTTAGAACTAGGACTAGCTTAGGGCTGGGCCATCTTGTTTGGGAACTGGAGGCCAACCAGCTTGTGAGATCACCCTTTGGAAGCTGGCTTGTTTAAAAACCTTTCTCCCCACTTAAAATGGGGTTGATCTTCAGGCTAAGCTGCCTGGGCATACCTACTGCTGTAAGCTAAACAAATGGCCTTCTAAACACATGTAGAGGTCCCACTATGCATCACAAGAAAATGCTCACTTCGATGAAACTGTATTTTAACTAGAGAGGAAGTGTACATAAATGTTCCCGTAATGCAGAGGAAATACCCGTCTATTTTTGTGTGTGTGGTGCACCTCAATGTATCTTCCATGTCTTTGTGTGCTTAAGGAGGAATGGCTTAGCAAGGAGAAATCTCAGGGACTTGGTTGTCTCTAATAGGTTTCCAAACCTATTCTTTTCCACATGTGTTTAGATCATTTGACTCAACCCTAATCTAATTTTGATACCTGTACAATTTTCAATAACTTTTTGGTTTGTTAAATTGATTTTTTATGAGTTTTGTTTCCATTGTCCTTTTTACTGGAAATATTATACATGTACTGAGAAGGACACTGCAGTCCGTCCCAGGAAACTCCACAACTGCTCTTCTCAAATGACACCTGGAGAAAAGTGATGTTTAGTTCTAGCAGGCCAAAAGAGCAATCCTTGTGTGCTCCCTGCTCAACTCAGCTTTAAGAACAGACCCTCATTTATAGAGGAAGCCCTTCCAAACACAGGTGATGGCTATTCATTTCTAGACATGAGCCTCCAACATTTGCAGGTTCCAGATGATACTGGAGGAGGGGGAGCGCCCACACCTTGCGTGATCAGGTGCAAAAAAAGAGTTGCAAAAAGGTGCTAACCAAATGCATTTTCACCCATATTCTTTGGAATTAAAACTCCAGTGGTGCAGCTCTCCTGTCTCTGTCCACATATTACTTCACAAGCTGCTGAGAGTCACAATCAGACAGCAAATGGCACCCTGTGGGGACAGAGGTGGGGTTGTTTGCAGAGGTGAGATGGGTTTCATTTGGAAGCCCAGTGTTAGGGGAGGTGAAAGCAGTTTAACTCACAGCATCTCCTTACTTAAAAGAACCGCTAGGCTTGCTCCGCTAGGCACTACCACTTAATGTGAGTCATCTCACAATTAACATGGACTCTAACCTGCTCCTTCGTAAAGTATTTTAAAGATGGGCCGATGATTCTAAGGGCTTGCATACACAATTAGAGGCATTTGAGGTTCTTCCACAGGTGGGTGTTTTAGGGTTATTAGTTCTGAATAAAAACCACATATGCGGATAGTTGATATAAGGAATTGAGGTTAGAATTTTGAGTTGTGCATCGATCCCATCCTATGGTTTACATAGGGGGTCACCAAGTGGCAGCCACAGGCAGAAACCTGGCCTTCAACATGAAGTGTCTGGCCAGCCTGTTACTATACTACACTACATTCATGCCCTACAAGCTCACCAGACGGGTAAGATGACATGATAGCAGACAGATATTGGCTTATTCCTCTGCTCTTGTACCATCCCTTACACCATGCGTATGTGGAAAATGTCAGGCTGTTAGTGGAAGGGAGACTGATGAGGATACGTGATAATCTTAGTGGGAAAAGGATGGTAAAACAACTCTGCCATGCACTCTGAGCCCAGAAATGAGGTCAAATCCATGCATGCATGTCCCAACTCACGGAGTTAGAAAATTGGTTGTCACTTGCTTACAAGATCACTAAATGATGACTGGGCACATTCTGCCAGTTGTCAAAGATGATGGTTCTTTCCCTAAAAATGCAGTGTGATCTTAGCCCTGTTCACTCATTCCCTCCCATGTGATTCCAAGTGTTTGAGTGAAGAGAGCAGGGGCACAGTTGCTAGCACCCTCCCTACATTGTGATCCCAACAGCTTGTAGTTGTGTTGCTCTCTACACAGTCAAATGCAATTTCTGCAGCAGAGAAAGCAGGCTCCTCCCTAGGGAAATTCTGCTCAAACACGCAGAGGGATGCAGGGAGGGGCTGATGGGGACATGATGGAGGGGGTGAGGCCAACAAGTGCACTTCCTCCTCACATGCATGTGGAGGAATGAATAGGAGCATTGCCAAGACACTAACAAAATAGTCAGAGACTTCTAATTTCTAACATAATGTTTAACCAAAGGGGGAATGTGCTGATTATTACTTTTGATAACATTACATTTAGCAGAAGCTTCTATTCTTCTGAATTTAGTAGTAGCAGCTGATGGCCAAACCCAGGCAAAAACGACCTCACAAAACTTAGATCAACCTTGATCTGGAATGCATAGTATTTTGGGTGAAGATACCAAGATCTAAGTTAACCTACATTATGAGAAGGAAATGATTGCTCTGAGCACCAAAATGAGGTGTCAGGTTGATGCCCTGATGAAAGGATTAAAAAATGGTAGGCTAAGATAGCTGTACCACATAAAACACTTGCAAAGGAGGGCATGTCAGCTTCTGAGGGGGGGCAGTCCAAAGCTGGCTCCTCAACATAGCCAAAATTTCATTAATATGTTCCTTAATCAAGTTCCTTAATCAAGATAAGCATTGATCTAGTGAGAACTTCATACTGGCTATTGAATTAAAATGTATTTGATGGCAGGGGCCAGATGTTTGCCTGATAATTTTATTATTTTGTATTCTCCTAGACATGCATACATCAGCTATTTATTTGTAAACCCAGTACATTATTTGTACGGAACAGTCTCCTTGTCCTCTTTCAGCTGCAGATCCTTTGCAGAATTCTGGCTATGCCTGTTGATTTAAGATGGTTAGGAAACATGTGTTCTGCTGCACTGACTCATGTAGAGCTTATTCAACATCATACATCTGCTTCTGGACTGTGCTGGGGGCGGGGGAGCAGAATCACATGCCCCCAGCAAATGCTGTACTCTTTATTATTAAACTGCAGTGTGGATTACACTTCCAGTCCTAGAAAGCAATATGTTGATTGTTGTGAAATAAAAAGCAAAGAACTAAATATTAACAACTTTCCTACTCCCCAAGCTTCAAAAGCTATTTGTCAAGGAGTGAGTGGGGCTGCCATTTTGATAAAAATAGTAATAATAAACGACTCAGAGCTCAGTAGCCCTCCGGATCATAGCTTACATATTTAGAAGAGAAAAGGAGAAAGAGAGAAAGGAGATAAGAAATGGGAAGCTAGAGCCATAGGGAAGTGTTGCTTTCACCTCACAGGACTTTGCCAAACAGTAGTTTTAAACAGTCACAAATGCTGGGAGGAATGATGTTCCTTTGTCCAAGCTCCTACCAGGTGTCATTTTTTAAGGGACATAAATTTAACTAGCTTGTGAAGTGCAGGATTTCAGAAATCAGGGATACAAAGGAAAATCTTTTTACTGGGACAATTTGAGTCTTGGCTTCATACATTTCTTCTCAAGACAGAAAGCTGCTTACAACGCCTTTGTTCACAAAAAACAAGGAAAAAACCCCATCACCTTCTCATTGACTATGTATCTATGTATATTTTTTTGGGGTGGGGGCAAAATCTCTAGAGAAGAAATGTACTATGCATAATGTACAATTAACAACATTTCCACGAGTTTCTATGCTAACTGCAAGGGATAAAAAGAACCCCCTACCTCTTGGTGCAGTTCTGTGAAGTAAAATTTACGACACTGTTTTCTGTTCAGTACATGGCTATAACTTACACAGTGCCAGATGACGTTTGACTATTCTATATTTGATGGACTTTTCTGTTATCCCCTCCAGCTGTTTTCTATAAGGAATGTATGTAAACATGTATGTGTGAATGCAAATGTGCGCAAAAGGGTTGATGCAGGAGAACACGTCTGCAAATGAAAATGAGCTACAGCAGCTTACACAAGTACCCTTTGATCCAGAGACTTGCATGTGCTCAAGAACACACATAGCATCTCTTGAATGGACAAAGGTTCTGATTGTTTTCAAGGGATGCGGCACACGTATCACGATATGCAGCCTAGGTCCGCAGTATGCCCTTCTAAGATGAATGGGGAAGATTGTGTGTGCAGGGGAAACTGTGGGTCCATTGATACTCTCGCACACAGATCCCTGCATTCAGGTATCCGAACAGACAAAAGAACCAACTTGGGTTCTCTACTACATAAAGCAAAAGTACCAAATTATTTTTTATTCTCTTTTTAAATACGTAGTATATAAAGATCTATATTTTTATCCGTTTGGAGGAGGAGTGAAAGCAGTTGAACCAAATAGGTTGAATAATGCAACAGACCTTTAAATAGTGACCAAGAGCCTTGTTTTTCCCCTGGCCTCTTCAACACACAATTGCTGAAGGCACACACCACTTTGGGGCATGTGATGAGGTTGTGTGAACACAAGATGCTTGGAAACGATCCATTCTGGTGAGTCCCTTCTACGCTATTTTATCCAGAGTCTATGCAATTCTTTTCATACTTCAACAAAACTAGCCCCCTTCAACCGTTACCGTACACTCAGAGGTTTGCCTTCTTCATTCTCAAAAGTGCAGCAGCTCAGTGGTGAGGGAGGGTTTCCAGGAGAACAAAGCTCTTGTGTGCTATGGGCAATGTTTTTGTGCAGGATTTGTCTGTCTCAATTGTCGGCGTGTGCGTGTGTGCGTGCAATATATGGCTGTGTACGACTGTGCTCGTGACAGGTTTGAAGCAAGTGAAGTCACTTTTGTCCCTGCTTTCATGTAAATGCACTTTAATGTAATACAATGTGGATGTCATGTCAATGTAATCTGGATTTATGCTTTTCTAGTGAACTGTTACAACCATAGTGAATAAAGCTATTTATTCTGTTGTCAAAATATTGTTGCATCAGGAATTATGGCTCTGAAAATTCATTCTTCTGCTATTTTTATTTTATTCTGAGGCTTAGTCAACAGCCTAATTTTCTATCCAGCCTCAGCTCAGGCATCTATTTGTCGTGCTAGGTTTCCAAACCTGAAACATAAAAATAGATAATGCCCCTGAGAAGCAGATGGAAAATAATCATGTTCACACTTCTAGAATGAGGGAAGACTTCTAGATCAGAGGTTGGTGGGTCTAGAGAGATATAAGCTAGGCTATCTATTTTTCTTGAAATAACACAATGGGCTTGGAGGGGTTTTTTTTTTCTCCTGACTACTTTGCAAAAACATCTGACTTCTCCATCAGGTTGCCTTGTCACTTTTAATCTGCAGTTGTCTAGGTGATCTTTGCCTGCAATTCTAAGCTCTCCCCCACAAACTGAAGGCCAGAAATATACAGTGGTACCTCAGGTTAAGTACTTAATTCCAGAGATCGGTACTTAACCTGAAACTGTTCTTAACCTGAAGCACCACTTTAGCTAATGGGGCCTCCTGCTGCCGCCGCACAGCTGGAGCACGCTTTCTGTTCTCATCCTGAAGCAAAGTTCTTAACCTGAAGCACTATTTCTGGGTTAGCGAAGGCTGTAACCTGAAGCGTATGTAACCTGAGGTACCACTGTACTTCAAAAATTGGAAGTTCTAATTCTTGTGACCGACCTTAAGTAAGGATGTAGGTGGTTGGTGTTCTAACTGCTTGTCCTTTCACTTAATATATGGAGCACTGATTTAAAAACAGGTCAAATTAACAAGTTAAGCCAATGACCCTAACCAAGCTCTGCTTCCATCCTATCTCACAAGGCACACTAATTTATCTTAAGTACCAAAAGGAAGAGTTTTGTCATTTACTGAGACACAATATGAAAACCTACATGAGGAATAACATCGAAGTCAAAGAAGTCAAAGTTCACATGCACACCATACATCTAAAACACATTTAAAGCCCATGGTTTCCCTTAAATGATCCTGGAAACTGTAGTTTACCCTCACAGAGCTACAATTTCCAGCATCCTTAACAAACCACAGTTCCCAGTATTCTTTGGAGGCAACTGTATTTTAAATGTGTGGATGCAAACTTTGTTTTAAAATGGGAACATAGAAAAGCACTGGGTTATGACTACTTAATACTACCCAGGTATCTGAGTTGTTAAGCATTACCAATGAAACATAATCCTCACACTTCTGGAACCAAGCTTGAAAAAGGATGTATGCTGCTTTTTCTTGAACCAGTTCAGGTGCCAGGGATTTTATGCAGCTCCACAATTTGTGGGAAATGTGCCTGCTCCGTAGTATTTTCTACAGCAATACCCGTAGGTTCAGGGTAACACTGGGCTTTAAATAAGGGTCTGCATACATTTGCGGCCGCTGCCGTTTAAAGATGGGGTTACACGCAACGCTTTGCATGTTTAGCGTGCAGAACAGTGGGAGTTGCTGACTAGTGGGCAAAAACTAAGTGTCAAAACCAGGGAAGACTAAGCATAAAGGCAGAGAATGCCGCCTTGATAATCCTAGCTCCATAAGGGCGCCATGTTACTTCTATTCCTGGAGCCAAATTTGAATAGGGTAATCTTTCATAAGCTGCCCTGAGAGCCTTTCGGGGCTATGAAGTGGGATAAACATTCTAAATGAAGATATGCTGCAATATGGGGCTGGGGGAGCAATCACACAAACTAGCAGATTCAGGATTAGGATCACCTTCAGGTGGTGGGGGTGGTGTTGAAATTGGGGGTTGAGAGGTTGGAGAAGAGACAGAAAGTTCTAGGTGGGGCTGCAGTGAAGGAAAATAATTGGTTTGAACACTTTTCCTCTGCTTAACTTCTCCCCTTCAGAAGCTTTTGCAAAGGGATTTAAATTAAGAAAACCAGATGTGGAAAAGGGTTAACCCCACTTCCCTAGTACAGTACCGCACCAGGCATTAAAAAGAAAAGAGAGCAGATCCCAATATTACTCAAATACATATGTACTTTGCGTGAAAAGTCTAGAAACTAGTTTCTGCTATGGAACTAAAATCCTTAGGATTACTGATACACAAACTAGGTTAAATCTAGATTTCTTTGTTTTTGTTTATTTTGAGCAGCTCACCATATGGCAAAGTACTATTAGGACAAAATAACAGCCAGGCTTTACTGTAGGGTGGTTGAACACTGAATGAGTGTGAATTATATGGAGGGGCAGATGGCAATAGCTTCTGCACAACCCAAATTAGGAAAAAGCACACAGGCAAAATTAACTTGGAACGCCAGTAACTCAAGGGCTTTTCTTAAAAAAAATAAAAATGTTTTGAAGAAATGCTTTTGCTAAATGTTGAAACACCAGACAAAATTGTTCTTTACTCTCATTAAGTACAGGTGACATAAATTCATATAGAAAGCGTTTACGTCCAGAAAGAGGTGGTTGCTTCATTTTGAGCCCATTTAATGGTTTTAGTTGAAACTCTGACCCCCTTCACTTTGTTCTCATGAAGCTGCAGTGTGGGGCTGTGTCTCTGGTCCCATTCTTAACAGCACACCTCTGCTTGGCTCCCCATTCCTCTTGCCTGCAGCAGGGAGGCCTCTATGTTGAGACTTCCCTGGATACTGGAAGTCTTAACAGTGTTCCAGGACCCAGGGAAGCCAACACCTGTCCAGATCTTTGTGCATAGGCTTACTTGCTTCAGATCTCCCCATGCATGGCAGAGGGAGCCATGTATTAGGGTGGGGCCAGAGATAAAGCCCCCCAGCCCTTCTCTACCCAGGTTGCTTCCTTGTGAGACTAATACAGTAAGAGAGCTTCTCTGGATTTTAAGTTATTTGCTGGACAAAGCAACTCTAATCCTATAGCTATAGCTAGGCAGTATGAGATAATTATGTAGCCAATGACATGCCAGCACTTCTTCTTTATGATGAATGAACAGAGGCACTAGCATCCCATCAGTGCTGACTAAGTCTTGTGGAGGGAACACCAAGTAAGTGAATATAAGTAGGTCGGTGCCTGACAGTAGCGCTTCTCAAATTGGGCCATGAAAAGGCAAACCAAAAAGCACCCAAAGTAAATTGCTTCCACACTTGTAAAAAGCAAATTTACATCAGCCTTGTATTTAAGCGCTCGCCTAGTAGCCACTAGCCAGGGATGCAGAACTTACGGTCCTCCAGATGCAGTTGAACTGTAACTCCCATCATCCTGGGCCACTGACCATGTCTGATACAGATGTTGAGAGTTGTAGTTCAGCAACATCTGGGGAGCCTCAGGTTTCCCACTCCTGCCATGGGCAATAAGGAATTGCATGCAGGTGAGGGAGCAAGCTAGTTCAGGAGAAATGGGGTGCTGATCTCTGTCTTCTTGGCAGAAAGAGGGCTGGGGGAAGAAAAGTCCCTGACTGCACCCTGACCTTTTATGGTTGTGTTTTGTATGTGGAACTCCCTGCCTCAAGAGCTCTGATTATCGTTCTTTGCACTGGTATTCTGCTTCCACTTGACAACTTTGCTTTCAACAAGCTCTCAATCCTGTTCCTAGATCAGCGTTAAGTACTTATTTACTGCCTGACATTTAAAATGTCCCCCCCATCCTTCTTTCAATACGGTTCAGTAGTTACTGTTATGCATTTTAGTATTTTAATGATGTAGAATATTGTTGGTTCTAATTCTGAGTACTTGCTGTGTTCTGTTGGCTGCTCCAAGTGCTGCCGTAAGGAGGGAAAACAGGAACAAAACTAAAGGAGGCTGTTGCAAGAGGGACAGAGGAGGTCTTATTCAAGTACTCTTAAAAGTGCTGTAAAAGTGAGGTGAGGTGTGCCTCCAGTAGGAGAGAAAATAAGGTTTGGAAAATACTGAAACAAGAGTTCATCTCTACATGCATATCCAGCTTCTACTGCCAGGTATATTGCTGGGTGAAGGACAAGCCCTTGTCTGTCTCACTTTTGGAAGGGCCAAATGCAGCCTATCTGCAGCGCAACTGAAGACGGCAGTGTAAGTGATACATAACCATCCACGGCATGAAGGTTTCACTGTTTGTTTTGCTTAGCCACTCCAGGATATAGTATTCTGCTGGGTAGTAGTATAGTGCAGCAATCTTTTAGATGAGTCAGGTCTCCCAAAGATTGACCTGCTACTTTTGGAATAATCCCACTGGAGGCTTAACAGCCATGTGACTTTTATTACAATCCTGCTTATTCTACATGACTGTATAATGTCTGGTTTTATTTCTGAGCTTCTACATGTCATGGTACAGTAAAAAGACTGTGACTGCCACTGGTGGTAGGAATCACTCCATTTTGTCAAGTTTTGATATTGACTAGTTTCTGAAGTTTACATCTCAGCCCTTACTTATTAACTCTTTTTGCTATATGAATGTTTCAGCACCCGATGCTGAAAAATGCATGGTACAGTGAGATAGACCCAGATCTATTATTCTGTGCTCAATAGCGGGTTCTGACATCTTCCTTTCCACTTTTGTCTGCAGCAGTGGTTCCCAACTGGTGGTCCGTGGACCGCAGGGGACCACATAACCCACCTAGGGGTCTGTGGCACCATCCACATAACAAAAACTACCATACAGGTATCAAAAATTTCAAAAGTAGGGGTCTGCAGTACTTAGCTAATTGGGAACCACTGACTTATACTGTATCTCACCCTTTGGTGATAAACCCACCCTGCTTTTTCCACTTCGAACTTTCCATTTCCTCCCAATCAAACTCCCAGAAGATTTTCACATCACCTCCCTCAAATTTCAGTGGCCACACCCCAAGTCAATTTCACATTCATCCCAGCAGAATGAACACTGCTGTCTTCCCAAGTACCTCAACTAGAAACCAATACTATTCCTGGAGCACACAAGAGGAGGGGAAAGGGGAAAGCCTTGCTAAACTATAAAAGCTAGCAAAACAAAAATTAACTCCACAAGAAAGGTCAGAAGTCACAGCAGATGCCTGGCCTTAAAACCCAGGTGAGGGACCTATAACCCCTACAGATGTTGATGGTATCCAACTTCCATCAGGTCCAAACAGCATGGCTGATAGACTGAGAAGATGGGAGTTGTAGTCCAGCAACATCTGGAGGTTCCCCACCCCTGCCTTAAAATTTCTGGCAAAGGCTGTGAATAAATATGTTGTTCTATAAGCAGAGAACCCATTAGATGTGCAAATAAAGGCAAAATAGATAGAAGTCCTTATGAATTTATTTACACAATTATTAAAGTACACAAATACAGTGGTAATACAAATGAGGTGTTCCGAGATAACTTGATACCAGTACACAGGTTTAGAGACATTCTAACTATATTTTCAGTAGGTGATGGTGGGATTTAACTATAATGGAAGGGCGCAGACTGCCCACAACCAAGTACAAGTCTAGAAATTTGCATCAGTCAACTTTTTAAGTATAGTACAGCAATTGAAGGTTCCAGATATATATAGAGAAGAAGAGGCTGCCTTTATAAGTCTCTAACATTACATCATTTGACCACAAGTATTTACAAAGAAAGCACACAGAAGTGTAGAACTGTACAAAATGGAAGTGCACATGCCTAAAGAACCAACATCCACAGTAACCAAGTGATATAGTTATGCAAAATTCTCCATGGACCAACATTTAAAAACATTCCCATTGCACTTCCCCAATTGTGGGTTGCATCAAATCAAGACTTTTAAAATACAAATAAGCACTTGGTTAATGTTCTAACATACCGGTAGCTAAAGGAAAGCGACAAGATTGTTCATATCCACAAAACTAAAAAGGAACTGGCAAAGCTTTAAAACAATAAAAAGTTTTTGCAAATTAAGAGCAAAATAAAACCATGGAGTTCTATTAGCCACCAAGTTTCCAAGGAAGCATGAATCTCACATTTGTTGATTAAAAAGTAGTAACACAACATATCTATGTATTGCATCTTCATTCCCAAGGTGGGACTGGTGGGACTTTGAGTGGTATTTGGTATGATTCACATGCCTTCTACTTTCCCAGATTACAGTGGGATAAATATATTGCTCATGAAAACAAAGGTTCTTCCATATTTATAGCTGGCACACTCATTTGCTAAGATAAGTGTTTTGGCCATTACTTAAGTATATCATCAGCTGAAGGCCAGTTGTTCCAGACTTGCACACTTTAATATTAAAGAATTCAACAAGCTTGAATGTTCTCTTGGCATCTCGCAGCAGGAACATTTTGTTTATAGCTCGGAGCCTTGGCATACTGCAGCAAGCTCTAAGCACTTGTCGTTCTCCGCGTATTCAAGAGAAGCACACCTACTACAACGCTGCTCACACCGCAGTGACAGCATTCAGATTTTATTGGCATCTGTACCAAAAACCAAGCAGAAATCATGGATCCTGTCACTCACATGGAACCCTGCTCTAGGAATACATTTTACATTCACTTAATAAAACCTTCCTGAACAGGTTATTTTAGAGCTTTGACTTTTCTTCTTCAGAGTCTATGAAGTGATCTTATCACCTCTACTGGGTTTGGCTACTTCTCTTTAAAATTATCTTCTGCTCTTTCTTGGACAGTACTAGAGACGAATAAACATTGGAATAAAAATATGTTTATGCTGCAGGGTGACTGAGCTTTAAAAAAACCCTGGAAGAACAAGACAGCCAAAAGCAAAGATAATAAAAATGTATTAAAAAAAATATTGAGAATACTCCTCTGTAGAATGGGACCATACAAAAGTAAACAGTGTAAAATAAAAGCAGACTGTTCAAATTCATTTACACATTCCCTGCCTGACTTAAGTTTACAAGAAGTTTCAAGTCTTGTTTTTATTTTGTTTTAAACTTCAGGATTGTTCACATTTCTACATAGGTTCCAAATCAGACAAAAACGAGATTGATTTTTTGTTTTTACAGAGAGTTAAGCCAAGAATCTTAGCAAAATGAATACAAAACTTTCTTAAACCAAGTAAAAGATTCATAGTTACAGTAGAACAATAAAAAGGGGGGAAAGGCTGCCGCCTGTGGAGGGAGAACTGAAATGGCTATTAAATAACAGGCGGTTAATGCTGTAAACCGTCTCTTCCTTTTCCAGCTGTGTTGCTAGAGTTCACATAAGGTTATCAGGTTTCTGGCCAAAGCCTCTTGTAGTGGCAACTGCTGGATTCTGTCCATGTTCCTGCGAGTATCTTTAAGTAGCAAGGAGAGATCCAGTTGTGTTATTTCTTCTGCTCTAGTTTGGGGTAGTTTTGCTAGTAAAAGCCATTGGTAACAGGAGATCAGCCATGCATTATCTGCCCCTCAATGGCAACATTTCACCGATGCACAGCAGACTGGAGAATACTGGTCGTCGCCAGAGCAGGAATCTATTGAAGCCAAGGAACAGGGTGTCAATATCAGCCCACACCTACTGAAACGGCATAAAAACTGATCCATTAAAGTCTTCTTGGCCAATACAACTGAGCAGATGCATTCACTTCAGAAGGATGAAATGAGTGTGCACAAATCTACGTCCTGACAGAATCACCGTTACACCCAACAGGCGGCACCCATGAAGTGAATGGCATTTTCCTTTTGCGTAAAGGCTAAGGCAACAAAGGCACCTCATGAACAAGGAGAAATAGTATGAAGAACGAGGAAAGAAGCACATGCTGGCAAAAAAGACCGGATGACTTGGGTAAGCTCTTGAATCAGTAATGAAACCCAAATCAAGAGATAGGGTGATAAATGCAAGTGTTATATAAAAGAAATCCAACTTTTTAGCAGCAACACTGTATTGAATATGTTCTACAAGATCCTTTCCATAGCATATGCCAGTATTAAGCAAGGCCCCTGTGAACTCTGCAATCAGAAATTTGCGCCCAACCTGGCAGTGTAGATTGTCAATCACAACCAGAATGCTGAAAGTGATAAGGATTAAGTGAATTCTAGGATCTAGAAGTCATTGTCAGTCTTAGTTTGTGGAGGCTTCAGCACACTGCATACCTGAACGATGGAACAATTTCTAAAGAATTGCCCCAACACTTTCATCAGCCATTGAGGTACCTACAAATTCTCTGAAAGTCCTCTGGCTTTTCGGTTCAAAATGAAAACTGAATGAAATTTGCCTCAGTCTCTTCCCTTCAAATATACGTGTGTTGGATGGGAAACCACTGTCCGCCTTTTTTTTTTAAAAAAAACAACACACCAAACTATTATGCACTCTGCAAGTTATGGGGACAGTGCAAAAGGAAGTCCCTTCCTTTACAACCACAAAATAAATTTCAGTGGCAAAGGAATAAAACCTCTGCCAACCTAGGTGGATTTGGAAAACAGCTTGCACAAATCTGATGGTGAGAAGAACAGTTTCAAAGGATCCATCCATACTTCGTTCAAGCCTTGTGGAAGCAATCCTAAATTCAATATTACAGCAGCCAAAATTAAGCTACTCAGCTCTGTGTAATGTTTGGACTGACAACAAATAGCCTGTTTACATAGTTTTGACCCTTGGAAGAATTGGGACTATTCTTTTGATGCACAGTTCATAGGGACCTGTTATTAAGTCAAACTGCAGCAGCGGTGATGTTTTGACATGCAACAAGAGGTTAATCATTACAGACAAAGACCTTGATAGTGGACTGGATTCTACAGTTCTTCACTCAGAGGCCATTTTTAGTTGCTAAAATGTTGATCTTTGCTGCCTGACCCATTTCAATTCCCTGCCGCCACCGCCACCGCCGCCACCACCACCACCACCACGTGAAGTGGGGTAAGCTAGCTGAAAAATTCCCACAGAGTACAAAGTACAGGCACTCTACATCTCTGCTGTGGTCCTGCCTTTGTTTTAACACACTCTCAAGACAAGCAGAAGGAAGCATCCCGTTAGGAGGACCCAGTGTGAACTCTTCATTCAAGGTGGTTCAGAAGAGAATCCTCTCGCTCAGTCGAAAATATGAACAGCTGGATTATCCAGATGATCTGACCCATGTGGATAATCAGTTTGCTAATGTAATTAACAAAGTAAAGGGCTATGGAATCAAATGAACACAAAAGCAGCAGGGAGAAGAGAAATAAGGTAGTGAGAGATTAGTGTAATGTGGAGTTATAACAATGGCGGGGAGAGGGAGAGCGCCCAATAATAGGATCTAAGCAACAAGAATTCAGTCTGACCGAAAAGCAAAAGGAACAGCCTCTACAGGTTGGCAACAAGCTACAGATTGTCTACACACACACACACACACACACACACACACACACACACACACACTTCATTTTGCTCTGCTGAAGCTCCTTCTATCGTCAAGACAAAAAGATCAATCAATGGATAAGCTTTAGAACTGCTGCTCTCACAGGCATCCATTCATTTTCTATCCATGCAACCATTTAGAAGTCCCCTGTAAAGAGTCTAGAGGCACAGTTTCATCTTCATTGTCAGTTTGAAAATGTTTTTTTAATCTTTGGCTGCTTGTGGGAAAGGGACGAGAGTAAAAGGATGCATTAATGCTCTGTTCTAATCATACTTAAATTAGGCAATTAAAAGACAATATTAGCCAAACTTTTCACAGTACTGGATACTGGTGTGTGATTGAGTTTTATTGCTCTATCCAGTTTTAAGTTATTTTAAGGTTTATAGCTGTGAAAATGTTTGATCCGATTTCTGCTAAGATACAAGGAGTCTGTGAGTGATAAAAAACCTTTCATTTATATCCTCCTCAGGGAAATGGACTTGCTGAAAGTGCTGGAAGGCACGTTATTTAAAGTTCTAGTTCTGCAACAACACTTCTTGCAGACTCTCAACTATTTAAAAAAGACTCACATGTTTTGTTGCAATAGGGTACTATAATTAACTTTAAATTTGCTCAGGAATGCAGGTCTTATATAAGACACAACAGTCAATTCTAACTTTTAATAGCAAACATGTACGGTAATAAACTTGTGATTAGCAGAACTAAGGCCTCCTTCAGATGTGGCATTTCTCCTATACCTGGTACAATTCCAAATTGGTTAAGATTCAATGGCATGGTTCATAAATCAAGGCAAGCCAAAGACAGTAAGCTTATGGAGGCTGCAAATTTGAGGACTCCCAGAGAACAGCTAGCAGCTGCTCATCTTCTCCCAAATCTTGTGTACCCCTACATCAGATTTTTTAAATTATTGTCTGTTTGGCTGTACGTCACTTTGGGCTGCCCTGGACAAGATCAAGTCACTAACAAATTTAATAAATAAAAATAAATTAATAAAATGCTAAGCCAAAGTTTGGCTGAGCATGTCAGCCAAGCTCAGGCTGGTCGACAAGTTCTTTTTCGCTAACCATGAGTTGTACGGGATTTTCTTGGCCAAAGTTCATAGTTATAGTAAGGAGAAGGCTTAAGCACAAGTCCAGGTTTAGATGATGCACTGAGCTAACACTTAGCTTAGAAGCAGAAGCCTGCATATTTGAGTAGTCCTGGTAAGTCACTGCTTGGTTTACAGACATATACACCAGGCTAGTGAATTAGCAGAAAAAAACAGAAGGCTAAACAAGGCATGTACTCTGTCCTTTACTGGGAGATGATTTCCAAGCGAGAAAAAAATGCCACATGAAGGACCTTAAGTATTCCAGTACCACACTGTAGGTTACACTGCAAATATACCATCTGGTCTATCGACCGTTATGGAGCAATTCTAATGAAGTACTATAATTTTTCAGGCGGGGGGGGGGAATAGTTTTAATTAATTTGAAGCACACCTACTACTAAGGTTATCTGCAAGGTAGAAGGAAATAAAGTGCTGAAAGACATGAAAAGCCACCCAATTTGATGTCCCCGCAGGAGTGAATCCAAACCCACCCGCCAAGCTGGTGTCTCGTGAGAATGGACTCACCCAGTGCTGCTTTCCAACGAGAAGGAGACGAGCAGCTACTTGCCATGGTGTTCGAAAGGAATGCTATTCTGAGGTGGGGGGAAAAGACAGCCATTTGTAACAATTCCACTGCCCAATATATAATCCCCAACTATGATTCTAACTGGAGCTGCTCTGAATTTGGAATGGTTCTTGATTCAGAGGCCTCGCAGACACTGATTCTTCAGCGATTTGAAAGCCCCTACAAAGCTGACAACTTCCTGACTTTAAGGAATGTGTTTTCAACAACTAGTGGTTTAAAGAAAGGCTGCTTCGGCAGCAGGTGGCAACCAACAGTTTTTGGAGGTGCTATTTGTTCCAGTAACTCTCAGCTCAAAAGCATCACCATCATGTTAACTGTTTATCGCCAGCACTGGCCACTGATTCAAAAAACATTTTCCTGTGTAACAGCGACTACTCTGCACAGTATTTCAAAACTCTTTGCAACGGAAGAGAACCCTCATCTCATTAGCACTAAAGTGTGTACCAGCTCAATCTGAAGCCAGCCTTCAGGCTGTGATCCCCAAACATGCATATGGGCACAACTTTGAGAGTTAAAGCAGCAGGCCTCTTACACTCTCTCCATGACAGCACACAACTTAGATCTTGCAGGCTTACTAACATTACAGATCCACCACATCTGTGTTTGTAACACTGGCAATTCAAAAGAATCTCATATTCTCAGGGAAACAGGTTTGATGTACAATACATTTCTAAAGCTAATAAATGCCAAGTTTTTCATTCAATCTGGTCAAGTAGAGTTAGTAGGGATCACAGCTTCCTGATTCAAGTCTATCCCCCCCCAATGGTTCTCAATGCCCCCTTTCCTTTATGCACTGAGCAGTTAACACATGTTCACACTTATACATACACCAACACTTAGCAGCTGGAGGTGGAGCTTATCTATGTAAAAAAAAGTGGGGCGAGGGGAGAGAAAGGCCCTCTTACTTTGGGGGCAATCACTGCAACATCAGAAGAAACATTCAGTTTAAGCCTTAAATGCCCTCTACCCATCTCCAAGTATGTAAAGCTAAATTCAGCAAAATTGCAGCAAAAGTTTTTATTGCAGTCTAAGCCATCTAGAAGTGAGAGGGTCAACTGTTTATTCATAGAAGGCACATCAGCACTTCTCATCCTTCAGAAGATGGCCAAGCTTGAAAGACATCGCATTCTTCATAAATGAGTTTGAAAAAGGCACTATGCCATTCAGGTAGCAAAAAGGAAATCTGTGTACATGATAATCAAGAACGTGACCAATTTTGTTTTCTAACCAAAACAAAGATGCCCCTGCATCTTTCCCATGGTAATGGAAAAGGACAACCAGAATTTCCAAAAGAACAGAACCTCTGAACATGTTTGGGAAAACTTGTGTTTAAAACAATAAGAGAGAAAGATTAGAACACACCTGATGAATCAAATGTTACATCATTTAATTAAAGGCCCGCTTTTACAGAAGAATTTGAAGTAAAAGGAATGGCTAAGGGAAGACCTCCAAAAACCACTACCTATATAGCAGCATTACATGTGCATAATGAGCAAATAAAGTTCATTGATTAAGATAAAGCAATACTGAGGATATGGATCAATTCACGGAACCGTCAGCTGAAATTCCCTTAGGAACAAGGGGCCATTAGGCCACGTGCACTACCACCACATGTGCTACGATATGCTATGGCATGCAGATTTACAGCTGCAACTGTTCCATCTATGGTAGTGTGCATGCACAAATACAGAATCATATCATGAGTATGATGGGGAGTGTCCCTGCAGCTTCACTACACACAAAACTGCTGGCCAGCAATTCATTAAAACAGACTTTAGGCCAAGAGTGAGAAGAATAATTTCATTAAAACAGCCTTTAGCCCACGAGTGAGAATCTAATTTCATGCAGGAAGGGAGAAAAGATAGACAGGTGGTTGGGAAGCCAAGAGAGATGAAGCAATGGAGGGTAGAGAAGCCCTAGGTAAGCAATTCGTTCAGACCACTAGCCAAAGAGGGAAAATTGTCAAGAAGGGGCAAGGAGAAGAGAAGCTGAAATGGAGAGCCATGGAGGAGAGGAAGCCATCTAAAGCTATCAGTTCAAACCTTTGGCAACAGTGATCTGTCCTTCTCCAGCCAGCCTGCTAATGCGAGAGAAAAGTAGGTGGCCTGTTCACTTTTGGCTTTGGCCTTGTCCACTGCCATCATGTTGCCCACCTCCAGATTAATCAGAAGGGAATGTGGCCAGTTATTCAACAACAACAAAAGGGAATAGGGCCCACCCCCTGCACATTAGATAATAGGCCTATGAATCCAAGTATGTGTCAAGACTATTCTCCAGAGGGAGCAGTCCTCTTTTTGTATTTTCTCAAAAGGCAGAGCCTCCGTAGTCCATTTTTTGTTGAAGTGATAAACTTGTGTGTGGGTGTGGGTTGTACCTCTTCAGATCACGAATGGGGGCTGACATTAACAAAATAGTCCTTCATACAAGAGATTCACTTCATTTGTAGAAGTAGGTCAGGGAAAAGGCTAGGACCCTTCCACCAAACATCTAGTTTTCCATGTGGAAAGATTTGAGAGGTTTGTGTACTGAGTAACATTTGGTCATCAGTGCCCCCAACTGTAGTCTGGAGGTATGCATATGATTGAGGTGGGGTTTTCTTGCCAACCAGAATGCCAACCATTTTCAGATTTAGACATACCTTGTGTATTTTTTGTTCCAAGAAACCCTGCTCCATTTCCAATATTCTCTTCCCAACCACTATGATTTTGAAGGTGGAAAAACTGATTGCACTTCTGCATTGCAGCCTGGCTTTCCTTCTATTCATCCTCTAGGGAAGGCTTTTGCCCACCCTACTTTATGACTCTCTAACTTTAGCAACCAGCATGAACCACAACATTAGTCTTTCCATTTGATCTCTTATATGGCCACTAAGTATGGAATCGTGTCACTTGGCCCACAACCACCTACCATACCAATTGGAAGGAATTTTTGGCAGAGGCCAAAGCATGAATCTGGTCAATGTAAAGGACCTAGAAGTTTAGCAGTTTTATTTAATACTGTACAGTAGAATTCAAACAATTTGAGAAGAAAATTGTCCCTCTTAAATCACTTCTCTGATCTTTATTAACTCTTCTTTCTTCACCATCTTCTGCCTTTTGTCTCATTTGCTCTTCCTTCTGCCTTTCTTTCTCTGCAGCAACTTCAAATTCTCAGCTCCCCGCAGGCTCCACATACAACCCATCCCCTGGTGTACCTGCTAGAGTGGTCACCAAGGAAATAGTTAATGTTGACCATAAGATATCATTACTGGGATTTTATGCTGACAGATAAAATATTACTGGGGTCCCAGATAAGAATTCACATAATTTAATCATGTTTGAGATACTTCGGAGCTGTGGAAGAGGCTGTTGTGCTTGGATTGGAACTATGAAATATATATATATATATGTCTCATGGCAACATAAGCATACCTACTGCAAGAATTGTGATTTGTTAGGAAAGCAGGGTCTTCATGACCAAGGGAAACTCTCTAAAAGTGGTAGCAAAGAAATTAGTACTAAAGTGGAAATCTTCAAAGGAAAGAAGACAGCAAGACCTTTAATCTTTCAGTGTGTCAGCACAGAGATTTGCAGAAAGGGACATCACACATTTGTATACTGTAGTTCTGTTAAGGGACTAGCCAACCTGTGTTTTGTTGCTGCTAAACCTCTACACCACAATGCTGAACTCCCCGCCCCCACAGGCTACCATGAACAGCACTAAAGGATAGCATGGGGAAAGCAGTTCAAGCCAGTAACCAGGAAGGATGCATAGGCAGACAACTGATGTAAAATTACTGGCAGAGAGCCAGAAGAATAGCCAGTTTTCTGCTGATAGAAGCACACCAGTGTTACAGTGGCAAAGGAAGTGTGGGCTGGTACCATTTGCTACTTAGCAGGGGCAACTCACTCACCCCAGGAAAGTGGCAAATTTCAAAAGCGCAGCCAATTTCATTGAAGAAACAACTGCACTACACTCCGTACATTTTCATTTCCAAACTCAAAAGCCTCAAGTTTGGCTAGAAGGATATTTTTGAAACAGTATTTAAAAGCTATTGTGATAGACCAATCTCTTTTCATTCAGGAAGTGCTGGATTCCATACTCTTAATCTTCATTCTCTTCTGCAAGAGTCTGAATAGAAAATGTAGGTCACAGAAATTTCATACATTTGTGACTTAGCAAAGAGGGTCATTTGTAATTGCATGAAGTACGCAGTGTAATGCTCCACTGCATTACAATCACCATTTTGTGAAGCACCTTGCTCAGTTTTTGGGGAAAAAAATAGTTGCACATTACAGATTATTCAAACAATTTATGAAATACATGCCCTTTGCTAGGAAGAATGAGGTACACGCGAGAGGGCTCATATACCAAGATGCTTCATTTTGTAGCAGACAGGGATCATATACCAAGGAACATCAGTGCCATCAGACTAATCATCCTTCGAAGTTTTTATAGTCAGTGGAAGCTAACATGATCTACTACAGAAACTGGGAGTGGATCCTTTTTGGTTTGAATTCCACTGTTTAACCCACAACTACTTCTTACATAGCAGGGACGCAGGTGGCGCTGTGGGTTAAACCACAGAGCCTAGGACTTGCTGATCAGAAGGTCAGCGGATTAAATCCCCGCAATGGGGTGAGCTCCCGTTGCTCGGTCCCTGCTCCTGTCAACCTAGCAGTTCGAAAGCACGTCAAAGTGCAAGTAGATAAATAGGTACTGCTCTGGCGGGAAGATAAACAGCGTTTCCATGCGCTGCTCTGGTTCGCCAGAAGTGGCTTAGTCATGCTGGCCACATGACCCGGAAGCTGTACGCCAGCTCCCTCGGTCAATAAAGCGAGATGAGTGCTGCAACCCCAGAGTCATCCACGACTGGACCTAATGGTCAGGGGTCCCTTTACCTTTTTACTTCTTACATATATGGAGAAGTAGCACCCCGTTGTCCAGTTAAGTACAAGGAAGGGCAATGGCAGCAAAGCAGCTGGAGAGGGCTACAGCTAGTAGAAGGGAATTTACCTTAATCAGTTTGGAATTTATCTACTCGGATTTTCACTTTGGGGATTCTCAACCTTTAATGAGCCAGGTTTCCAAGATACTTATATTTACAAGATGAACCAACTGAAGTTTTAGTCTCGTTTGGCTCATAACCTGTCAGGTGTTTTTGGAACGAGGTCCTGAGAACAGAATGAGCAGTCGTCTCATCCTGAAATACTGTGAATATGTTTAAAGTATGTTTCTGAATCAGTTGTTAAGCTTTTAAATAAACTATTTTACTTTAAACAAGTAAACAAAAAAGTGAACAATCTGCACTAAATTCATGAGCTGGTAGAACTATTACACACTCATGAAAGATTTGAAGGGGATGGAGGGTTGGTCTATTGACACATTTTTTGTAATTGGTCCTAGGATCTCTGCTGGAGCAGTACAGAAATATTTCAAACTACTTTTTTCCCATTTAACACAGCCAAGGCAAACTTCACAGTTCCACACCCATTTTTTATAAGGTAGTCATTTCAGATGAAAATGACCAATTAAATGTGCAATGCAAACCATCATCACAAACAGAGAGCTAGGAAAGAGACACCCTGATCTAGACAAGACTTCTTGGACGTTTACTGCCTTCTAAGTTCAATGATCAAAAACAACAAGATTTGCAGATATTAGATGCAATTCATTCTGCTTTTCAATGGCCCTGATGTAAAGGAAAGCAAGGAACTACACTTCAGAGTCTAAAAGTGCTTTATTCCAGGTCATTTAAGTTGTTAAAATACGCACTTTCTTCCTCTTCCTTCGAGGTCTGCTGGAGCTTGGCTTTACAGATGGAAGATAAAAGAGATAGTCTCAAAACTCCAAAAGGTTTATTTTTCCTTCTTCAAAATTATCAAGTCTGCAATACACCCACAGGACACACTCATTTAAATCCTAGAGAGAAACATCTTCCCCAGCTCCATCCCAGCATGCAATGTCAGGATCTTAGAGTAGGGATCAAGGAGATCTTATCCACTGTGAATCTGGCCAGTGTATATTGAATGAAGGGGGAAATATGCTTTATACACCTCTTATTCATTTCCTGGAGTAGACATTTGTTGGATATTAACAAGAGGAAAAAGAGATTCAGAGACTCATTCAAAAAGCTATCATCTGTTTTGCCTAAGACTGGAGGTAGCATTCAAATCAAGCAAAAGTATGGCGTTAAAAATGTATTTATAATCAGTATGATAAAGAATGCCTATTAGGTACAGACTCTAGGCTTCCAGAAAATCTTACTTGTGTTGTTTAAGGACTGGATCTTTCATTTTGAAGCCTCAGTATATAGTATAATAAACTTTAATCACTTTATTGCGAACACTAGTGATGGGCGACAAAATCTGTGCTCCTATGGAGTTGAAACTTGAAATTCCATTTATTCTACATTAAAGACTGTCTTCCCAAAAGGCTTTTGCTCTTTGTATCAAATACTATTTAGCATTTGAGGAATTGTGATGGTTCTGAGCTAGAGTCAAACTACATATCTTTAGCAGTAACTACTGGTCATAGGCAAAAGTTTATGATGGTTTTGATATAACAAAAGCAAAAAAACCAGAAGTTTTATTTACTTTTGTGAAGTAAACAAAGAACAATTCTATGCATCTTTACTCAAAAACCAAGTCCCAATGTGGTCAATAGAACTCACTATAGCCATGATGTAAAACAATCTCACTTTTTTCTTACTGCAACAGTTAATCCAAACTAACCATAATCAACACATTTCCTCCTTTATACTTTTAACGAAAAAACTTTTAACCCTCAATTATCTTTCCAACAAACAGGCACCACTGGTTTGAGGGTTTTCTATTTTTAAAGCTACTAAAAGCTCCTGTGTCATCTGCTGCCCTTGTCTAACATTTGTGACTGTTTGAGTTTTGATGCTTGGTGCTCTAAACACCAACTGCAACATCCACATTTATGTCCTGTTCAGCTGTAGAACCTTTTGCTCCTTTAGCATTTCTTCAACTGACACAAAGTCAAAGATCAATTTGCCAATGCCTTCAAATGGCTCTTCTCCTGATCTGGCCTTCCCAAAATTCTAGTGTGTTCTCTGGTTCTCATACATACACCCTTCTCTTAGAATCAAACCTGAACAATATCACTGTTCAGAAATTCACAACTGGTTTTTTAGCTACTATTTTGGAATGAGAAAGCCTAGAGTCCCCTGCTGTGGCTTTCATGAGACAAAGCTTCATTTTGTAAAGTACTGTAGGACTTGCATGAAATCCAAGCCTTGTTTGGTTGTGTGGCACACATATTGTGAGGGAATCTACAATGGAGTAAGAAACTGGAATGTTTCAAGCTACACATGTTAGTGAATATCCTCTCTTCAGGCACCAGACAAACATTTTCCTTCTGTTTGGAAACAAACAAAAAAATGACCAACAAAATGGAGTCAATTGTCATTCCACTGCACAACCATGCAGGATATGCATTTATCTTCCAAAAATACTCTTTCTTTTATACAACATTAATTTACACTTACAGCCTGTTATGTGAGCTGTGCTGTAATTCAACTGAAATACTCTGAACATATGCCACAGGTTATTAAAATAAACCAGTAATGCATGCTGTAGGCAATTCGTTACAATCTGCAATTAGCTGTCCCATGGTCAAGAAGGTTGCTTACTGCAGTCAGGTACAGACTCATTCACAACAACTAGTCTAGTTTAGCTCCATACTTTCAACAAGGATGCATGCCCAGGGCTAATTTGGAAATCATTTTTTACTTCTAGCTTTAGTAAATTCTACAAGAAAAGAAAATCAAAGTAGTATGAATAGTACCATCACCTAACAAAGTAATACAAAGAATGCAAGACAGATCATTCCTCTTTCAACCTCGTATTTCACAGGCATAACAATTTCAGTGCTACAGTAGCTTTAAGCACACTCCTCTTATACCGGATATGATTACAGATGGTCACTTATACCAGACAGAAGCTGGTAGCTATTTTCCATAAATGGCAATTTATTTGAAAATACAGCTCAAGCCATGTCAAAATTGCCAAATGGGTGCAACTTTGCAACTAGACACTACAGAACAAATGACTGATGACTAAGGCTACAATTTACATTGCCCATGTGTAATATTGGACAAATTGAGTCTGTACTAAGGATAAAAGGAGAGC
Source organism: Podarcis liolepis (assembly GCF_965112155.1). Lineage (NCBI taxonomy): Eukaryota > Metazoa > Chordata > Lepidosauria > Squamata > Lacertidae > Podarcis > Podarcis liolepis. Next base: position 32,224,974 of record NC_139555.1, read on the forward strand.
ACTTATTGATCCTTCTTCGGCATGAAATGTAACAAGTAATAGCTTTGATTCATTTGCACAAGGCTTCTGAGATCTGCAGTGTTTAGAAGAAAACATGACATTTAAGTCAGTTGATGATTCACATAGTATAGTAAAAGTCACTGATATTTCCATGGCTGTTAAAAGTCTGTATCCTGCAAATACACAAATATCCAAAAAGGCATTAAACAAGGGAGGTATCCAGCCCTCAATTTTAATAACCTATACAACACCCTCCTTCACACTTAAACTTCAAGGTCAGAAAGCTAAGGACTTCACAAGTAGCAGTTCTTCAGCTAATTCAGATCAACTAAGAGAATGGCATGTCTAAACATAATTGTGAGATGATCTATCCTACTCAAAGAGTATTTTTACTCTGATCTTGTCAAAGGACATTACTGAGCTCCTAGTCTTTTCCCCATAAAAAAAATCAGAACTGTTTTGTACCTGTGAGGTTGACATGCGTGAGGTATCTTGTCGGCCTGTTAAATCAGACGAGGAGATATTGACAGGGGCCCCACGATGCAATCGCATACTCACTTTCCGTTCTCTCTCCATTCCAGACACTGGCCGAGGAGATGTGTTTGCTGACCAAAAAAAAAAAAAAAAACTATTGCAATAAAGGGAAGCCGACAGAGGCATCACTTTATAAGCACCTTCATAATGTCAGAACTATTAAACCCATAAGGCACTCAGTCCCCTTTGAAGCCTAACTAGGGAGAGGCTTGTAAGTCAAGAAATTAATGTTATAAAATACTGTTCTTAAATGTTGAGGGTTGGATTCAAAGATAACCATGCCAAAACGGACTAGCAGAAGAAGAGTTTCCTACCCCCCAACCCCCTAAAAGCCTTGAGGTGTTGAATGGAGGCAAGAGGAAGAAGTGATTAACTAGAAGGCAGCCCACCTCAAGGCATTCTTTGGCTTACCTGTATGTGAAGTTGGGGTAAGAGGGGTTGGTGGAGCTACATCTTGTGTCCCCCTCAGCCTTCCAGAGGCAGTGGAAGGTAAGCCACGAACTGCAGGATTTCGTGTGTGTCTCAGTCTTTCTTCTCTCTCTCTTCGTTCACGCTCAGCATCTTCGACTGCACGGCTTGCACCCTGCAAGAACATGTAATTTGGCATTATACCAACATTTGGAATCAATTAGTTAAAAACCTGTATTCAGTGTTGAGAGTAGTTGCAGTGTCAATGCTACGCTGCTGAGCTTATCTGGACCACTGAAAGACAGTCAGCAGGGAAAAGCAGACCCTGGGTCCAAATCAGACACAGACTCAGAAGGTAGCAGGTTATTCTCTCAGCCCCGTACCTATTTTTAAAAAGGGAAATGAATGGTGGTCGCAATATTTTTTAAATTTTTAACAGGATTTAGTTCTTTATATTAAAAAAATACTTATTTGCCACAATTTCATACAATATTACCTACTAAGAGCAGACAAAATCTGCTCTTCCAGCATGGAACATATCCATGATGCCAGAGGATGTGGAACTTGCAATTGCTAAGAAGATACAAAGAAAACACCCGGGTACCTATAGTTTTTGTCCAAAATAGCTCAAAGTTGGAAAATACATTTGTTCAAAGCTGTTGCACAACACTTCTATGACTACACTAAAAACAAAAGAACAGTGGTAGCATCAGACAATATTTTTAAAGAAAGGCAATCCTGACGTCTTTCTTCTTATACAGCAGCAAAGAATAGGGGATTTATGTTGATGATTCTTGGAAATCAGTCACAAATATTCAGCCTGGTAGCTACCCAAAGTAGAGAGGAGAAATATCAGGTGCTGGTTTACTTGGCAGATACCTCCAGTATTGGAAGTGCATGCATCTGAATATCAGGTGCTGGGGAGAGTGCTGTTGTGCTTAAAGCTGGTTACTGTGAGAAAATTACACTTCTTTTATTCTTGGCTTTGTCAGCAGGAAGAAAGTATTTTAGCTCCACTGAATCCAATGCTATCCTCAATGTACTGCACAATCTCCATATAGACCAAATGCTTAACAATTTGCTTGATCAAACAAACAAAAACCATACTACAGAGATCACTATCCATCTTGCATTCTTATTAGCAAAAGGTGTGAAGCAAAGCGACAATTTCCCCGAAACCCATGTGTTGTAGTTCTGAAATGACTGTAATCACTGTTAAATAAAACAACAAAACCAAGTGTGGAATGAACACCAGCAAGTTATCACCTAACACGTTTTGCCTTTTGCTGATGTCTGCATAATATTTACTAATGTTACAATAGAATTAGAGAGGGAAATGCAACAGCTGAAGCAGAAAGTGTGAAATTGGACTGGAAATCAATGATTCAGAAACAAAATGGATTATGGGAGACTTCATAACACTGGTCCTAAGCGGCTAACTAATTATTCTGAAGGCCAGTTTAGGGTGCTTTGCTGCCACATCTAAAGCCCCAAGGGACCTGGAGGCCAAATACCTGAAGGAACACTTCCTTCTCTATCAGCCTACCAGGTCATTAACATCTTCAGCGGAGGTCACATTTGTGCTTCCATCACCAAGTGAAGGATAGGGGGTTGTGGTGCATAAGGCCTTCTTGGTGGTGGTTCCTCACCTATGGGATGACTTCCTCCCTGCTGACACACATATTGCACCAATATTATCTGCTGAGTCGACAAGTGAAGACACAGCTCTTTGCCCAGGCTTTTGAGAGGGGGTTAGGCACACTTTTGGAAACTGCAAAAAGGCAGGCAGAATAGGGAATTCTTAACAGAATAAAGTAATTACCTGATGATGAACTATCCCACTGAAAAGATACCCCTATGATCTATGGTGCGAATGATGTACAAAATATTTCTTCATTATCATGAAGAAATGTGACTGCACATGACTATAACAGATCGATATAGGCCCGCTTTGGTTCCAAGAACTGGTGTACAAGTCACACCACATGGTCTTCTAGCAAGGCTTCTGCCTCAGAGTGGATTTTCAGGGATCAAAATGCCTTGGCAAACCTAAAATGCACTGAACTGATCCAAAGACAGTTTTTTTCCTTTTGGTCTGTAATGTAAACATGCTCCAGACAGAACAGAATGGTGGGACATCAACTTGTATCACATTTCAGAAGAATGACTAACACTGAGATACAGATATTCAATAGCGTCTATTAGGGAAGGACGAAAGATGGATGCAAGTCACAAAGAATGGCATACTGAATTTCAGGAATATGAAATGCATATGCCGATTACTGTGCAACATCTCATACACACAGAGTTCTTTATATTTAAAAAACATAGTTAATTTTATTTTAATCATATATGTGTGTGTAAATCAGAAACCATGCAGAGATTCACCTTAGCTCTTTATTCAAGTACCCGAGAGAGTGGTCTCTGACCCCATGAGAGTCAGAGAGTCCTCTGCCGACATGTAGACTTCAAAAGATTTTTATGCATAGTCACATGAAGTACAGGGTTCACTTCCTTAAAATTAAATGGAAGGTACAAGCAAAAGTTTCAACATGTTTCAATTTTTTCTAAAAGAAACTGTTTACCCTGCGTAGCGATACTTCCCTATTCTAGGCAGCTTGTGGTTACATGTGAAAGCAAAACATTGCAAATGCTTGTTCTAGTAGCTAAGCGGTGAGCTTTACCATTTTTTCTGTACCCTGCTTCTCAACCAGGTCAGAGTCTATCATGTTTTAATCCTAAATCCCCAACCAAACTTATAGATTTCTCTAACAATGCATGCACATACACATAGATATACAGACCCAACATCCAAATAGTGTTTTGTTAATAAAAACTAGAAAAGGTAGCAAGGTTTTTGCTTTTGGAAGAAACAAGAAACACTTTGGAAATCCAGCTAGAGCCACTGTCACAAGCATACAATATTTCTGCTTTCTTGTCTGTCTTGCTATAAATACAGAATGTCAGGCTTTTTTCTGTTTTAAAGTAGGATCTCTTGCTAATCAAAAATCTAAACAAAATGTGAGCAACTGAAAGCCTGCAAATGCAGTACAAATTTATGTCTTCTCTTTGGGTATGCAACTTCTATCTTTGGAAGTACCATTGCCAATTACAAAGCCTTCCAAAGTTTTTGCTACAAGGTAAGTGACCGCAAGCTGACCACCAAAGTAATGCAGTTATATCATAAATTTTAATGTCATTCTACAGCCATCTTACAGCTTTACAACACCCAGAGAACCCATTTGGTCCCCCAGAGTGATTATGGTAAATGTGCACAACCTCTTACAGCTGGGCAAAGAATGAGACAACATCAGATCATCAGCTTTGATTATTTACAATTGGATACATTGCAAGCTGCCACTCATATACATAGATCCCCAGTCTTCAAGGATTTACAGGGGAACCCCAAGCCTGTTTACTACAAAGCAAATCGCACTGTTTCAATGTGACTTACTCCTACCTGAGTGCTCACAGATTTGCAGTTTGATACTTTAACCACTAGTCCTGTTATAAAGCTAAAACTGGTTTCAGTTTCATTGCTTGTAACAGTTCACACCAAACTGCCTTTTGCTACAAACATGAACAAGCACTGTGAAATATATTATTTCACCTCCAGCACTCAATGTCAGATATCAAGCTCTCACTCTCAGTTTTTCACAATTAAAAAAAATAAGTTAGTAAGTACTGACTACTTACAAATTTCAGCATGTTCCAGTCAAATACATAGTCATAGGAGAAGCCTTGTCTGTGGAAGAGGTTTCTGAATAATTGCCTTAGATATGAATAATCCGGTTTGTCATCAAAACGCAACGAGCGGCAAAAATTCAGGTACGTAGCAAATTCAGCTGAAAAGAAATGAGAAACCCTGATGATATTATCGTAAAGTTAGTGCAAACAACAATATCCAGCACATTCATCAGCTCGTCTGCTTTCCAAAGTATTGGCTCAATGCTTCTCATAGTAACTAAGGTGACAGAACCGTGAACTGCTTTTCCCATATGTAATCAGGAAATGATATGCTTTTTTTCACATGCAGCACAATCCTTCATGACTGTCAATGTATCACCATCAGGGAAATTACTAGGCTACAACGGCAGAGGCAACCTGCAGAGGAGTGTAGAGAGCCCTATTCTAGTCCACAGTGGTATAAACAATAGAAAGATTAAGTATGGTACAAAGTTTAGCAGGTTGCTGAACTAGGATCTGGCAGATCAGGGTTAAAATCCCTATTCAAGCTATGAAGCTGTGTGACTTTGGGCCAGTCACTGTCTCTCAGTCAAAGCTGTCTCACAAGGTTGCTGTGAGGATTAAAAGAACACAATCATGTATGCCACCTGAGTTCCTTGGAGGAAAAGTGCAATATAACTGTAATTCATAAATGCAATAAAACAAAACAAAGAGATATATATTTCTTTTTAAAGAAATAAAATGCAGCCCCTCCCTTTTTAGCAATGACTGGTATCTTATGCACTGCGAGTGCACATGTGCTAACTGAACATGTAACTCGTTTGTTCATCATGGTAAGCTGCTCATTGAATACCAAACATTGTAGACAAGAGAAAAATCCATACATATACAGCACCTTGGAAAGAGGGGAGCACTAAAAAAGGGGGGTTTTGAAGTTGTTTACAAAGCAGCCAAACAACATACCTTCATTTAACTATTAAATGAAATTTTAACCAAATAACAAGGAAGAGTTAATACATACAAATAAGAGCTAGAATAATTTCTAAGATAGAGAGGTAACAGAAAATGTAACATCAAGTTAATGTAAGTTCCACTGAAGAGTTAGCTTTGAACTCAATACTGAAGACATCTATTTCAGAGAATAAACTTACAAGGGTATCCTTTACACAAAACCTCAATGGGTGTGGACATTTTCTTTTCACTGATGCGTTCATATTTCTGTCTTTTTGTAGCTGCCTTCAATCCCTGCCAGGGGAGGGAGCCCAGGTTAAAATACATGAGTACATAGCCCAAGGACTCCAAGTCATCTCTGCGAGATTGTTCTACAAGGAGTAGAAGAGTGGAGCCATTAGGTTCTATCATCTGGTGAAATGGTTCAAATATGCTTAAAGCAAAAATTACACAACAAAGATCTTACCTGCAAGAAAAACATTGTTAAATAGTTAATTTCAACCTTGCCAATAAAATCAGTATGGAAAAATGGTTTACTCTTGCAATTATCCAACAATTATTCCTAAAGAATCCCATACTGGAAACTGTTCAAATGGCCATATAGGTCCATACCACAACAGAAATACAGAATCATTCACCCACAACACTTGCAGATCAACCAGGGTTTTATAGCTTCAAGCGTAAAGGCAACCATTATTTAGTTGCTTCTGGCTCCTTCCTGCCCCAAATCCTCTGAATTGAAGAGAGAAGGTGGATCTTATTTCATATTGCTTGAAACTTTTACAGTCTCTGAATGCTGCTCTTGCCATGCTAGTGTGAGGAGACCTCTCCCCCCATCATCCCCTGAAATTCATGGAGAACTCTGGGGGAGGGGTGCAAAGACATCTGTGGAGCCCTGCAATCAACCAAGGCAATCCAAGCCACAGTGCCAAGAAGAGACATACTGCAGAAAGCTGCTAACGATGATTCACACCACTGAGCCAAGTTGCAAGCTTAGCCACAATTTCTTGACACAGGCTGCAGTGAAAGACACAGTGTTCTCCAACCCATATCTCTCAGGACTATAATCTTCTTTATGGTAAAGTTCTTTGTTGTTGTGCCATTGGAAACAGCTTCTAGCAAGGCAAGTTTTATGTCTGCATGCAAGTGGAGGCAAACAGAAACAAAACAAATCCTGAGATAACTTTTACAAGCTTGACCTGAAGGGAAATTTCTTCTCAATCCCATATATGGTAGTCTGACCCCAAGAAAAAATCTAACAAGCTATCCCAATGGAAGTTTATTGGATGAAACACTCCCAACATCTTGTTTGAGGCTGTCACATGCATTAGAGAGCATGATCATTTGATTTGTTTCACTGATGCACTTACAGGCAATTCTAACAACATCTATTCAGAAATAAGTCCTACTGGATTCAACAGGGCTCACTCCCAGATCAAAGCCCCCTCTTTTCAATGGTAGCCGGAACAATTTATTTTATCCAGATGTCTTATTGTATGAACACTCCTACAACAATAACCAAAATAATCTGCTACCAGCTCACCAATTCCAAGATGAGTGTTGATAGAGGCATAGCGGGCAGTTCCTGTTAAATTTTTATTTTCACGATATGGAATGTGCTGGTGCGTTCGAGCATCCCGATATTTCTTGGCCAGCCCAAAATCTATGATGTAGACAAGATTGCCCTTCTTGCCTAATCCCATCAGGAAGTTGTCAGGCTTTACATCTCGGTGGATGAAGTTCTTCGAATGAATGTATTCTATTCGGCTAATCTAATTGCAGAAAGACATAATTTCAGAATTACAGCATATAAAACCTTTCAAAAACAACCAGCTGCTCCTTTATCTTGGGCTTTAATATTAAAATCCTACTTTGATAACGTTTAAGCTTAAAAGCCATTTGCTTGCTTTATTATGCCTGAATATTTATTCTACTTAACTCCCTTTTTAAAATACCACAAGCCAGTTTAACTTGTTTCTAACTGTGCAACTGTACACATGACAACTAGGAAATAAGTCTAATTAAGATCAATAGGATTTACTGCCAGGTACGTGTGTATAAGATTGCAGCCTAAGTGGCTTTCCTCCTGGGTCTTTTGATGAAGCAAGAATTAATGTCTTAACTGGATCTCACTTTGGGCACTGACAGGGTGACATCCCCCCCACAAAAAGAGCTGTGTAGGGATCCTGAGGGACATCTAGTCCAACACCCTGCAATGCAGAAATCTCAACTAGAGCTTACATGACAGATGACCATCCAACATCTGCTTAAAAACCTCCAAGGATCTTCAACTAGGTAAGACTGAGTTTTGGCTCTAAAGATTTTGCTGTAACAGCAGTACTACTACATTAGACCAATAGTTGCCTCCAAGGCTGAAGCCGGAGAGCCTTGGCATAGTGCCAACAATGAGCCCTCACTATATCTACTTCCAATCAGGTCATGGCCCAATCCTACCTATAGACCTACAAAATCAGTAAGGCAAGACAATATACTCTGAGTAACTTCAAAATGGCAGGTGACCACTGAGGGTGAAAGGTAAGCTTGGCTCCTATTTAAAAGCAGAAACACCGTGTACTGCTGAAAAATATTGGTGGGTCCAGCAGGGAAGATGGTGAATGGTGCTGCGGCTGGTCCAGGGAGGGGCTCTCTTCCAAGCCCCTGGGAGCCTCAGCCAGTGCCCAAACTGTGTGACTACTGACCCTGGCGTCATCTAGCACCATTGCTATATCATTTCAGTGCCACTTGCTTGCATAAAGCATGGTTTCCAGGTGCTTCAAATGGTAGCAGTACACATAACTGGAATATTTATGGTCCTGCTGTTTTACTTCAACCTTTCTGAACCTAAGGGTTTAAAAATGGACACACATACAGACATCCTAATATCCATTAGTGAAGGTATTATTCATGGACATATTTAGTTCTTATTGTCTTCTATGTCTGTGCAGAAGTACAAACCAAGAATGTCTTCACACTTATTTTGGAAGAACAATTCACAAGTTGATTTATATAACATTTTCAGGAAGTTATGTATTATGCATAAACTGGCCAATTTTTTGTGGCAGCAAAGTTTTAAATACATATAGGCTCAGATTCTGCAACTTGATCCAAACATAAAGTTGAAGAATCTGTAAAACTTGATGTGTTGACTGTTGTTACCCCTTGAGGGAAAGATTAGCTTTTAAAATAATTGCAAACCCTCATGTCAAGAGATAGATAAGGAATGTAGCCTAACACACTAGAAACGGGTGAATGCTTTAGAATCCAGCCCAACAGCCACTAACTACACAGCCTCTCTTTGCAACCCTGAGAACAATCCATTTTGGAAAAAGTATGTATTTTAAAGAAGCACAAGCATGTTTCCCACTGCAGCTAAATTGGTCTGATTCACACTGGCAAAAATAACTTTAAAAGCATTATTTGTACTGGACACATTTTATTTTCTGGTATATGAAGAGAATAGCTTAAGTGGTAGGCTTTCTACCTGCCCTCTGAAAGAAAGGAGTCCCAAATTTTGTTCCATATAAGACAATTATTTATAGAATGCAGAGAGGATTTAAGGAAGCCCTCCTACCCAATAATCAAGACATGCAAAGATTTTAATACCATTTGGTCAGCAAGTAAAAGGACTGTCTTGAGGCTGAATTTTCTTGAACAGAAGTTAAAGAGATCTTCAAGGCTTGGTCCCAACAACTCCATCACCATTACATTGTAGTCACCTTCAGCACCGCACCATTTGATTGTGGGAATGCCCACTAGAAAAAAGGGGGAAAATTACTATAGTATTTTGTGAAAACAGAAGGTATCTGCACAAGATATGTATGACACACCCACAGATTATTATCTAAATTACAGCACATTTTTCTTCCTGAAAAATGTATGCATTTGGGGGGGAGGAGATGGGGGAAGAGACTGGAACTGGAGGAAGGTCCTGGGACACCTTGTATAGATGTGCTTCCAATGGGATGTGATCTTCTCCTTCTATCTAAGTACAAGTACTCCCTATTAAGAAGCCAAAAGGGAGGGAAAGACCATTGTTGTGCTATGAATCCTAACTATCAGGCGTCAAATTAGTCTACAGTAGCTATGACTACTCAGAATTCAACAAATATTTTATAGTATATTTGTATATGACATTTTAAATCTGTGCTGTTTAACCTGGGCTCAGAAATTATGAGGTTCCCTTGGTTACAGCTTCAGAAGATTCCCCCCAAATAAGTTCTGAGAGTTGCTCAATTCTTTCACCACTACCTGCATTCCCCACTCTGACTGATATTACTATGTCATAATTCTAGGTAATTAAAGCTAGAAGATCAGAATAAAGAACACTTTAAACAAGAGATGGGTAACCTCTGACCCTCCAGGTGTTGTTGGACTCCAAGTTGCATCAGCTCTGGCTACCAAGGTGATTGGCAGGAGATAATGAGAGATGTAGTCCAGAAACATTGATTTCCCACCCCTACTTTAAAATAATCTGAATCATGCAAGCAGCTGGCTCAGTGGTTACCAGCACAGAACGGAACTGTGCCAGGTCTGCATTTGGCTTCTCTCTCCAGCACTGCAAGATTGTATGAGTAAGAACACATATATTTATGCATCATCTAGAGCAGTGTTTCCCAACCGGTGTTCCGCGGCACACTAGTGTGCCGTGAGATGTTGCCTGGTGTGCCGCGAGATGTTGCCTGGAGGGAGGCGGGCGAGGGCGTTTGCTTCCCGGAGGACTTGTGGGAAGCCGCCCCTTCCCTGGGCGACGCGCCGCCTCGCGACTCCGGAGTCAGTCCCGAGGGCTCTCGGAGGGACTCGCGAGCGACGGCGCGGCGACTCCGGGGCGCGCTCAGCCGGGCCGCCGCGCGCCCCCGCGCAGCCCCTGCTGCAGCTGCCCGGCGTGGAGCGCGACGCGGAGCCGGCCGGGCTTGGAGGCGCCCAGGTAGGGCCGAGCCGGGCGGGGGCGGGGAGGTCTCGGTCTGCTGCGGGCGCAGGAGGGTGAGCGGGAGAGGGGGAGCCGTCGGGTCTCCTGGAAGGAAGCAAGGCGGCGGCTGAGGGGGATGCAGCCCCGTCCCCAGCAACAGGCGCTCCTCGAAGTGAGGCCACAAGTCGGGGCTCGGACAGGGCCTGGAAGCAGCGGCTCCGGCTCTTGGGAGCGGAGAAGGGGACTTCGAAAGCGGCCTGGAGGAGAAAAGCCCCGATGCAGCGAGAGCGGGGAGCGTGCTGCCTTGTCCAGGCCTCCTCGCTTTGTGCCGTCCGCTGCCGGGAGCAGGACACGGGGGCTCCTCGTTCGCATGCTTTCCCGGGTGATTGGTGAGGGTTAGGGTTAGGGTCCCTCAGTCCCTCGCTTTGCTGCCTCCTCCCCCCCCCACCCCCAAAGCTTGGAGGTTCCCCGGCAAGGGGGAGGGAAAAAAATTGAAAGTTACACTTTCGTGCGTCCCTCCCGGCGTGACGCTGCGCGCTGACGTCACGGGGCTGTAATGGTGGTGTGCCTCGAGATTTTTTTCATCAAACAAGTGTGCCTTTGCCCAAAAAAGGTTGGGAAACACTGATCTAGAGTAACACAATGCAGAACTGTAATAATATCTGCTGAACCCCATCTCCAGAGTATATTTGCCTAACTTGGGGAAGGCACATTCAGGTACTCTGCAATGGACAATGCTACTCATCCGAAATGAGTAGCAAATTACAAGACTTGCAAGAACTATGCCCATGTAGTTAACTGTTGTCAGTTAACAGATCCACACTCAAGGTTATAGCAAAACAAATGTAATAATTTTTGTGCCTCTGAAACTATAAAAAGCAGTTTGCAATTACTGAGAAAAAGTATAGGTCCAAACAAGAAAGCTTCTCACGAAGTTCAAGAGTGAAATGGTATCTTGCCTATATGGTATCACATGCAAAGACCATGCCTTTAAGTAAAAGGATCTGCCCAGTTTTAAGATTGTCAAACCAGGATTGACACTACTGTCAGAACATAATTTCAATAATATATATATCTCATTTGTGTGATTGAAAACCTCTCATGTTCATGATCTACAGTTCAAGAGTTCATTTCTTTTAACATTACAACTCAGAAATATGTCACAGATAAACAACAACTTGATTTGCATTTAAGTAATGAGCAGACAGGTTGAGGTAGTGTTGGTAATCCACGGGCTCAGAGGGTAACTCTTAGTGAAGCAATTGTTTGTCAGCCTCACAACCCCCTGTGTAAACAAGAGCCTACCTTATTAGAACATTGAGAATGAAGACTAAAACTGAAGTCCCACCCATACTTACTTAGGATTAAAGACTCAATGAACTCAGTGCTACTCTTATTTCTAAGAAAGCACATTTAGGATTCTACTGCTGTAGCTCCCTAATGCATGGCAGGAAGGTAACCATGAAATCACTTGGGCACATATGCAGTGCTATCTGCCTTCTTCAGTTTATAGCTAGAACATTAGTACCCATATGACTTATCAGCACAGATAATTTTTACCTCCACCCTGCATCATTTTGTAAATTTTGCTTTCTATATGGAGTTGAGGATGTTTGGTTTTCACACATTCCAATTTGATGGCAACCTCTTCTCCAGCAGCAATGTCAGTCCCTAAAGGAGAGAAGAAAACACAACTTCAAAATCCAAGACTATCAAACATGAACTAACCAAAGAAATTGCTTATACACCCTGGCAATGTGTGTAACAGTTGCTGGCATCACAAGGTAGTTGTACGGAATAACCAAGAAGGGGGGTGAACCATGCAAGCCTTGGAGAAAAAGGTGGAGATGTCAGTCGCCAACCTGGCATCTAGAGATCTCCACGTGGTTGCAATTGTACCCACATCAGGAGCAAAATGCGCCAGGTGCCTAGCTAATTTCTAACACTGCATGTGCATTCCCCTCATGCTTTTGAACTGATATAACTTGCATTGGTAGTGTCACCTATACATTACAGGCAGCCCTGTTTACACATGTTCAATATGTGTATGACCCAGAAATGTCAGTGAAATATCTCTAAAAGGGTGGAACACGGGCAGGGCAGAGGTGGAATGGTGTGTTTGCAGGCTTTTTCAATGGGTTTTAATTATACACAATTTCACTGATGCATGCGGTGCCCGGGAACATAACCCACGCGTAAACAGGATACAATCTAGGCAAACTTAAGCCCATTTAAGTCTTAGTGATTTCACAGTGGGTTGTATCCAAGGGTGTCTGCAAGTGAGCAGAACAGATTTCCTCTTGTGCAACTGGACTTTTCTTTTCTCCCTCCTGCAGTTCCCATGCCATATACCCTCAAAAACTGCTTTGGAGGTTTGGGGGAGTCTCCAGAGAAACCTAGGGTGTGCACAGGTGGCTGCAGGGGGGAAAGATAAGAAGATGAAGTCCTGTCCACAAGCCCATTCACACATTAGCTCTTCATCAAAATCAATGGGACATTAGGGCTCTAAAATGATGGTTAAGATTCTACATTCATCTGTTGTATGCAAAAGCAATTCCTTAATTTGCAAACAATAATTTCAATAGGTTTCTTATTACTCAATTTCTCAGTATCCACTAAGTTGTGTTTTGTAATGCAGCATGTACTACAGTATCATGAGCACCTGCAGATTATGTCCTATTAAATATACACAAGTCAAAGGGAATTTATTTATTTCATAAAATTTATACACCGCTTGATTGTAAAAAACCTCAAAGTGGTTTACAAAAGATAAAATAGTAAAATCAAGGAAATTTCACAACCATACTTAAAAACATATAAAAGTTAAAATGCTAAAGCAGACTGAAATTACCTCAACTTTCTAAGCATCAGGGTAGGCTTGTTTAAACAAAAACATTTTTAGCAGGTACCAAAAAGAGTACAGTGAAGGCACCTGCTTGATCTCAATAGGCAGGGAATTCCAAAGTGTAGGCTGCCACACTAAACAATCACATTCTTACATGAAAAATGTTGATGTATGTTTTTAGCTTATAGTTGATTTTATCTTTCAAATGTTTTATAGAGCTGTTTTTACTGATAATGTTATTGTTTTATTCCCTTTGTAAACTACTTTGAGGTTTTTTGTTAACAATTAAGTGGTACACATAAATTTTATGAAATAAATAGACAAGCATGGTAGGGCTGTAATTAACAAAGAAAAAATAGTCTACTTTCAGTCTCATCTAAGTCTGGGAGCAGACGAAATGCAAGAGGAGAGAGAACATACGAATCTAAGGCATGCCTTTAAGCTGATAAGGACATTCCACACTCGTGAACAGGCAGGCCCACTTGCATACAAGACACAGGAAATGTCAATGACAAGCGACGGATTGCACACAGCACAATGACTTCTCCAGGTTCACGTCTTGATTTAGCTGAGCCTTCTGGTTTAAAACACTGTCTCCCCTTTCTATACATGATTTTATTTGGAAGGCTCTTGCATGTAGCACCAGTGTTTCACATACAGACTACATTATACACATAATGATTTTGGCTAAGAGAGAGAGGTTAATATCTGAGGTAACAAGGGATTAACTTTTTTTAACCAGAATGAATGCAACAGTAGTGTTACAATATACAACTTGGTTTTAGGTACAGTCATACCTCGTTACGTTTGCTTCATGTTACATTCTTTCAGGTTACGTCCTGCAGCGACCCGGAAGTACCGGAAAGGGTTACTTCTGGGTTTCGCCACTTGCGCATGCACACAAGCGCCAAATCGCGCCGCGCACCTGCACAGATACGGCGCTTCAGGTTGTGCTCTTTTCATGTTGTGAACGGGCCTCCGGAATGGATCGCATTCGCAACCAGATGTACCACTGTATATGAAGACTGTGACATGGTGTGCACACACATTGTGCATGCATGCACTCTCTCACTCAGGGGGTCGTCTTTAACATGTCCCATATTAAGCCTTCTATACTGTACTTATATAGGGGAGAACTAGGAAGAAGTATGCTGCTTAAAAGGGTCAAGCCATTTTACTGCATATTATCTTTAGAACAGTACATAAAATATTAACTCCACTAAGCAAAAACCACAGGCCATAAGCAATTTGTTCTTTATTCACTTAAGAAGGGGCTCAGCTGCAACCATGCACAGTTAGGTACAGATTCCTGAGCAAGGAAGCTTCTCTTAGGTAAGCACATTTTCTGCCAAAAAAAGTTTCTAGTGACTGGGCAACATTTCACAATTCTTAAGAAAACAGAAGCTGGCTAAAGGTCAAATTCTGGGATAAGTATCATGTCTATGTAAGATATATTTCACCAAATGAAGTTGTTAGCTATGTTTTCAAATTAATGCACAATACTAATTTGCCATGGGACTCACAGCTTCTGCTACAATAGGAGGAGTTGGGATCTTCCTGACTAAGAAGTGGCAAAAACTACTTCTGTTGTAAAAGGAATCCACACCAATGAAAAACCAAAAACCTCAAGATCTTCCTATCAGACATTAACATTTATTTTATGACTAGCAGAAGCTGAGAAACCCCTACATCTCCTATCTAGAGACAGAACTTTGCACTGGATTATCTGGAATACCTACTTACAGCCTCAAACCAAGTAACAAAGGCCAACTGACCTCTACAACATATACAAAGAAATAACAGCATTGGTCTTGCTGATGCAGCAGAGTAACACTGATAGTGTGAGCTATACTTCCATACATTAAAAAGCTGTTCCAGAAGAACTCAACTCAAGGATTCCTAGGATCTACTTTTCAATACAATATGGAAGTTGTTACAGAGCAAAGATGACTATTCACCAAAGCTATTAGGCAATATCCAACTGTTGTGTTCTGCTTGTGCAACAGATTCCCCCTTCCTCTCTTCTCTGAAGTCTCCTGGGTGACCCCCAACCCAAAATCTGTTCTGGAGGGTTAGGGACCTCTCCACAAACTGAGAAGATTGGAAGGCATGAGTGACAGCAGAACAGCTAAGAGCAAGTCCCATCATTCCATGGGTGCAACAATGGATCTTGTGTTGGGAAGATTTTGTAACATACCAATACTCTAAGTGAGCACAAATGTTTCTTCAGTATAGCTTAATTGTATTGTACCTACAAGGGCTGCTTTCGAAATCATTGGTGAGAGGGCAAGGTATCTATCTATCTTTTAAATACATAAAGGAGTATGGGAAATATTCTTACAAGAGACCAATGCTTAACTATGGTTTAACACAACTGACCAACGTGCTCGTGTTCACTGCTCAGGCGTCCCTGCTTCATTTTTCACATGTTCCTTGCTACAACAAGCTACAAGCCTTGGACTGTTGTGCTGCCTATACCTGGGCTCAAAGTTTGTTTCCCCCAAACAAACCATGAGTAGTAAGGTAAGAATAAACCTCTTATAATTTGTTCGGAGAGAAACAAACCACAATATCTGGTCTGAATATACAAGTGAAAGCTTGTGCCTTATTGCTCCCAGAGCAGTATGGCCAACAGCAAGGGACGAACAAAGCAGGAAGCTTTGATCAGCAGGCACCCACTACTAATTTGCAATAAACTGTGGTTAAACATTAAATATGCTTTATTGCGACGTGGAAACCAGTTCACTTATAGGCATCAAAGACTTCACTGTGTTAGGGGAAAGTCCCAGAATTAGACATTTGGGCAGATTTTCTCTTTCTTTCAAGGATTACAATGGTTAAACATTTAACCATCTTCAGTGCTTTGTTTTAAGCTACTCTCTGTTGTTTCACAAGTATGACAATTTAAAGACTCATTATTTGGATGCTGATATTCTAACGAATTGCATACACATGGCCAAAATATGTATGTGCTTAATACCTATTTGACACACCATCTTTATATATAGGCTACAGATGCCTGCAGCCTCTCTTGTACATAATTCTCAAAATGAAAATAATCAAATAGGTAGCTCCTCCTCACATAAACTAGAAACATCTGCCTGATATTTGACAGCCAGATGGACTATGTTATTAAGAACAAGACTAAAACAACTCTTCTGATTATATACAAAGTTTCCTAACCTGCACAACGACTTTAACTACTGCTCCCATAGGTGGAGCTGCCACAGCACGACCTTTCTCCTTCTGGGGCCGCACCCTTACATATAGCTCCAAAATAACTGCTGTACTTCATAACTCTCAGATAGCTAATGATCCTGTAGTGTAGAGAAATACCTTAAAACTGTTCTCAAGTAGCTTTATCAGTAGGCCAAAACCAACACCAAGGATGGTGACACTAAGATTCTAGAAAACTGCATTCCCACAATCTTTGAAAACAGATGTCCAGTTTTAGAGTACAATGATTCAAAACTAAAGTGCTAGTTGTTCTCATCTGCCCCCCCAACAGTGAAGAACAAAGAAGTACACAAGTTATTTAATGTTATTAACACATCCATATTCTAAAGGCCAGCATGCACTGAAGCAGATTTCAAGAGGGTGGGGACCCTCTCAATTAACAAGAATTAAGAAGGCTTCACAACTGGTCTCGCTGCTCCTGACATGCATAAATTAGTGTATTTTTAAACGCAGGAGCTCAGACTTGGATTGACTTACACCCTTGTATAGATAGCAGCATGCACAGTCAGCAATCCCATTACAGCCACTCAATGCATACTGCAATGCATAGGCATATGCCTTTGCAGGATTGAACCATTAACTATTTGCCAGCATCAGTTTCATCTATCAGATTTTTTTTCCTGGCTTACCTTTGCATAAAGCCTATGAATTTGAAAGGTGACACCTAGACTAGCTTACAACATACAAAATGCAGGAGAAAATCCACATCATCCCTCAGGGTCTATTAAAGATTTATTACCAAAGATGTAAGTTAGCAGGCCTCTGGCTCAGGTTCACAGTTACACTGCCATCAAAATTAGGGGACTAAGCTGAAAATAACCAGGTGTGTCTTAGTTCCAGAAAGCAGCGCAAAACCTGTAATTTCTCCCCATGTGACAATTCAGCTAAAAGCTATAGCAGACATGACAAGTGACAAAAGGAGAAGAGTTACTCTGCAAAAAATAACCTAAACTTGGGCAATTATCTCTTTCAAACCAGGCTACTTCCTAGAAGCCTCACAGTAAACAACTCCATCTGAGTATTATTCATTTTTCTTCACCGACAGCTGGTGCATTTCCAAACCTCATACTTCACTGTCAGAACCCTTCGGCCCAGAAACATGTAGTCAGGAATTTTTTCCCACCCCAGCTTAGAAGCCAAATAAAAGAAGTGGGGAAGAAAGGGGGGGGGAGAGAGAGAGAGAGAGAGAGGAGAGAAAGGAGACAAGAGCGATTTGCCCAAGGTCACAAAGGAAGTAACTGGGCACTACTGGGGCTCTCCCAGTCCTCATTTCCCCCCGTGTCGAGCCATGGCTAACTGTAAACACGGTTGCTCTGAAGTCAGTCTCCCTGCAATACCCAGGTCTTCCTTCCGAGTAAACCCTGACTGTAACTGCGGTGGTTGAGCAGGCGAGGGACACGACGGTTTTACTTCCCGCTACGGGGCTTGATGCGCTTCTTGGGCGTTCCTCTGTCACCTCACGGGAAAGCAGAGTCCGCTTGGGGTGGGGGGGCCGCGACCTGAAGGCCCCACCAGAGCGCCAGAGGCAAAGCGACCCCCGACCTCGCTTCTCCAAAGACAGCCGCTTCCCTCAGGCCGTCGTCGCGCCCCCCCTTCCCCAACCCCCTCTCGGTTCATGCCAGAGCGGCGCCCCCTCACCGAGGTAAATGTCCCCGAAGGAGCCGCTCCCGATCTTCCGGCCAAGCCGGTACCGGTTCCCGACTCTCAACTCCATCGAGGCGGCTCGGCAGGACCCGGACCCAGTCGCGAGGGACCCTGACTCAGAGCAGGGCGACGCCAGAGACCATCGCGGCCCTTAGCCCCGCCTCTCGACGCCGGAGGGATTCGGGGGCGACAGCGCACCCCGGGTGGGGAGGATGGACGCAGATTCCCCGAGACCCGGATCCTCCCTCAGCGCAGCTAAGCCCCAGCCGCCATATTATGTGACCTCACTTCCTTGGCAACAGGGGGCGGAGCTTTGCGACGGAGGAGCATCCTCTTCTGAGGGAAAGCTGGGTCAGGGGGACCAGATTGTGAGGCCGCGCGCGCGAGCGAGAAAGGGATGGGGAGGGAGAGGGGCCGCGTCTCCATGGTAACCGCTGGGCGCTGGAACCTGGGCGCGGGGCTTCCCCTCGGCTCATTGGCCGCTTTCGCCCCGCGGTAGGGTTTGGACTTGGCCCCACCCGTGAGAACCGAGGCAGCTGCCACCCCATAACCAGGGCTCCGCTCACGGGCGGGTCCAGCAGCAGCTGGCTGCGCCCTAGTATTGTCAGAGATAATTGGGCTTATTCACACAAACTTTTCTATAGGCTTCTGAGGCTGGAATAGCACGAAGCATGGTTGCAATACCGTCACGTAACCCCATAAAAAGATGGTGCCAAAGCACATGCTGGGGTTTGTCAACCCTCAAGATCTGAAACGGTTTCCAATTGATTCATGGATGGCAGTGTCCTTTCTTGAGGCGGGGCGGCTGGCAGTGAGAGAACTTACGGAAATGTCATGAAATCATAAGGATGAAGGTGGTTCAAGGAAGGCTATTCTTGAGATGTAAAGCTGTTTCTTATCGTTTCCCCACTTCAATTTGGGATTTGAGCTCAGGATTTGCACCCTCCCCCAGGATGTGGCTGAAAAACAGGTTTCATATTTGGGCTGAGTTGTCTTTAATATGGGCCGTTTCATCTGGGAGAAGTGAATTCATGAATTCACTTCGTATTCATTTTATAGTGTTCTTACTCAAAGGCATGAATAGGAGGAGCCACGATGCATATGTTTTACACTGGATGTTTTGCAGCTGATAAGCATCAGTCTGACTTAATTATGGTGTTTGGTGTAACGTGAAGAAACAAACCTTAACTTTGCTCTTTTATATCTAACTTGAGCTCTTTGGATTGCCAAGGTTAAGAATGTATTCATCAGTCTGCTTTGTGTAGTCCACAAAATTGTGTGCCCTAACAGATTTGTCTCTTGAGGTGCCACTAGACTCTTTAGTTTCTTATGAAAGTTGACATTCAACATCATTCATTTAATACAAGATGACATCATTTTAGGTTCTCTTTAGAATGGACATAGTGAAAATATGTGGATCCAGAATTTTGGGAAGTCTTAGTGGACACTTTTTATATATAAAATGCCGAAATGTATTTATAACCATAGTGTGTTAGGCACAGTACTTGATTCCTACTCTTTAAGATGGTAGGAAGAAGAAAACTGTGTGTTATCACTTTACACATAAAACATTAGAAAAGTAAAGTACTTTATTTACCAATGAGTCTGAAAAGTGCTGGTCAGAGTCTTAAATGATCTGAGGCATGAGTATCTAAAGGAGGATCCCCCCAAAAAACATTTCATAGTTAACCCATATTATGAAAGGTTGTTGTCAAGATAAAAATACTGCAATAAATTGTTTTATCCAAGAACCACTATTTGAAATCACTAGCACTGTGTCTTTCAGTTAAGGTGTGGTATGTAGGGCAGTGTGGGAGAATTATGAACATATTTTGCATTGTCTGACTTCCATAGCGATTGGTTTGGGAAAGTCAAATGATGGGGGTAAAGTGACCAGATATACTATTTGATATACAGTGTTTTTAAAGTGCTGGTTTGTCTTTCAAATGCTTTAAAATGAAAGCAAACGATAAGAAATTAAGTATCCACCAGTGACCACTTGGGGTCAGTATTACACTACTGTTATTGAGCTTGAAACTAGATGCCTTCCAATGCCCACTTGGTGCAAAATATTCCCACAGCTCTGATTAAACTCAAGGTTATGTAACCCATGAAGGAGAGAAAGTAGTCAAATATGTAAGATTCTAGTACTCGGAGGTATGCTACTTCTAAAGACAGAAGTCCCTCTTAGTTACCATATGTAACAGGCACTACTAGACCTATTCCCAATGAAGACGTCCAACTTAGCAGCTCTAGCAGCACTTCCATAAGCATGCACTGTGAAATGGTATTTACCTTCTTCCCACCATTCAAACATGTAACCCACCCATTTAGGTACATTTCATCAAAAACCAAGTGCTTCAGACTATTGAGGGTGGGTGGATTACATGTTTGAATGTTCAGTTTTAGTGCATTCTTTAAGGCTGTCCTACATAATTTCTCTGCATGTGTGGATTAGCCCCTACTTTCATGCAATATGTTCTCTTAAATAACACTTGTGATGTTATGGAGAAATATTAGAGACGAGTTTCTGCCAAGTTATTCAAAAAGCTATGTATTGCTACAAATGCACATACATATAAATACATCAAGGCAATGAAGAAAAGTTAATCCACTTTCTTAAAGTCACAGGGTACACCATCTGTAGAGAGAAGAGTATGAAGAGCAAGTCAGCAAATGTTCAAGAAAAAGGCTGCATCCTCCAAAAAGCCAATTAATGCATAAGAATATGAACAGTTATATTAGCAAGGATTTAAGCAATGAATAGCACTAGACTATGGAGCTGTGAGTTAAACCACTGAGCCTGGGGCTTGCCGATCAGAAGGTCGGCAGTTCGAATCCCCGTGATGGGGTGAGCTCCCATTGCTCGGTCCCTGCTCCTGCCAACCTAGCAGTTCGAAAGCACGTCAAGTGCAAGTAGATAAATAGGTACCGCTCTGGCGGGAAGGTAAACAATGTTTCCGTGCGTTGCTCTGGTTCACCAGAAGCGGCTTGGTCATGCTGGCGACATGACCCAGAAGCTGTACGCCAGCTCCCTTCACCAGTAAAGTGAGATGAGACCCGCAACCCCAGAGTCGTCCGTGACTGGACCTAACTGTCAGGGGTCCCTTTACCTAGCACTGGACTAAATGTCCAGTGAAACCAAGTAAGATTTACATTTGTTTTAATTTTTATCGTTAATTGTAAACTGTGATTTCAGTGTTATCGAGTGCTACACTGGGACCCTTGCAGGAAGGGCAGACTACTAATACTTGTACTACAAATGCATGTGCTGTTGTGTAGCATAATTCAGTGCATACATTCTCAAAAGGAAAGCCCACTTAGTTCAGTGTGCTTTATTCCAAATAAGTGCACACACTTCACTAACCATTAAAATTCAATACAAAACTGCAATGAACTGAATTTCTTTCTGACTCTGAAATTGTAACAAGGAAATTTAAACTATATTGCCCGCAATTCTCCAGCAGCATTTCTACTTCAGTTGATAATTACCTCAGTCTAAAGTCATCAGTTTAGAAATCTGAGTAGTGTTTCAACCTGCAAAGTTAAAACAGAGTTAATATGCAATAGTTTGAGATATTCCCAACTACAAGACCACAAAGCACCCTGCTTTAGCTTTCTAAATTATACCACAGTGGTTCTAATATTTTATGGCAATGTTTTCATCTAACATCAACATATCAGGGTACAGAGTAGCAAAGTATGTTTTTAAAAGAGACAAGGGAAATAAGAATGTGCAAGAAAATTCAAATTGTGCCTAGGTCAGTTAAATTATAAAAACCTGTTTTATTATTATTAGGTATCAAAGGCAATATTCATCTAAGCTATACTAAGACTAGTTACTCTGAGTATGACTAACATTAATACTGCCCACAGTCAATAATATAACACAAATCTGAAGAAATCTAAGAGTTAAGTATCACTGTAATTGCAGTAGCATGATTTAATACGTACCTATACAATAAAGCTCTGCCTTTGTTATTTGCTATGGAAAAATATCCACTTCTGGGTGAGAAGTCCATGGAGTTAGCCAAGTATATTAACTTTTTTTTGAACACCGGAAAATTTGGGAATACAGTAAATGAAGGAATGTGCACCTGCGAAGGAGAGTGGAGCAAGGTAATGAAACAGAGGGGCTGGGTAAGTGAAAGCATACTTCACTGTCATACATAATATAATTAATAATAATAATATTTTTTTATACCCCACCCTCCCCAGCCAAAACAGGGCTCGGAGCGGCTAACATGAAAATAAACCTTCAAACATTAATTTTTACAGTTACTTTCAAGACAATAACTCTGAACCCAACACTTTATCTTAAGCAAAGGCTTGTGCACAACTAGCAGGATTTTCTAACCCTTTCCCCTGCATCTGTCCATTTACAAGCTACTTTAGAAATTCCCTGAGTTTTGGTACAGAGGATCTCCCAGGATGGGAGGCTGGAGGAAGAGGGGGAAACTCCCAGGTGAGACCTGGGAGGGTTCACTCTTCTGTGTGGAATAAAGGTTAAGATATTGGTCTTTTATTCTCTTTCACTTCTTCTTTCTTTTCTTTTCCTTTTTTCCTACTTTTCTTCTCTAGATTAGTTTGGCTTTATGAAAAGTATTAATAAAAAGTGATTATAAAAAAGAAAATTTCCTGTCCAGGATCTTTCTAACTACAGATTTTGCATATACAGTTACAATTAAAACTACATGGGCTGATCCTCACACCTTGTGGGCTGCCTGTTCCTGCACTTGCAGGATATGAACCACATGACGTTTCCACCAGCTGTGTGACATCTAGGTTTTTCTGGAGCTAAATCCCACTTTTCGCCTAAATGGTAGCAATGTGAAAAGCTTTTCTAATATGATAAAATGGATGTTTTGGGGTTCTCTCATTTTCCCCTGTTCCAAAGCAGAAATTGGCAGACTGTGTGCACCTGGTGAAAAGGAAAAGGTTTCCCCATATAAAGCTCCTAAAATGAGAAATGTTTGCCTCAAACCATAGAGTATAGGCATTTCTGTCTTTCTGTTGTCGTATTTTTGGTAATTTCCCAGAACACTTATTCAAACTCAATACATTCTCACGATCCAAGAACCACGCAACGTGTGTGTCTGTTCTATGTATGTGAAAATGCTTGCAGCTTGCAATTACTTGAGCAACTAGGATGTCACAGAATGTTCAGACATGCAAAGCGCTCAAGGTGAAGTGGTCAGCAACCGAATGCTGACAAATAACAAAACTTCTGTAAAGGAAAATGATAATCACGAGCAGGAGAAAAATTCTCCGGTAAGCGACCTAGTTATAATAGTTATAAGAGGAACTGTTTTTTGTTTGTTTTGCTGAATTAAGGCCAGGGGAGGTGGACAGGGGATCTCTGTAGGCATGGGAATCCAAGGCTGGGATGCTGAGGAGGACCTTAGGAGCTGAAAAGAACAAGCAGGAAAACTCCAGCTTAAATTGAATCGAATTAATACTTAGCCATTGAATTAAACTTAGGAGAAATTCTTACCAGCTTTACCGCCTCATCTACTTTATTAGAAGCAATTGCCAATATTTCAGTGGTGGGACTGAAGGATAACGATGTTGCAGGTGTGACCAAGTTCATTATAGCTTTAAGAGGCTTAGGACTAGTTTCTCTGAGACAGTCATCCTGAGCATACACATTCACAACTCCAGAACTAGAACTAAAAAAAAAAAGAGTTTGTGGTTTATAAAATCCTTAAACCAGAATTAAATTAACTCAGCAATTTATATTCATGATCCTACGTTTCTCCAGAAGTACCAAGCGTCATTTCCTATCAGCTATACTGAGGAAATGTTCATGCGTAACTATAGTAAAATCTTATTCATTTAAGTAAAAAGAGTGCATTTTTTTACTACGTTTATGCTTATGGTAAGTTTGTAGAAGGGAGGCTCCATCTACAGAAAGAGGTTTGACAGCTACAGCCATTCCTAGACTGGGAAAGCCTTGCCACAGTAGTTCATGCATGAAGTGATTTCAAGTAGATTACTCCAATGCACTCTATGTGGGGCTTTCCTTCTGCTTGCTCTGGAAGCTGCAGTTAGTGCAGAATGCTGCAGCACAATTGCTGACTCCTACATATGCTGCAAGAAGCTCACCTGTATCTTAGGGGGAGCAATTAGCCACGGCCATTTTTCAATCAAGGCAAGCAACACGGCAGCTCTACAGAATTTAAGGGCAAAAAGCTGCTCAATATGTATCAACCACGGACTAAAAATAAGGTATTTCTGAAGACTACTTTGATAAAGCCTGGAACTTGATCTAAAAAGCATTTGCAATGTGTTTATCTGTCATACTGGCAAGTTATTTTGTTACCATATATAAAGATACACCACTAAATTATTTGCCCTCTGAATTTGGCCTCTTATAGCACATTACAAAGAATGTTTACTCAGAAGTAAGTCCCACTGAAATCAAGTGGATTTAATATGCTGAGAGCTGCAACATTAGTAACGCATGTCTAAACCCATAACTATCTGACAACTCCAGTGTCTTTGAAGTAGAGACCCTTCCGGCATGATCCAAGAAATAAAATATCTTAAAATATTGGCTCTGCTTCCACTTACCCACATGCCACATACTGGTTGTTTTTGGAGACTGCAATAGATGTACCACACATACAACCTTCGTCATAAAATCTGTTTAGGCATCGTCTGCTTTTTACATCCCATACAAAAACTTCACCCTGAACTGACAGACAGAGAGACAAATAGGGAATTTTTAAGAGGAAGTAATATATGACATCAAAATGCTGGATTTAAAGGGGGGGGGGAAGCCTCTGCTAAACTATGAACAACTGAAGAGCACAGCAAGGAATAACTCCATACACTACTCAAAGATTATAACTATTATATAGTGAGTTTCTATTTAATAGGTACTCACATGCATACATCATAAGAAGTAAAAGGCACAACTGTTTCATGGTTTCTGGGGAGGTTGTATCGGGTCACAAATTCCAGTTTCAACTTAAGGCATCTTGCTATGAGTGCTTTCTAATCAGAAAATGACCCTATGACAATTACTACTGTAACAGCTGCAACAGAGGCTATACAAAGTTCTCCTTTCACTAAAAAATGCACACCATACAGTGATGCCACATCTTATCTGACTTACCAGAATGCGTGTAGATTTTGCTGCTATCTGGAGAGAAAGATGATTCCAAAGACTTCCCATTTATTTTCATGCTCCCAATAAGCTCTTTCGTCTAAAATAGAAATGCAATTGCTGATCAACACAAGTAGTCACAATATCATAAAGTGAAAGAGTCTGGTCTCATGAGAGGAATGTCATCATACAGTCATCATAAAAAGGAGGGGAAGAAAACTTGTAGGGTGCACGCAAATAAATATTGGCTGAATGTGTTTTCATATATGTATTTCTTAGTACACCACTGTGTTCCCTAATATGGTGCTCTGTTGCCCTATTTCCCTCCTGTTATTTATGGCTTTCTTCCTTTGGTTTATCTTTTTCCTTCTACAGTCTCCACCACACCACTGACTTATTCATTTACAGTATTCAGATGACTTGTTTAATAAGAGACACTTACAACACAAAACTCTAAAGATAATCAACCGCTTAACTATTAGCCACCACTATTTGGATTTAACAAAATCAAAGTCAAGAAATCCACACCATCCCTGTGACCTGTCTGCTGAAATGGCTACTGCTGAGCAGCACAGAAGTTTTGCATGAAGCATAAGACTGCAAAATGCTATGTGGTTCGTATTTGCCATATTAGTATTAAAATGTATTTTTAGTATGAACTCTAGCTGATACAACTTCTCTGCTGGTAGAATTGTGTTGCTGTTTGAACTTAAAATGCTCATTTTCAGAAACAAATGCAGATTTTACCTTCATTGTCAACAAATGCAGATAGCCTGATGTTCCATTAAGGAGCAGGAATCTTCCATCTGGTGATACTTCAAAATTTTTGATAAACTTCTCCTCTAAACCTTAAGTCCAAAAAAACAATATGTGTTATATAGTTCCAGCACATATATATAGGAGCTAATTGCCAAAGCTAACTATTAGCTTATAAATTATGGTTTGGTTAATCTGGGTGCTTATTTATAAAGAATAATAGAACATTATTTCCTTGAATGTTTATTCTTTTTCTTATAGATGCCATTGTTCCAAAGACATGGAAGAACACTGGGCACTAGTTCTACCGCCATGTGACACAGTAAGAAGGAATTTAATCAGAAATCTTTTATGTCTAATTCAGAAAAAATAAAATTATATTTGAGCATTATTCGAATCTACTTAAAATTCAGTGTGTACAAAAATATAAGCAAGCAGTGAAACCTCACCTCTGATATGGGTTATAGGAATAATTTTCCCAGCCATCATGTCGTATATATAGAACCGCTTGTTGTGTATGCTAGTTGCAATAACTTGCTCTCCATCTGCACTAAAACGTGCCTTGTACACTGGAAAGCCTTCCAGATGAATGCTCTGTATCTTTGGATTAGCGATGCCATCCACCTTTAAAGAGAAAAAGATGCATTCATTTTTCACCTCAGAATGGGCAATATTTAAGAGGATTTCTAAAATACAAATGTAATGACTAGCGAATGCCAGTTTGTCTTGAATTTAAATTCCTTGATTTGACGGCAACCCAGAGTCCCACAGAAACATTGGGCTGCTTCTGCCTGCTACTGCACCATATGGAGCTCCACCATAACAAGGAACTCCTTCTGCTTCTATGCAAACAATGGGGATGACCCACTTGCTTCCATGCACTTTTGACTGTTTCCAGTCCTTAAAGTTTGGTATTTAAACCCCACCCCAACCAACCACCACATAGGTGTCTAAAGTATGTCTCAGCCAATCAGTTCCTATAAAATAGTATACAAGAACATAGAACAGAAACAATTGCATTATATATAAGGTAATTATTCCTCACCTGGAACAGTGAAACAGACCGATCAAGCCCAGCAGTCATAATAACTTGAGCAGAAGGATGGAACTGCACAGTTGTCAGTTTTGCATCTGACAGACGTTCACTATTAGCAAACTTGCAGTTTTTCATCTAAAATGCAGAACAGGAACATGTTATGAAACTGCATAACCACTAAGTACGTATAGAAAAGAAAAATCTACGCACTCATGACAGTATCCAACACTGCACAAGCAGCACTAAGCTACCCAAATAAGACCTCTCCTTCTGCTCCTCCCTGAATACCCCCACAAAAACTGCTCCACAAGGTCCTTCAACCGTCTGGAGCAGATTTTGAGGGTGGGTGTGAGGCTTCAGGACAGAGAAGAAGGTTCAAGTGTGCAAACAGAAATCTTCTGCCCAAGTGAAACAGCAGCTTTGGACACAACCCTATGTCTGCACTACTGAAATATATTTCAGCAAATTTGCTACCAATTCTGTCCTAAGATACATTCAGTGTTCTAGGCAGTTTTCCATTTCCTAGTTTAGAGATGCATTAGCGATCCAAATTTTTATAAAATCAAGTTGTAGTCAACTCTGTGCAAGTGGTGTTCTGCTCACACCTGGAACTTCCTCTTCTCACACTTCCCAAAAATCTGTTCCAGATGGTCCTCCAACCACCTGAAGCAGATTTTGAGGGTTAACAGCAGGCTTGCAGGAGAGGAGAAAATTCCCAATGATTTTTTTATTTTACTGTTGAAGCTCTACATAACTATTTCATCATACTTAAAACTTTGCCAACTAAATATTCAAAACATGAAAATGCTTTCAATGTGTTGCATGAAGGGTCTCTTGAAACCTGTTGTTTTTCTCATATTTAACAGCTTCAAAGCCTATGAATTCTAATCACAAACACATTGTGTGCATGAAAATGAAAGATTGTTTTACCTGTAAAAAGCCTCTTGGTAAGGAGTCTGACACTGTCACGAAATTGCCTGTCTTGTGCATTAGTTCATCCCCTTCATCTTCGCTGTCATCTTAAAAAGAAATTATTTCAAACATTGTATTGTTTTATCTGTGCAGCCATATGAAAAGTGGCAACATAAGCTAAATGCAATATATGAAAAGAAGTCAGAACTTATTCAGTATACAGTCAGGTAGTGTGTCATAAACCCTGCTCCTACTCTCTTACAGCAGCTTGCAACGGTCAGTAGTAAGACAGTCTGCGTCCTCAGGTAAACAATCTAAAACAGGGTAGGCAGCCTTCAGGGTTGTGTGATCTACTTTGTTTTTTACTTGAACCTTGAAGGCAACCAAATTGAAGCCAAGTGCAAAATAAGAACTGCTTAAAATTCTCAAGGATAAGAACTGGAGTCAGATGCAAAATAAGCAGTTAAAGAAAATAAGAGTTAAGGAATGGGATGTGCAACCCAGGAAACTGGGAACCAAGCAAGCATGTTCTTTCACACAAACACCCACATACACCTGAGGAGAAGCCAGCTCCCTGTAGCTGCTCCTTCTATGGCCAATGGATGAGGCCAAGTTGGTCTCTCCCTTGCCATGATGTTCTTCCTACATTAGTCCCTGCGAGACTTCCTTAATCAGAAGTCCCAAAATCTTTCTCTGCAGAACATGTGCAGAGGATTGCATCTTAATTACTTTATTGACTTTGGTTCATGCTATAGAAAGTCCCACATTTACCTTCATCTCTGGCTTTTCTTACTTTCTTCTTCCTGTCCCTCTGTGCCCAGGAAGGGGTTGCTCCCATTGCGCTCTGAAATCTAAGGAAGACAAGTCTGTACTTCACCCACAACTGTTACTTAAGACACAGCCTTATTCACTGAGGTAAGTAAAAAAAAACTATCAGAAATTTTAAGTAAATATGCCAGACAATTTTGAAAGATGGGTGAAAGAATGATGAGCATTAAATATCTGATGAAGAGAGGGATGCAGGGCAAGAAACTCAGGACAGACAGCCTTATAGTATCTCTCTCTCTCACACCCACACACCCCTTGTGATGCAAGAGCAGATGCAAGCTGTTTAAAGGATGGACTGTGAAGGATGAAAAACATTTTCCTCAACCCTCCCCACCTCTCGCAAGTAAACCTCTCATTATGACAATAAATAGGGAAATGCTTTTGAAGTGTCCAAGCACCCCAGCCATTTTTGCCCTTCCTTTTTAAGTTCAATTTGAATCATCCTGCCATTTCCCCTTTTCTCAATATTAAGCAGTAAAACTTCATAGCTGCATAAAGAAAATTGATTTTTTTTGCATTTTAGTATGTATGGAAATAAATATAGACATCTTCAAAAATTCAGATTAATTTACAAATTGTCTGTTTTGAGAAAACACATATTGGAAGGCCTCTTCAAAAATGAGGTTATATGCTAACATTTTTTGATGCCAATTCAAATAAATAATCAAAAATTATTTTTTCTTAAGATGGTTGTCTCTTGTCCATGTTACCATTAACACTCACTGTTCTTGAAGTCTTCTTTGAAGTTTTTCCTTTGTAAGCTTCTTTTCTGCATCACTTTTCATCATGTTTTTTCGATATCGATGGGTCATGTCAATTCTAAGAGAAAAAAGTCACATGCTAAATTTGTATAGTTCTGTAAAAATATTAATTTTACCAAGATGATCACTTTACAAATTAAAGCAAGTGAATAGCTTATATTTTGAAACAGTGGCATGTAGTTCATGTTACATAGTAAGATTACATAGTAGAGTCAACGTGATGGAGTGGTTAAGAGTGCCAAAGTAAGATTGGGAGATAAAGGTTCAAATCATCACTCAGCCATGAAATTCACTGAGTGGCCATAAATAAAATACTTCCTCTTCCTAACCTACTTTACAGGATTAGCATGGGGAAGAAATGGAAAAAAGTTTATTTTAAAATCAGCTATAAGGTTCTAGAATTTCCAAAGCTCTTAAAAAGTGGACATCCTGGCAATATTTTGTAAAAACTTGCAGAAAACACACACATTAACATCTTCACTCAGAATGAATGGTTAAGATGATGGGTGGTATCCAATTGTGCACTGATGCAATGGACTTCCACTTGCGCAAATGGGACTTTCCTTCAACCTGCAGCCACCCAAAATCTGCTCTGGAGGATCGACAGATTGCAGGGGGAAGAGGGAAAAGGTAAGTCACAGTACATCCGCTGGTGCGACTCTTGACCTTGCGCTCACAGTATGTAAGATGCTTACACCCCAAACCCACATATGTTAGGTTGAAGACAAGCCCCACAAAGTTGAATCCAACTTGCTTACAACTACAGCTTTGCTTCACCACACTTGATTCACGAGTCAAAGTAAACCACTAACCATGGATTACTGTGAAATGCAAACATAGCCTATGAGTGCTGCTTACATTTCCTCAACTTCATCATCTTCATCCACCCATGCTGGTTTTTCAGATGGAAGAAAGTTGTCTTCCATTTCATTATCCACTTCTGAGCCATCAGATTCTCCTTCAAGGAGATTCCCACTGAGCACGTCACCAACCTTAAAAAAAGAAAGAATATTTTCTTTAATCTTAGAATTTAAAAACATGTTACAGATTGCCACCCATGAATCTTTAAAAATTCCTTAAAAACTTATCATTGTTTATTCTCAGACCACTTGTCAGGAGCCTGAAACTGAGATAACTGACAAGCCCAGTCTCAGCTGTACTGCCACATGAATCCTGAGGCATTTCGGACAGAACTTCCTGCTAACCACATACCTGAGGAACATTGTGCTGTTCTACAACACCCATATAATAGCTTTCAGAGTTCAGAAGGCATACTTGCACTGTTTGCTGCCATGACAGGACAGCACCCCACATCTGGATACTATGGTGAATTTACAAATATTTACGTGAACTGAAAAAGTTAGGAATTTTTTTAGGGGGTGAAGAACTAATTTGCTTGAATGTTACAGTGGGTATTCAGACTTAATTTACCACCTCCTGGAATACTTTCAAAGTGGACGAGACAGAAGATTGTGACCTCTAGATAAGGCATTCACACAGCCACCTACAAAGGGACAACCATTAGCAACTTTACAACCTCAACTGTTTGACTGAAGCCACAAAAAAATTATTTTTAAAAAACAGCACAAAAGAGTGCCCTTTTTCTATGCTGTGCTATCATAACTACAGCTGCACCCCTCTCTTCTGAACATTTGCTACTGAACCGGCAGGGCCGGCACCAGTTTTTGTGGACCAATGCTCCAGGTGTGTAAGACAGGCAGAAATTCCGTAATATGTACTGGTGAAACATCTGCATCACTGTATCTGCGTGTCCATAAACATCCACTCGTGCAATTCAAGCTTATCACGCTGCCAGCAGCTCGGGCAGGGATGTGGGGCTCATAGAAAGAAGAGAAAGCTGGTGGAAAGAACCATTATCCACTAGATACCGTGAGGCTGATTATTGCTATCCAGTCCGGGGGGGACAGACACACCAAAACAGGCTTCCCGCCTAATACCTTCGCCAGCGGGCCTTGCAGACGCTGCAGGTCGTCGTCTCCTTCCTCCACGTCCCCAAACAGCAGCTCCTCCAGGCCACGCTCCGCCGCGGGTTTCTCTGCCACGAGAGCCAAGTGCTGAGCCCGACGGATCTCCTCCGCGGCAGCCGCCATGTGGCCGCCTCGCTCCTCGCCTCTTTCAAGCGGCCCTTTTCCGACCCGACGCCGCTTTCTGCCCTTCGACGCGCCTCGCCGGCCCGCAGCCCTCGCCTCCATGCTACCTCTGCCTTCACGGGACAAACCGGACGCGGAAAGGCCCGCACGTTCGCGTCACGGAAACCGGAAACGCCCTTCCCGCTCAGTTACCACAGAGAGGCACGCAGGCGCAAACACGTCCGCCCTCCCAGCCACAGTACTCAATGAAGCCGCCGTGACGCCGCCTGAATGAACATGCGATGTAAACAAACAGATAGATTACCAGAGAGATACGCGGGCTGAGGGGGCTTTCGGCGCGAGCTCCTCACCCCTCCCCACCCCAAGGCAAATGGAGACCGGAATAAAACGACCTGCGTAACATTTGTCTTTTTCTCTATGTCTTTGCCTTCCCCCGCTCCGTGAGAAGCACTGCCACGTGACCTCCTTGGCCCCGCCTCCTTTTCACATGACCTCAATGTTTCAGTGTATTCCCCCCCAACACACACACACTCTCTTTCCCCCATTTTCCCCCCTCATAAGAACCGCTCTCTAGGCGGGCTGTCCCATCACTTGTAAAACAGTGGGGGGGGCAGGTGAAAGCACCTTTTTTTAAAAAAAGATTAACGTCTCCTCAGTTGAAGGCAAACTGAGACGGAGAGAAGCATCCCATCAAATCTGTAGCCGGTCGCGGCGACCGCTTTAACGCCGCGGCTGCGACCGTCCTCGGTCCCCATCGTCTCTCCTCCCCCCCCCTCTTCCGCATCATAGTTCAGGCCGCCCAGCCGCGTACGGCGAGCGAGGGCGATCCAAACAGCGAGGGGGCCAATGGGAGCGCGCCGTGGGCTGGGGCCGTACTACGCGTGCGCAGTGCGGTTATGCTAATGTTGTTGATATTCTGGGGCTTGGAGTTGAATGTCTTTTCTCTCACACACTCTGCGCTCTTCCCCCCCGTTTAAAGTGAGAGGCTGAACTTTCCTCCTCCTCCAACCTGGCTCTGCCCCTCGGAAAGGGGAGGGGGAGAGTCCGGGGGGTGGGGGCTGAGCCGAGGGGGCGGGAGGGGGGGAGGAGGAGGAGGAGGTGAGCGGCGGCGGCAGCGGCATCCTTTGCCCATGAGGGCCTGATGGAAAACACAAAGGACCTGGTGAGTAGCGCAGAGCAGCCCCCTGGGGGGGTCGAGGGAGGCAGAGGCAGCGGCCAGCACCGGGCAGGGCAAGAGGCTTCGGCTTCAGAGCGGGGTGGCTGACCTGAGAGGCTTCAGGGGGTCACGCTGCTTTGGGTTCCCTTCCTGAGGGGCTGGGGGACCCACGCGAGAAATGGTGTGGGGGGCAGCCTTGCATTTTGTGCCGTGTGGGAGGGAAGTCAGCAGCAGTGGCGGGCTGAGAAAGGCAACTCTGGGCAGGGAGGAGGGTGGGATGTTCTGCGAGAAATGCTGCTCCGTATAAGCTACCTCTTCTCCATCTTCCCCGACCCACCCACCCGTGTTTTCTTACTCCCCACTCCACGGCAACATGTGCAAAAGTGGCGGGGACTTGAGAGAAACTTCTGCCTCCTGTCGGAGTGCGAGTGGTGCATTCATCGATGCCTCTTCGAGGTTTCCAGAGTCCCTTCCGCGTTCCTTTGGCTGCCCGTTCCTTGCGTGCTGTGTGTGCTGTGTAGAGAACTCGATACCTCTTTTTGTATGTGTGTTGGTACCTTGGCCAGTACTGCGGCTCCAGCGTTGCCCTAGTAGTTTAATGATCAAAAAGCGAGGAGATTTTGTGCCTCCTTGAGCATCTTGTGTACAGTGGTACCTCTGGTTACGTACTTAATTCGTTCCAGAAGTCCGTTCTTAACCTGAAACTGTTCTTAACCTGAAGCACCGCTTTAGCTAATGGGGCCTCCTGCTGCCGCTGCGCCGCTGGAGCACGATTTCTGTTCACATCCTGAAGCAAAGTTCTTAACCTGAATGCACTATTTCTGGATTAGCGGAGTCTGTAACCTGAAGCGTATGTAACCCGATGTACCACTGTATATGCTTTGCAAGGGGATGTGCAGACCAGTGTCCAACAAACATTTCATTTGATTGTTTTTAGAAGGTTGAATGTGGCCTTTGAGAGGATAGAGGAAATGTTTAGGTCTGCCAATGTTCAGTAGCGTAGAAGAGAAAACCTAGTAATCCGGGAAATGCCATGACAAGCCTTGGTTCTATTTCTTTATTTTCCTGTCATCCTTGCTACTTTTCCTCCCCTAACATTCACACTAATCTGTAGGATTCTGCAGCCCGCTTTGTTGCATACAAGCATCCTGGAGCAGAAAGTAAATGAGTCAGTTTTACCTTTCTCAGGGAAAGCTTTCAGAATTAATGTTATAATGAAGACTTTAAAGAGAAATTGCCAAATTAAGATATGCTGAATGCTGACAATGAGAAGTTTCACTGGATAAAGTACGAAAGTTGTAACTTTTTCATTTAAAATGCATTGACTTTAATGCATTATATTTGTGACGTTGAAATGCTGATATCAGCATAAAGTCTCATTTCCTTTGTTAAATGTGGCTTATTTGTAATTAAACTTAAAATGCAGAACATTCTGTTACGTATATAAAACCAGTGTGGTGTGTTGGAGTAAGATCTGGGATACCAGGGTTCAAATCACCTCTTGGCCATGAAGCTCAGTGAGTGACTCAGTCACTGCCTCTTAGCCTAGCTTATCTCACAAGGTTATTGTGAGATGAAATGGAGAGAGGGAGTACAATTTATGCCACCTTGAGCTCATTGGAGGGAAGTGGGATATTAACTTAGTAGCAATAATAAGTAAACATTGAGCCCTATTTTAATGTGTGTGTTAAGAGATACAGTAGTTTTAAAAGTTTTTTATTTGTGACAATGTTGCTTTGGACGCTGCTGATGCAGAGCTTTATTCTCAAACTTTTTAGCGCTTTCCTCCCTAACTTTCCATTCCATTATGTATCTAGACTAAACACCTTTTTTGTCTTAAGGCAGTCTTCCCCAGCCTGATACCCTCCAGATGTTGTTGGACTACAGATCCCTTTATCCCTGATTATTAGCCATGCTGGCTGTGGTTGATGGGAATTGGAATCCAAAACATCAGGAAAGCATTGGGTTGGGAAGGCTGTCTTAAATGACGTGTGTGGCTTTGTCTTGCCTTTCTACAATACTTGATTGGGCTTTAATAGGGAAACACTCATGTGCATGTATACTAACTATTCTCATTTGCTTCAGTCTCCTGCCCCCTTAATTTGTCCACTGTTCTCTATTCTGCCCATTGTGCATGGACTGTATACCAGAACATGGTAGCATGTCTGTCTTGCAAATCTTTTACATCCTTAAACAGAGCATCAGCAAATGCCTTACAAAAGCTTCTGAATGCATAGCTATTGGAGGGAACACTGTGTTCTCGATGTTGTGTTGTCAGTTAACATGAGAGAGCATTTGGATCTTACAGACCTAGCTGGTCCCCTATGTGAACTAATTATGCATTCTAGAATAGTCCCAAAGCCTTCTGTAATGTTTGTTGGTTCCTTGACAGATCTGTTGATATGGAAAGTGCTCACTGAGGGTAAAAGTTCTGAAAACTTCTGGATTAATGTATACTGGAAGACGACTGGGTCATACCTTCTGCTATCACTGATGGTACCAAAACACACAACAGCATGTGCATTAAATCTTATGGGCCAATCATGCAACCTGCTGCACTAACAATAGGTTTGTAGGATAAGGACCAATTATTATTCTGTTGCTGCAGTTCTTAAAACAAATTTTTATTGGCTTTACTTTTTATACAAATACAAGAACCATTAAACACTTATGCAGCAGTGCATCTAGTGGTGTTTTTTCTATCCATTGACTTTAGACATGAGCTTACACATTCAATGTTCAAACATATTACTTAATGTAATCTCTCCACTGAAAAGATTGAGCTGTTAGGATAACAATGTCTCGATTTTGGTCATTAACATAGCTAAAGAAAGGGCTCCACGTTTATTGGAAGGTGTCTCTTTTCATAAAGCCTTTAATTGTCCTCTTGTGTCTGGTGAGACGCTCAGACATTGCTGCACCCCAGATATTATTTTCCCAAATGCTCAGAGTTATTTCAGTCTGGTTCTTTTATTATTGAGCTATCACTAATCATGCTGTGGTCAGTAAGAAGCCTACTAGTTCTCTGTAGTGAAGGGTGGAGCCCAAGTCTATGTCCAAAGACAGTAAGGCTAAGATAGGATTTGGAGAAAGAGGTTGGCTTGTAATTGTGGATGTAATGCAGAATATTGCAAAATTTCCCACCAAACATGAATAAACCAAGTTTTCCATAACCATTCCAACATAAAGGGCAAAGGGAGGGATTAATTTTTGCCAGCCTGACTGTCACCTGGTGCCAGTGGAGGCCTCCTGTAAGCAAGCAGAGATTGTTTTGGGTGGTAATGGTCCAGAGACCTCATTTGTGATCTTCAACTGAGTGGCCTAATTCTGATTCCCATACAGTTTGAAGGCCTCCAGCACCCCCTGCTTCATGAACTAATAGATTGTTGTATATAGGGAAGTGGCATCTTTCAGGTCATATGCTGGTTACGGCTGCATTGTTATAATCTGTAATGATTAGCTATGGCTGTAAGACAGCAATGAGTTATTACTTTGACTTGTCAGTTGGTTGTTGTAGCTATGTAAAAATTGAGGTCATTGACAAATGTTGCCTAAAGTCAGTGCACGAAGCTGTTGTTTGACATGAGCTAGGCAGAAAAGAGGTGTTTAGAGATGGGGTTGGGAACTGCTTGTCTGCATGACATTACAGAAGATTTTTGGTCAATGTTGAAGCTATTTATGTTGGTGCAACATTATATGCATAATGTTTAGCACTACAGCAAATGATTATGTTGAAGTTGCTATTGAAAGGGATGAATGAGCTGTTGCTACAATTGATTCATATCAAAACCATTTTGTGCATCTTCACCGTCACACAACTTAAGTTTATCCTGTCTCTTTCTTGTTCTTCAGATTGCAAATGCCTTGGGATGAGGATGGATTTATTTATTTAGAACATTTATTGGCAGCCCAAGCGACAACGTCCTCTGGGTAGTTCACACAGAGTACAATTTAAACATTGATTTTCAGTGTTTTAATTAATCATTCCCTGCCCTTCAAAACTAGCACTAGCAGC
The DNA here is from genome assembly GCF_965112155.1 of Podarcis liolepis. Lineage (NCBI taxonomy): Eukaryota > Metazoa > Chordata > Lepidosauria > Squamata > Lacertidae > Podarcis > Podarcis liolepis. The sequence goes on from NC_139555.1 coordinate 32,261,872, forward strand.
ATAACAGCATTTAAAATAAGAGAAAAACAATCAGTCTATGGGTATTCTGGGGCAATATGCAACTTGCTCTTCTTCGCCAGGACTTGTTAGATCCCTGAAATGTTTAAGCTGTAAGTTAAACTAGAAAGAATTGTAGTCTGTGGCCATAATAGTTTTTAAAAGTGGACAATCATTGCAGCATATATTTAAGTAACTGTATTAGTTATGCTGCAAATGTAATCAAGTTCTGTGGTGCCTTAACTGCACTTGGGATAGTGGTCTCTAGCTCTCTCTCTTTTAAGTTCTCAATACCATGCTGCTATGCAAACTTGCCACCCAAGATGAATAAAATTCCAGTGGGTGATCATCACAGAAATGCTAGTACTTCTTTAAAATTATAGCAGAAATTATAATAAAACATACTATGTATGTAACATGGATGGATGTTTCTAATTTTGTGAATGTCCAGATATGTAATTTTTTCAGGCTTTCCATCTCCTGACAAAATTTACTGTGACTTTTGCTGTGGAACATTGTATTTACTTATCCTGCCTCACCCTACAAATTATGAAAGTTGCTGTGTGAATAAGTGTATGTCAGGTACTCATGTGTAATACAGCCATTACATTTTCACAGGCTCTTCTGTCATCCCAGTAGCACTTCAAGTTTGCATGACTATACTTTGCAGGTTGCAATCACTATCTTTTTCTCTTAATGATGCTCAGGTTGTGTCTAATAGTCATAAGCAGTATAATAGTTATGGGACAGAGATAGCTTTGGTTGCCTTGGTGGATAACTGAACAATGAGAACTGGACAGGGGGAGTGTGTCCCAGTTGATTCTGCTGGACCTCTTGGTGACTTTCAAAGCCATTGACCATGGTAGCCTTGCTGGGATAGGACTTGGAGGCCCTGTTTTACAGTGGTTCCATTCCGTCCAGGAGGGGCCAACCCAGAAGTTAGTGCTGGAGGACTCTTGTTTGACGCCTTGGCTGTTGGCTTGCGCAGTCCCTCAATGTTACGTTTTGTCCCTCATGCTATTTAACATTTACATGAAACCACTGGGAGAGGTAGTCCAGAGTTTCAGGGTTCAGTGTCACCAGTATGCTGATAACACTCAGCCCTATTTCTCCTTTCCACCTAAATCCAAGGAAGCTGTCTTGATTGTAAACTGGTGTCTGTGATCAGTAATGGACTGGATGAGGGTGAGCAAATTGAAATGTAATCTACAGGTAGGCAAGACATAGATGCTCTTGGTCAGTCAGAAGGCATAACAGGGAACAGAGATTCCACCTGTGCTAGGTGGGATAGCACTCCTTCTGAAGACACAGGTTTGCTATGTCTGGGCATACTTCTGGATTCAGCCCTGATCATGTTCGCCCAGGTTTCTTTGGTGACCAGGAGTACATTTGCACAGCTAAAGCTAGGGTGCTGGCTGTGCCTGTTCCTTGAGATGTCTGATTTGACCACAGGGACACATGCCTTAGTTACATGCCATTTGGAATACTGTAATGCCCTCTTCTTGGGAATGCCTTTGAAAAGTGTATTGCTCTAAATGTTGTACATTCAAATACTGCTGACAGGTCTGGAACTGTTATGAGTGGAAGACACTATTTTTCAGTGGTCTGCTCCTTCCTAATTGCTCAATATTGGAAGGTAGCATTTGATGACTTCTGTTCAACTATATACCTACTGTATAACATAAGGAACTACTTTGTCCATCCTGCTATAGAATGGGATTGTCTGATTTATGGATTGGGGTGCTATTGATATGTGGATAAAAACTGGAATTATTATTTTGTTTTTACAATGATTTCAGGAGTGGCATTTGTTTTAGCAAATAAAATGTGTAGCATGATCTGCAGTATGCAAGGGATATCTCCTTACTAATGGCATTCTGAGATTGCGCATGGTAGAGCAGCCATTCATATAAAATCTAACTTTTGTGATGCTTGTATTCTTCTATCTCTGTCAGTTGCCATGGAAGTGTTTCTATGACAAATCATTAACTTTATGGGAATAGTCTACTTCAAAGACTGAGAATATGTGATGGAAACAGATGAGGGGTGGGTTGTGCTTAGTGGCTAACAAAAGGGGGGAAATGGACCCTAGAAGTTGCAAAGAAGAACAATGATACACTCTGGCTCTGGCTTTTCTCTCTAGTTCTGGTGTGAAATGAGAATATACCACAGAAAAGCTCCACAGTTTTCTGAAGAGAAAATGGTAGGTCAGTGAGCTTAATTCCCTTCTCTGGGTTGTTACGTGGGGTTGCATCAAGTGTGGTGTAGTGGTTAGAGTGTCGGACTAGGACCTGGGAGACCCGGGTTCAAATTTCCACACAGCCAAGAAGCTCACTGGGTGACCTTGGGCCAATCACCTGGTCTCAGCCTAGCCTACTTCAGCTAATGTATGCTGCCTGCTGGTTAGCCAAAAGTGGATGAACTGTTGATAAACAATGCTGGGTATACCAACACATGATAAACTTACCCTTGAATTCTGCAAAGACTATTGAGGACTTTGGTGGCATAATTGAAATCCGTAACTTCAGGACTGATGCATTCTACAGAGAAGCTAGCAAACCAACATAATTTTTGTATAGCTCATTGCTTTACATTTGCCTATATGTAAAGCAACCTAAGTGCTCTTCTGTGATTTCTACAGTGGAATATATAAGGGTAATAAATTAAATGTTTGTGTTTGGTTATTGAACATAATTTTGTTGGGTGCTCATCCTGAATATTGCTTTGTGTAGTGCAAAGTATTTCATTTTTAGTTTATTGTATACCATTGCACCTATGTAACACTTGCAAATTGCTTTTCATTTTGTCTGTCTACATGTGTTGTTTCTCTGTGTAACTTAAGATTATATAGTATGGATCTTCCACACTCAGTAGAAACCTGTTAAAATGCTGAAATATCTCTTTCAGATCCTTTTGTTGAGAGGTTTTAACATTTTAGCTTTTCTTTTTAGACTGAACATTCTTCAAGATCTGAAAGGAAGAGACGTGATTCGTTCGGGATGTTTGATGGTTATGATAGCTGTAGTGAGGATACCAGTAGTAGCTCAAGCTCTGATGAGAGTGAAGAGGAAGTTGCACCCTTACCCTCAAGCCTCCCAATTATCAAGAACAATGGACAGGTCTACACATATCCAGATGGCAAATCTGGCATGGGTGAGTGCATGATTTTTCAGTGGAATGCTAAATCAAATGACCACTTCTTATTTGTATGGTGCCAACTTCTTTTTTCTGCTTGGATGTTAGGAGCAGTGACCAAAGACTGATGCGCATATGTGTCGCTTTGTGTGAAGACTGTTCTACTGTTTCATGTCACTAAACTAAAGCTAAACTGCTCCTAGACAACCATAGAAGTGTGCTTAAGTCCTAACAAAGTGTGTGCATGATTCCTTCCTTTAGCATGCTTACAGAAAAATATTCACAGTTCAGGAAGAAGGGGACATCACCACACCTGAAAACTTAAGAGATATAGGCTTGGATCCATAGTTCCCATAGGTGGTAATCAACTACACTCACTCAGAGAAGGCTTACTGAAATTAATGAATCTAACTTAGTCATGTTCAGTAATTTCAGTGGATCTGCTCTGAGTAAACTTGAATATCACCCCCTGAGTTCCCCTCACATGGCATTCTCACTGGAGAAGTGGAGGAGGTGAATTTCGTCTGTTCCTGCATCTTATTGCACACACTGAATAGTTGTTCTGGTGGCTTGTGGGACCATCTTGAAGAGTGTTGAGGTGCTCTTGGGGGAACAGGAAGCAGCAACAACTGTCGCCTTCCCTTCCTCCAGTGGGAGCCTGTACTGAATCTCAATTCCTTCCATTTGTGGAAGTTGCACCTTGGATCCAGCCCATTGGAGAGGTGGCACACACTCCTTTACCAAGGAAGCCACAAACTAGACCATCTAGCATTTCTTCCCAAGCCATGCTCCAGATTTCCTCTCCATGCCTGTGCATGCACACAAAGTTCACAAAAATTGATACAGAAGAGGTTCTAATCCCAGTTAGGATAGTAGGGGGCAATATAAGAAAAGAAGAGCAAGATTTGGGATGTGGGAAGCTTGTGTGTGTGTGTGTTGCGTGTTGCCTTTTATCTGAGGATCACAGGGTGGGTGACAGTATAAAAACTAAAAAATACACAACATAGTAACAAACAAGACAATAACACACCCCAGCTATTTAAAAACTTAACTGTTTTTATGAAATCAAATGTTTCAAGTAATTGTTTCTAGTGCAGTATGCTGTTTATTAGGGCTTGGCAATATCTGGTTTTCAACAACGTGGTATATCATCAGCTAAACATCGTGATATACCAGTTGAAGTAAGGTTGTAACTATGTAGAGGCGAATGGGGTAATGTGCCTGCAACTGCTACTACTTTGGGGTCTAAAACTGATACATGTTTACTTACCTTTAACATATTGGGACAACTGTTATTTTATAGTACAGAGCAACAGGGGCATCAGGAATCATGCGAGAAGTGATGACCGGCTTCATAGTTTTCCCCACACCACAGGTTTTTTTTACAAAGCACACACATACATAATGATTCGTGATACATCACCATGTCAGATATTATGAAACCATTATCACGATGCAGACCGCAAACCAATTTTGGATGATATATCAATACATTGCCCAGCCCTACTGTTTGTAGCATACTTGTGGAGGATGCCTTCACCCAATTTTGGAAGGGTTTCCCCCTCAGTCTGCACATTGAGTGCAGGCCCCTGACTCTCCTGAGAGCCTTTATGGAGGGCTGCTGGGGAGAAGAGAAGAAGGAGCAGGGAGGTCAGCTTCTGCCAGCCTTCTTCTGTGGGTTAGATCTGGAGAAAAGCACGTTATGCGCAAATAAATAAATATTTTGGAAGATTCAAACTTTTTTGTACAGTGGAAGTGGTAGTTCATTCTCTTCAACAGAAACGACTCTCCCATGTCAAATTAAGGAAAGAGGAAGAGAAAGAAGTCCAAGATAAAAAGCTGTTTAGAATCTACATAGAAGCTATTGAATATCTGATTGATGAAGGATTGTATTATAAAGATAATATATAATGCATATTTATATTTGGGGTGTGTCTAAGTGTTGATAGCCAACACACAGTTTGAGTTGACTATCTTCTATGTGGACTGCATAGAGCCATGGCTGCTTGACAATGAATGTGGCACTTTATAGTATAGATGTAATACATTGGCCATCTTTCTCCCTTTATCAGCTACCTGTGAAATGTGCGGGATGGTTGGTGTCAGAGATGCCTTTTACTCTAAAACCAAGCGCTTCTGCAGTGTTTCCTGCTCAAGAAGTTACTCATCGAACTCTAAGAAGGCCAGCATTCTGGCCAGACTTCAGGTAACGGTACAGTCACAGTTTTATTATCTTTATTATATAGATAAGCTTTAAAACAGATTTGTTACAACGCAGATTAATGCATTTATTTATTTTTTAAAGTTAATTGCTTTTAAGTTAAATATAATATGAGAGCCCTATTGGATTGGACCCAAAAGTCAGTATCTGGTATCCAGCATTGGCTAACCAGATGCTTCCCATAAGCAGGTGTGAAGGCAACAGCCCTTCTTTGTTTATCAACAGCATTAAGCGCCTGCTTAACACTCATCTGTTCATTCAGGCATTTGCTGCTTATTAATTAATTAACTTGTCCATAATATTGCAATTTCCAGAAGGATAGCAGCATTGGCCTCCTGTAGGAAAAACAACAAAATGTGTGGTGCCTTAAAACTAACACATTCATTATGGCTCTAGCTTACTTTATCAGACGCATGAAGTGAAATCTTAGTTGGCAGTTGTGTAAATAACCAAACTGTAAGGTGAAAGTTGAATGACAATGAGATGCCTTGGAAGGCAGGCTTGTGCTTGCTCACAGACAGCCCCCAAAACCTAAAACAGTTACTCAACCATCAACAAAAAGCCACATAGCAGAGATAAGGACACTAGAGCCCAACTCCCATGTCCACTGTGGCAACACTGTAGCAGGATAGAATAATGTCATCCACAACTTCAGGGGCTCATTTGCCTGCTCGTCTTCCAGTGTGATTTATTCCATTATCTGCCAATAATGTCCTTCTACATAGGACAGCCAGTTAAGTCTCTGTGCAAAAGAACAGAAATAGATAGACACAAATCTGCTAACAGAAATGGCAGTATTCATAAACCTGTAGGGGAATGCTTTAATATTTCAGGACACTCTGTAACTGACCTTAAGGTGGCCATTCTGGAATGAAGGAAGTTAAAAGATGTGGGTGGCGCTGTGGGTTGAACCACAGAGCCTAGTACTTGCCGATCCCCATGACAGGGTGAGCTCCTGTTGCTCGGTCCCTGCTCCTGCCAACCTAGCATTTCGAAAGAACGTCAAACTGCAAGTAGATAAATAGATACCGCTCCGGCAGGAAGGTAAATGGCATTTCCGTGTGCTGCTCTGGTTCGCCAGAAGCAGCTTAGTCATGCTGGCCACATGACCCGGAAGCTGTACGCCGGCTCCCTCGGCCTATAGAGCAAGATGAGTGCCGCAACCCCAGAGTCGGCCACGACTGGACCTAATGGTCAGGGGTCCCTTTACCTTTTACCACATGAAACAGCTGAGTTAGAATTTATCAGTAAGTTAGATGGTATGAGTTCTAGGTTTGCCCTTGTTTGTGTGGACAAACTTTTTCAGTTTGGTGAAACGATCTCTGCCATAGATTTTAAAATAATACAGAATAACCACCTGTCTTCATTTGTTGTTTTTGTACTGTTTTCAAAACTGTTTTTAGTTTGTGTTTGTCTTGAAATGCATATGGAAGGCAATTTGTAAATTAATGAATTAAATAAAATGCAGAGAGGGCAGGATTCAACGAAGTTGTTGCGATGGGAGAACAAGGTCTGTTTGCACACTGGGGCTGCTCTCCACCACCACCCCACCCCACCTAAATCTGCTTTGCAGAGCTGGGAGAACCTCCATAACAGGTTTAGGAGGCGTGTGGGAGGAAGGGCAGGAAATATTGTTGCGCAAATGGACCTTTCCCCCCATGTGCACTTAGTACTAAGTTGGATTTCACCCAAAGGATTTTTATTATGCTACATGTGTTAATTGACTTACCTCTGCCAGGGATATCTGACATCTATTATTGTTTCTTATGAATGGTTCTCTGGCCCATTATAGTTGTAATTCAATTACCTCAGCAAAGCTGGGTAAATTATTATCAATCTGCGGTTAGAAAAGTGTGCCTACATGTTTAAGCTCTTATTATCACAGTCCGTAATCTTTGTATCTCATTGCCATTCAGCTCCCACCTTACAGTTTTCATCCTCTGTATACCTGCCAACTAAGATTTCGCTTTATGCATCTGAAATAGGCTTGAGTCCACAAAAGTATATATCACAATAAATCTTGTAGTGTTTGAGGTACCACAAGGCTTAGTTGTGTTTATTGGCTATAGTAGTTACATTTTATTGTATTGTAATATTTTATAATGTGGATTGTATTGTGTGTATATGTTGTATGTTTACATAATGTAAACTGCTGTTAGATAATACAGAAAAAGAGCATTGCAGAAATGTTTAAATTAAAACCACTCACCACTTGAATCTAACCTAGTGGTTGTTACCACTTCTCAGTAAAACAAACTCTGTAAGTTTGTTATGTGTACAAATCAAGAAGTACAAACAATTATTTGGAGGATCAGGAATGAGCCACTATAGTAATAGTAATAATGATGATGGTGATGATAATTATTATTACTATTGCTGTTACTATTATTATTATTATTTATACGCCACCCATCTGGCTGGGTTTCCCATCTATGCATGACTTCCTCTTCCTTTTGCATAATGAACTTAATAGATGTTGACTGATTTGTCAAACCACATTTTGCCATGACAGCAAAACTAGCAAAGTTGTTTGAGTGACCTATCTGAACCAGGATCAGACAGTTCATGGACAGATTCTTCCATTCCAAACCATTATTTGGAGGCTAAGAAAATGTGATACTGGAATGTATTTATTTAATAAGTTAATGTAAGTTAGTGTGTACGAATGTAGTTTTAGTTACATCGGGTTGTGTACAACACTGCTGTTCTACTCACACAACATACTTCCACATGTGCAATGGAGATGACCCTTCTCTCCTCTCTTGTGAAACCCCTCCAAATCTGTTCCAGAGAGTTAGGGGACCCTCTGGAGCAGATTTTGTGGGCATGCAGGGAGAAAGAGGATGTCCTGTTAAATAAGGGAGACGCTGCTCATGCAGCATTACCTTCTTTACATCTTCCTTTCAAACAGCTGCATTGATATCACTGTGCATATATGTCGGAGAACACTTTTAACTACAAGCTTCAGATACACAGATGAGATTGGACTGAAGAATGCTAATCTCTAGTTCCCCCCTCCACTCCATTACGTAATGGGTGTAAAAGTTGCTTTAAAGCTCGGTAGTCCAAATACTTTCAATTGGCTTCTGCAAAAGCTGGTGTAAGAATAATAATAAAATTTTATTTAAAAATTCCATCATGTTTGCAATGTGCAGTTTTGCGAATGTATAATGCCAGCCTTGAAGGAAAGATTGTACAATGGATTTAACTGCCGAGAGCTATTTGCACCTGCGGTGTTAGATATCCTTCTAACAGCAGAATACTAATGCATTTTCATCTGAGAGCGCTTGTTAAGCTTGAAAGATCATGACTAATTCCATTGCTCTCTCCAAATCCTAGTTCAAGAGTTTTGAATAATTAGGATTCGGTGTTACTTGTAATGTTAGAATGCAGTGATCAGAAACACGATTTTTATATATTAAGCTTATAAGCTACATTCCCCCCCCCCCCATTTTTGCTTGTGTTTACTTTGAGACATCAAAAATTAAAGAAGATATCATGCCTTGATAGGTTTGGGTAGCATCTGTTAGTTTGTACAGCCCTTCACTGAAACAAAAGATATTTTTGTCTGCGTTTTGTGCTTGGATTGCACATCAGTTTTGTAGCATATGGAATGCATGCTACACCTTTCCTATTTTTGTCAGTGCACAAATGCCACTTGGTTATAGTAACATTCAGTATTTAAAGAAAATTCAAATTAATGTTAAAATAGCAGCAGGCTAGGCGGTCTTTTGAATGGGATTTACCTAGCCCAGAAACTTCTTTTTTTAAAAAAAAAAGCTTTCTGATGAATTCTGTTTCTGAAACTGCAGTGTTACATTTTGTGCAGCAGATTTCCAGAAAGCCTGCTTCTAAAACGTCTTGATGTGAGTTTGAAAAGAACCTTATTCAGCTCTTGTTGTTTTAGGGAAAACCTCCAACAAAGAAGGCTAAAGTGCTACAAAAACAACCTTTAGTTGCTAAATTAGCTGCATATGCCCAATACCAAGCAACGGTACAGAACCAATCAAAGACGAAAACAGGTAACATGGAGAAGTCTCTGAGGAATTATTATTGGGTTAACATTCAGTTTTTCAGCTTTGGGGAATAATTTCAAGAAGAATGGTAAGGTTTTTCTAACCACATATTTCAGCAATTTCCAAGTGAATAAGAGGAATAAAGTTTGCTAGTATTGTGGGGTGGGGTCTTTCATCTGAAGCTGAAGGGCATTGGTTGTTGGGGTGAACCTGTGAAACATTCTGAGGGGCTTGGCTCATGTGCCTTGCTTTCTACCCTTTCAGCTGTATTGGCATTTTCAACAGAACACATTGGCTGCTCTAGGGGTAGATAGATTTCTTTCCCATACTGCTATATCCATTTGACTGGATATAATAACTAACTGTCATATGAATCCTGTTTTGTTTTTGCTTCTGGCCTACATTAATTAGTTCCAGTCTAATCTATATTCTTTTGTAAAAACAAGTTAATTTTCTAGAGGATTTTCTTTGGATAATCCACCATATTCACCTTGTGGTCATGCTTACAACCGTGCATTTCTGTTTCCTCCCCCAACCTAAAAGAGACTGGAAATGAATTTATATGTATTAAAAATATATTTAGTAAATTATGTACCCATTGCTAAATAAAGTAACTCTTTCTAGCATCTGTTCCAGTGGAAGGCTTCAGTTGGGGCAACTACATCAATAGCAATAGTTTCACTGCCGCTCCTGTTAATTGTTTTAAGCATGTAAGTATGTTGCCTTTGATTTTATTATTTCTAGTAAATAGCTATGAAATAATTGCAACAGAGAATTTACAAATACCCTGGTGAGAGTAGACTTCCCCTTCGTCCTACAGCTCCCTCTTCACTCCCCCAAATCTGCTTCTGAGAGCCCACCATTAAAGCAAATTTGGGGGGTATGTGAGGGGCTGCAGTTGGTGGGGAGTGAGAAAGTGTTGCTGGCAGACTAGCACAACTAGATTTTATCCTATGGCTTTCCCCCAATCCTTAGGCATATATGAAATTTTACTGATCTAACAACTGCAATCTTGGGAGCTTCCATTTCAAAGATGCATGATGCTATCCAGTTTAAATGCTACCTGTCAAAGCTGTGTGCAAAGTTTCAAAGCAAGTTTTGGATGTGGTTCTTGCCTTTGTGCATAGAGCCGATTTACATACTAAGAAACTGTCTTGAAATCTTGTGGACCTTGAGAAGCAGCCCAGTTAATTGAAACCAAGTTAGTCTATTGGTTTGTCAGGCTTGGGTGGGGACCTCAGCCCAGCCCAATCAAACAAAGTCCTTTGAAACTGCCTGCAGATCTTCTGTGAACAAAACAGAGCTCTGCACTGTCTCTCCTTAGAAGCAGCTGGAATTCAAAACAAGCGTGTTTTTCAGGTTAGTTTCACAAGAAGGAACATGTTGTAATATGCCACTCTGTCAGTAGTAAGGTGCATTGTATACAAGGCTACATAATAACGATAAGGTTGTTCCTTTTCTATAACAGAGGTCAAGATCAATAAATTGCTTTATTAGCAAATAGGCAGGCACATCCACAGCAAGGTTGTTTTAGGAATGGGTTCAAGTGATGCTTGTAAAACAAGACTGGTTTGGCTTCTGAGTGTGCTCTTGCCAGTGGAAGAAGAACCGATTTTTACCCATTCCTCTCCCCTCTATTGCACTGGAGGGGAAATGGGCGTAAATTTGTGGCCTTTCTCCCACCCTTCTGCTGGATGGGAAGTTTTCTGTGAATGGAGAGATAACTTCAGTTCATGGAAGTCAAACTTTCAATCCAAGTCCCTCTTCTCTAAAGCGTCAATTGTGATGAGTTCAATATTTCCTTTGTGCTGCATGTAGGGCCAATTTAATCATTAAAATGGTGGGCTGTAATCATCAGGATTAGGAATATCACTTTGTCCTGTGTTTTTATTGTTCTTAACATTCATAATTTTAAAAGACAAATTCTACTGCCATACTCATCCCTTTCCATGATCCCATTCTCTCAGCACATTGTAGCTGCTAGATCAGAGGAAGCAAATGTGATAACAGTAATTCTGACTGGGTTCCTTCAATCCCTTTTATGAATGACGCATGACCAAAATGAGGCAGGTGCTTAATCTTTTTTGCCTTGTAGTAGTTTACTGTTGCCACCTGCTTGTTTAACTCGTTGGTGGTGCAAGTCATGCACTGTCAATGACTTTAGGCATGTTGGGAGAGAAGAGGCCAAAATCAGCAAGCACCAAGGGTGTGGCTGCAGCAGAAAGACAAATGATTTGTATCAGCAAGCAGAGATTGTTTCCTTCAACCAAAGAAACCCGTGCAGCATGTGAGAGAGGAAGGATAGCTGCCTTCTTGATGGTCTGGTTATCCCTGACAGACTGGTTTGCTTAAAAAAAAAAAAAAAGTTGAAGCAATTTAAATTTATATATGTTTCTGGGGATTGTGGAATTGTCTTTAAGGTTGCAATCCTACATATGCTTTATTAGGAGTAAGGCCCATTAAACACAGTGGGAATATCTTTTAAGTATAGAATTAAGTTGAAGGTTTCATATAAATAAATTAAGACTATGAGTTTTCAGAACAGAACTTCGTATTTATTAAACCACTAATTTTCAGACTCCATTTGTTTCATGTGCAAGACACAGAAAAGCTAGTGGGATACCTTGGGTGAGCAGTCATATTCTTGGAAAAGAATTCCTTTTGATTAACCCACCCACCCACATTATACTTGCCCCTGTATTTTGGAGGGACAAGTGTCACTGGGGGATATTGCCTGGAATAGTGACTTAAGGGGGCACTGATTGTACATTATATTTGTATCTCAGGTTTCAGTTCAAAAGTAACTTTCAAAGCAACTATCACTGAAACATACAATAAAATCCAACAAACAACAATTAATGAAACAATCAGTTACTCTAACAGCAAAAGTATGGTTTAAATTGTATGCATTAAAATATCTAGAAAATAAATTCAGTTTCACATGGTCTCTAACATAGCGGGCACCATATGATTGTCCCTGCAGAGAACATTCTGCTGTTTGACACCCCCAGCAAGAAGTCTGGTATGTTTAGCCAGTAGAGAAGAAGTGGAGGGAAGCACAATGGCACTTTTCAAATATGTGGAAAAACGTGTCACATAGAAGAGGGCAAAGATCTGTCCTGTGCTTCTCAGAGGGCAGAAGTAGATCTAGTGAGCATAGATTACAGGAGGGTAGATTTCACTGAGCATTGTGAAAAACCCCTTGACAGTAAGAACAGTTTGAGGATGGAACCAGTTACTTAGTTGGGGTGGGTGAATGGGCAAGCTGTCACCGGAGAGCTTAACATAGAGGCTGGACAGCCATCTCTTGGGTTTGCTGTAGCTCTGGCATACAAGCCCCCTCCAGTTCTGATTTTATGATAGTTCTACTGCATCTCCTCCGTTGGGTGATAATTGAGGACTTGGGGGTGTCCTTTCTCCCTCCTCTTAAAGAGCAGCAGAAGAGTGAATTATGAGCTTTACCTAGCCAAGAATACATGGGTCAGCTCTGTGGCAGTGAAGGTGCAAGGGTGGACAAGTGCTCTTTGGTGCTTGCCTGCTACTTGCACTTAGGTACGTTGCTGTGTCACAGACTTTGTAGCTGCTTTTTCACCAGCGTTTTGCTTTGGCTGGATGTCAATCTGCTCTGCATGCAGAGTGTCCCAGGTTCAATCTTCTGCATCTCCAGAAGAAGCTGGGAGAGACCTTTGCCTGAAATCCTGGGTGCTGCCAGTCATTGTAAACAGTACTGAAGTAGATGGATCAATGGTCTGCCATGCGTAAGGCAGCCTCTGTGTTTCTATATTTGAGCATGCTCTGGTGTACGGTGTAGTATTATAGAAATAACGGTGATTTATGAGGAAGGAGACCACAATTAGATGTTGTATGTTCTCTTAATTCTTTCAGTTCAGCCTAGCATAGGCAGATGACAATACGTGTCTCAGAATTTCATCCTGAATTCCTTGCTTTATATGGTGAACAACACAGTAATGAGGATTGTGTTCTGCTGCTCATACTTTCAATAACTATCAACAACATAAAAGTACAGGAGGTTTTTTGGGGGGACGGGGAGATATCTAATGAAGCTAAATGACTCACAAATGAATTATGCAAGACCTTGTATGCATTTGGAACCTAATTTTAAGGTATTTCCTAAATTGAGGTAGGGAGCTAGATCCAGTCAGTTGGCCGGATCTTGCATTGCTGCACTCTTGGGCCATTTTGGTGGTGGGGCCCTCCCACCTGACTGTCATCTGACTTCACTATGATGTTAGGTGACCCATTTTTCCTTTGTAGTGTGGCAACTGGGCTACATAGAAATTCTAAGCCAAGTGGGGGTTGAAGTTACCCCCAGTAAGCTGATAGTAGCTGACTCCAGGCTCCATTTTTGGGTGGAATCAGCTGTGGTAACTCAGTAGCACAGCATATTTGAGCTGGTTTACTTTTGGTGATGGTTAGCTGATTGGTTGTGCACTGGCGAGGGAGCCTACCTGTCACCATCAGGAGTGCCTTTAAAAGTTCCCAGTTGTGCACTGGCAGTATGCCTTTACCTGCCCCTCATCTGATGCAGCATTTGTGGGGCTGTGGTTTGGGGGAAATGGCCTTGCAGACCAAATTGGGACCCCTGCCAGATGTAATTAGATCTATGGGCTGGAGGTTCCCCATACCTACCCTAAATGGATGTGCCTATTAAAACAGAACTATGTAGGCAGCACAGACCATTGCAACAAACTGTTCTGATAGCATTTCACGCACAATCTGCTATTGATTGTGCTGGTCAACACAGTCATGTTTTTAATCTTAGTTTCCATGCCTGAAGTCATCTGTACGTATATTCTGTTTCAAAATCTACCTCCAAGAGCGTGCACACTTGCAAACTTGCAAATCGGCATTCAAAACCATCTCTAGCAGCTATATGTTCAGTGTGGTGTAGTGGTTAAGAGCGGTGGTCTCGTAATCTGGTGAACCGGGTTCGATTCCCTGCTCCTCTACATGCAGCTGCTGGGTGACCTTGGGCCAGTCACACTTCCCTGAAGTCTCTCAGCCTCACTCACCTCACAGAGTATTTGTTGTGGGGGAGGAAGGGAAAGGAGATTGTTAGCCGTTTTGAGACTCCTTAGGGTAGTGATAAAGCGGGATATCAAATCCAAACTCTTCTTCTTCTTGATGTTGAGGAGGAAATGAGCTTCGTTACTTTTAATTCATTCCACTGTGCCCATATAAACAGGTATAGGGATTGCAGATGACTCTACGTAGTAACATATAGTACATTAAATAGGCTGCCTTGTAATTAGCATTCAGATGTTCCACAAAGGAGCGCAAATGCTTCCTCTTATTTATGTCCTAATTGCTGCTAGTGCAAACAAATGGTCGATTTGTTCCAAGGAAGTTGTAAAGTCTTATCTGGAGCTTTCCCTAGGCTTAACTTCATTATAGGGTTGCATGATTTCTACAAAACACACCAAATTCCATCAGTAATATTACTAAAAGCTTTGCATCTCAAACATTTTGCCCCACCGCCCTTCTGGAAGAGGGGAGGGTGTCCTATGGAAAGTATATTTTTTGTTGCACAAGTCCCGTTTTTAAAGCGAATGTGCATTGGATGGATATGGAATCGTTAAATGCAACAGATCAGGGTCACTGTGCAGAACCAGCAAGAATCTTCATCACTTTTTGCTCACCATGCAGACCTGGCCATATGTGCTAGAACTGGGATTGGAAACTTGTGGTCCTGCGGATGTTACTGGACTCCCAACGCCCATGGCCAACGATCAGGGATGATGGGAGTCATTGTCCAGACACAGGTTCTTTATCCCCCTGTACTGGTAATAGTACAACAGACAAACATGACAGCTACTAGCATTGTTCTCTGCATCAGATAGTGGATGGTCTTAAACCTATGCACACTTGGGAGTAAGTACCATTGAACTCAGTAGAAACTGTTTATTTAGTGCATTGTAACCTGGTTTTCAGATGCAATTTATTTATAAACTGTATGTAATTACATGAGGAATATTTTCCCCCTTTTCACTAGATGGCACTGATGCATTATCGGCTTACTAGCACTCCTCCCCCTTTTTAAAATGCAGATATTATTCTCAATCCAGAGAGATATGTGAGGTCTGCATGTGCAGTGGGGTTTTTTCTGTCTGATTCCATGCAGCAGCTTTGTCTGAAGCAAGCAGTTATTTAAATTTATGCTAGTTTTTTAAAAAAAGAAACAAACAGCAGTTCATTTATTGTGGGGTGGGAGAGCCTGCTCTTGGGTGGGGTAGCCTTGTGCTTGCACCCACATGAAGGGAACTCTGGATTGTGGCCACTGCACATGCAACAGATATATCAGGTGCACCTGGAAAACAAAAATCTTGCACCATAGTTCTAAAGCCCCAGAGGCCTTAAATATTTCTGCCTGGTGTTTTTAGTGCATTTGAGAAAAGCCAGTAGTAATACTTAGCTATTCCAGGCAGAGAAGTTACAGGGTCAGCCTTTTTTTTTTGGGTTGGGAAGCCCACTTACATGAACCTGGACCTTGCCCATCAAGACCTTCCTGATTGCAACTTACCTTGCAGGGAAGGCGGCTGTCCCTCCCAGATAATTCCTCCAGAATGTGCGCTGGATCAGAGTGGTGGCCCAGGCAGACCTTCCTTTTATTGGGAAGGAGCCCAAGATGGATGCCTTCATCATGAGTTCGAAAGGTAAACTTGTTCTTATCTGTATGCTTATGGTTCTGCTAGTAAGCGTATTGCGCAAGAGAAGACAGTATGCTGGATATACACAGTGTACCATCGTTTCAAGGCCACGAGACCCAAACCCATGATGGCTTTCTTTGGAAGCGACAGCCATATGGATTGGTGTAGGAGGAACTAGCAGAACCGCGATCTTCACAGACAAGGACAAGTTTAACTTTCTGCTATACCCCTATACCAATCCGAAACTTTGAAACCCGATGCATTCAATTGTGTTTCAATCGAACGGAGTTTTTGACAAGCACGTGTGACTCGCAGGGATGTATGGCCCCAGTCTCTTTCTCTCCATATGGCCTACCTCACAGGGTTGTTGTTAAATTAAATACTAGAAAAGAATCACTGCTGTCCTCCTGGCAAAGTTCCTGTGGGTAACAGTTTGGGACAGGTTGTGTGCGGAGCTGCAGTATGAGATAGGATGGGTGCATCTGTGACTCTGGGGCGTGTGGTTCCTTATGACAATCTCTCACGTGCCCATGGCTCCAAAGAGCTTGACAAGTCCTCACTGTAGCCATTGCGCCACATTGTGATATTTCGTAACTAAAGGAATAGACACCACACATACCGTCAGCTAGGTGACTCCCTCTGCAAGCATTGCCCTCCTGGCCACATTTTAGCTTCAGTCATGCCCAGCAGTATTTTTTCCAGTACTTTACTTAATGGAGAAGGGAAACCACAATAACTTTTGAATCACGGATTAGAACTTGACCACTTAAAAGGTCTACTTCACAAAAAGGCCAAACAAAGTATATCAATACTTTTCACCAAAATTTGAAAGAAATACAGTGGTGCCCCGCAAGACGAATGCCTCGCAAGATGGAAAACTCGCTAGACGAAAGAGTTTTCCGTTTTGGAGGTGCTTCGCAAAACGAATCTCCTATGGGCTTGCTTCGCAAGACGAAAATGTCTTGCGAGTTCCTGCGGTTTTTTCCCCCTCCCCCCTTTTTCTAAGCCGCTAAGCCGCTTATCAGCTGATCCGATAAGCCGCTAAAAGCCGCTAATAGCGCTAATCCGCTAATCCATCAATGGGCTTGCTTCGCAAGACGAAAAAACCGCTAGACGAAGAGAATCACAGAACGGATTCTTTTCGTCTTGCGAGGCACCATTGTATGTGATTTCTTTATAAATGGGGAAGAGGTCAAACTTTTAAACTTGTTGGATCTGTGATAATTTTTATTGGATTGTTCTTTTTTGGGGGGGGGTACTTTCATAAACCTCATCAGGTAGACCATGTGTATGCAAAATTTCAAATTCACTAGTTCTGTTAGCTATAGCCTGTTGAGACTTATCATGATGGAACTTGATTAACTGTAGAAGAACTGCCCTGCTTCTATCATCAGCATTCCCACCCCCCAATAATACTCAGCCTAAATCTGTTTTCTGAACCTTGACAGCACCTGGCCATAAAGAGCTGCTGAAACCTCCTCCTCCTCCTCTTCCTCCTCCTCAAGAGATGATCTAGTAAAGACCAGAATTCATTCAAAATCAGAATGTTCCTGTTCACAACTAGATCAGTTTCATTCTGGAGATGATACATTGCTGAAGATACACTCATGTTACTACTTCTGTATAGTTTTCATTTGATTTTCAGTCCACTATTTTAACTAGTCAGGATTTACCAACCCAATCCTCAACATGTTTACTCAGATGTCCCACTGAATTCAACGGGCCTTACTACTAAGGAAGTATTGAGGGCTGCTGCTTTAGGTCATAATGCCTCCAGATTTGTCACTCCCAGACTTCTATGTATAGCTTCCAAGTTGACGGCACAAATATTTAATGTGGCATGTATATTTTCTGCTAAAGCACTCCTTACTCCCTAAGAGTTTAAATAGACATGTTTTCAGTTAACATTCCCCTCATGTGTAAACTATTTACCTTGCCAGAAAAGTAAGCTTGGTTGCCCTGGAATCACTTTCTGACACATCTGTGTAAGGAGACTGACTTATTCTTGTAGCTTCTCAAGTATACTTTAGAAGGAACTTGAGTATTTCCACAGCTGGATTAACTGCATGCTTTTCTAGCATGTGCAGAAAAGAAATTTATTCTTGCAGTAGCCCATTTTAAAATATTAATCAGCAAATCTTCAAAGGTATTTCATCAGTTCTTCATTAATTTAATTCATTATAGCAAACTCTATTCATTTCCTATTTAGTCCAATATCTCTTCCCATTCCTGTGTTGCGCATTCTGTTGTTCCTGTTCCTGAAGTAGTTAAAATCTGCAGAAAGTGCGTATTCCAGGTTCACCCACAAATGAAGTCATTTTCTCTTTTTTAAAAAAAGAATTGCAACTAATTTCCATACATTGACCATTGCTAAAAAGGGAAAGCTACACAAATCATTTTCTTCACACAATACTTTAAGGAAGTGATGCTACAAGGAGTCGTTAATGCAACAAAGAACTTAAAGGATAATTCAGATTTTTAAACTATGAGGTTACTGAAAAATAAAATTACCATAAAACCTCACTGGTTGTGGCGGGTGAGAGAGGGAGGGATTCACTGTCATCAACAAAGGTAAGCCATGAATTGACCAGTTTTACAAGCAGTAATCAGATAGCTTCCCCTGGAAAGAAAAGCCAGAGAGCTTGGCTAGTATTAATAGGTGGAAATAAGTGTTTTTATGAATTAAATGGTTTCTAACTTATTTTCCTAACATTGCAGGCACCTATGGGGACTTGCTGGGGTGACATCTCAGAAGGTGTACGTGTAGAAGTCCCTAACACAGACTGCAGCCTACCTACCAAAGTCTTCTGGATTGCTGGGATTGTAAAATTAGCAGGTTATTAACTTTGAATAAAATAATGCATTTTAAATTGTAACTGTCTCAATAAATAATTCAGGGATTTGAGCAGGTGTATATATTATTTAAAACAAAATGCATAGCAGAATGGATAAGTCTTCTGTGTTGAATGGCCTGATACTCAAGGTTGCCATAGTGGGGCAAGTTCCTATTAAGTCAACAGTGGTTTTCCAAGCAGATCTGTTTGAAACCCTGCCTATAAGGGACGATTCTGCGGAATTTAAAAGACTGTCATATTCAGATCTTGAATGCTACAGACACTGTTAATTGTAGACTTTGTTCTCATTCTTCAGAGGGTGATAAGAAGTAATTGTAATTTTTATATTATTAGAGCTACAATTTATATGTTTTCAACTTTAGGGGTTGAAAAACTTTTCCTTTGAGTAGTTTCCGATTCCTGATAAGTCTCTTGCTTGTGATTTTGAGCTAAGACTCATAATTTCCCTGCAGACTTCATTATGTGAAATTCCCTTTATGATCAACACACTGCTGTCCTCCAAGCAAAGCACTCTAGGTGTTTGAAACAAGGTTATACACTCATGGCTTGTGGCTCTTTCTTTCTCTGTGACCTTTGAATGTTTGCATTGAGATAGCAGTTAAAGCACCAGCATAGGTCAGGCAAATTAATCCAGCTGAATTTGCCAACAGGCTCCCAACACATAGTTTGAGAAGCCTCATGTAAAACAAATTGCCTTAAAATCGAGGGAAAAAATATATTTCAGGGCCATGTCTTCTAACAGTATACTGTGCAGGGGTTGCCAACCTTTTTGAGCCCGTGAGCTCATTTACAAACTGGAGAAATGGTTGTGGGCACTGCATGTACGCAATAATAGGCGCCAACTCCTAGGGGCCCAAGCAATTTTGGCCCCTCAAATATTTTTTTTGAGGTGGCCGGGCCCCCTCAATATTCAGAGGACGTCACACAATGTCCCTCCAATACTTTGGAGAAGCTGGTGCCTCTGCACTCACGGCAACCTATTATATTGGCTACAATAGATTGCTTCATTCAAGCTTAATTTCTGTGGATGAAGAGACCTACGAGGACCCTGCTGGTGACCCCTAGTATAGTACATTCGTACCTTGGAAGTTGAACGTAATCCTTTCCGGAAGTCTGTTCGACTTCCAAAATGTTTGGAAACCAAAGCACGGCTTCTGCAGCCTACAAGCCAAGCGGAAGCCGCAGAAGCCCCGTCGGATGTTCAGCTTTCAAAAATAGTTCACAAACCGGAACAGTTGCTTCTGGATTTGCGGCGTTTGGGAACCAAAACGTTTGAGAACTAAGCTGTTTGAAAACCAAGGTACGACTGTAACATCAATGTAGGAACTTCCCCTGTTGCCAAAGTACATTAATCTCCTGCACACCTACTCTACTGTGGTGCCTCCCTTCTTTCACAGCTCTAGTATAGGCAGTGGCAGCTGAAGACCACTTCCAACATCAGCTCGCTTCCTCTGGAAGCTGTTCCAAATGAAGGGGAGTGCGTGTTTGATTGTGGTGCATTTCTTCATTAAGAGTAGCATGGATCAGCATGAGATTTCCTTCTCTTTCAGGTTACAGTGCTTTACTAAGATATGAAGGCTTTGAAAGCGATTCAAGTCTCGACTTCTGGTGTAACATCTGTGGTCTTGATATCCATCCGGTTGGTTGGTGTGCAACAAGTGGGAAGCCTCTAGTGCCGCCTCGATGTACGTAAATCTGACTTTTAACAGGCTGACCTTTAGTTTAATTTATCTTATGCTCTCTGTACTGATCCTTTAAAACTTACATTACATACTCTCTTATTAAAAAATTCCTTCCAGTAGCACCTTAAAGACCAACTAAGTTAGTTCTTGGTATGAGCTTTCGTGTGCATGCACACTTCTTCAGATACACTGAAACAGAAGTTGCCAGATCCTTCTATATAGTGAGAAGGTGGGGAGGGGTATTACTCAGAAGGGTGGTGGGAATGGGTGATTGGCAGATAGCTGAGATGAGCCTGAGATGAGCTATCTGCCAATCACCCATTCCCACCACCCTTCTGAGTAATACCCCTCCCCACCTTCTCACTATATAGAAGGATCTGGCAACTTCTGTTTCAGTGTATCTGAAGAAGTGTGCATGCACACGAAAGCTCATACCAAGAACTAACTTAGTTGGTCTTTAAGGTGCTACTGGAAGGAATTTTTTTATTTTGACTATGGCAGACCAACACGGCTACCTATCTGTAACTGATACTCTCTTATGTTAAGTGTAAGTCTGATATCACAACATCTGTATATCTCTCTCTGTATTTATCATATGAATGGATGTGCTAACTCCATTGTTGTCAAACTCACATTGTTGTCAAAACAGCTAAAAGTAGTTCACTATGATAACGTATCTGGATTTCCAGTAAATTCTGAAGACAATAACTTTTTGACATTGTTCATTCAGTGTCTTGCAATACAAATTTTCAAAAGTGGTTAATGTCTGTTTGTTTTCCTGAATCTTGACAGCCATTCAACACAAATACACAAACTGGAAAGCTTTTCTGGTGAAACGACTCACTGGTGCCAAAACCCTTCCTCCTGACTTCTCTCAGAAGGTGAGGCTGGTTTCAAAGAAGACCCTTGTCAGCCTTTTTGACTTATTTATTATAGTACTTACAAAATGCTTTTGAGGATGAATACTCTAAAAACTGTTACATAAAAAAGTTAAACAGTAAAATGCAATATGAAAATCAGAATTGGAGCGGAAAGCAAAAGCTGGCAGCAACAACAAAAAAGCAGCAACAGTTGGACCAGAAACAAAAGTTTAAAAAGCCTAAGTTATGAGACCATCACAGGAAAAGCTCTTTTCCTAGTTGGCAGTCTAAAGTCTGAAAGTGATGGTACCTGTCTTTGTTTACTGATCATAAAACTGGGTGTGGAAAGGGGAACAAAACAGGGGAAAGCACTCCCTGTGATACTTGTGGGCAATAGCAGATTCACATAGCCATTGTTGTAGATGGGTATTTGCAGAGGTACATATGTTAACGCTGCACGATTATATATTTTCAGGTGTCAGAAAGCATGCAGTATCCCTTTAAGCCTTCTATGAGAGTAGAAGTTGTTGATAAAACTCATCTCTGCCGAACACGGGTAGCAATTGTAGACAGCGTAATTGGAGGCAGGTTAAGATTGGTATATGAAGAAAGTGAAGACAAAACAGATGACTTCTGGTGCCATATGTACAGCCCACTCATACATCCCATTGGTTGGTCTCGGAGTATAGGACATCGGTTCAAAAGATCTGGTAAGCTCCTCTTGTGCAGAGTTTCCCACAAACAAATTAATATATCACATTGATGTTCACATCAGCTTTCAAGATATGAGAGTCGGACAGAGGAAGATGCTTTGAGGTTTGCTTGCTTTTTAAGCCATCAAGTGGTATACATTTTATGGAATAAAAGTATTTTTTAAAAATGCTTTATTTGGTTTTGGTAGGCGTTTGTATTTTTAAAAGGTCACATGTTTGAAGTAGTAAATTAGAAATCTTCAACTTCGTTTTTTCCCCTTTTTCACAGATATTGCCAAGAAACAGGACTCTTATTTTGATGCACCCCCACATTTATTTGCTAAGGTATGATGTTTTGCAAGGAACTTGATTTATAATGGAAGGAATTGTTCATCAGCATTGAAGCTGGAGAAGCAAATAGACTGTGATGCTGACCTGTGTTGCTTCCATTTGTTGCCTCAAAATGTTTCTTTAGGTAAAGGAAGCCGAGTCAAGTGGAGAATGGTTCAAGGAGGGGATGAAATTGGAAGCCATAGATCCATTAAACCTTTCTGCAATATGTGTGGCAACAATTAGAAAGGTAAATATATTAGTTTAATTTTGCTTGTAATTTCCGTTGCTATTGCTCTTAAGTGAATTTTCATTTTGTGTATTTATGTATTTTATTGTGTATTGCACTTCAATATATAATTAGTTGTTTTGTGATTTTAAACTATTGCAAGGGGGCGGGGAATTATATTAAACAAACAAATCATGTGGTCTGCCTCTGCTCCCTTAACTCATGTTTTTAAGGAATCAGGAGCATTACATAGGTACTGGTTGTAACCAGCATAGTGTTGTACAAAAAATTCAGGAACCATATGGACAATATTGTTGTTTGCCTTAAAACAGGGTTGCCAAATCAACCAGTAGCTGAATTTCTTTGAAAACTTTTGCTCTTCACTTCCTGGTATTTCCCCACCTTTAAATTACTTTAACTTCTAAATCTTAACTGCTGTTTGTTTGTTTTTTGTTTATCTAGGTATTAGCAGATGGATATCTTATGATTGGGATCGATGGCTCTGAGGCAGCAGATGGGTCTGACTGGTTTTGTTACCATGCCACCTCCCCTTCTATATTCCCCGTTGGTTTCTGTGAAATTAACATGATTGAACTAACTCCACCCCGAGGTATTCATACCTTCTTGTGCATAAATCTATACATGTCTTGCAAGCCGTGTTGTGTGAAATAATTCATTTCTTTTTCCTTAAGCTTGTTTGCAAAAATCATATCCTTTACATCTCTCTTCAAACTCTAGTTTGGAGTTGCCGAACCAATCGTCGTTTAGCAGACAAGTGTTTCATTATTGCTTGCTTAACTATCCTTTGGCTGGCTGGGAATGTTGCAACTCTCTTTTTCTGACTTGGTTCTCCCGTTTGCTTTTTAGTCAGTGCAGAGTAAAGGAGTATAAGAATTGCCACTCCTGTGGCTTGCTGAAGTGGTGTAGATGGGACAAGCAGCTAGGCTAGGTGCATTACGGTTTAATGCCACCTCTTCATTAGTTATGATATCCTCAAAGTAAGTGGCACTCTTCTCACCTGTCTAGGCCAGACTGGCCTAGTAACAGCATATATTCTGCCTAGTTTGATCGATTGCTTCCTGTGATTTCCCCCCTAAAATCTGGGCTCAAGGTCATCCAATGAATCTGGTTGGCAGGAGATTCAGGATAGGCAAAAGGAAGTACATTTTTGCATGACAATGTGTGAAATTCTCTGCCTGATATGTGAAGGCTACTATCTTAGATAGCTAAGGGAATTGGATAAATTCATGCAGGGTAAAACTGTCAGTGGGTATCAAGGGTTTTTTGCTTTTTTGTTTTGCATTTAAGGTTGGTGGGGTGGCCTCTTATTCAGAGCTCTGTCTGTACATTTGTGGTCCTTTATTGCACTCTGGCACTTCTGCTGAGGGAAGGGCTATGATTCAGTGAGAGATGGCATGTTTTGCATGCAGAGGCTCTAGGGCTGGGTTCCAATGTTCTTCACCCCCAGTAAGTGTTCCAACTAGTGTTGTGATCTGCCAACATCTGGAGGGCCCTCAGTTGAGTCCCTAGCATCAGCAGTGAAAGGGATCTCTGATAAGGTAAAAGAGACCTCTGTCTGATACCTTGGAGAGCTTTTGCAGGGCTAGATGGACTGAGGATCCCACTTGGGAGGAGTAACTTCATAGTTTATTCTAAGAAATGTATACCCTGTCCTTCCATGGTTATCAAACTGCTTGGGGCAGATTGTGTGTGTGTGTGTGTGTCTGTCTGTCTGTCTGTGTGTCTGTGTGTCTGTGTACGGATCAGGGCAAATGTTTTTGTGATGCTACTACATAACTGTTAATCCCTTGTAGGTTATGCAAAACTACCTTTCAAATGGTTTGACTACCTCAGGGAAACGGGTTCAGTAGCAGCCCCTGTGAAGTTCTTTAACAAGGTAAGACCAAAATATTTCACAATTGTAGTGTACCTACAATTTGTGGTGCTCATTCCTTTGTCGGCAGCCCCATAGAATTTAGAAAATGTCTTCACATGTAGCTGTTATAGAAAAGCATCTTAACTATAAATAGAATAGAGTACTGGCAGATAAGTACTTTCAGTAGATTCACCCTGTGGATTTAAGACTAATGAAATGCAATGGTGGTTGAAGAAGGAAAAGAGTTTTCCCAGTATTGCAATACTGGCATTTGAATCCTATATGAACACCTTTAGTTGGAACAGGAATATCATAGCTGGGATGTAGTGAATGCACCCATTTCTGTGCCTCTCTTCCTTGAGGATATGCAACACTGAAAAACTCAGATATTTTATGTCATGTATACAAGTCTTGTTTTGCATGACCATACCAAATTAAATTAATTTTTTTAAAGAAAAGCTTATTAAATAATTGGTTCCATTCTGAAGCCCACACTTCAGTTTCCAAAAACTGAATATATTAGAGATTCGATTATAAAAAACCTTTATGTTTAACATGTTACATTAAGGGCTTTCCATTTTCACTTCTGCACCAAAGTGCTAGGAAACTACAACTGTTGAAAGGGCCACACCCTCAACAGATATATCATTTAGGCAATATTGATATGGTATCCTATCCTGTGGTTAGTTCCAGCTTTACCACTACCTTGGGGCTGGATGGCTGTCAGTGGTGGAGTGGTGGACCTAAGTATGTACCAGATTTTTCTGTTCACTGAAATACATACCTAAAGCTTCCATTCCACCTTAAAAGTACCAACTGACAGCTAAAGTAAAGCATGACCAGGTAACTTGACTTGGGATCTCATGAACCCAGTATTTATAGCCAAAGTGAACTAAAGGTGACGGTAGAAAGCTCTAGGAGATCCCATGTGTTGTGCTGGATCATCTGTTACTACATACCTTGGTAGAATGAGAGTGCTCACAAGTCTAAGGAAATGTACCAGGAGAGAGAAAGGTTCTGTTATGGGAGAGGTGATTGTGAACGTGTTTTAATCACAAAACTTTGCTTTTCAAAGCAATATGATGTACTTGTCTTACATCTCTGTTCCAGGAAGTTCCAAACCATGGGTTTCATGTTTCAATGAAGCTGGAGGCTGTGGACCTCATGGAACCTCGTCTAGTATGTGTGGCTACAGTAACTCGTATTATTCACCGTCTGTTGAGGATACATTTTGACGGCTGGGAAGACGAATATGATCAGTGGGTGGATTGTGAATCTCCTGACCTCTACCCTGTAGGGTGGTGTCAGCTAACGGGTTACCAACTACAGCCTCCTGCGTCACAATGTAAGTTGACCTTAATTTCTCTCTGAACTTTCTATAGCTGAAATGTAGCAGACCTCTCTATGGTAAAATTTTTCATATCTTTGTTTCTATTTTTAGATTTCGATCTATTTGCTGCCAGGTTACCAGCTAGCGCAAGGGTGTAGTCTGGGCAATCAGCTTGGACTTACACAATGCCATTTGCTTAATACTCCAGAGCTCAATCCGTTTTGCTCTGTAGTCAGTAGTACTTCAGGGTGTTTGTCTTATTCTGTCCCTGTTCGCCACTGATATTTGGAAGGCAAATAAGAAAGCAAGTTGCTTTTAATGCAGTATTATTGGGAATACTGTATGGTCATGTAGATTAGCAAGTAATTTTGCATTTATTACTTTAATTAACTAATTTCTTACATGCCCCTCAAGGTAGTTCACAAATATACAATAAAGAGATAAACATTGTATGTGTTTGCATTGTTACTATATTTTTATCCTATTGTTCTGACTTTTGGTTTATTTCTCTGGTTCATTGCAGTCTTTTAATGATGCCCTTACAATGATCAGTTATAGTAGAGTCATATAACAGGCTTAGCAGCTTGACTCTATTAGTTATCAGTTGTACTGAGCATATTTTAAAAGGCAGAATGGCTCTGATTGGCCCAGATGGTGTGCATTTTGTATGGTAAAATGATTTTACACGTGAAAGTATTAATCATTCCTGACTTGGGGGAATGATTCTATGTCGTTTACTACCCTGCAACACAGTTGTTAATTCACATCTGGATCATTTTGCTTCCTATCACGTTATAATCACTTTGTCAAATGCAGGATCAAGTAATGTGATAGTAAAAGAAATGAGTGGCTCCGTCTAAAATGTCAAGAATATTCTGCAGTTTCAAGAGGCACAGGGCTAAAATTATACTGAATATAGGTGCTGCTGTCCACGAGGCTTCTGAAACACAAAGCATCTCACCTGCAGTGTTTCGCCTGCACACAAAAAGGTGTTTAAATTCCCTTTCTTTTTAAAAACATATATTTCAGCATCAAGAGATGGTCAGTCAAGCTCGTCAAAGCAGAAGAAAAAGTCAAAGTCACAACAATACAAAGGACACAAGAAAAGTGGGTAACAAAAATTATTTGTTTTTACCTTCTTGCTACAAAACTGCCTTTTTCTCTCAAGAAAAATGATGGTTGTGAATGATGCTTTCTGTTGAAATGTTTTTCAAGCTTAAAGTGCATTATGGCACAAGGAAAACTTTTTAAATTGAGTATTTTTTTTGTCACGTGAAGTAAAATAAAGTGCAAATATAAGTATTTTTTTAAAGCAAACTCTGTGGTAGTTTCTACTTAATATCTTGGTTTCAGTTTTAGGTCCTTTCATAGAAAACCTTTTCTCTCCAGAATGATAAGAGATTGATTAATTTTTGTTTAGGGTAGTACTGTCATCTTCACCAAGATAAGATAGATGATATATTTTATTAAGCCATGTTGTTCATAGAACTAAAAATTAGTGCTTTTTTTAGATTCACATAGAACAGGCATAGGCAAACTCGGCCCTCCAGATGTTTTGGGACTACAACTCCCATCATCCCTGACCACTGGTCCTGTTAGCTAGGGATGATGGGAGTTGTAGTCCCAAAACATCTGGAGGGCCGAATTTGCCTATGCCTGACATAGAATTAATTTCAGTCTAAAGTTAGAGAATACTGTAATCGGTTATAATAAGTATACAGAGTAAAGTGAGGGTGAGTGTAGAAACAGAAATGAAGGATTATTTTTTGAAGTGAGAGCTTAGAAAAAAACTTCAGCATAGAATGTTTTATTGCGTGTCTTGACCATTATAAGGTTAAGTTTGACATTTTTTATATTTTGCTTGATTGGTTTTCATGCTGGTCTTTTCATCTGAAAGATGACAGCTTTTTGTGGCTACAGGAGCTGGCAAAATTGATCTGTAGAGTTAATACCTATGGAGGGTCTGAGACACCGGAAAGACTTCCTTGCGTAGGGAAGTGTAATGAAATTGTACTATATTTTAGCCAAATTAGATTTCAATTTGAAAACTTTATTTTGGACAGGCACACATTACAGCTGAGCTGTTAAGTTTCTCTTAATGGCTCAGCCTACATGGAACTTTTAATTTTGTTCCAGGCAGTGTAGAACATTAGAACTGAATTGAAATCCATTGTACATTGTATTCCTTTGTATTTTTATTCTGAAGCAAGTCCCACAGGCCTGGTTCAGATACTTGGTTTACAGTTTGCTAAACCATGATTTTTAGGAGCTGGAAACAAGTGATGGAACCACCCCTCCCACCTTTGACATCTTCCTTCCACCTTGCTTACACTCTGGTTTAATAAAACCACAGTTAATAGTTATGTCCAAAACAGGAAACTGTAGTTTAATGTTAGTTTTACCAATAAGGATTTTAAACTCTGAAGTTGGTTTAAGATCCTTGTTGGTAAATCAGTATTAAACCACAGTTCCCCATTTTGGAAACCGCAGAGAAGGTTGGTTTGATTAAACTAGGATGCAAGCAATGAGGAAGGAACATGTGATCTCGGTGCTTGTTCCCAGTGCTAAAACTGGGGTCGCAAGCTTGGGAGTAGAACATACAAACCAGTGGATAACCTTACCTGAGTGTGTTTGGGATTGTAGCCTCAGCCAAATTCCTTCTGAAATGCCAAGTTTCCCACTTATATTAACAAACGGAGAGCATGACCAGTCCGTTGTATCTGGAGCGGGTAGGAGCGTGTGTGAATTGAATGGGGATGGAGAGGAAGGTGAATCCTGGTGTATCTGCAAACATACTGTATCTTGCCCTGTAGAACTGGCACATTCTTTAGATTGAATTCTGTTATTTTATTGGGAAATGGAATGTTTATTCTTTTTGGATTTCCAGAAAGGCTCAAACACCTGCAGTTTGAATCCCCGCGACGGGGTGAGCTCCTGTTGCTCGGTCCCTGCTCCTGCCCACCTAGCAGTTCAAAAGCACATCAAAGTGCAAGTAGATAAATAGGTACCGCTCTGGCGGGAAGGTAAACGGTGTTTCCGTGCGCTGCTCTGGTTCGCCAGAAGCGGCTTAGTCATGCTGGCCACATGACCCGGAAGCTGTACGGCGGCTCCCTCAGCCAATAGAGCGAGATGAACACCGAAACCCCAGAGTCGTCCGCTGCTGGAACTAATGGGCAGGGGTCCCTTTTTACCTTTACCTTAGAAATATTTTAACTCTCTCTTTCCCCTTTATCATGACAGTTAATACAAAGTCATTAATTCCAATAATGAAGCTCCTTAGTGTTGCTTTAGAGTTAGACAAATTGTAAATTCGCAGAAGGCAATAGACATTTTCAAAGCAATAAGGCTAGGACAAAACCTGTTTGCTAAAAATGAGACGCTAAAATGATGTTGGAGCTTGTTACTCCCTCTGCACCTTTCTTAGCTCAACCCTTAATTTAAAAACTCTTCTGAGATGAAGGAACTGACAACAAGCCTCTTGTTTCATCCTCTTTGTTTGCTTTTGACTTAGCTCTGTGGCAATTTTCTCCTTTGATCTGACCCCATTAAAAAAATTAATGAGTTGGAGCCTTCGGTGAAGTTCAGCTAAAATGCTTTATTTTATGTGGCAGGACCCAACTCCTTGAATGTGTACTATCTGATAGTGAACTAAAAGGAAAGTTATTAATCTGCCTCCGTTTATTATGAGATGAAAACAACTAGTCTGATTAGTCCTAATGTATATTGATTTTCTGCTCTGACTCTTGGCATTTTAAGTTGAAGAAAGCTTTATTTATTCACCATGCTTTAACTGTAGGAAGCTGTAAACCAATGCAGCTGGATTAATTCACGACAGTGCCTTCTTCTTAAAAGCATTTAGTAGTCATATTTATTATATTTATATTAAAAATTATAAGCTGCTTTTTAGCCAAAGAGGCCTCAAAGCAGTGTACAACAGCTACACAATGCAATAAGCATTTTCAAAAATAAATAAATAAAAGGAATTTGCACTTTCTTCCGATGGCTGCTTAGTTCACTTGGGAATATTAGTACATACAAGGTGAGGGGTTTAGGACTTTCATGAACTTTAGTACTTTTTAATGCTGACCAAAAAAAACACTAGCTGTTTTAGATTGTAATGATGAAGACCTTTTGCTTATACCACCTATGTCTGAGAAGTAGACAAAATGAATTGTACTAATCTAGCAAGCATACAGTGAGAATATTTTGTATTGGAACATCGTTACCAAGCGAGAGCTACCACCTTTACAAAGCACAGCTTTCTGGAATTGGGAGAATATTCTACTCTCTGGGATACCCTCATCACCTGGCTCAGAAGGCACGTGTAGCATCTGCCAAGCTGATCCTGACTTTATTAGGCTGCAGCAGCTACTACCGTTTTCTATTTTCTCCTGCTTCTCCCCTCGGCCCAAGCCCAACTCCCAAATTTAAGCCAGACAGAGGGAGCGAGAAAGCAAAGCGCTTGCCAGTCTCTGCTCATTGATGTGCCCGTGGCAAGAAACTGTGCCACCTACCATCAGATAAGCACACAAGTACTTCGGCATGTCTTTGGTCAATCAGATGCTTAAAAACAGGAAGGGAGGTGAAGTGATGCTTTTAGGGCAGGCTTCCTCAACCTTGGCCCTCCAGATGATTTTGGCCTACAATTCCCATGATCCCCAGCTAGCAGGACCAGTGGCCAGGGATGATGGGAATTGTAGCCTCAAAACATCTCGAGGGCCGAGGTTGAAGAAGCCTGTTTTAGGGTTTGTGAAGGAAAAAGCAGCATTCATACCTGTCGGCCAGAGGAGTGCTTCAGACAAGCCAGTGCTGCACATAGACTCATATGTACTGGTAGAACAAAGCGGCTTCCACTTTAAGCCTGCCAAAGAAGTTCATTCCAGGAGAAGCCAGTTCAAGGGTAGAGTGAGTATTTTCACACTTAGGTGGAGATGCCCAGATAGGGGCTGAAGTGAGTTTACAGAGATTACCCCTCCCAAGGTTCCGAGAGCTCAGAGTTCCATAGCTGGAACCCAGGTAGGATAAGGTGGTCTGTGGAAATGGGTCCAGGTCATGATAGTGCTAGGATTATGTTCCCTATCACAATTTAGTTCTTTTTAAGGTCGCAACCAGGTGAAAGGTAAATGTCCAGACTCTTAAGGCTTCAAAACATTTTCCAGACCCTCATCCTTTAAATCTTTATTCAAGCTGGGATGAGCGAGAGAGAGTACATGCCTACAGCCCCACTACACTTTAGACCATGGCTGGTGACAGCTCCTTGTGGAGAATCTGTAAGAAAACAACTGTGGGGCCATGACCTAGAATCATAGAATCATAGAGTTGGAAGAGACCACAAGGGCCATCGAGTCCAACCCCCTGCCAAGCAGGAAACACCATCAGAGCACTCCTGACATATGCATGGGGGTGTCTATATTGCTTAGATCCCCATTGTAGTCTTGGTCTGGATTTCGCTTCTCTGCATCAATGGGAGTTTCTCTCTCAGTGCAAATAGCAGCCTAATCATTCATGCACTTAATGATTGCGTGAAGAATCTCACATCCATTTTGGTGTTGTGTGTTGAGAAAATAAAGGATCTATTTGAGCAAAATGCAGAAATCTACAGAGTTCAGTAGCTAATGTAATATTCTTGTCTTTAACCTTCGATGGCAGAAGCTTGAAATACAAATTACTTTAGGTAGAACATGACAGTTCACAAAGAGCCTCAGTAACTTTAAGGTAGCTTTCCCCCCAACTTTGCAGAGGTTTTATTAGCATGAGACATACTGCAGTGAATTTAATACTAAAAGTGCTATAAAATGGAGCCCATTCTAGTAATACAACATGGAAAATAGAATACCCACCTGCCACTCTTTGGGTGGAAATAATATGTGTTCCCAGAAGGTGGGAGGGTACTTTTGACACCACCCATTTTTGGTTCTCCAAGCATTTTTGCATAAAAACACTTGTTAGTCAAGGACATCACAGAATATTCAAATGCTATCATATTATTCGTTTTTCTCATATTAGTGTGCTGTAGTAGCTGCTGTACATTTTTATTTACATATCCATTCATGATCTGAGAGATGTTGTCTCTCAGAATCATTGACTGATGAGTCCTGCCTTCTGAGTCAAGTCAGAGAAGGTCACTTCCATAGAGTGAAGCTTCTTCCACCTGTTGAAGCAGGAATTCACAGGTAAGATCTTACCACCACCTACACAGAAATTCTTCAGTAAACATAGCTTCTCAGGGTTATTTTTTGAAGTTTTAATACATTTGCCCCATGATTTTTGGGTGGCAAATCTGCATTTTTTATGGAGCAGCTCTTCAGATTGGTCATGTAGGCACTCTTTACTTATCAAGAGACAAGGGATTAGAGGTATCGTAGAAAGTAGTTTTTTGTATAGCAGAGCATGTGCTTAATTGGTGTGACTTTAATTATATATGAAAACCCTTAGTTTGCAGGTTTTACACATAAGTTAGCCTGTGATTTTAAATTTTTACTGAAGAGTAAACCCAGAGGTGAGACGAGCAATATGAAACCACCAATTTTTTCACTAACAAATTTTCTTTTAAGGGTATTTCTTCCATAAAGAGAGTATTAAATTTAAGGTGATTCCTGAAAATGTGTTGTCATAGGAGGATGTTTCATAGAGTTCTGTGGCTCTGCCATGAGTCACCAGCATCACTTTCCAAAATAATTCCTTTGGCTATAGTTAACGAAGATCTGGGCATGCACCGAGGTGTCCATAAGTCCAGTGAGCACCAACTGGAGGCCTTTCTCAGTGAGTGATTAGTCTTGAGTTGCTTTAACACACTTTGATCTAAGTGTTTTACTTTAGTTTGACTTGATGTTTAGAGAGGAAGATACCAGTTGGGAAGAAGCCTGTCAGTTTGTCGAGCGTCCCCATGACAGGTGGGGTGCGGAGGAGCTTCTCTGGTGATGAAGAGTTGACTCCTCCTCAGTATCGAACCCTTCCAGCACAGACAGCCCCGGAGGCCTGCCAGCCTCCCAGGACTAGCAGAGAGTTCAGTCCCAGCCTCAAAACAGGTAATGGGTCATGTAAAAAAACAACAACGCTTATTAATGGAGGGCAAAATTGATTGAGGATCAAGCATGGTCAGGCATGAAACATGCTGACTCATTGCCGCCCTCACTTTTCATTTAAAAATAGAAAGAACATCCATTTCCTCCAGTATTTGCATCAGCCCATAAGCCCATCTCATTGAATTAATCACAAGTGTTGAGTCCCTGTTTTTTCCTGCTGCTTCAGAACTCAGCAAATCTCCTCAAAATGAACTAAATGGAAGTGCTTTCAATGTACATACTGAAACAAAGTGAACTAAATGCCAATAGATTTCAGTTATCACTGGATATTATTTTATATCCTGGATGTCATATCCAAAAATAATCAGTGGTCACCCTAAAAAAAGAGGGAAACTAGTTTTGGAAGATTTTAAAAACATCACCCCCCAAAATTAATAGACCTTTGTCAACAGCCTGCCACATTTTTCTTTAAGCTGAAAACAGATTTCAAAATGAGAAACACTCTCATTTATATGTTCCCAAAATAAGTCCCTGTTGTGTGTTACTATTCTGATTATCATTCTGACACAATGAACAGGAGAAAATGAGCAGAATGAAAGGATTGAGTCACACTTGAGATCAATACAAACTGTAAGGTTGACATAGATGCCTCTTTCCAACTGTAAGAGAATTGAAAGTACAAAGCAATTTACTCCCAACAGTGTTTAGTGTGGAAATAGGTGCTTATTTAGTCTGAAGTAGACGGCTGCCTCTAAGAAAATGCAGGAGCTTATATTGTCAGTCTAATTCAGAGCTCCACTATGGAGAACTCCCCCACTTACTAGTATCTTGCTGGGCTTAATAGTGGAAAGGGTAGCACTGCATGCGCAAAGGATACTGGCAGGCTCATTAAAGTCTTGTCAATGTCCATATTTAGGTTGAAACAAAATGGTGCCCACTTGGAAAGGTGCTAGGTTTCAATCCTAGAAATATACACAAGTTGGGTCTGCTCCCCTTCCTTGTGAATTCTAACTAATGCAGAAATCTGGCTAGATTGGGAGGTTCTTTTCTGGACATAACCCAATTTGGACTCCACCAGAATCTATTGTGGGATCTTTCCTGTTCCAGGAGGGGCTTTTCAGGCATGGCCACAGATGCATATTGTCATATACCTGTGGCATGATTGGTGCTGTCAGAGCTGCTTGAAGATCCTAGCTCACAGAGGATCACGCTAGCCAGCGGTCATTAAGTAAAAGTCTTTATTGAATTACAGTTTCCATTCTCACGCTGCTGCGCGCAACTCTACGCCTAGTAGCTAGGTCGGCGAAGCTCCGTCTGAGTCTCCGCCCTGTGTGCACCAACTTAATATCCTAGCCTTGCTCCACCTTTTCCTCCTGACTGTCCTCCTCTGGGTCCCTCTACCCCCCGGGGCTTCTTCCTTCCGGGATTCTTCTGACGCTGACCCAGACCCTCCTGCCTCCTTGCGCCGGGCTTTAGGACCTGGCTCTCTTTCGGGGCTGCTTACTGCGCCGCCTTCCTCTGCATTTGAACTTGGCGCGCGCGCCCAACCTTCCACTTTCCTCTCAACCGTTTCTTCGCTCCCCGATGGAGGTGTGGCCATCCCCGACTCATGTCCTCCCTCCTGTGGAGGTGTGGCCACTCCTGACTCATGTCCTCCCTCCTGTGGTGAGCTGCCAGCGCTTCCCCCCTGGCTCCCTTCCTCTTCCCTGCTTCCTGGCGGTGACGCTGGTCCCGATTTCCAGCTGCTCCCCCCTGAGTCCTCTCTGGCTCTGTCTTCCTGGGGTGCCCCCCTAGACTCCCCCCTTGCCCTCGCCACTGGTGCTCCTTTCTGTGAATCCTCTGATTCACTGGAAAGACTAGGAGATCTCGGGTCGTCGTCGTCACTCATCTTTTCTTCTGCCTCCTCCCCTTCGCTCTCTGTTTCCTCCCTTGCCCGTGCTTCTGCTCCTAAACCCCTGACATCCATCCCCCCCTCGAAGCCCCCCATTCCCCCCTCCCCTCCTTCCGGTGCTGGAGCTGGGGGCTGCTGTTGCAAAGGGACGAACGTCGGGTATCGGTCGCTTCCCGTGGCAGGCCTCCATCTGAAGTCTCCCGGGTCTTCCTCCCCGCTCTCGTCGACGACAGTCACCTCCGCTTCCATCTCTGTGCCGCCGTGCTCGAAACCAGGGTCGTCCCCGAAAACGTCCATGTCCGTCTCTCCCTCACTTCCTCCTGTCGGTGTTGCTCGTCCTGGGCCTTCCAGCCACCGTCTGCGCCACTGCTCCTCTGGCCTATCGTCCCACCAATACGAGGGTTCTGATGCAGATCCCGAGGGTGACCCCTCCGGGGAACGGACGTCTTGTGTCGGGTCCTCGTCCGAGTCGAACCCCCGGAAAGTGCTGGCCGAAAGTGTGGGCGTGAAAAGCCAGTCGTCAAAATATTCTGCTGGCATAGGTCTATGGGGAAAGAGGGCATGAAACTCGTCTTTGAGGAGAGGTTCGTCCAAGGCGTAGCCCGGCACCCAGCTGTTCGCACTGGCCGGGGTGCCCTCCTTGGCGAGAAAGTATTCTACCCCCTCTTCCCCCCATCTGGAGTCCAAAATCTCAGTGACTTCGTTGATGCGCTCCTTCTGTGCCACTTCCGCGTGCCCTGTTCTGTCTCTGACCGGACTCGGTGCTGTTCCGGGTTCCTGGAACCTGTGCGGTGCCTTGTAGGGAGTGAGCACCGATCTGTGGAATACCGGATGCATTCTGGAACCCTCCGGAAGTGCCAGTCTGAAAGCTACCGGGTTGACCTGCTCTTCGACTTGGTAGGGCCCCAGTTGCTTATGCCCTAGTTTCTTCTTGGCCAACGACCTGGCCGGCACTGCGTGGGCTGCTAACCAAACCCAGTCTCCCACGTGGAGCTCTTCTCCAACCCTTCTGTGCTTGTCTGCTTGTACCTTGTATGCGTGCTTGGCCAGCTCCAGGTGGCGCCTCAGCTGATCGTGGACCTCCTGCAGCTCCGACGCGAACGCATCTGCTGTCTGCGGCTCCCCCTCCCCCATTCTTTCCAGTCCCGGGAAGGTTCTGGGGTGCCTCCCGTTGTTGGCGAAGAACGGCGTGACCCCCGTGGACACGTGCTTCGTGTTGTTGTAGGCGAACTCGGCAAGCGGTAGGTAATCCACCCACGTCGCAGGCTGTTGATTTGCATAACATCTCAGGTACTGCTGCATGATGGCATTGACCCGCTCCGCTTGCCCGTTGGTCTGCGGGTGTCTCGCCGACGCCAGGTTGATCTTGACGTTCAGGAAGCCCATCAGCTTCTGCCAGAAATTCGAGATGAACTGCCGCCCCCGGTCGGACAGAATAGACCGTGGCAGACCGTGAACCTTGAACACGTGGTCTATGAACAGTTTGGCGGTTTGCTCCGCCGTGGCCACCTTCGCACACGGAATGAAATGCGCCATCTTGGAAAACAGGTCCACCACCACCAGCACTGCCGTCTTGCCCCTTGAGCTGGGCAGATCCGTGACAAAGTCCAGAGCCACCCTTTCCCAAGGTTCGACCGGAGTTTGCAGCGGTTCCAACAGTCCGGCCGGCGGTTTGTGCACTGGTTTGGCCCTCTGGCAGGTGTCGCACCTCGCCACGTAGTCTGCGACCTCCCCTCTCATACCAGGCCACCAGAAATCCCTGGCTACTAATTCCACCGTCTTCTCCTTGCCAAAGTGCCCGGCCGTGGGCGCGTCGTGCAGCTGCTGCAGCACCTTGGCTCGAAGTTCGTCTCCCGGCACGTAGATGGCCCCTTTTCGGATGAGCAATCCATCTCGTAGCCGGAAACCGTCGGCCGCTGCCTTGCCCCTTTGCACCTCTGCCATCTTTGCTTGTGCGAAGGAGTCCTCCTGCAACGCACGTCGCACCGCCTCTAGGTCCACGGTCGCCGCGGCGCACGCCCACACTGCTGGTGCGAAGATGTGCATGGCGGCCGCTGGCGTTGCGTCCTCCAGATACTGTGGCTTACGGGAGAGAGCGTCTGCCATGATGTTGGTGTCCCCCGGGAC
This sequence comes from Podarcis liolepis, assembly GCF_965112155.1. NCBI lineage: Eukaryota > Metazoa > Chordata > Lepidosauria > Squamata > Lacertidae > Podarcis > Podarcis liolepis. Next base: position 32,298,806 of record NC_139555.1, read on the forward strand.
ATACTCTATTCGGAAGTCGAAGTTTGCAAAGAACTCAGCCCAACGTATCTGCCTCTGGTTCAGGAACTGTGCCGTGCGCCAGTGCTCTAGATTCTTGTGGTCCGTGCAAACCTGCACCGTGTGCTTGGCGCCGATCAGAAAGTGCCTCCACGCCTTGAACGCTGCGTGAATGGCCAGCAACTCCCTGTCCCAGATGGTGTAGTTCTGTTCGGACTTGCTGAGCTTCCTGGAGTAAAACGCTCCCGGTCGCCACACCCCCTGCGGGTCTTTCTGCAACAGGACCGCCCCCACGGCTCTGTCCGAGGCGTCTGTCTCCACCCTCATCGGCTTGCTGGGGTTGACATGAAGCAGCTGCTCTTCCGACGCGAAGAGACGCTTGAGTGCCTGAAAGGACTGCTCCGCCTGCGCTGTCCAAACGAACTTCTTCTTCTTGGAGCTAAGCGTGTCAGTGATGGCCGCTGTCTGCATCGCGAAGCCCTTGATAAACTTGCGATAGAAGTTCGCAAAGCCGACAAACCGTTGGACCTCCTTCCGGTTGCGCGGACTCTTCCAATCCAACACCGCTCGAACCTTGGCGCTGTCCATGGCGAGCCCCTTGTCAGACAGCTTGTAGCCCAGAAAATCCACCTCCGGCACGTCAAATTGGCACTTCTCCAGCTTGGCGTAGAGCCTATGTTGCTTTAGCCTGCTCAGCACTTCCTTGACGTGTCCGTCATGCTCCTGCTGCGACTCCGAAAAGATCAGGATGTCATCTAAGAAACAGACGCACGTCTTGTAGAGAAGTCCCGCCAACACGTGATGCATAAACGCTTGAAAAACGTGGGAGCCATTTTGCAATCCAAAAGGCATAACTCTATATTCGTAGGTCCCCAGTGGCGTGAACATGGCTGTCTTCCACTCATCTCCTTCCCGCATGCGAATGAGGTTGTACGCCCCCCGCAGGTCCAACTTGGTGAACACTCTGCCCTTCCGTACCTTTGCCAGGAGGTCGTCAATACGGGGCATGGGGAAGTCCGATGGCCTAGTCAGACTGTTCAAAATCCTGTAATCCACTACCAGTCTTTTCTGGGGCGTGTCCCGCTTCTTAACAAAGAATACGGGACTGCCCCCCACTGCCCTGGACTCCCGGATGAAGCCGCGTTGCAAATTATGGTCAATGAACTCTTTGAGTTCCTGCAGTTCGTCCTCTGACATGGAATACAGTTTCCCTTTAGGCAGCGCCGCCCCCGGCAGCAGGTCAATTTTGCAGTCATATGGTCTGTGAGGGGGTAGCCTGTCTGCCTCCTTCTCGCAGAAAACTTCCAAAAATTCAGCGTACTTGTGTGGAATCGCTTGCAGCGTGCCTAGCAGCAGCTGTGACTCCTCTTCCTCTCCTTCCTGCCTGGGCACGATGCAGTGTTCAGCACAAAAGGAAGAGCCGAAGGTCAGCTGCCTCTGGTAACAAGCCATCGCTGGGCTGTGCTTGTCCAGCCAACTCATGCCCAATACAATGGGCGTGTCAGATAGTCGAGTGACGTTGAAGCTGATGATTTCTCTGTGATTCCCAAGTCGCATCACCATTGGTGGCGTCTGCTTCACCACTTGCCCCCCGAGCAGCTCCCTGCCATCCACCGTGACAACCTGCAGGGGCAGTGTGGCCGGCAGCAACTGCACAGCGTGCCTGTCGACAAAGTCCTGCCCTATAAAGTCCGCATTGCTGCCTGAGTCAATGGTGATTGGCACGTCCATGGTGATTCCATTGGGCAGTTGGAGAGACGCTGTGAGCCTCACTACTGGTTTGGGCGGGAGGGGGTTCACGGGCTGTAAAATCGCTGGGGACTGCGTCACTAACACGTCTGGCTGGGCCCCAGTGCCTCTTCCTCCAGCCAGACAGCCTCGTTTCCCTGCTGTGGTCCTCCTTGCTGTGTTGCTGCAGTCACCATTGCTGAGGCTGCAGTGAGCTTGTGGGGCCTCTGGGGACACTCTTTCGCCATATGCCCTGGCTCCTCACAGACGTAACACTTCCTGTTCCCTCTAGGAGGCTTCGCTTTCACTGCTGCTGGTGCTAGGGCTCTGGTTGCTGACTGAGCCCTTGCACCTCCCACCTCCATAGGTTCGGCTCCTCCTCCTGGCGGAGGCGTGGATTGCGTCCGCGCTGCTTCCCTGGGAAAGAAGGAGGGGCCCCCGGCTGGTTCGCGCCCTCCACGCCCTTCGTCCCTGTTCCACGGACGTCCTTCCAGCCTCACCCCCACTGCCAGTGCCCTCTGAACGACCTCCTGGGTGGTTCGGGGTCTCTCCCCCCTGGCGATCTCATCTTTAATCGAGTTATGCAGCCCCTCCCAAAAGAGGTCTCTTACAGGAGCCGAATCTCTGTCCCATTCCAGGGCACTGACCAAGGCGAAAAAGCGGGCATGGTACTGCCTGACGCTGGCCCTCCCTTGTCTCAGCCCATGCACCTCCTTCCGTGCAAGATCCACGTCAATACTTGATAAAAAACACCCATCCATTGCTTTAATAAAGGCATCTGCATTCTGTAGCGCCGGATCCTTATCTCTCCATAAATTGCGTAGCCATGCTCTCGCATCCCCATGCAGATGGGACATGATGAACCCCACTCTCTCTTGTTCATCTCTAAAGTCTTTATGCAGCAGTTGCAGTGCGCACAGTATGTCGGCTCTAAAGTTGGGATACTGTTGCAGGTTCCCATCGAAGTGAGAGACCAGCCCGCCTGTCCGTCTCGCCAACCCAATGCCCTCCTGCCGGGGTGTCTGCTTTGTCAGCACGTCTAACCTGACCTGGAGATCCCTGCAGGCTGCGGCTGCTTCCTCCTCCCTCTTCCTGGATGCTAGAGCCTCGGCGTTCAGTTGTGCCACCGCGTTTCTGAGTTCCTCTATCTGCTGCTCAGCCGTCATGTCGTCTGCCGTTCGTGAGCTTGCTAGTAGGCACCTGTGTCTCTCCCCTCCTCGAGGCTGTAGATGCCCACAAGTTGAGACGGAGCTTACTGTCAGAGCTGCTTGAAGATCCTAGCTCACAGAGGATCACGCTAGCCAGCGGTCATTAAGTAAAAGTCTTTATTGAATTACAGTTTCCATTCTCACGCTGCTGCGCGCAACTCTACGCCTAGTAGCTAGGTCGGCGAAGCTCCGTCTGAGTCTCCGCCCTGTGTGCACCAACTTAATATCCTAGCCTTGCTCCACCTTTTCCTCCTGACTGTCCTCCTCTGGGTCCCTCTACCCCCCGGGGCTTCTTCCTTCCGGGATTCTTCTGACGCTGACCCAGACCCTCCTGCCTCCTTGCGCCGGGCTTTAGGACCTGGCTCTCTTTCGGGGCTGCTTACTGCGCCGCCTTCCTCTGCATTTGAACTTGGCGCGCGCGCCCAACCTTCCACTTTCCTCTCAACCGTTTCTTCGCTCCCCGATGGAGGTGTGGCCATCCCCGACTCATGTCCTCCCTCCTGTGGAGGTGTGGCCACTCCTGACTCATGTCCTCCCTCCTGTGGTGAGCTGCCAGCGCTTCCCCCCTGGCTCCCTTCCTCTTCCCTGCTTCCTGGCGGTGACGCTGGTCCCGATTTCCAGCTGCTCCCCCCTGAGTCCTCTCTGGCTCTGTCTTCCTGGGGTGCCCCCCTAGACTCCCCCCTTGCCCTCGCCACTGGTGCTCCTTTCTGTGAATCCTCTGATTCACTGGAAAGACTAGGAGATCTCGGGTCGTCGTCGTCACTCATCTTTTCTTCTGCCTCCTCCCCTTCGCTCTCTGTTTCCTCCCTTGCCCGTGCTTCTGCTCCTAAACCCCTGACAGGTGCGTTCCTTTTCATAAAGGCCACTGCAGAGGCTGCAGTTTGCTTGACATGAGTCAGTCTTTGCCTGCCAGCACCAAGCAGCTGTTCTGGTATTCAGCAGGAAAGGTCCCATTTACACCATGCAGTGGGTTGCAGTGTGCACAGGGTCTCTGAACAGCGAGGAACCAAAAATCTGCAAAGCCCACTCAGTTTCACCTGCTTCTGCTGGGGTGAACAAATTGAGGATTTGATTTATTTATCAAATTTCTCCTCACCTAGCCCTAGCTTTAACTATTCCTACTTCTTGGATAGTTGTAACTATTGGAGCACATACTGACTACAGTTGTTGGTTAGAGAGAAAAATGTTCCACATCTCACAAACGGGAATGAAGTGTCTTTCCCCGTAAGCATACTGAAGACCTATGGCATATTTAAAACAATAGGCAGAAAGCCAAGCGCAGCTCATTATACATCCTCATTTTTCGGTCATTACAACATCTCTATACAGATGCATTGTTCAGTAGTAACTCACCTCGCTACTTAAAAGCTGGTCTTGTTTCCTTGAGTGTTCACGCTACTAACTTTGTTTGTATTTGAAATGTTAAGAATTATAAAACTGGTTGCATTTTTTCAGCACTGAAAACATCAAACCTTTAGGTAATTTTTGAGAGACTGGTCTCTTGGAGAGCATGCAATGTCCCCAAATGAGTCCCATTTTTATACATACATACAGTGTTAATTGATTTGACGTAGGGTCTTCAATGCACTGAATTTCCAAGGTTGCAAGGCTGGGGGGTGATTGGGAATGCTACAGGACCTCATTGAGTTTACAAAAGTTCAGAAGAAACTTGCATATATCTGCTACCTTCTTGCCTTCTGAGAACTCTCCATGTTTACCCTAACCAATAAAATATCAGAGTCCCATATATCTCCTTGTATCGTACTGTATATGTAGGAGCCAGGCCCGGCTGTGTGGCTTTTTGAGATGGCTTTTCTTTTCGCAATATGCCCTTTTCTAATCCTTCGGATGAAATGCTTTATTTGTGCCACTGTCTCAGGCATGTTGAAAGATCAGAAAACAGGTATTTGATGATAGGGATGAAATTAGCCTCTGTGCTTCCTTCCATCAATTACTAAGGGTAGTGCCAGAATACCAGCTTACTTTGAACTGTAGCTGCGGAATTTCACCACTGGGATCTACATGTGAGAGGTCCATTTTCAATATGAAATAATGATGTGATGATGAAAAAGCACGCCCCCCCTTTTTTGGTGCAGCTATTAAGAGCATTGGAGCATAGATCCATAATGAATTTTGTAACCTTAAATTTAGGTCCTCTTGCCAAATAGAAATAACTAGAATGAACTGAACAAAATATTTCCTGTGGTGTAAGATGAAAATCGAGAGCATTATAATGAGCAACCAGACTTCATTATCATGCATGATATTTTCTACTTTTATTTAACTCCTGTAGCTACAGCTGAGTTATTTTCTTCATGTTCCTGAGGAGGTGCCTTGACTCCAATTGCTACTGCACTAATAGAAAGAAAAATATCTCTCCCCCCCCATGCTATTGCCATTTTCTAAATCACCAATATTTTTGTATTTAAAGCTAAGAGAAATAAAACAGGAGCTTGAAGCAAATGATGTTGTTTACTGAGCTCTTGCACAAAATAAATAGGTTGCTTGCTCTTCTGTAACTCCATCCTAGTTACTGCCTTTATTAGAAAAATGAAATAGCTGTAGAATGGTAATGGGAAAATAATTGATGCCCCGATGGTAGTGACCCATGAATATAATGCTCTCTGAAAAACAGAACAAACTTGTTTGATAACTGGACCATCTACATGTTTGTATCAAATCATCATGAAGTTTTGAGCAGGCTTAAGTGGCTTGAGAGACCCTGACACCTGGATGCGTTTTTCCCAGGTGGCCTAGCTTTTGGGACTCCTTTATACTCCCATAAGGTATATGTAATTGAAGAATCCCAAAACTAAAGAATCCTAAAGGGGATTTACTGTTGGCCTTGGTACACTGCCCAGAGAGTTATTGCACCCAAAGATTCCCAGCGTTTCAAAAGTGTTCTGCAATTGGCATGGAAGTGATTGCCCTTTTGAGACCTAAAGCCTTTGTAGACATGTTGGACATGTAGTCCTTTCTTCGGGGTCATTGTGACCCTGAAGTCCAGCTGCTCTTAGTCTTTGACTGTTATGGAATAGAATATGAGACAGTTTCAGTCTGTTCCCCATTTGATCCTCCATGAAGCTCCCTCTCCTTGAGAGATTTTTAAATCCACTCCACTTGTAGGGGTAGATACAGCAGGTGGGTTACGCCTGTACAGTCTGCCAAAATGTACGGGTGGAAAAAGAGTTCAGCAGTCTGTGATTACTAAAAGTGATATACAAGTGTCCTAGGAATTTGGGGGGGGGGGGCAGGGAGAGAAATGAATTGAGTAAATATTTATTTTGCATGTTGTAGAATGTGTATCATTCTAATGTCGTGTTTTAATATTTAAACTTTTTAAATTTTATTTAGCAGAGGAATGTGAGTCAGCAAGGAAGATGAGATAGAACCATACTAAGAGCGAAACCAAGTGACCTCTGTTTTAGTAAGGTTCCAAGTAGCAACAGGTTGTACTTTTGAGACTGCGTTACAACATGCTCCTTTGCACTTTCCAAAGACTATTTATGTCAATGTTTGTAAAGTAAGCTGCAATATTGGATCCGAGCAAAAAGCAACAACTGAACTTGCCATCTTGTCATCAAAAGCTGCCTGTAATGGATGCTTCAGAAGAAGCATAAAAGAAAGAAAAAATAGCAGTTATAGTATATTCTTTTCCCACATCAGTCCCTTTTGCCAGCCAGAGCCTTGGATTATTTTTATTAATCTTTTAGTTATTTCATGAGCAGTTACTTGGCTCTTTTGGATATTGTCTTTCTTATTAAAGGCTGTATATGTCTTGTTTGCTACTTTAGTCAGTGTCAACAGTTTTTATGAAGCTGTCTATGTGACTGTTGCATCACATTTTTAATGGAAGAGACTCTCTTAAAAAAAAAACTTGTCTGAACCATATTTGTTTCCTTTGCGTCAGATATAGCACCCCTTCACCATACCATAGAATCATGGAGCTGGAAGGGACTCAAGGGCCATCTAGTTCAGCCCCCTGCAATAAGCATCCATGACAGATGGCCATGTTTTGCTGGTTTGCCAGTATCAAAACAATAAGCAACAGTACAATTAGTGCATTGAACTGTAAAATATTTACGTCAGATATCCATAGATGGTTGGCAATATGCACAGCAGTCTTTTAAATTGACTGTACTTCCTTTGAGATCTTTTGAAAGCGTTAAGTAGGGGATTGAACTTGGAACTTGGAACTGGGTCTGCCAATGGACAAGATCCCATATGCCCTGCTCCCGTAGACCAACTTCGACTACAGGGGTGTAACGTGGGGGGGGGGGGGCTGCCAGGGCGATGGCCCCAGGCACATTTTTCCAGGGGGCACTGATCACGCCACCCTGCCAGCCCTGCACCATTTTGCAAGGCTGGGATCTGAGCTGAATGACTCACCGGGAAATTCATTCAGATCAGCTCCCAGCCTCGCAAAGCAGCACAGGGCTGGCATCACTCCACCGGCATCTGCTGTTTATAGCCACTGCTCCTGCTCTCCTTCACAGACACACAAGGACTACCTGCATGAAGCTTGTGGACTACTTGATAGCCTGGGGACCACAGTTTCAGAACTCCTGAACTAATCTATATGGGGGAGATGTAGAGTATACTCTTTATTTCTAGCATGCTAGTTCAAACTTAACAACTTAAAAAAAAACAGTGTAGGAGGGAGTATTAAAACATATAACCCTAGCATTGGAGATGATATTATAATCTGAACAGGCCTTTATTCTGAATTTGTAGAGAGGCTTGTGTCAAAAGGCAGCTCTGATAAATTCTTCCAGTTTCTCTCTTCCACTACAGACCATTCCATACTCTTCTAGACAGAAGTGGTTCGGAAAGTGTAGGGTTTGTTTTGCAGGAGGTAGCCAGAAAAGCCCCATTGTGCAAGCAGAGTTCCACTTCTTGTTCTTTGGATGCAAACTTAAGAATGCCACTTGGTAAAATCACAAAAATTCAAGAGCAATATAACCCTTTAAGTAATTCATGTTATCCTATTTGTATAATAATTTGCATTCCATACATTTTTACAAAAACATTAACAAATTACATTACAAACCAGGCAATTGTATCTCATATTCCAAAAATAATAATAATGTGAGTCTACTTTTTCATAAAAACACTTTATTTGCATCCTCAGGGAATGTGTTAATTTCCCCATTATTACTTCCAGTTGTAAAACTTGCAAAGTACATTCAGTGGATGCACCTTAGAATTTAAAGTGGCGGAGTAAATTGTTGTAGGGAACGTCATACAACTTCACAGAGAGGTATGAAAAATGAAAGTTTATTTTTGAAAAAGTAAGGCCACCACAGTTTGGTAAGATGCAAACTGGCATATAACGGCAAATTGCCATTAAAATGAAATCCAAAGTAATGGCAAAAAGGCAGCAAATGCTGTTTTGAATTACTTTTTAAAGATATTACTATTAAAACTGGCATACCCCAATTTAGCAAGGGTGATCTGGACGGAAGCAGATCTCCCGGTTCCAATCACTCTCCTACATGCAAAAGGGGGCTGTGCTAGGTGAAAAGCAAAGGTCCTCATGCAACTATACCGAGAGTGGAACCTCTGACCTAGGGGTTAAATGAGGCGCTCCCTAGGCAACAACCCTAAAGGCCTTGTGCTTTTGCCTGGCTGGAGTGTACCCTACTATACAAAGGTCACATCCACTGCATCGCCCAAAACTGGCATTCCACACTCCAGAGCTACACCTATGGAGATCCATGTCAAATCAGGGGTGGGTGGGTGTTTGTGTTCACCTGCCAAACAGACGAGGGCAACTTTTCAGGCTGACTCCACCATCCATCTCTTTATGGAGATACATGTGTGTTCCGTGTGGCAATTTGTGGGTCTGAGCCACTGTGTGCAACATCAAGGAGGCAATGCTGCTGCCTTATTCAGTCTAAATTGAGGCTCTTCGTAGAAGACTAACGCTCAAGCTCTGGCGATGCTGTTTTAAGAAAGGAGCAAGCAAATCTAAGAGGACTTGGATCTAGGAATCAAAATGTGAGGGATGGCTGAAAAAAGTAGAACCTAGGGAAAACGTGGGTAATACTCCTAGAAAAATACATAATAATACAGGGTGATTCATCATGAAGTCTACAGTTCCCATTCACTATAAATGGAAACTGTATACTTCATGATGAATCACCCTGTACTTTTTAAATATATGAAAGGCTGTCGTAATTAACATAGAATGTAGGAGGATATTTGACTGTATGACCAAAATGGCTGCTGTCAAGTGAATGATTCTGCTTGTTCTGTTGATGTCATGAAAAGTGTTCGTTATGGGTCTGAGCAATCATCTACCAAGATCAGTATCTTGGGTTTAGGCCCAGCGCTCACTGAGGTGGTAAACTCTCGCTGAGATGTAGTACTTCAGACCATAGGTGGGGACCTGAATGCTCACTCTCTCTATATATATATTATACAGAAAACTAGGAGAAGGAATCTAGCCTAGCTTCTCCTTAATTTGCTGGATTTCTGTGTGCAAGGAATCTTCCTTAAAACTAGGGAGGTTTTTGCTGTTGAGCAGAACAAATGATGCAGGTGTTTATCATGGGTTCATGCACGTTTTGGCTTAGTCACAACCCTTATGTAATATGTACAGTATTTGAACCTTCTTGAAACCTCTGTGTAATTGTGTCCCACTTTGAATCCTATATAAAACTATCACTGGGGTGAAAACACAGGTTTCTGGGACTGGATTCTGGGTTGCCTGTGTGGTTTTGCAACATTCCCATCACATTCTTCATCAAGCAGCCTGAACACTGCTGTACCTAACTTCCCCTATATTTAAATTTCACTTAATTCCTGTCTATTTGAAAAGAAATGCCTTATTTGTAATTATTGCAATTGTGTGTGTTCAAGCGGGGGGGTGGGTGAGTACCATTTTAGCAGCTGGGAGATTATGTGAGAAAAGTTAACATATTTTTAAAAATTGTGCCTTCACCAATGAAAAGTACAATTTTAGGGGAAAAAATACTAGTAAGCAGATTTGTGCACATTTAATAAATTGAAACATCCAATCAACTTTTAAAAAGTTGGGTAACAGCACAAATAGCTAAGCTATTGATCCAATAAGATCTGAGTTCCAAATCCCATCTCAGCTGGATCTCACTCGTGTTTTTAAGAAAAATCACTCTCAGCCTGAGTTTCCCAGTCTGTTAATGTACTAATAGTGGTTAATAGAAGAGGGCATGCATGTGAGAGCAAATAATAGAAAGGTTGAAATACACACTGATTTTTTTTTAATGGAAGTACTAGATAATAGTAAAATGAGATCATAACTTAATACAGGGGATTTCTGCTTAGTCCTTTGTGCTGTATTTGTTCAACAATCAATGCCTTGTTTTCCTCCCAAAAGTTTCTTATGATGAGTGGAAATGTTGTATCTTGAAGAGAAGGATTCTACTGAATGGGGAGCAAATCTATCCACAGTAATAGTACTAAAAGGTCATAACCGAATCACCTTTTCTTTCCTCCCTCCTTTTCTTAGTCACATTTTCAATTACAGCCCATGCGTTCAGTATTTTTCAATGTCTGTACTTAATTTTAAATTTAATTTTTTCAGTGTTAAATTGTGGGGGTTTGCATTTTGTTACAGAGGTAACAACAAGTTGGAGCATGCTTGAAAATTTCAGAGTCTGAACTGAAAGGAAATGTGTCTTCAAATGTTCACCAACTTTTCATTTTTTAAACCTCCTTTTTCATGTTTAGTCTCCTCACTGCAGCTGAAGGAGGAGTTGCTAGATGGAGAGGAATACAACTTTCTTCAAGGAGCATCTGACCAGGAAAGCAATGGGTCAGCCAGCCACTACATCAAACAAGAACCCTAAGGGCAGAGCAGGGCAGGATGGTACAAAAAGAGCCTTTCTTCAAGACTGATGTTCCCATTCTGAAGATACAGTTTGATGGCTTCTACTAAGGGCACTTTGCTAACTGCAGATAAGATTTCAATTCAGAATTTTTGGAGGATGAGGAAACTATTTTAGTGAAAAAGATTTTTCAATTTATTAAAAAATAATTGACACTTGTGTTGTATTTGAAGCTTTTAAAAGAATTTTTGTAATATTTTCGAGTTCAGATTTATTGTGCATTGTTAAAAAAATGAGATTCTAATTTTTTGGTAAGAATTAAAAGCTTAATTATAGCAGGATTGCAGGAAACCCTTTGAAGAAGATGAGGTGGTAGTATTTAGTTGAAAAAAAAGCAAATGAACTGTTTGTAACAAGTGAGCCTTCTGGTACAAGCTGGGAGATTCTGAATTTCAAACTACACTAGTCATACCCTGTCTTTTCCATGGTGAAATCATGGGATTCTGATCTTAGGGGTGGTGAAGACATACCAAAATAGGTTGGAAGAATGGAGTCTGGAAAGGGTTCCTCCTGGAAGTGGCAACATAATTTTCAAGAGTTTGGGCTTAAATTTTTGGAGAACGAAGCTGAGGTCCAAGCTTTTTGGAGGCCATTGGGTTTGGGCCGGATACTGCTGCATTGTGGTTTCCTGTTCACATTTTAAAATGTTGAGATATTCATGGAAATGATCAGCAAAGCTTCAGCACGTTTCGGCTGGAGAGGTTACAAAATGGACATGAGTTTGTGACTTTTTTTTTCTTGTGTAAGGAAAACGAGGCAGACGCAAAAGGCCCTTTTCTACAGAAACTTTGTGACAGGCCTGCTTTCCATCCCGGTGGAAGACACAGCTGAGGCAAATAGAAGAGGACATGTCATTTTGCTTTCCCTACCCATTTGGAAGAGCTTTTGGGTTATGAACTGAACTGGCTTGCCTAAGGATGACATGGCCCTGCTTTTAGGCCTCATGCTTTCTTTGACTTGGCTGCGGACACCATTTTCAAGCAAAAGGTTTTCGAGAACACATAATGACTGATGTGGCAAGAATGCTGAAGAACCTGGAATCTTTCCTCCGAGAGTTGAATCTGTGTGGATATTCGCAGATGGCTTCATTCTCAGAACTAACATGCTGACCTTGCCACACTGTGGTGTTGTGACAGGATGATGATGCGTGTCAAGAGTTTTGCTTTTACCAGTAAGGTTCATTAACTAAACTCTCAGGAATTAACTGCTTATGTTCTGTAACTGCTTCTGGGTCATTGCAGGTCCTCTTTAGAGCAGTATAAATGTCAAATTCTTGACTCTAGGGTAGGACTTAGAAGAAAGTAATCCTATAGATTAACCTCTACACACTTTAAGCCTAATGCTTTACATTGGCAACTTGCAAAGCCCCAGAGATGATTTTTTGGCATATGTTTTGAATTTTTAAAAACGCATAGAAAGTTGAAAACCAGCAATTTTGATTCTTTTCTTAATTAACTTGCTCTATTGTTGGGTACATACCATTGGTGATATGCAAAGGTTTACCACATTCTATGCAAGAGGGGATAATGGTATAAAATTTTGTAACTACTGGAAGTACATTTTTTTCTGTATAGTATAGGAATGTATGAGAACAATTTCTAGGCTTCCCCCCCTCCCCCTATAGCTGGGCCATTTTTGACTGCTTCATGTATACATATTTTTAAACTGATTATCAGGTGTCAAATACTTGTGAATTTAGGTGATAATTAGATATTCTCTGTCTCTAAAAAGATTTTGGCTTAACTGAGCTGCCTTCATTTTCTTTTCCTTGGGTAGAATGGCCGCCCGCTTCCACAAATGCTGCACTGCAGCTGTTTTTGAAACTTCTCCAGTTTGTAAAGCAGCTTCTAATGTGGCCAGAGAGGGCCGCTTTGGAGGGAGGCAGCAAAACACTGCATTGTGTGTACACACCCACAAAGGGGTTCACTAGATTTCAACTAATATTTTGAAAAGTCACCATACAAACGGACCTAAGAAATCCTTCTCCCTCCCTCACTCCCTGTATTTTTGTTAATCCTTAAACCAGTGCCTCTCAAAACCAAGGATGATCCATGCCATCAGGCCAGTTGATAGAATGATCTAGAAGGCAGAGACTCCAGGGAGAATTGGAATCAGTTTTCCCCCCATTTTAAGGTGTAGTTCTGTAAGCCTTGCTCACACCTAATAAAGGCAGTATACTCTCTCTGCAGGACTGGCATAGTCAAGATTGTTCAGAGCCTGTATTTTCATAGGGTCTGACTTGGAAAGATTTAGAGTAGCCCTTGTACAAGTATTTCTTCTGATTTCAGTAGGGACCACTTGCATAATACTGCTTAATATATAAAAAAGATACAGGAGAAGGCCTAGACTAGTGTCCTCTGTCAAGAGGAGAGGAAAGCCAGAAAGAGAGCTTAGATTTGTTTATAAATTGGGTCCTATATGGTCATAAAATCCAATCTTGAGCTTCACCCAACACAACATACCCTTTAGGTGGAATTGCCCCCTTTTTACCTGACAGAAATTCCGTATCTAACAACTATATAACGGGCAGAAGTTCAGAAGGTACAGCTTTCTTCATCACTGCACATTTAATGCTTTGAACACTGAACCTGCTGGATTTCTGCTAGTCATGCAGTCTGTCAGGATCAAAGGTGGAAATCCTCCTCCTACCTCTGTTGAATACGGCAGCTCCTGGAACATCCATAGCCACATTTGATCCTTACCACATCAACCTGAAATAGTCCCAGGGACCTGTTGGACCTTGTCAGACCTAGAACCATGCTAGAAGGGTGATCATCTTGATTAGTGCTACATTGCTAGTCTTTGGGTTTCTGGAGGTAGATCTGCATACATGTTAAGTTGGTACCACTACCAATCTAATCCACCCCAATTTCTGCCTGTAGGCAGAATACCACATCCCAATACATAACGTGTGTATGGTAGACTTCTTATTTGCAGAAACACCTATTATTAAAATTGCTTCATGAATCCCTTGTTCCAGCTTAGTTCCCTGGGGTTATTACTTCCTTCGCTTTGTTTATTCAGTGTTGATTCTAAGCAACATTTGTCTGTGGCCTCTTAATGCAGATGACGACTGGGTGGCAGTGAGCTTTCTTAGTACTGGGTTTAATTGCTTTGGTATGCATGCATTTTTTTGTATAATTTAGCTCGAAGAACATTCTCTTTATTTTACTGTGAACTAATTAACACAAAATTGGGATGGTGTGTTGGGGGGGGGAGAGTTGGTCAGGGATTTGATGCCTGTACTGATGCAAAGGGTCAGCTATTTTCAGTATTTGGCGCACATTTTTTTAAATATAAACAAGAAGGCACCGCAGACAAGGTCAAGTTGCATTGTAAGTGCTCCTTCTTTTTACAGCCGACCCTGTTTTGTTTTAAATTTCCTTGCTGAATCTGACAAAAGCAAAAGCAGTTATCAGTTTCTTGTTCTATTGATACTAACACGGGTTTCAGTGTTTGTTCGTTTTTATTGTCGTCGTCATTTTTATGTGATGTGAACACCTTCTCCCATCAATATTTGTATTATGGTGCTAATATATTTGGTAACAATCCTTTATTGGAAAGGGATTAAAACTGTGATTAAATTGATTTTTTTTTCTTTTTAATTTTCATATTTAAGTAAAGTCTCAGCCATTTATAAAAAAAGAAGAAAAAGCATCAACTTTTGCCCTGGAAAAACAATCAGGGCAGAAGTTTAAAAAAAAAAGTTGAATAGGGTTTTTACATCATTTCTGTATGTATTTGATATAGATCAATATCTGTATAAATTTAATCTTTTATTTTCTGGTAACTTGTGTGGTCAAATGGGAGCGTTTTAAAACCTCTAATGAAATGTATATAACTCAGTGAAAATGCTTTTGATGAAATTAATGTTACTTTCATTTTTACCAGACTGCAAATTTTCAAGCATGGATGTGAAAAAAAGCATTAAAAATTATAACTTTGTGTACAAGATGAAAATAATTCACTAAATTTGCCTTTTTTACACAAAATAAAAATGTTAAAAGTAAAGCCAGGTGGGTGGACTTTTTCCTCTCTCATTTTCAGGTGACGCCAACATGAATCCTTAACAGCAGCAATTTGCTCAGAAAACCAGAGTCTGGTCACACAGAACGCCAATAAGGCTGCTGTCTCATGGTGAAATTGCAATTTCATCACAGTCAGTCAGTCCAATAAGCACTAGTACAGTCCTGTCTGGATTTAACTCTGTTAAACCTCAGCCATATGACCACAACTTCCAAACATCAGTTGAGCATGTTGGTCCATTGATCCTCCACCCATTCTTCTTCCAACAATTCTTATGTCGTCCTGAAACTGGTAGGTTTGTGCGGAGAACATGTGGGAAAGTGCTAGCAGGCACCCTTTCACAGGAGACATTTAAAGGGCTAGAAATAATTTATACTGTGGCCCTGGATGTTTATTGTATCAACTTTAGTAAAACTTAAAAAGAACTTGGACAAGTTCCAAAAATCCTTCAGCTAGAAAAGAAAATTGGTAACTAATTCATGTGATCGTGCTGAATTAGTACTTACTGGTCCTACTTTTAATCCACCATACATTCTGCTTTTTAGGACTACCTAATAATGCAAGAAGGGACGCGGGTGGCGCTGTGGTCTAAACCACTGAGCCTAGGGCTAATGGGGACAAAGTAGTCCTAAACCACTTTGAAAAACAATGCAGAAGCTCCAGTGAAGCTTTAATTTGCAATAGTTACATTTGCCAGGCTATTTTTAATTTACCGGCACTCCTAGTAATTCTACAATAGAAACTGTTGATAAGCTACCTTTTCGTTTCTCTAAAATGAAGAAATGAAAACTAATAATTCATATTTTATTTCTTAATGCCAATAATCACAAAGGTAACCGTGATAATTGCTCCCAGGACAGCAGGTGGGTGGAATGAGATGCTTTGTTGGAAGAAGGCAGAACTTGACACCAGGACTAATCTATTCATAAACCCAATCATGAGCACAAGGTTTGTAGTTCACAAGTTCTTCAGGCTTGAACCACAGATTGATCTCTTTCTGAGCACTTTCCACAGAGTCACTGCCATGAATGATGTTCCTACAGGGAAGACCAAGGAATTCAGTTTACAAAACTTGTGTAGCATTTAGAGACATTTCTGAAATAAGAATCTGGAACAGACTACTTGACAGCTAAGCTTACACATTTGAAATGTCTAGGTTGATAAGAAAGTATCCACAAGAGTCAGTCAGTTTAGCTTAAAGGATTTCTCAGTCACACACACAAAATGAACCTATCATCGCCTTTAATCAAATGACCGGCCAACTGTACAGGTAGTTTCACGGGTATATGAATGGCTATCAGCTAGCTCTTGATCATCAGTACCTTAAATAAGCGAACAGTTAAGCTGTTTGACAAAAGCAAGCGGAACGCGCAATTTATCCTGTTAACACAAAAGCATTTTATTCTGCTGGAGGTATGCTTACACTACCCAGTCTTCTGTTTTAAATAGTGAGGCATGTATTCTGAACATTTTCTTTTAAAGGTTTTGATAATTAGTAGTACTTCAGTAGCACCTTGCAAGTCTTATTTAATACAGATAAATATAAATCCCAGTACCAACCTGCCCACTTGAATGCAGAAGTCGCCACGGATAGTGCCAGGCTTGGAATCTGCTGGGTTAGTTTCCCCCAACATCACTCTGCCCGTCTTCACCACATTGAGTCCTTCCCAAACCTGCAAGAATAAACTGGTTTAGCACATATGTTTAACCACGGTACTTGACCATATGAAAGTGATGAGAGCTTTTCTTATGGAGTATGTTCTTCATTAAATGAAACAGGCTCTGGCAGGTTGAGAGATCCTCAGAAGACCACGTTGTGGGGGCGCGCGTCATTTTGTCAGGCAACTGATATGCTTGTGAAGACAGAACATTTGTAATGGCGCAACACTGAATAACACCCTTGCTGTACATCTTTGCAGCAGGTCCCGGGAGCTTCTCTTTTTAAATAAGGTGAGGAATGTTTAGGGCTTTTTCCTTCTCTACCCTTTCTAAGTGAAAGATGAAGAGGCCAGTTCAAAGCATGCCCACTTGCAAGTACCACAATTCTAAGCGGATTCACTTCTTAGTAAACCAAATTAGGGTCTGTCTACACAACATTCGCAGCAGCGTTAGCAGACTGCAAGGGGAAATTATTTTGGAAACAGCCAATCACTTCATTGTTTCACTGTTAGCAGAGAAGAAAAAACAAAGCAATAAATTCAGAGTGAAGTTTTTAAAAAATATTCTAAGATGAATTTATATTTCTAGTCCCAATGATCTTTTAAAAGGCCCCATCTTAATTGGTCACCCACTCTAGAGGGCTGCCTATTCTGATCTTGCTCACCAAGGAAGGAACAGAGCTACCCTCAGATTTCATCTCCGGTATTTCTTTCCTCTACTCTGAAACAAGAGGCGGCTTGTTAGGGAATCAGAATTAGCTGCAGAGCAGAACTGATAAATTACTACAAACCTGCACCATCTCGCCTTTCCTTACTTTTCCACAAAGGCCTAAAGGAGAGGTAAGCTAACCTGTGGCAGCTGGGCTACAACTATATGACCATTGGCCATGCTGGCTGGGGCTAATAGAAGTTGGAACCACACCTGGAGAGTATCAGGTATGAGTCTGATGTTCAAGTTTACATAAAACCACTTACCATGGGTACTACAGGCCCAGAATTCATATATTTAACCAAACCAGGGTAGAATGGCCGATCTTTCAAGTCAATATAGTGCTGTTTGAGAAGCTCTTCAGAAGCCTGTAAGAAAAGAGATGGTTAACCCTCATGATTAACTGCAGAAAGGAGCTGCTCTGAGCCACCCCTACTTAAACTAAGTTACTTAAGAAGAGTCCTGCTGGATCAAAGCAAAACCTGTCTAGTCAGTATCTTGTTTCCCAGTGGCTATCAAAAATGCATATGGTATGGGAAGCCCAAAAGCAGGACATCTAACACTGAGACAGTACAGTGCCAAACAACAAGTAGCAAAGCACTTGTAACTAAGCTCAAGAGTTAGCTATAAGAAAGCAAACTAATGGTAGTTTGGACAGTCAGTACCAACAAATCGTCCAGCAATGCTGCTGCTGCTGTACAAGTTGCATATTATCTTACTCCATATAACCTTCTAGTCAAAGTCATACCAGCTTGTATGTATTGGGTTACACAGGTAGTTTTAATAGAACCTACTGTACTTAGCAGGGAAGGGACAACTACCAAACTGAAACAGCAGGAAGACAAGGCTTGTATTGAAAGGCTGTATTTTGACACACACTGAAAATAGGATACATTTTTGTCTTGTTTTCTAAAGTAGCTTTTGCTCTGCCTTAGCCTTGTGCAAGCTACAAAAAGTGTGCATAGGCCACGGGTGCCCAAACTTTTTTCAAAGAGGGTCAGATTTGATGAAGTGAGGCCAACCAGAGTTGTTCTGTTTTTTAAGGATTGAAGTTATTGAACTTTTTTTTAGGATTTTACCCCAGAAGATAAACTGCCACAGGAGCCGGATTAAACTCCCTGACATAGGCACTAGGGTGTATTTAGCTTTCCTGCAGCTATATAAGCTAAATTCAAAAGACAACACACATGCAGACCACAGTGCAACCCTTCACTAAATATGTGTCCTCGAGAGCATACCCCTCCCAAAATAAAACATTTCTGAGTGAAACAGCACTTGAGCTCAAATCATCCACAATCTGCAACCCATGTCATGGTTGAATAAAACACGAGTCTGGATAGCTCAGTAAGTAGTGCGTGAGAATTTTAATCCCGGGGTTGTGGGTTCAAGCCCCACTTTGGGTGAAAGATTCCTGCATTGCAGGGGGTTGGACCTCATGGCCCCTTCCAACTCTACAATTCCATGATTCTATGAACCGATACTTAAAAGACTGTATAGGCAAAAGATATTCAAATGTTGAAATATTTCAAATCATGTCAGAAATAAACAATTTAAAGCACAAATACAAGCTCACACCTCCGTCTCCACCTTTGATTTTGAGCTCTCACTGGTAGTTCCATTAGGTCACCTCATATACAGCACAATAATGAGCTTTCTGGTGCTAACTTGCATCATGACTCACTTGATGGGTCCCTCAGATTGATGAATGACTACTGTTGTACACCTCAGTCCTGTTCTAAATCATGACTAAACTTATCAATTAGGGTAGGGTGGGAGAAGCTGAAATGGATGGAGCAGCAGAAAGAGGACAAACCCTCTGCAAGCAATCAGTTCAGGCAGCTGGTAGGATTGAAAAGTTCCTCCCTCAGCAACTTACTAGACAGGAAGGGAGATGGATCTACTTTTTGGTTCTGGCCCTGCCCACTGCTGGCCTGCAGCCTCTGATCTCTCTCTCTCTCTCTCTCTCACACACACACACACACACACACAATGCAGAAAAAGGTTCTCTAATCCTGCTTTACTGCACCATTTACCAAGATTACACTTACATGCATAAATTTCATAGCCACCAGTTTGAATCCCTTCTGCTCAAATCGCTTGATGATTTCACCTATGATTCCCCGCTGGACTCCATCAGGCTTGATGGCAATGAATGTGCGCTCTGTGTTGGAAGCCATTATCTCACTGCAAAGGAAATGCTAAGAGAAGTGAGTAGGATTGGAATAATCCCCACAAACCACCACAGAAGATGAACCTATAGAGGGAAGGAGTGCAATCAATATAAGTAAAGATTTTACAGCAGGACCAATACCACAAAGAACCTAGAACAGGTTACCCTAACCTATTGACATCTAGTCGTTGTTGGACAGCAAATCCCATTATTCCTGACTGGTGGCTATGCTCACTGGGGCCGATGGAAGTTTGAGCCAAACATCTTGAGGGCATCAGGTTGAGAAAAACGCATGTGAAAAAATGCACAAGGTACTTCCTGTTCGTCAAGGTGACCGCTGTTCAACATTAAGAGGTCAACTCACCAACAGTAAAACAGGGCTAATGAATTATTATTATTTTGAATTTATTGTAGAAATGTTAAGTTAGCTTTTAAAGGACAAGCTGTGTGATAAATTGTCTCCCTTGAACTGGTATACCATTAACTCTATGAGAAAGTGGCAACAGCAGTTGGCAGCCTCCAATGTCATTCCTTCTCTGCTCTTACGACTTTTGAGATCTGCCATCTTAGGAGCACACCAAGTCCTGTGATTTCTTAAGAATCCTTTCAGTAACAATATACAGTTTTCAAGTTGGGAATGCATGAAAATCTTACTTTAAAGAGCAACCCAATGCACTCGAACAGGACACAAAAGCAACCAGGGAACAGACTGTGTGCTCTTTGTTTAATTTTTTAAAATATCTGCAGCATCACCAAATAGATAATAAGGAATCGTATTCAGGGCCGTAGCTAGGGGGTGGTAAGGTGGGCCCCTGCCAGGGGCGCAAGTGAGGGGCGCGAAAAATCGGCTAAAAAATATGTCTATGATCACATGGCATGGCGTATTTGAATGGCAATGCCCATGAACTGCGGGGAGGAGGGCTGTCCCCCTCAAATATTTTAAGGGACGGGAGCAAAGGTACCTCGGCCCCTAGGAGTTGGCTCCTATGTTATGCGATCTGATGAAGGTCGGATTTCATGGGGGGGTGTTTTGGCACCCTTTGGGGCTTCCTCCCCGCCCTAACTGGAGTTGCAATTCTACACCCCTCCCCCCCCCCCCGCCAAGTACCGGGGCAGGCACCATTCGACTGCACGTGGGCAAGGCTTCCTCCACCATCCGTCCACGTGTCGCGGAAGAGCCCTTTGTTCCCCTCCGCTCGGGCGGCGTCTATTTGGGCCTCTCCGCCCTGGGGCTGCAACCCTACACCTATTTACCCGGGAGTAAGCCCCACTTAATCCAACGGGACTGACTTCCGAGTAGACAGGCACAGGCATGTGCTCTGCGGCGGCAGGGCTGCCTTCTTCTTCTTCTCGCCTCGGCCGCCTCAAGTTACAGAGGCCCCCGAGGGGAGGCGAGGAGAGGTGACTGCAAAATGCGCTTTTTTTGGCAAAAGGCACCCCCCCCAGCCGCCATTTCCTCTTTAGCCGGCTCCAGCTGCATTTCTTCCTCCTCTTTTTTTTTTTTTTGCCCCAGAACCTCGTTTTGGTTTTTTCCTCCAGGAAGAAAATGAAGAAAGACCAAAGAAAGGGGTGGGTGGTGGGAATAAAGCTCACCTCAGCTGCAAGGAGTCTGGCCGGGCCCGGAGAGCGTGTCTGCAGCTGCCGTCTCCCTGCAAACCTCCAGGGGAAGAGGCGGAGCAAGGCCGGGCCGGCGCCGGAGACAAGCCGGGAGGGGAGCAAAGGAGGCGGGCTTGGTCGTCGGCTGCCTCCTCCTCCTCCTACTCCGCGTAGGTCCCTCGCCGCCGCTTTGGTTTTTGCAATCTGAGCAGATGGTGATTCCCCGCCTCGCCCCAGGATCCCAAGTTGGAGGGGGAAAGCATGCCAGCAGCATTTCTGTGTTTTCTCCACTCCAGTCAGTGGAGGAAACAGTCTGAACAATATACAGTACAGCACAAAGCAACCCGGAGATTGCTTATCCTCAGAACTCGTTGAAATGAATGGACCTGAGTTATATAGGGCAACCCTAATCGTGCCCGCTACTTAGAAGTAAGTCCTATAGAATTCAGTGGGGCTTGCTTCCAGGGAAGTGGGGATGGGGCTGGAGCCTCAGTCACGTTCGTAGGTAACAACAGGACTACTCTATTGGATACAAGGAAGGGATTTTAATCTGCATGGGGCCAGGGGGCTGATGGGAGCGGATAGGGATTTTGACAGGTGGGTGCTCCTGCCCACCTGTCAGATTTGGCCTGTGAGGCAGATCCTGATAAAGATCTGGCCCGTGGATCCTAAAAGGTTCTCCACCTGCTCTAGCTAGGGAGAGCCCATCAGTACAAGCCTGCCTCTCTGATGCAGAGGGGAAGCTGATAAAATCAGATAAAACATGCTTTGTAGCAGACTGTCTGGGATTCCCATTTTTTAAACAACGCAACTTAAAGTCCTCTGCCTTTTTGCCAAGAACATGTAAACTGTGCTATAATGTGCTTTGCTTTTTCCACCAAGCCCAAGCATGTACTTTGCTTTCCACTGTATCACAGGCTTCTCAGTGTAATAATTTCATGAGGTATTTTTGCTCCCATTAACATGTTGCAGCCTTTAACCACTTCCTCCAATCACTCCTCAAATTGACTTATTTACAAAGGAGATCCATTACTTCTCCTGCACCTACCAATAGTTAAAGGAACCCACACATCCCCAAGTAGATCAGGCCCTCAGGACAGAAGTTATTTTTCACAATTTCCTTGCTGAAAATCTCTTCCCCTCCTCCTGCAAAAGATTCTATTAATACCAGTTGAGGCAGGAACATGTAATAAGGATACCCATCCCCCACCACCAATACTAATACCAGCTTCATGGATGTAATTTCTAGTGGGGAAACTGGGCAGGCGAAAGTGTTAGCACCCTTTCTTGCAGTGCTGTAGCCTGGGTCCAGTTCAGGTGGATCTTCAGCTACTTTTAAGTCTTGTGGAGAGAGAAAATAAACAATCCTATGTATTTGATCATTAAACATGCTAAACTGGGGTTTGCACTGTGGAAAGGAACATAGTTTTGGGGAGGACTGCTCATGATTTCATGTGCTGAAGATCCCAGCTGGCAGATGATGGAAGAGACCTCTGTCAGTACTTTGGAGAGCCACTACCAATCAGAGGAGACACTACTGGAATGACCTGGTGTAAGGCGATTTCTTATGCTCAGAGTTGAGAAATTATAATTCATGATCTGAGCTTTCAAACGTACAAGCCAATCATCCTGTAGAGCAGCCTGTCTGCTTTCTTAACTGTGATACATAATGTGAATTAAGTTTTTGTAGCTCATGTAATCAAGATAAGGAAACATGTAAGCAGATGTAATGAAGCTCAACGGAATTAAGAAGCAATACTGTACAATGCCTTCCTTTCCAACAACAAACAGAGTAATAGAAATGAGTGACAGGAGGCACAGCTTAGTGAATGTCCCTCGTATTAATCGCCTTTTTTCATAATGCATTTCATAAGCATCTATACTAATCTTGCCTTAAAATGGCCTATGAGCAGAGTTAGAATTAGAGGGGATAAAAGAGTTTAATAACCATCTGTATAAAGCTTTATTTTCAAATTGATACCGCAACCCATGTGTATCCACTAGAAGCAAAACCAACATTTAAAATTTGCCAATATTTGTTACAATTAAGTTTTATCCAGTGCCGCTATTGAGGATGTGTTGTGGGAACACTGTCAGCTTACGCAATCCGCTGATGTGGGCAAGGTGCTGGCAGCAATACATCTGACCACATGTCCCCTTGACCCCTGTCCCTCCTGGCTTACTAATTCTAGCAGAGGGCAGCTGACTGGTTGGGTCTAGAGTGTAGTTAACACTTCATTGTATGAGGGATCATCCCTGCTGCCTTGAAAGGGGCAACTCCTAAAGTGTGGCAGCTCCTAAAGAAATTGACTCTGGACCCCTTCGGCTAGAGCAACTACTATCAACTAGTTACAAATAGCTGGTCAGGGGCCTGAGTCTCCCTTGGTTGCCCTGATGGATGACCTTTGCAGAGAGCAGGACAGGGAGAGTGTGACCTTGCTTCTGCTTCTTGATCTCCTGTCAGCTACCATTCACCACGGAATCCCTCTGGACTGGCTCTGGGGAATGGGAATTGGGACCACAGTATTCTAGTGGTTCCAATCCTGCTTTGGGGACAGAGTCCAGAGAGTAGCATTGGGAAAGTGCTTTTCAGCTCCCTGGGCAGCTATGTTATGGGCTGCCACACGACAGTCATCTTATTTCCAATGCTATTTACTATTTACATGAAGCCACTGGGAGCAGTCATTGGGAGTTTTAGGGCAGGGTCTATTTCTCCATAACATAACTCAGCTCTATTTCTCTATAGCATCTGAATTAGGAGAGGCCATACAGGCTCTGGGCTGTTGCTTGGATGCAGTGGTGAGATGGATGAGGGAAAACAAGCTCAGCTTGGACCCTGGCAAGATGGAGGCACTGTGGGTGAGTAAGTCCTATGTCTGAGAAATTGGGTTAATTGCCTGCCCTGATTGGATTGTACTCCCCCTGAAGGAAGAGGTTCACAGTTTTGGGGTGCTTCTGAATCCAGTTCTGTCACTTGAGGTTCAGGTAGCCTCAGTGCCTTTTACCAACTGCAACTGGCGCAACAACCCATTCCTGGACCAGGAAAGCTTGGTCACAGTAGTCCAGGTATTGGTTACTTCAAGGCTGGATTACTGCAATGTACTCTTGGGAGGCTTCCCTTGCACCTGATTTAGAAGTTGCAGTTAGCACAGAATGCTGCTGCACGATTGCTGATAAGAGTGAGACTTTGCCAGCACATAACACCTGTGTTCAGTGCCAATTTGCTACCGGGCCAGGTTCAAACTGTTAGTATATAAAGCCCTTAGCAACTGGGGACCAGTCTACCTGCAAGATCACCTTATATGCCAATTCAACCACTTCAGTCTGTAGAACTGGCACTCAATATTTTAGTGTGGCAGCATCTACACTTTGGAACTCCCTGCCTTTTGATATCAGACAAGCACGTTCACTGTGCACTTTTGGCACCTACCCAGATATCTAGAATGTTGGTGTGTGTTTTAATCTGTTTTTAGTTTTTTACTGGTTTTAATTTTTTGTATGTTTTAAATAATTGTTTTTACTGATAATTTCATTGCTTTATTCTTTTTGTAAACCATTTTGAGGGTTGGTTTTTTTACAGTCAGGTGGTATATAAATTTTATGAAATCAATCAATCAATCAAATAGATTACATTCTATAAGTATTCAATATGCTGTGATTACACCATATTTAAATTACACTGTAGTGTAATGATTTGCATTGCTGCATTCATGACCTGGCATTTTAAGGTGAAACAGAAGAGCCGCTCTGCTGATCCATTGAAGGAGTATGTTATTTATCACTTGTGTAACGTATTCAGTGGCAAATGGTTTGTATACAATAGCTTCTCATAATAGTAGTAGTAGTAATAATAATAATAATAATAATAATAATAATAATAATAATAAAATTTTATTATTTATACCCTGCCCATCTGGCTGGGTTTCCTCAGCCACTCTGGGCGGCTTCCAACAAAATATTAAAATACAATAGTCTGTTAAACATTAAAAGCTTCCCTAAACAGGGCTGCCCTAAACAGCCCTTCTCATCTTGCAAACTCATAAATATGAACAACCTAAAGTAATGGTTGACTCCATTAAGTACAGTAAATATAATAAAATTAAGCATGTGCGTTTGATAACTGCTGAAGGAGAGCAAAAGTGTGTTCTCTTCTTCAACAGCCCCTCACCCCATTTACTTTTCTAATGAATAAAAGTATATTCCAGTTTAGTTAAATAAAACCTTCAGTCAGCACAACAAATACAATTAACATTTATAAATCACACAGGGCATTTGGGGAAACAATTTTAGAGGATATTGGAGGTAGGAACTGTTTCCAGATAAACATAACAAAGGAATACACAAGTTTTTAATCATAGATCCATGGGTGCTCACAGCTTGTGTAGTCGACAATTTCTTCTGGTGTGAACCATAGGTTGATTTCAATCTCAGCATTTTCTACAGAGTCACTGCCATGAATTATATTTCTGAAAGGGCAATAAAGTTGAAAAGAATTTGATCATTATGGTAATCAATCAGAAAAACATAGAAATAATAGTTTTATTGGCTGTAATGTTTTGACAAATGGACAATAACCCCTCCCCCCATATTACCGTAATTGTGCATATACTGCAACAGAGAAGTGTCTTTGCTGGATGTAACGTGAAACCCTTGTGTTTCAGTAATTGTTTGCTACTATAACAAGCTATTTCTTTTCCACTCCTTTGCACCCTCCTAAGACAAAGTGTTTATTTCCCACAGGGGCATATTAAACTGTGCGCAAAGTTTCCAAGTCTTAAATTTAAACCACAGTCCAAAGTTTTTATAATGATACTTGTTACACAAGGCTATGGCGCTCAAAGGGAAAAACAATATCGCACAATGTATTCTTTGTAAAGGAACTCTGAGGTGCTACAACAGCAGTGTTTGATGCTTTTAGCAGGCCAGCCTCTCTCCATAACCTGTGCTGCCCCAAGGCCATCACATGCAGTAGCATAAGGAAATGTCGCAGGAGGAACTATGGCAAATACAGGCACTGAGACAATGAAAAAGGCAAAAGACGCAGGGGCATGTTAGGCTTGCTGTAATGTTGGGGAGCTACTATGAGAAGCACCAGCTGTTCAGGTCATAACTATTAATTTACACTCCAAATGTATTTTTAAAAATACAGTCGTACCTTGGAAGTCAAACGGAATCTGTTCCGGAAGTCTGTTTGACTTCCAAAATGTTTCGAAACCAAAGTGCGGCTTCTGATTGGCTGCAGGAAGCTCCTGCAGCCAATCAGAAGCCCCATCGGATGTTCAGCTTCCAAAAATAGTTCACAAACCGGAACAGTCACTTCCGGGTTTGCAGTGTTTGGGAGCCAAAATGTTTGAGAACTACCGTAAGCTGTTCGAAAACCAAGTATGACTGTAGTAGTAGTAGTAGTAGTAGTAGTAGTAGTAGTAGTAGTAGTAGTACCATATTTTTCCGTGTATAACACGCCCCCATGTATAACTCTTTGCACAGAGTTGTTGAGCATTTTGGGGGGAGGATTGCCCAGGGTTGCTTTTGGGGGGGAGGGGATTGCTCACTCACCCGCCTAAACAACACTTCCAGAAGCCAACAAACGTCTGACCGCTCACCCCCAGAGGCTGCCTATCGCCCGCCCAATCAATAAAAGTCCTTGATGCAGACACTTATCACATGCACTACCGTCGCTGACAATCTCCTGCTCGCGGCAGCAACCAATCCCCCATCCCCCCCTCTGAACTACCCATGTATAAGATGACCCCTATTTTTATACATTACTTCATCGAAAAAATCCTTGTCTAATACACAGAAAAGTACTGTACGGTAATAATAATAATAATAATAATAATAATAATAATAATAATAATAATAGTAATGCACAGATATAATATTTGTGTCCTAACTGCATGTAGACTAGAACTAGTTAGCAATTCCATTTTGTAAGACGTCAATTCGGAATTTACCTGCCAACTTGCACACAGAAGTCACCACGAATTGTGCCAGGTTTGGAATCTGCAGGATTAGTTTCTCCCAGCATTACTCTTCCGGTCTTAACTACATTGAGGCCTTGCCATACCTTGAACAACCAAAGAACTGAGATTAAAACGATTGTTGCAGTAAAAGAGTAAAAGTCATTATATCACAATATTCTCACCAACTCCACCACCGTGTGAATAAGACAGCAGTGTGCAAACAGCCTCTCGGAATTTACCCCATCAGTGGACAGAGGAAAAAGCAGGGGACCATTTCACAAAATTCTTCCAA
Organism: Podarcis liolepis; assembly: GCF_965112155.1. Taxonomy (NCBI): domain Eukaryota; kingdom Metazoa; phylum Chordata; class Lepidosauria; order Squamata; family Lacertidae; genus Podarcis; species Podarcis liolepis. The sequence goes on from NC_139555.1 coordinate 32,326,024, forward strand.
GGGGAGGGGGAGAAATTTTCCAACATTTGCTTAAGGGTATGGCTTCCCACTAGCAGTGTAATTTAGAACAGTTTCAATATTTTAACCTAAATCTTTTTTTAAATCTTTTTTTCCCCTAGGTTGGTAGCCTGGTCACCATTTTACACCCTCCATAATTCCCTAGGTTATCTATCCATAGTTCTGGGACATTGTGAAACAAACAAAAGGCTGTCATTATAAAATGCTTGAGGAAATTTGGGGAAATGGTATTAAGTGGCCTTCTAGGGTGAGAAAAAGGAATGAATTCAGAAGATTTATCAGAAAAATGTCTTATGAGAAATTTTGACTCAGCTGTAATTATTAGAATTTGGTTGTAACTAATTAAGCTTTGAAGCTTTCCTTAGGCCTGTATGGACCGTGACCAGAACCAAGTATAGTATAGCATTATGCCCATTTAAGCCCTACTGGTTTTCATGGGACATAGATGGCCAGAATGCATGTGTTGCTCACAGGAACACATGAAGCTGGCTCTTACTTAGCAAGACCACTGGTCCATCTGTTCCATCCAGTACAGTTTACTCTGACTATGAGCTATTCTATTTCATTTGGTAGCCTGTGGGGGGGGGGATCCCCTTCTGCTTTTGTGGCTGAGTGCTGCTACATTGTGTATATTGGTGAGTCAGCCAGCCAAATTTATTTGCTAAACACCAATAGCCATCACAAAAATGCAAATTTTCAGGTAGAGGGATACCTTTTAACAGAGGCGATCCCCAACACATTGGATCCCAACTTGTGTTATAATTTTATTATCTCATCTACAGTGGTACCTTGGGTTAAGAACTTAATTCATTCTGGAGGTCTGTTCTTAAGCTGAAACTGTTCTTAACCTGAGGTACCACTTTAGTTAATGGGGCCTCCCGTTGCCGCCGCACGATTTCTGTTCTCATCCTGAAGCAAAGTTCTTAACCCGAGGTAATATTTCTGGGTTAGCGGAGTCTGTAACCTGGAGCGTCTGTAACCCGAGGTACCACTGTATTGGATTGCTAGAGAAAACATGATACCTTATGTGTAACATATTATCCCTACTAACCAGTAAGTGACAAATTTTACAATGATACACAGCAAACAACATCTTCCGTTTCTCTCTCTCTCTGGCCACAGATGCATAAATGAACATTTACAGTTGTACCTTGGTTGACGAACGGAATCCATTCCAGAAGTCGGTTCAACTTCCAAAACAATTGCAAACAAAGGCATGGCCTCCGATTGGCTGATTGGCCCCGGAAACAATGCCGACAGCCAAAACGGACGTTCGGGTTCCAAAGAACGTTCGCAAACCTGAACACTCACTTTCGAGTTTGCAGCATTCAGGAGCCAAAATGTCTGAGTTCGTCAACAAAGGCGTTCATCAACCAAGGTATGACTCCACAGGCATTCCATTGCATCTCTCCTCTGAACATAATGTGGGCATACAGTAGTTTAGAATCTCAAAGCAGCAAATGTTTTCCCCATTGCACTAATGGAGGGCTAACAAGTCAGACACACATTTTAGATTTTTCTCTAATTACCACTCAAACATAAATAACGTGCTCATGTAGTCCCTTAAATAATGTGTGTGTGAAAAGTAAACAAACCATCATGTCATAAAAGCTCTGCTATCTTGTGAACGTTTCATTTTGTGTATTTTATCCGAAGGAAGTTTGTTCCTCCTCTTCTCAGACAGTAAAACACCAATTTTTTCTAAACTAGTACAGGCAAAATACTACATTATGGGCCAATGCAAGTATAGTGCTAAAGAAAAAAAAATGTTTGACATTGTTTTCAACCCCTATTGCTTGTAACACCTTTCAAACTCATTGCTTTATTTCAATATAATCTTAAAGTGCTTAGCATACAGATAGTTTCACAATTAGCAAGAAGACATGTTGCTCAAATCTGCCAGCAGTTTTTGTTGCTGATGGGTGCTTATCCACTTTTACAACAAAGGGGGGGGGATAAGGAATTGAACTGTACAGTGGCAGTACTGTTTTGTAGAATCTGAACCAAATGATTGGGGTTAATTTGAACATGTAGACGTAAGAGGCTTACACTGCAGGTTCCAGAGTACATTTACAGATCTATTTCCATTCAAAAACTGTTAATTCAAGCAGGCCCCTAACTCCAGGTGTACGCTTTGACTTATACAGAAGCACATAAACTGTGGCTGGGTCTGATTTCTATATCCTTGAGTCTCTCCACCTCTCCACCATGCCCACCCACAGTCATAATTTGGATGCCTGCATCCATTGTGAATTATCAAGTATGGACAGACTGTTAGAACCGAGAGATGGCAGAGCCTAGGATGGTCTGGGCATAAGATGCAGTTTTCATTTCTCAGGTAGCAAGATGCTGTGACAACGGCAGCATCAGAGCTTGGACAAAGCACTGAATGGAAGGCAGCTATTTTTGTAATTCTCGCAGGCCTTGCTCATCTAGAAGAAGATAGAGGTTTGGGAGGGGTTTTTTTTTTACACTCGTTAATATTGCTGCACAGTTGCTACTTTTAACGAGCAATTGCTATGGGACGATGGGAGTTATCCCAAGGCAACAGTGCAGTTTTGCACATGTAACTTGTGTAGTTGCTATGATCACTGCTTATTTTTATTTCATTGCTATGTGACGATAAGATTCTAATAGTGGTTATCTAAATGGGGCCATAGTTTGCCAACCTTTCAAAGATCTGGGGTTACAATTAGATCAATTAATTGGCCTTTGGCTGATTAACATTCCATGCCCTTTTAAACGTGTTTGTGGGAGGGCGTTATTGGTTGGTTTTTGTTCTCATTATGCGTTTTGTGTTCTCATTTTGTATTTTTGTGTCGTGAACTTCCCTGCAATCTTTGGCTGGAGGACGATATACAAATTTAATTAATTATCATGATTAGTAGTACTAATATTGCTAACTCTGAAATTCTCCATTTGAAAATATATTAAAATGGCAGTCTTTGCTTAGAACTTTACTTTCTATTTAGGCAATCACATTGTGTTACATTTGTTAATCATATTTTGAATCTGGGCATTATTTAATTTTTATTCTATTTAAGGAATGGAAGCACTTCCACATAAAAATGTAGAAGTTAGGCTCTTAGTGATATTGTGGCCTTGTCCATTATTAGTATCAGAGGTTGTTGTTTTTATTTATTATTATTATTATTATTATTATTATTATTATTATTATTATTCAGAGGTTTAGAACAATCATATTGTTTTGTTTCCTTCCACAAGAATACATATAGCATATATTCTGAAGATGCAACCAAACTGCATCTCTTTTCTCAGTGCTTGCTGCATAAAGTTCATTTGCTTTTTAAAGAAATCAAGGTTATTTGCTGAAGACTTACCATGGCTACAACAGGTCCAGAGTGCATATATTTAACTAGCCCAGCAAAGAATGGCCTATCCTTCAGGTCACTGTAGTGTTCACTGAGAAGATCTTCAGAGGCCTGCAGGAATAAAATGCTTAGCATAAGAACTTAAGAGCATCTTATGTCAAATAAAATTAACTACAAGAGTAGTATTAATCCTTAAATTGCACGCTTGCTTGTCAAATATTGGCCCTGGCACTTTATTACAATATTGGTTTAGCTGGCTAGTACAGATTTTAAACAATATTTATTTTGGTTCATTCGGCAAGATGATTTCCACTCAAGTTAATTGAACAACGCATTTGCACCTCCCAGAAAATCTGAAGCATTAACTTTAAAATATACCTCTAAGGACACACCTTTCCGACTAAGGACAGCTGCTTACTAAAATTAGAGTACTCAGCGTGGCTTTACTTTCTGCTAGATATTGGAAAGGATCCAAAATATTAAGTTATATTGTAAAATACTGGATCAGTGGTGTAGTGGAGCAGGAATGAAATGGGGCTACAGCACAGTTCCAGAACATTTATTTCAGAGCAAGAATCATAACAATAGCCGCCAAAATTCCAGGGTAATTGACAGACCCTCTGGCAAGTGAATGAGGCGATAAGGAGGCTTTTGAATTTTACTACAGTTTGTGACATTATTAATATAGAGGAAATCAGTGAATAAGGATTAATATAGAGGAAGTCTGAGAATCAAGCAGATTCTTCTTTCTTTTTTGGGAGGGTACTTCTTCCTTGGAGGGGTGAATACTTCGTGCTAGCAGGATCAATGGAAACATTTATTTGCAAAACTGTTTGCATTCCTATTAAACTTACAGTTCAGTGAGTTTTAGAAGTTGAACCTATGCTGTCGGAAGTAAGCAGCACTGAGTTCAATGGAGATTTTCCTCAGGTAACTATGCAAATGATTGTAGTCACTACAAATGTCTCATTGGGGGTCTGAACCCGGGTCTCTCCAACATGCTAACCACTACACCACCCTTGGCCAGGGTTCTAGGCATTGCACCATAATGCACTCTGTATGCAATGAACTGGATATTATGCTATGTACTGCTGAGGGGTATGTATAGGTTGATCGACAGGTCATCAACCCAGCCACCTATATTTGTGGACTCTCCCTGGGGTCATAGCTATGGAGGCTGCAATGTGCTGCAGTTCAAAACTGACTACTTCAAATTTATTTCTGTTCAGAGTCCGCTTTGACACAACAGACCGATAAACAACGCATGGCAATTCTGCAACAGAAGAACAAGGCTTGGCAATACCTCGACAGAAACTTACATGCATGAATTTCATGGCTACCAGTTTGAATCCCTTCCTTTCAAATCGCTTGATAATTTCTCCCACCAAGCCCCGCTGTACTCCGTCAGGCTTGATGGCGATGAAAGTCCGCTCAGCAACTGAAGCCATTGTCCTACTGCAATAGGAAAGCAGCGATATGATCAAGATCTAAATCCTGCTATGGCAGAAGTCTGGAGGGTTTAAAAAGTCTCAGTCTGTTGCAGCATTATGCAGTATTAGACTGAGGACAACCCATCAGTTAAGTGGATTAGGCGCAGTATACACACACTATTCATCTTACATCAGAGGATAACCAGCACAGCAGTGGTCCCACAAATGTGCCAAATAGCTGCATATACAGTCAGTTTAGCACTGAAGAATATAGAAACATTACAGTCAGTTAGAAAGGAGTTATATTACAGGTGTATTCCAATTTACACAGAAACTGAGATATGGATATAGCCTGGTTCATAACTTTTATCTGGTTTTACAGGCATTTCCATATGTTCTCATAACAAAATTACGACACTGAGCAGATAAATGTGAAAGTTATCCCCCCCACAAGGCCCAAGATACTAATTACAATTGTTCAACTTGAAACATGGCAATTTCACTTTCCAAGTAATACAGAGGGGCCATATTGCATATAAGACCTAATGCCTGAATGAGGATTATGTATTTCACTGTTCGTACCAACTGAAACTAACAGAAACCTTATTTTCAGTTTGGTGTGTTTAGGATCAGAGTAGTTACAGATCAAGTTTTTGTACACTTTACTGATTGATTGATTGATTGATTGATTGATTGTCATTTTACTGTAAACAGTATGCAACCTTGTAAGCATTTATAGGCTACATGTTTCTGATATACTTACTAAATTATATTTATTATGTTAAACTTCAAAGAGCTTTTCAGAAAAGTGCACATTTTCATAGGATAGAGAGAGATACACCTCAAAGGTCATCTAGTTCAACCCCCATACGCAGGAAATGCTCTACTATAGCTTCCCTTACAGATGGCCATTCCAGTCCCTATATATATCAAGGATACAGAACCTTTGGCCCTTCATTGGTCGGTGGACTCCAAATCCCATCAGCCCCTGTGACCACTAACTATATTGGCTGAGTCTGATGAGAGGTTCCCTATCCCTGCTACAGCTTCAATAGCAAGAGTTTCTTATAGTTATATTATTGTACTGCATTGCATTATTTACTCATTTCACAAAAAATAGATACAGTGGTACCTCGGGTTACATACGCTTCAGGTTACAGACTCCGCTAACCCAGAAATAGTGCTTCAGGTTAAGAACTTTGCTTCAGGATAAGAACAGAAATCGGGCTTCGGCAGTGCGGCTGCAGCAGGAGGCCCCATTAGCTAAAGTGGTGCTTCACGTTAAGAACAGTTTCAGGTTAAGAACGGACCTCTGGAACAAATTAAGTACTTAACCCGAGGTACCACTGTACTGCTTGACTGTAAAAAAAAAAATCTCTTGAAGTAGTTTCCAAAAAGAATGAGACATTTTCAGTAAAAACAGTTGAAAACATTTAAAGCATTAAAAAAATTAAAATCAACAGTAAGCTAAAAACAAGATTTAAACCCTTGTCAACATTCTACATATCTGGATAGGCTTGCCTAAACATATGGTTTTAGCATGTGCCAAAAAGAGCAGTTAAGGCACCTACCTGTGGTCAATGGGCAGAGTTCTGAAGTGTGTCACCTGTAACCATTCTAGTTCTGCAGACTGAAGTGATTGACCAGGCCTATATGGGGCATGGTTATCTCGAAGGTGAACTTCGCTTCCCTAGAGACATTTCAAATGCCCATGTGCTTGCTAGACACCCCTCCCTCCCTGCCTCAAATGCCTACACACTGCCCTCTGAGTACACTAATTCCATAAATCTTCTCCTGCCTTCATCTCACGCTGTCATCCACATCCCTTTTCTGACAGCTTCTGCGGCACTGCTGCTTCTGCCACACCTTATGACCTCTGAGACATCTCTGTCTCTTCCCCCAGCACCCCGGGTCTCCTTGAGCCATCTCTCCCACCCAGTTGTGCGCCCGTACCTGTCTGCCTGCCGTTGTGAATCCGCTCGTGCTGGTGGCTGTGGTAACACTGTCGCTACTACAGCCCCCAGCCTGGCTACAGCCCAGCCTCACAGTGGGACTCCTTCAGGTACATTCCCTTCTCACCATACCCATTAGCTGCCTTAGGTCTTCAGCTTATTAGCAAAGCAGGGACAACTTCCTGGCGCTTTGGGCGCCATCTGCCTCCGGCTTCAAAAACTGCTCCACAAGTTTCTCAGACTGGATTGCTGGCATCCGTCTGTCTTGAGACAGACAATTGAGAGAGCCTTGGGGGTGAAGTTAGCAGCACTGCAACAAGCTCCCCAGGGCGCATGGCTGGAAATAATAATAATAACAATAACAATAACAATAACAATAACAACAATTTATTATTTATACCCCGCCCATCTGGCTGGGTTTCCCCAGCCACTCTGGGCGGCTTCCAACAAAACACTAAAATACAATAACCTATTAAACATTAAAAGCTTCCGAAAACAGGGCTGCCTTAAGATGTCTTCTAAAAGTTTGGTAGTTATTTTTCTCTTTGACATCTGGAGGGAGGGTGTTCCACAGGGCGGGTGCCACTACCGAGAAGGCTCTCTGCCTGGTTCCCTGTAACTTGGCTTCTCGCAGTGAGGGAACCGCCAGAAGGCCCTTGGCGCTGGACCTCAGTGTCCGGGCTGAACAATGGGGGTGGAGACGCTCCTTCAGGTATACTGGGCTGAGGCCATTTAGGGCTTTAAAGGTCAGCACCAACACTTTGAATTGTGCTCGGAAACGTGTTCTCGGAAAAGTGGGTATGGAGGTCCTGGGCTCCCAGATGACAAGGCCACCCCTGCTGGCCTCGCTGATATGGTCCAAAGTAAAGCACAGCAATATGCTTGGGCACTAGTTGGCTGTAGGATTTGCAGCAGGAGCTGTACAAGGCACCATCCAACCATCTTGGGGACTCCATTCCAGATTTGTGTAGGCTTTACTCCTTAGCATTTTCTTCTCCCTAGCGGAGGTCTAGGATCAGAGTTTTCCTTTTCCTGGATGGGCCACCTTTCCAGATTGACCAGCCCCATCTGCCCCTCACTTCCCTCTACAGCACATAGAAGGAATAACAATAGCAATAACAATAATGGTACGTTAAAGGCATTCTCACCCACCTGGAGTTTCAAGCCTTCCCACTGTTACCCAGGAGGGGGGAGCAACCAGGTAGACCTCAGGACTTCAGGTTGGCCCCAAGGGTTTGTCAATCCTACTAGAGACTGGGAGTATTTTCATCCTGATTTTCTCCCCACGCACAAAGTTTGTGAAGAGACTAGACAACACCAGCTATTTATTGAGCATGCAGTCTGATGCATTTGCAGGGAGATTATATGCCATTAATGGATTAATTAATCACGTTGTTGTTTACTTTATTTTCCCAGTGCAACCCAAAGCAACTTACAATAAAACATTATGTCAAGCAACTGTGATGTCATACTTTCAGTGAATTTCCCCATCACTTTCCTTATTGCAAAGAGAGAAAAAAAAGTTTTGGAGGGAAGCAGGTTTGTTGAGCAAAGGCACCATATTAACTTTAATTTGCTGCCATGTTCTTGAATCCCACTCAAAACTAGCAGCCTGGAAGCACCCTGAATCACCAGGATCCTATTCCGTCTTTAGCATCCTCACAAGCTGTTTGTTGTCACCTTTCCACATTGCATAGTATTGATATAATTTTAGTATCTTCACCTCATTTATCCTTTCGCTGCTTGCTTCTTTATTTGTACTGTACTTCAGCCTTTTGCCATTTGTCTTTTAATCCAATAATTGGATTGATCCTTGGTCTTTTTTTCTCCTTCCTGTGGTTGCCCTTGATCCTTTTATCCTCTGCCCTTTAACACTCAAGCTGTGATTCCAGACACACGAGTACCAGCATTTTCAGTGTGGCTGTTCCTACTAATAAAAGTAATGTTACCACCATCTCTCTCTCTCTGTACATCCAGTGTATGTATTTCCTTCCTATCATTTTAACAGAGAGAAAAACCTAAAATGGCAGATTTTCCTAAATGCAGACTTCCCATTTCTAATAATCTGTCAGTATTTTTCACCCAGAACTGTAAAAAGAGTCCTTATTGCTTTTGCTTACCATAGTTGTATCTGGAGGTGGGGATTAACCATTTCCACCTACACACTGTGGTCCTGATGAAATCCATGCCCCACTGAAGCTGCCATTGGCACCAAGTAATAAAGCACCCTTTTAGAAATAAATCCGATTTATGCGGAGAGCGCAACCAAATCCTGATAACTTATGGTATTCACAGATTTCTAGTGGTACAGTAGAGGTCCTTAGCTGTCCCCCAACTCAGGTTGATTTGAAGGAATAATAATAATAATAATAAATAATAATTTTATTATTTATACTTCATCCATCTGGCTGGGTTTCCCCAGCCACTCTGGGCAGTTTACAACATATCTAAAAACATAATAAATAATAATTTGGAGGAGCCTCCTCTTTTCTAGTCAGACCAAAATTCAGCCTTCCATTGCAGACTGTGCAGTTTGACTCTCTTCAGACCCAAGAGGGCCATATCCAGTGCTTCATCTTCTTCCTCTCCTGTACCCTCCAGCTCCCCACTCCCCAAAATCAGGCTTGGGGATCCTCTGGAGCATATTCTGGAAGATATTGTGGGGTGGGATGAGGGAGAGGAGAGGAAATGGAAACAGTGGATACAACCCTTTATAATTATTTCCAAGTGACGGAGGTATGAGTCAGAAGTACACATGATACCTGTAAAGCGCATTTGGAACACAATATTTCCCTCAAAGAATTATGGGCACTGTAGTTGACCCTTCACAGAATTACAATTCCCAGCAACCCTCAACATACAGTGCCCAGAATTATTTGAAGAGGAAAATGTCCTTTAAATGTATAGTGTGTACACAGCCCATGTGGTAGCCGGCTTGTGAGGGAACAGACCCTTCATGTCACTTTTGGAGAGAGAAGTTTTTTTACTCATTTCATTTCAACCATAATGAAATCATTGTTTATTTTTTTCTGCTCTTTCCTTTTCTGCAGTGAAAGGCTATTAGCTCCTATGTGAAAGCCACCTGCTGCTTATTCTGGCAGCATGACCTATTATTGGATTAGAGCATGACCTGCCCCTGATCTAGGGTCATCCAGACTTGCTTTCATGCTACATTTCTAGGCACAGGTCTGTGCTTTAAAGCTCCCTGTCTGAGCATTTTTTTAATTATTTTTTTTGGCCCCGGTGCTTTCCCCATGAAACCTGCTCTTTACTGCTGAATTGGAGCAGACATGCTATGTGCAATGTTATTAGCATTATCTATGTGGAAGCGGGATGCGGGTGGCGCTGTGGGTTAAACCACAGAGCCTAGGACTTGCCGATCAGAAGGTCGGCGGTTCAAATCCCCACGACGGGGTTAGCTCCTGATGCTCGGTCCCAGCTCCTGCCAACCTAGCAGTTCGAAAGCATGTCAAAGTGCAAGTAGATAAATAGGTACCGCTCCGGCGGGAAGGTAAACGGAGTTTCCGTGCGCTGCTCTGGTTCACCAGAAGCAGCTTAGTCATGCTGGCCACATACTCCCTCGGCCAGTAAAGCGAGATGAGCGCCGCAACCCCAGAGTCGGTCACAACTGGACCTAATGGTCAGGGGTCCCTTTACCTTTATATGTGGAAGCACCCCAACACATTTCAAACCCTCCCTGGGGCCCTGGGTGCCCAAGCACCCACAAAACTCCCCATGAAGGGGCTGGGCACCGGCAAATTTCGGTGCCAGGGCCATGCACCCTGCATAGCACTGGCATGCACGGCCCCGGGCACTCACAATTGCGGGGCCAAGCTGTCACTCCTGCTGCTGGCAGAGGAACCTCTGATTTCTACACACAAGCCTATTGAGTTTTGGGTGATCACAGCATTGGAGAGGGAGGCACTGTTCTATGCTAGTGGGAGGGATTGAGCTTGTGCTCTGTATGTGGGGAGGAGTGACATCCATGCTGTCATTGGGCATGGATTGGTACTTTTTCTGCATGGGTAACTGGAGGTGACATAGAATCATAGAGCTGGAAGGGACCCCAAGGCTCATCTAGTCCAGCCTCCTGCAATGCAGGAATCTCAACTAAATCTCAACTAAAGCATCCATGACAGGTGGCTATCCAACCTCTGCTTTAAAACCTCCGAGGAAGGAGAGTCCACAAGCTATCAAGGGAGTTCGTTCCACTGTCAAACAGCTCTTACTGACATAATGCCAAGGACCCTGTGGGAGTGGCTGATAGCTACCTTCTAACAGTATTATCTTGGTCTCTGGTTTGCTGCTGGAGTGCATATGATTAGGACAATATCATGCACTGGCCTTCTCCTGGAACAGTGGGATTGTAGGATCAACATACCCAAGCATGATGTCCTTAAATACTCCTTGTGAATGACTGCCAGGAAAGCACCTTGATCCACGATTATGATCTTAAAGATTAAATCTTGCACTGAGACTCTGCGCATGCAACATACCAGATAATTTGAACCTCATGGTATGCATCTTTAGATAATGTCATACTCTTAGCTAATTCTGGGATCATGGTGCATTTTCCGGAATGTGCTCTCCCAATCTGATTCCTTCACTGTTGCCAGTGTACGAATGATCTAAAAGTCATAAGTCAAATGGTAAATATTCAACTTGCTAGCCATCAGCTTGAAAATACACTCTACCTGTGATGTGTTTAACCATTTCCAAACATTAGATTTTTAATGACAGCTTTTATTCTTGCTTTACAGTCACCTATGTCAAATTGCCCATGCAAAAATACTGGATTGAAAGTCTTTATGTATAGGTACAGCATGCATTATTGAGAGTGAATAAGAAAAATAAAAGTGATTAATCGAAAGGCCACATTATAGCTCCAGCCAAAACATATTATGCCAAGGTACTTCTTCCAAGTGGTATTTAATATACCCCCATACCTGTTGATTTTTATTTGGAGTCCTGTGGATTCTTCTACATAGTCAGCCTTTGGGTGTGATGTAGTGGTTAGAGTATCGGACTAGGACGTTGGAGACAAGGATTCAAATCCTGACTCGGCCATGAAGCACACTGGGCTAGTCACTGCCTCTCAGCCTTACCTATCTCAAAGGCTTGTTGTGCAGATTAAATGAGGAATGGGGAGCACCACAGCACCTTGAACTGTTTGGATAAAAAGGTGATATTACATGCAATCAATCAATCAATCAATCAATAATACTTCCACCCTATACCGATTTACCTAGGAGTAAGCTCAACAAACAAAGTGTTATTTCTGAGTAAACATACATAGGATGGTGCTGTAAATAAATTGCAAGTCTTTGCTGCTCTCTAGTGGAAAATGCAATAATCGCTTTTACAGCACAGCACTGATAACTATATACTTGAAATAAAGGCAAGAAGCAAAGGTAATTTACGCGTACCCCTAGATTATTGTGTGAGCACATTGGTGCTTCCTCAATCCTCTTTTCCAACTGCTGCTTCTGCAGAAATATGTACATGGTTGTTCTCCATTCATCACTTCCCTCACTGTTGATTTCTTAAGTCTTGTCAAGCAGCAATATTGTGAGCAGAAAACTCTGCTGAACATGCACTTGAGGTCATTGATACTGCTGCAACTCATATTTAGTTTTTGCAACCAGCAGCTTCATTGCTTGAGAGGAAGAAGTACTACAGCTACAGTTGTCTAACTGTACCCCTGATACCAGGCAGGCAGCTGCGCTGTATCCATTTCAGTGCCTGCTTAAAACATTTTTGTTTAGGCAAGACTATCCAGAGATGTAGAAGTAGCTTTTGAAGCTACTGTGGATTTTAATATTATTTTAATGCTTTAAAACAGGCTTCCTCAATCTTGGCCCTCCAGATGTTTTTGGGCTACAACTCCCATGATCCCTAGCTAGCAGGACCAGTGATCAGGGATGCTGGGAATTGTAGTCTCAAAACATCTGGAGGACCGAGGTTGAGGAAGCCTGCTTTAAAATATATTTTAAACTTTTTTTACCAAGAATTTTATTGTTTTTATTCTATATTTTTGTAAACCACTTAGATGCCTCCTTACAATCAAGTTGTGTATAAATTTTGTTAAATAAGTAATTCCCCTTAATGCTGAATCAGAAATGAAAACCCAGAAAAAAAATATACAACCTGTTTGGAAATCTGTGTTCATGTTACCTGGGAATTCAAAGGGACTTCCTTCTGAGTAGGCATGTTTAGGGTAGCAGCCTTATTTAACTTTAAAAGTTCTCCACCTATGAAAGATTCCATTTTCCACCTCCTGACCTAGAGCTTCCTGTTTTCTACTCTTGATTCATGATGCAAGTGAAACTAGGGTCCTTTGCTGATGATTGAAAAAGCCACACTTTTTGATTAGATGGAATATAAGCCATGAGCAACATTTATGTATTCTGAACTTTTTAAAGTGCTTCACTATTAAATAATAAAACTATGCTAAAATTGGCATGAACTTAGTGCCAATGAAGCCAAAAAACCACTCCTGGGCAAAAAAGTTGACAACACAATCCTATACAGTACATATTTACTCAAAAGTAATCCCTACTGAACTCAATAGGACTTTGTTCCAGGTGAGTGTGCTGGCTGGGGTTGTTGCAGGCAAAGGGTGATATCCAAGTGTGTCTGTCTACTATAAGAACTTCCCTTTCCTCTCCTCCCCACTGCAGCACCACACATGCCCTGCAAATCTGCTTTGGAGGGTTGGGGGACAGTCTAGGAAAAATAATTTGGGGCTGCAGGGAGAGTTAGAGAGGAAGGGCAGGTCTGTGAAGGCAATATTGGATATCACCCAAAGTCACTTGGCCTCTTTGATTCTTAATGTCATGTCTTCTTGGGGAACCGCAATGCTTACTTTATACATACATTGAAAGAGCTTGGGGCAGCTTTATTAAGTGATGCATTACTTTAAATAAGTTAAAGCCTAAGCATAAATGGGCCTGTAGTAACATCGAATTGGGTTCCCTGCATTTTTTTTTTTAACTGCCTACCCCACCCATATCCCATATCCTTCTGGTCAGTTTGTGGCATTTCAAGAAAGCCAGGTAGTTGCCATTTTCTCTTATTAGGTTCTCTCTCATGCGCTACAGATATTTCCCTTGAAAATGTAACTATTCAGTGATGAGAAATGTACTGTATTGAATGAAAAGCAAAAATATGAATATCCAGTGCTCTGGCAGGACCAGTAGAGGGAGCTCAAATTACCAACACATGTGAACGGTTAATATAATAAACGTTGTTGCTTGCACAAGCATTAATATAGACCAGGGGTCAGCAAACTTTTTCAGCAGGTGGTCAGTCCACTGTCCCTCAGACCTTGTGAGGGCCCGGACTATATTTTGAAAAAAATAATAATGAACGAATTCCTGTGCCCCACAAATAACCCAGAGATGCATTTTAAATAAAAGGACACATTTTACTCATATAAAAACACGCTGATTCCTGGACCATCCCCAGGCCTTAGTTTGCCTACCCATGATACAGACAAAGTCAATCCTAGCTGTCAGAAAGTCTGTTGGTTACTTTAAAGTTTAAAAGACTTAAGCAAACTTAAGAGAGTTAGAGAATGAGATTTCAACATTCAAGAATTAAAACAAGAAAAAAATTATTTGAGCTCGCCAGTTGCCCAAAAGAATTCTCTGCAGCATCAGTACCATGATTTGTTTTGGCTATAATGCCTTTGGCACTTCTGAGTTTTGTTTTCACAGAAAGTTTCCAGCAGAGGCAATAAGGAAGCAGAATCCGACTACAGTGCGAAATTGCCACATACATAATCTCTGCTTCACGCCCATGCGACAGACTTGACCTAGTGGCTGGAATGCATTCAGAACATCACAAGACTTAAGTTTGGACACACCCATCATTTTCCTTCCTCTGTCGCTACCACTCTGCTGCTTCTGAATAATAATAATAAAAAGACAGATAAGTCTTCTTCTTGTTCTTCTTTTCCCCAGAAGTCCAAAAGCCCCCCCCTTTTTTTCTCTACTCCGTTTAGCACATGTCATTTTCTTCACAGACAACAGTTGTAAATGTTTTTAACAAGTTACAGGCTATGCTCATTCCTGTTCTTGGCTGTTTATACTTTATAAAATCCTGTAAACTGTATTTTAGTACCTTTTTCTTTTGCCCTCTGACATTTTAGAGCATACTAGATTTTAATTGTTTCTTACATCATCCCACTTTCTCTTGAATCTGTTGTTTTAACCCCAACCAAAAGGAGCCAAAAGAACCCCAACCAAATTTTGCTCACATACATTCCTCATTATCTTTGTTTTTCTCCCTTCCTCATCCCCAGTGTCAAAACGTATATTGCAAGCACCTTGGGGCTGAGACCTTTATTTTCAAAACATCATTCTATAGTGTGTTATATGCATGATGATGTATAAATAACGTGGGCTAAACACACATTGTGAGGGTTACTGCAATCCTAGCCACATTTACCTTGGAATAATTAAACTCAGTGATACCATTTACAAAGACGTGAGACCGGTCCTCTACCTGATTACATTTAGGCAGGCAACAAAAAACATTTTTTATTCTGCTGGACTTTTAATGGTTTTTAATTTACTCGTTCCATTTAGCTCAGTTGGTTAAGAGTGTGGTGCTGATTACGCCAAGGTCATGGGTTCAATCCCCTTACAGACCACCTCCACTGAAAAAGGGTTGGACTGGATGATCCTTGGGGTCTCTTCCAATTCTACAATTCTTTGTATTTTCCTTTTGGCAGCACCCTTTAATTCCCATCGGAGCAACTGGAGAAAGCAGAAGCCTAAATGTTTTCAGACTTGAATATCTTATTTTCTTAGTCGCCTGTAATAAATATATTAACATACACAGCAACATAACACATACACAATTTGAAAAATTCCTATTTTGTTTTCTTCTTGGGATCCCCTTGCAAGGGGTCAAAAGCCAGTATAAATAGGTTTTCATTATATACAAAGAAGCATGCTTAGGATTGCATCTGAGGAAGTTGGGCTGTCGTGTCATCATCCTAAACGGTGCCACAACGCTCTTGTGACTCTTTATGTGGATGCAAACCTCCTTGAATCCCTGTGGCCCTTGCGCCTGAAGAAAAAAGCCCACCGGCTGGACCGGAGGATGTCGGAGGAGGCCTAGCTTCCCACGTTGCCCTATTTTCCCTCTCCCGACTCACTGACAGCGCCACGGCCACGCCCGGGTCCTGGGGCCCCGCCCAGTCCACGCTCACCACACGTCAGTCAGCCTTAGCCCCGCCCCTCGCCCCAATTCTTCGAATGCTGAGGGGCGCCGGTGCCCCCGCCCACCGACCCACGTCACTGCCCCGCGCCCCCTCCCTCCACTCCGGCGCCGTGGGTGAGGTCAGTGCCGCGCGCCTGTCACCCAAGCTTCCCTCCTGTTCGCGCTGAGCTGTAATCAAGGCCCCGCTGCAGAGGGAGGCAGGCGGGCGGTGCTGCTGCTGCTCCTCCTCTGCTGCTGCTTTCTCCTGCCAGGGGCTTTTCGCCTCCTCTCCGGCCGGCCCGTGCTGCCCTGCGCTGCGAGGCCATGGAGCTGGCGGACGGCGTGGTGTACCAGGAGGACCCGGGCGGCCCCGGCCCGGCCATGATGTCGGAGCGGGTGTCGGGTCTGGCGGGCTCCATCTACCGCGAGTTCGAGCGGCTCATCGGGCGCTACGACGAGGAGGTGGTGGCCGAGCTGATGCCGCTGGTGGTGGCCGTGCTGGAGAACCTGGACTCGGTCTGCGCGCACAGCCAGGAGACCAGCGTGGAGCTGGAGCTGCTGCGGGACGACAACGAGCAGCTCCTCACCCAGTACGAGCGGGAGAAGGCGCTGCGGAAGCAGGCCGAGGAGGTGAGTGAGGAGGAGGAGGCGGGAAGGAGCGGGGCGGGGGGGGGCTGCTGCTGCAGGGCCGCCAGGAAGGGTCCCAAGGGGAGGGGGTCCGCTTCCGCACGTGAGAGAGAAGAAGAAGAAGAAAGGAGGAAGAGGAAGATGTGTATGTGTTTTGGAAGAGTGGCATCCCAGGGTGTTGGCGGGATGGGAGGATGAAAGTTTTGGGGAGGGAGATGAGGCAACTTCGCTGGTGCAGGTTTGGGTGTGGCAGTTGGGGGACGACACACAAAGAAGTACAGTGGTACCTCGGGTTACATACGCTTCAGGTCACATACGCTTCAGGTTACAGACTCCGCTAACCCAGAAATATTACCTCGGCTTAAGAACTTTGCTTCAGGATGAGAACAGAAATTGCGCAGCAGCAACAGGAGGCTCCATTAGCTAAAGTGGTGCTTCAGGTTAAGAGCAGTTTCAGGTTAAGAACGGACCTCCGGAACGAATTAAGTACTTAACCCGAGGTACTACTGTAGCAGCGTTGAGCCCCCAGGGAAGTGGCATATGTCAATGCAAGTGGGGTGGAAGGAAGTGGACATAAGTGGAAGGAAAACGCTGAGGGAGCAGGCTGACACAGTGACAGTAGTGTGAAGTTGCCAGGGCGGGACCTGCAGGAGAGCCTGGTGTGTTCCATAACTCAGAGGATAAATGCTGTTGTGTGTGGAGCAGAGGGTGATGTGGCAGGGCTTTAGTATCTTGCCTGGGAGCTTCCTCATGGAATTGGTTGGGCTGCTGTTAAACTCTAGAATTCTGGCCAAGGTGATTCTTACGCTGTAGTAATGCCTGGACTTCTGAAAGGTTCCTTGTATTGTTTTCAACGCTCCCCTTCTCTGGGGCAGCATGCTAACTTCCTTAGTGGGTAGCTGTCACATGTTAATCATGCAACATGAAGCCTAGATAAATGCCTAAGATGTGGATAGTCTGTACTCCCTGGAATTGGACAGTGATTGTCTTCAGGACTGATGGATGAAAATGTCAGTTAAAGCAACAGGTGGTGTAACCAAATAGTCCTTCACTGAAAAGTCAGCATCTTAAATATCAGTGGTGAGTGCCACATTATTTATATCACATTTTAGACTTTGTTGCTACCGTATCATGTTATTGCCTTTGTTACTTATCAAATTGTGCGCTTTTTAGAAAATGGGTAAATACCACCGTTCATAATATTACTGATTTTTGAAGAGCGTGTGCAGTGGTATCTACCCAATTTCTAGAAAAGCTGAGAACAAGCATAGTGTGATCAGTGATAAAAGCAATATAGTCCATGCTTGGTATATTTCCTCTGCGTTGGGAAAGCAGCTAGGAAGGCAGATTTTGACTGGACATAGAGCAAGAAGTGAAATGGTTAAGCAGACCACCTCACACATCTCTTCTGTTCACAATCTTCAAGGCTGCTTTTCATTAAAACAACAACAAAACCAAAATCAAACTTCAAGGGGAAGAATCACACAACTGAGCATCACGTGAAGGTTGGCCCTTTGATGCTTTGAATGCATGGAGTTTGTTTATTAAAGTATTTCCCCCCCTCCTACTCTCCAGCCAAAAAAGGCTCCCAGAACAGCTTTACATATCATGAAAAATACTGTCCCTGTCCTCAAATGCACCGTCTAATAAGACACAACACAAAAGGAAAACCAGGAGGGAGGAGGAAATAAGCAAAGTCAGGTTCAAGTTCTGACATAAAAGGTCTAATGACCTACAGGAATGGAAAAGTCCAAGGAGAGGAAGCACTTAAAGTGCAGGTTTCGCAGCTGGGCCAGTGGAGTAGTCATGCATCCCTTCTCTTTCATCCTCTGCATCCTATTTACCTGATGTAAATACTGTTGCTAGGTAGAAATTGATGGCAGGAAGAGCCTGGCTTCTTAGCAGGACAGATAGTGGCCTTGCATCTTTTCTCCTCTCTCCCCTACAGCAGCCTGGCGTAGTGATTGCTGGCAGGTGATAAGTGCCAGGTTCAATCCCTACAACACTTAGTTTAAAATATGAGCTGGACTGTGACCCTGCTCAGCTGATACAGTATGCTGTTCGCATGTGCTTTGTTTACTTAGAGTAACAGTTTATACTATTGCAAGCAGAAGTAATCTTGGGTATCACTGGTGTTGCTTTCAATTTAGAAAAAAAAAATCTCTGTATTGTGTACCAAGCACCTGGTTATTCTGTTTAATACTGGTGCCTAGGGACAAGAAATATTTTTCTAGTGCAGTGTGTGGCTTTGAATTGAAAAATAAATTGAATGCCATGGCAATCAATAATATGCTACAATGTACCTGGATCAAGGTAGGTAAGCTACACACATTTTTAGTATGCTTTTTGTACATAGTATATGTACACCTCAGGTTTTACCTTTTAATTAGCAAGTAACATCTTTATTACTAAGTGGTCAGTCCTTTAGGATTAGGATATGGGAATAAAGTTCCTGGCCCTGCCTGATATATTTTTGTGTGTGACAAACCAGCTTCATAAACAAAGATGCTGTGTGGAGCATAAATTGTGATTTAAATAGAAATTTCAGTGACAGCTATTGGTTGCATATTACTTATTGACTTGCTTTAAGTAAGGATCCTCTCACTTAGATTTTACTCATCACTGCTAGTGTGTCAAACATCCAAATGTACACCAGGAGGCAAAGTAGCAAC
The DNA here is from genome assembly GCF_965112155.1 of Podarcis liolepis. Classification (NCBI taxonomy): domain Eukaryota; kingdom Metazoa; phylum Chordata; class Lepidosauria; order Squamata; family Lacertidae; genus Podarcis; species Podarcis liolepis. The sequence goes on from NC_139555.1 coordinate 32,345,265, forward strand.
ATCACCTATGCATAGATGCTGTTGCTGTAGTGTTTTCACTATTTTGTTACTTTTGTGTTAAGTATGTACCATTTAGAAATCATGTAGAAGTTAGTTGTTAAGCCATTATGTATTGCTCTCCATAAAGTGAATGGGTTACTGTAGATGCATGCAATGCTTGTTCATGTGGCTTGGAAAGCAGCAAAATCTATTTATACCTTGTTTGCACATGCTTGGCTGACTGTACTGCAGGTGCAAATGAAAAAATGAACTTGTGTTTTCCAGTTATGTTAAGCCAAAATTTTAAAATGTGGTCCTAATGTAGAAAGTTAATATACTTGTAGATGTCATAAACAAATGCCCAGGATTGGCTCCTCTGAGTAAAATTGTGCAACTTGTGAGACTTAGTTGATTATAGTTAAATATTTTGCTGTAAAATATTGGTGATTTGTTGCTTACCCATAGGACACGTCCAAGTATATGTTTTGCATGTGGCAAGGTTCCTTGATACACTTCAGGCATTTTCAAGTAAAATGGATGTTGAATAGCAGGCCTGGAAAAAATGGCTGCTTGAGACCGTAGAACTGTTATGAATGAATAAATTTTATCCTTCTCAATGACAAAAACAGTCTTTGGGGAGCTTAATGAGAAAAAAATTACATAGGAATTATAAAACCACAATCATAAAGTGTTTAAATATAGGATATAAATCAGAAACAGAAATAAAAACAAATGCATAGCAGCATCTAAAGTTTCAGATTTTAAACTACGTATATCTTATTAGCTTATGTTATTAAATATGTTATTAATATTAAAATCTTGAGAAAATAAAAATACAGTGGTGCCCTGCAAGACGAATGCCTCGCAAGACGGAAAACTCGCTAGACGAAAGAGTTTTCCGTTTTGGAGGTGCTTCGCAAAACGAATCTCCTATGGGCTTGCTTCGCAAGATGAAAATGTCTTGCGAGTTCCTGCGGTTTTTTCCCCTCCCCCCCTTTTTCTAAGCCGCTAAGCCGCTTATCAGCTGATCTGATAAGCCGCTAATAGCGCTAATCCGCTAATCCGTCAATGGGCTTGCTTCGCAAGACGAAAAAACCGCTAGACGAAGAGAATCACAGAACAGATTCTTTTCGTCTTGCGAGGCACCACTGTATAATGCTTACCTGCCGCTGCAAAAGACCAGAGCATAGGTGCCAAGAAAGCCCTTTTAGGGAAAGGGCATTCCGCTACTTGACTGCCACCATTAAAAATACACTCAATTATTATTATTATTATTATTATTATTATTATTATTATTATTATTTATTATACTCCATCCATCTGGCTGGGTTTCCCCAGCCACTCTGGGTGGCTCACAATATATATCAGAACATACTAAAACATCAAACATTAAAAACTTCCCTAAACAGGGCTGCCTTCAGATGTCTTCTAAGAGTCAGATAGTTGTTTATTTCCTTGACATCTGAAGGGAGGGTGTGAAAAATGAATGTAATATTTTAGCTGCAGTTCATTCATTTTCAGCTTTATATTCCTGTTATAAAAAAGTGTGCCTAGACATTCCGTTGTTGTGCCCAGAACCTAGGTTTAAGGTGCCATCACATTTATTCCTGTAGGGTTTTTATTTCTGCAATGAATTCAAATTAATCCATCAGTATATCTGAAGAAGCGCCTCCACCCCCATTGTTCTACCCGGACACTGAGGTCCTGCACCAAGGGTCTTCTGGCGGTTCCCTCGCTGTGAGAAGCCAAGTTACAGGGAACCAGGCAGAGGGCCTTCTTGGTAGTGGCGCCCTCCCTGTGGAACGCCCTCCCACCAGATGTTAAAGAGAACAACAACTACCAGACTTTTAGAAGACATCTGAAGGCAGCCCTGTTTAGGGAAGCTTTTAATGTTTGATGTATTACAGTATTTTAATATTTTTATACCCAGCCAGGTGGGCGGGGTATAAATAAATTATTATTATTATTATTATTATTATTATTATTATTATTATTATTAAAAGCATCTGAATTTCCCCCCTTTGAATGCTTTATGTCTGTATGTAGTGGTGAAGTGTGAGCAAATAGAAATACATGTGTGCCTTTTTTAAAAATAGCGATGCCAAAGTATCAGTCATGATGGTCTTTGCTTTTGTTCAGTGTTCCTTTAATGCATGTGGTGATTTCTCATAACTGATAAGAGTTTTCAGAGAGTGAGGTATAATCTTGGTATACTAGAAAGTTTCAGGAAATGGAAGAATCAAATGACCAGCCAGAGGTTTGCATGTGACTGCTAAGTAATGACGTTGCTTTTCCAAAATGAGCACTCTGAAAAATAACTTCAGTTGAAAAGGGATCTTTATATCTAAGATGTTCCAAAACAAAAAAAATAGATCTAGATGCTCTTCCTTCTGTGTTTCCTGTGCCCTGCAGGTTTTTTTGCTACTTTTTGAGTGGTGGTTTGCATATGAATCATCTGACCATTTGTTCCTTCCAGTGATTCTGTATTAGGCCCTCCTGTTTATCTTCAAATGTTTGGTTATTTTAAGGGGTCTCTAGGGATGAATGGGGTGTGTGGTAGAATTAGCCTTGCTCCTCGTCTCCTTCCTTTCTTTAAATCTCCCGAGAATTGCGTATTTTGTGCAATCTGTGAAGGATCCCTCACAGACATTCCTTGCTTCTTGGACTGAACTTTATATGAAAGAGGGGGAGTGAGAGAAGGCGGACTATAAAGAAATGGCAAGCCTCTACCACTTCTGGCAATTGACAATGTTTGCATTTGGAGGATCGAATCTTGGCTTTAGAAGCCAAGATATAAATTCACCTTCTGCACCCACGAGAACCTCCTTCACTTCCTCTTTGGGGTGAGTAGGAAAGCAGTCCAGGAAGCTTTTGAAACCATGGCTTAATATCCTGGCTTGCTCCATGATTAAGCATAGTTTCTCAGTCCCAATGTAATGGGAGGCTGTGGTTCACTGTGGCTTCCAGATTTGTTTCCCTGCTTTCAGAAAGGGAGGGGTGCAGGGACTTTATGTGAATCCTTGATTTGAAGCCCCAAACCAGAGAACATGCCTATTTATTTTTAAGCAAGTTCAGTATTGAGCCATCATAACATTGTGTTTGGAGAGGCTCTGAGATGTTGATCAGTGCAGGAAAATATAAATCAGAAGCATGTTATAGATGTCTCAGAGTGGCGTGGGCCTGCATGGAACAACTATTGCAAGTGAAGTCGTCCTTTTCCGCCTGTGGTTTGTTGGCAAACAACCCTCATAAACCACTTTTACACACTGTTGTCTGGTACAGTAATTGTGCGATGGTTTTGTCACAAAGTTGCCTGAATAGTTGTTTGGTGTATATTTTACAAGTTTGGGGGGCCTTATTGGTCTAGTACATCCTTGAATTATGACTGTTCTGCTGTTTTCATAGGAGAGAGACTTGGTATGTTAATACAAATAGTATTTAAAGGAGGTGGAGGCAAGAACTCATTTATTCTGTTAAATTTCTTAATTTCTGAAGAACACTTGAACTGAGAGTTGTTTGCAATGCCAAAAATGAAGTGCTTTTAGAAAAGTAAATACTGTATGCCTTAACAATGGCATTCCTTTGTACAACTAATATGTATGAAGAAATAAGATAGGCCCATGCCAGAATGGTTCACAGTGTTAAAGACTCAATGTAAAATGAGTAAGGGATAGCTAAGGGAGAACAGTCCAGCTTACTTCTAAATAAAAACTTTTTTTTTCAGGTTAGCAATTATCATTCAGTTTCAGCTTGGACCTTTCGTGGTAGTTCTAACTTGCAGCTTCAGGTAATTGTATTGTGACCTGAAGTTATGCAGCACTAAGGAAGTGTAGGATCTATTGCTTTTATTGGTATAGAGTGTGATAATGACAGGGTCAGAGGGAAGTAGGTGATGTGATAAGAGCTTTTGATGAAGACTTTTAAGTAGTGTAGAACTACCGTATTTTTTGCACCATAACACTCACTTTTTTCCTCCTAGAAAGTAAGGGGAAATGTCTGTGCGTGTTATGGAGGGAATGCCTACCGGGGGGGGGGGGATCTGCTGCAGTCGTGAGCAGAGGATCCATGGTTCCCCTTCCTTCCCTCCTCCGTGTCTCGCTTTGAAACAGCAAAGCGGGAGAAGAGCCGCTGAGTGGGAAGGAGAGAGGGACAGAGAGCCTGCTTCTTTAAAGGAGCAAAGTGGGAGAGGAGAGGAGCCTTCTCCCCTTAAACCCCTCTTCTGTTCCGTTTTTGGTGGGGTTCAAGCCAAAGTTGTTGAGGTTTGTGAAGAGCTCTAAAAGAATTTCTCCAGACTGAGTAAACTGGTGGTAAAATGGAAATGCAAGTTACTATAAGCAAGTGCAAAATGATCCACAAAAAAAATCTAAATTTCACGGACTCTTGGGGTCTGAACTGGCAACAATAAGACTTTGGGGACATAGAGGATAGCTCAAGGAAGATGTCAGCCCAGAGTGCAGCAGCTGAGAAAAAGGTGAATGCCATGCTGGGAATCATTTGGAAAGGGATTGGAATGTCACAATGCCATTATGCAAATCTACAGTGCAGCTGCACTTGGGGTAATGTGTACAATTCTAGCCGCCTTACCTCAAAAAACCTATGGTAGAGCTGAAAAAGGTTTAGGAAAGGGCAACAGAACTGATCAAGGGATGGAGAAACTCCCCTTTGAGGAAAGGTTACAGCTTTTGGAGGCTTTTTAGTTTTCGAGAGAAGGCAAGAAAGAGGCAACGTGATAGAAATGCCTGCAATCATGTCTGGTGTGGAGAAAGTGGCTAGAGATAGGTTTTCCTTCCTTGGGCAGGCTTCCTCAAACTCGGCCCTTTGTAGTTTTGAGACTACAATTCCCATCATCCCTGACCACTGGTCCTGCTAGCTAGGGATCATGGGAGCTGTAGGCCCAAAACATCTGGAGGGCCGAGTTTGAGGAAGCCTGAACTTGGGGGACAGCTGCTGAAGCTGAATGTTGGAAGATTTTGGGCAGACCAAACAAAGTACTTCCTCACATGGTGGATAGCTAAGCTACAGATCTTGCTTCCACAAGAGCCATTGCTGGCCACTAACTTATGTGGCTTTAAAATATGACTAGACTGATGGGCTAAGTTCTACTTCCATTGTTAGAGACTAAAGGTAAAGGGACCCCTGACCATTAGGTCCAGTCGTGACCGACTCTGGGGTTGCGGCGCTCATCTCGCTTTATTGGCCGAGGGAGCCGGCGTACAGCTTCCGGGTCATGTGGCCAGGATGACTAATCCGCTTCTGGCAAACCAGAGCAGCGCACGGAAACGCCGTTTACCTTCCCGCCAGAGCGGTACCTATTTATCTACTTGCACTTTGACGTGCTTTCGAACTGCTAGGTTGGCAGGAGCAAGGACCGAGCAACAGGAGCTCATCCCGTCACGGGGATTCAAACCGCCAACCTTCCGATCGGCAAGTCCTAGGCTCTGTGGTTTAACCCACAGCGCCACCCACGTTAGAGACTAAGGCTTCTAAATACAAGTTGCTGGGAATGACAAGTAAGAAGAATGCTGTTGTACTTACAGGTTTCCCATAGGCATCTGGTTGGCCACTGTGAAAGCAGGATGCTTCTTATGTTCTGAAGGCTTATTGCCACAAGCAAAAGTTTCTTCCCTATGGTGGCCCCCTGACTATGTATTTCCTTTCCAATGCACCTACATTAGACTTCTGCATCCTAGGCTTTTCAGAAAGGCCCAGAGATCTCCCCCTCCACCCCACATGACCTCCCAGGCTTTATGTTAATTAGCTGGGTGATGTTCTGATTGAATTATGTTCTTTTTGGGGTATCTGGGGTAGATTTTAGGTTTTTAAAAATATATACAGTATATTATTTTTTCTTTCATTGTTTCATTGTTCAGGTAAGCTGCTTTGGATGGGCATTTGCCCCCCAAAGAGGCCTAAAAATATTTTAAGCAACACATAAAATGCACATGCCCATGAATATTTTGTTTCTTTTTTGAAGAAATTTATTGAATTTGAAGATTCTCAAGAACAAGAAAAAAAGGATCTGCAGATAAGAGTGGAAGCTTTAGAGTCGCAAACCCGGCAGCTTGAACTGAAAGCAAAAAACTATGCTGATCAAAGTAAGTGGGACTTTATCAGTGGATTATAACTAATTATAACCATTGCATGGTTTGCATGATATTTTCACTCTTATCTTCTAATAGAAAAGAGCATAAAATGACTGCACCAGTATAATTCACTAGCGGGAGTGTTTGCCTTTTCATGTATGTATGTGTGATTTAAGTTTTGTTTTGTGTTGACTGATGTCCAAGATCATCTTCTCACTAACTTTGTTAAGACTTTCTTGAAGTTCAGTTTCAGCTTCTTTTCTCACCCAAAAAACAATGGGTGATATCCAAGTATAGAGGCCCACTTGCACAATAGACTTCAACACGTGCAAATGGGATATCCCCCTTTCCCCCCTGCAGCCCCACAAATCTGCTGTGGAGTGTTTAGAGCAGAAGATCCTTGCATTGTGCAGGACTAGATTATTATTGTTCTTATTGATTGATTTTATGTACTGCCCTATACCCAGAGGTCTCAGGGCAGTTCACAGAATCTTGCAGTCCCTTCCAACTCTGCAATTCTATGATTCTGTCATTCTATGTCCAGAAATTTCAAAGCAACCTTGATTCTACTGATCTTACAATTTAAAAGTGGCTAGGAATCTTGTTAATTTAATGTTAGCTATGGCTCAGAGTTTCTTAAGCTGATAGGAGGGCCTTGGGCTAGCTAGCCCTGTAGGATTTCTTATTTGTATAGCTGACTTTATCATATCACAAACTACTTTTGAAACCCCTTTCAAAGCAGTTTGCCTTGTGGCAAGAGGGGATGGGGGATGAGGCTATTGCTAAAGTCTGAAGTCTTGTCAGCTGATGGAACTTGTTTCATAGTTCCTTGGATGCAGCTCAAGTGTGTTTTTGTTTTTAATTTAACCAGTAGCGAATATTTTGCTGCTACACAATTGGCAAGGTTATAATTGCTCTCTAAGGACACTGGAGTGGTTTATTAGCCTCAAAGTAATTATGGGAGATAGTCATATGTAACATCCTTATCCATGGTCAGCGGAGCATATGATAAGATTGTATTCCATCCTTCTCCTGGTTTTTCCATGTGAATTCCTGGCCACTTTAAATATGGCTGCTGTTTTAATGCTAACCAGGGTTTGCTAGGATTACTAATCAGCTTCAAACCTCAATTACAAATCTTCTATAAGAGGGAACTCTGGTTAGTGCTAACCGTGGTTAATGTTGGTGCTGAAATAAGTCTGTAGGCCCCCAAACAGTGACCTGGAATGCAACCCTCAAGTGAATGGGAAGTTGCCTGTAAAGTGTAAAACATTGTAATAGAATGGCCCAGTCACATGAATTCAGAATGTGCAGTCCCTGACATGGATTTTAAAAATGAATAAAGGGGATGGAAAAACTAGCCACAGCCTTTAACCCTTAGTTGCCCATTGCAACCCACCTCTGCCCCCTTTTTCTGCCTCTACCAGCATGATGGTGTTGTGGTTGAGTGGATGGGGTTGTGATGAGACTGGGCACAGAAGGGAGTCAGATCGTGGAAGCAACCACTGATGTACAGCTGCCTTATTTCAGAACCAGCTGTAACTGGCACTAATCATGAATCCAACTGCTGCAATGTACCTTGAGTGGCTTGATCACCAAATCCCATTAGAGAAAATTAAATCTCCTCTCGCATCTTGTCTCATTCTTGTTTTAACCAATAAAGAAGAATCCTCTCTAAAGATTGCCACAGAGTTTGTCGTCATGCTGTAATAGGAAAGGAAACACAGGATTGTGAAGCTGCTTGCTGCTTCATCTTCATGCTGAGAAGTCAACAGTTCTTTTTGAGACATTGCCCAAGGCTTGTGCTTTTTGAAAGCTTCTCTTGCTATGAATTTATGCACTGGATTACCTCAAAATGCCACTTGGGATATCTTTTTGGCTTCCATTACTTGTTTTGCAAGGTTATAAGTAAGGTGATGAACTAATGCTTTGAGAATTTCCAAAATTTGGAGAGCTTTGAACTATAGCCTGAAAACTGTAATGCTGAGAGCTGTTTCTCACGGTCATCTACAGGGAAAAAGAAACATATTTGTCATGAAGTCGTAAATAAGTTGTCCACTGTTCATTGAAGCTGCCCAGCAGGTTCTTAAATATTTGGATGCATTTCAGATCTCACAGCAAATACATGGTAAACACAAGGGGGAAATGAAGACCTATATGCAGTGGAGGGCCTCAGGTTTATCAAATTGTCTAGGACACAAACAGTGCAGAATATCCTCAATAGCACATTGATACCATAGCAGCTAGCTGTTCCGGTTGATCTTAAATGCCTGTTTGCAGTGTTAGTTTTGAGCTATGAAATTTACTTTGGAATATTGCATGGATGTACCTTATTATAAAACTGGAGTTTCATCATTGGTTATGCTGTTAATCCATTTGGTTTAGGTTTATAGACAATTAATACTTTGAGAAAGCAATCACATTAGTCAAACTTGCCTTCCTTGGTCCTCATGGTCTATAGCTTTAAGAGAACTTCTGTTGCAGTTGTGGAATTAGTTCTAGGAACTGTGTAGGTTTTGCCCTTTTATGACACCTGCAGTTTTTATGTGCCACTAGGCCTGCTCACACATGTGCTTTGGCTGATTTAGGGACCATGTATGTGTGGTTCTTACGTTTGTGGTTTCTGTTTATGGATTGGGAATCAGATGCTTAGTTCCCTGATCCAATAATCAACTTTGACAGTATAGATTTATCTGCTTGGAGGATTGAAGTAGCAGAGTTTGCCTCCCCCGTACCCCAGAGTGGATTGATGGTGTCAGATCTGAACTGATTGACTAGTCAATCCTATGTATCTCTACTATCTCTTAAAGAAAACTATCAGGTTTGCTTGGAGATTTTACTCAGAACTATGTGCTTTAAAGACATCTGTTTGTTATTTATTATTTCAAATTTATAGTCTACCCTCCCCCAAAGGGAGCCTAGGGCAGCTAACAACCAGTATTAGAAACTGAGATATGAAAGCTAGGAGCTAAATGGCACCTTAAACCTGAGTTGTGGACACCACAATGGAATGTCAGAACCTATCAGCTTGCCTTACACTGCAGTGATTTCTTGGAAGTCGACCAGGCAGGAATTTCTCCTCCCACACCCTCAGTGGCAGCAATAGTGGCAGTTTTAATCTGAAATCTTAGGTGCAGTACCGCACCCAGAACTCAGAAATTGCTCGCGTTAATGAAATTCCCAGCCGCAAAATGTGCCTAGAACAATAGGAGTTTCACACGCTGATCACAACAATAAAATTACATTAAAAAAATTAAACAACACTGTTCAGGTAATGTAGACAGTATGTACCAATGTAAAAGTTTCATAAAACTACAGTTCAAAAGCATGGATAAACAGAAGTCTTTTGACACATTTCCTGAATGCATATAAAGTGGGAGACAGACTGATTTCCATTGGAAAGGGGATTCTGTAGCTGGGGAGCTGCCCTGCCTCAGTTCCCTGTTTGTTGTGCTTCTCCTATTGATGAGCTGTGCCTTGTCCACAGATTGCAAATTTGAGGCTGGAAAATGTTGGAGAAGGCACATTTTCAGTTCGGTCCCAAGTCATTTGGGACTCTTTAGGGGAACATATTAAACCTACTCTATCCCTGTTTTCCCAAATGTGATTGTGAACACTTGAAATTGGAAATGGCCCTGTGAATGTAAACATGACCTTCATCTATTTGGATCTCTCACTTTTAAATTTTATTGCTGTATTTAAACACAGGGAACCTCTGTTGAGACCATGCTAAATAATTTATTTAGAAAATGTTTACCCTCCCTCTCTCAGATTTGCAAGATGCTTCGTCAATAAATAATGCATCATAATGTAAATGAGGGGTTTCTGCTCTCAATGAGTGCTTTGAAACTCTTCATATTACCCTGAACATTCCCAGGAGATTTCTGTGTGCTGCTGCTGCTCTCAGTTAACTCTCTTGCTACCTTTGTTTGATTCTCTGTGAAGGCCTCCAGAGAATGACATTCCAGTTTTCCAGTTACATTTGAATATCTCCTGATTTATGGGGTGTTCAGAAAGAAACGGTGCAACGTTACTAAATGAAATGAAATGCATCTTTCTCCCACATTGCTTTCAAATAGCATTGCCTGAAAGCAACCACCCACGAATCACATTTTGGCTAAGGTGGAGTTGTACTGGTGGATTATCAGGGTGGGCAGAGTCAGAGCAGCTCCTCAAGGTCCTGTACCTGGGCAAGAACAAAGGTGATCTTGTATATCCTGTAGCTTTCAGGTCATGGCAGTTGAAACAGCCAGTGGATGATGATGGTGATGATGATGATGATTTGGCCAGTGGATTATTCAAAAAATGTGGAACTTACCTTTGCCCAAACAGCAGCTTATTTTCCTGTACTCTTATACAGAGGCATACATGCCTGCTTGTATGTGCTGACAATCAGTGTTAGAAACTGGGATGGAAAAGCTGGGAGCCAAAGGGCTTCTGGGATCTGGGTTGTGGATGCCAAAACAGAATGTCTAGTTGCCACTGGTGGGGGAGGGGAGTCAGCCGGCAACACTTCTTATTTATTATTTTAATAAGCATGAATTAATCTGCAATTCACATAAGTGACATATTGTTAATATCTTATTTTTGGCAGAAATTGTTAATACATGTTTAATTTGGTGTTTACAATAAAAACATTGGGACCATACTTTGGTTTTCAAAACACTCTGCTCTTTATTGCTAAACTCCTTAACATGTTGTCTACCCTTAACATAAACTTCGAGGCTTCAAAGCTGCATACATTGCAGTAATCCTTGAGTGTCAGCCAAGCACAAAAAAAATGACACCCAGACTTATTGAAGTGCTTGCAAATGGAGAATCTTTAGGCGCAAAATGTGCCTGGTATCCTGCTGACAATGGTGAAATATTTTAAGGACTATTAGGAGGAAGAAAGGTTGTTTACCCTGCGACTAAGAATGGGACAACTGGCTAATTTAGAAGGTGGTTACTTTAAGCCACTAATAAAATACTATTTAGGGGATATGGAAACTTTAGGGGTCATGGAATGCTTTTGAGAAGGGGGGTGCTTTAGCTGTGGATACCTGTCTTAGTTTGGATGAGAAGGGATTGGACTAGATTAAGTGGATCTTATAAGTGTGTGTTGTCGCCTGCATGTCCTGCCAACCTAGCAGTTCGAAAGCACGAAGTGCAAGTAGATAAATAGGTACTGCTCCGGCGGGAAGGTAAACGGCATTTCCGTGCGCTGCCCTGGTTCGCCAGAAGCGGCTTAGTCATGCTGGCCACATGAGCTGTACGCCGGCTCCCCTGGCGAATAAAGCGAGATGAGCGTCGCAATCCCAGAGTTGACCACTACTGGACCTAATGGTCAGGGGTCCCCTTTACCTTTACCTATCGCCTGCGTGAGTACATGAAAAAAAAGAGACTCTGTGTGTTGTCCATTGTTGCATTCACTTGTGCAGATATCTTTTTTTAGAAGGCAGCAGTGAAAAGACTCAGTTCCTCTGCTTCAGACAGGTGGAAGAAAGTGGAAGCAATAGGTTGTTTCATTTTTGTTCCACGCTTCTTTTAGTTCCTCTGAGCAGTTTCATTTTAGGGAAGGCTTTAACTGGCTGAAGTACCTGGTGAATCTGTACTGGCAACAGAACCAATTTAGCAGGGTGCTAAGTTAGACTTGCCCATCTGTTTCTGACTTGACTTTAGAATAGCAGGGCTTTGTTTCTTCCCCAGTGTCTGCTTTCAGTGGACCAGCAGATGTTCTGATTGCTATCTTGTTAGCAAGGAAGTGTTTATACTCAAGACTTCAGGTAGCTAAAATAAACTGGCTTAAGGTGGACAAGTAGTTTGCTGGTGCACACTGCTGAAACTGCAGGTGCTTCCCTCCTTTCCCACTCCTCTTGCTGCTACGCTGCCATGAAACAAGCCATGGTCTGGCTTGTCGTGTTGTCTGAACTGAGGCTTGTGCTTTCTTTCTGTCCAAAGAAAGCACAAATGGCGAGCTGAACATGAGGTACTTGTTCACAATAAACCATTTTAAACAACAACAACAACAACAACAACTATGGTTTTGTTTTATGTGATGTGTGAACTGGGCCTGTGGAAGACAAAGTATTGATTTTGAACAGCACTGGCGATTCTTGTGCTTATGTGAGTGGGCAACAAAGATCACCTAATGTTCAGAAAATTGGTGCCTGTTATGTAAGTAGATGTAAATTGACTAACACTATATAGATATCTAAAAGACACAAGCCCTGCTTATAAGGCAAAGTTATCTGTTGTTGACTATATCCTCAAGTTATTGACACCTTTTACTCTGCAGGTATCTCTACATGTTGGCAAATTAGTAGTCCACTAGATGGAGCAGATGCTATAGTTGTTGGATGGTTCAGTAAATAGGAATGGTTACATTTTGCAGCTGTGGACTAAAATGAAATGAATGGGAAAGATCTGCCTGCTTGGTTCTTGCGTTTTGTAGCTGCCAAGTGGGGAGAGTGGCTTGAAATGGACATGCATTAATAGCTGTAAATGTACTCTGGGTGGTGTTAAGGTCCTGTATAAACTATAGATCTGTTATGAGTTCTTAATATGTATATTTTAAAAAAGAATGAATAGCACTTTCTAGAAAAAAGTGGCATCTTCATATATAATGGTTGCTATAATAGAGATGGGTTTAGTAAATTATTTCCTGAATCCTGCATAGGGACCTAGGAGCCTAGGCACAATACATCTAAATACAGTGGTACCTTGGTTCTCAAACTTAATCCGTTCTGGGAGTCTGTTTGACTCCCAAAACTGTTCGAAAACCAAGGCATGGCTTCCCATTGGCTTCAGAAGCTTCCTGCACCCAAGCGGAAGCCGTGTCGGACATTTGGCTTCCGAAAAACGTTCGCAAACCGGAATGCTTACTTCCAGGTTTGTGGCATTCGGGAGCCAATTTGTTTGGGAGCTAAGCCATTCGAGAACCCAAGGTATCGCTGTATTTCCTAAACATGCCATAACAGTTATATGCAATCCAAATTGGTATCTCATTTGATTTGGCAAAACAGGACTCCAGTTGGTGGGGAAACACTTGAAAATTAGGAATACTAGGTGATGGTGGGTACAGTGGTACCTTGGGTTAAGTACTTAATTCGTTCCAGAGGTCCGTTCTTGAAACTGTTCTTAACCTGAAGCACCACTTTAGCTAATGGGGCCTCCTGCTGCCGCTGTGCCGCCGGAGCACGATTTCTGTTCTCATCCTGAAGCAAAGCCCTTAACCTGAGGTACTATTTCTGGGTTAGCGGAGTCTGTAACCTGAAGCGTATGTAACCCGTGGTACCACTGTACTGTTGCGTCAGGCAAACTTGTTCACTCCATCCCAGTTTCTCTTAATGTCTTACCTTCTCTTGATAGTATGTGTGGGCTGACAATGGTATGTTCTTGGTAACCTATTGATTTGATTGCCTTTATAGTACATCTTGGCTCCCTTAATAATTTTTAGTACTGGGAGTGCACTTTTAGCATTACAAGAACCCTGGTGGTTGAATAGTCTGGTATAGCTCTGTCCGCTTGTTGAAGAGCAGCTAGCCTCCTTGTTAAAGGTGAAGGGGCAGGATGCTTCTTCCATGTCAATCAGGCCCTTGACTGGAGAGCTTTAGTGAGCACAGTTCCTTGATTCTTCTTGGGCCACTTGAACTTCTTCAAGAACAGTGGAGATTGGATTAGGCCCCGACTCTGGGACTAGGTTTGGTGTTCCCTCCAAATGCCCTGGGCTGCAGCCTGACCTGCTCAATGCTCTCTTGAGAAAGCATTTGGAAGAGGAAGAAAAGCAGGAGCACAATTTTCTAAAAAACAGAGCAGAGTTGGTTTCTGTATGAATAGCTTTGAATTGTGGAAACCGGAGATGATGTCTGTAGACTCTGTTACTGTGGCTGTCAATGTCTGTTTCTGAGTGAATTAATTATCTTTTTCAGTTACCAGACTGGAAGAGAGGGAAGCAGAACTGAAGAAAGAATACAATGCTCTTCATTCAAGACATTCAGAGGTAGGTAAAGAGATACTCCTTGGAGCTGTGCTTTGAGAAGGCAGCTGTGCATCAGGGACTTGGTGGGAAGGGCATCAAGGGAGCTTCTACTGCACCCGTGTTTGCCAAGGGCTCTCCAAAGCTTTTGCTGTGAGTTTTTGGAAGGTTTTCCGTGTGTTCATTGAAATCCTTTATATTAAATTGTAGGGCAGAGCTAGATTGATATTGGCAGCATGCATGATCCTAACCTGATGTTTGCTGAGATGACTGAATTGAGGGGCAGGGGTGGGATGCAGGCTTATTAGCTTATTAGCCTAATGGGAAACCAGAGTTCTCGCCTAGTTTGTTTCAACTCTTTCTTTGCTTGAAAAGGTAGTCTGTCACCTTAGATAGTCATGTCACCCATTATGTTTCACGTGACTTAGAGAAAGACCTGATGATTAGCAGTCAAATTTCTTGAGATATGCCAAGACCCTCCTTGGGGAGTACAACTTACTTTTATTTTATTTTATTTCCCCCTTGCAGCTTCTCTATTATATTACGCATTTTGAATTTAGTACAAATATTCTTTGTTCAAAATATTGATAAATCGAACTGCTTGTTTACAAGAACAATTTGGCCAATGTAATTATGGTCAAGTTGATATAAACTTGTATTAGAAAAAAGCCCTCTCTGTTGCATGGAAACCAGTAGAAAAAAACTAAATTTTGTGACCAGTATTCATTAGCAGACGTGCATGATTTTGTTGGCTAAGGCATGTTTCATTATAAGGCCTTCTGACTTGCTTGAGGCATTTCTAGACAAAGACAAGTGGGAGTTACACCAGGCCTCAGTGTTTGCTCCAACACCTCTTGCTCAGTAACAAATGTCACTTACTGGCAAATTGGAAGATGAGGAATTCTGAGGTGGCTGGTCCATCTCCCTGCCCTGCACTAACTTATGTAACTGATATGTTGAGTCGCCCGTTGACAGATCTTGACATTATGTGAGTGGACATAGAGAAAAGTATACAGTAGTAGAAGATAAATATTCAGCTTGATAAACAAGGATGAAGATCTGTAGGTTTTTAACTTCATGTGATTAAGATAGCAGTGCACATTTGGCTTCTTCAGGAATATTGTGTAGGACCATATTTATTTTTAATCCATTTTTTCAGACATCAGTTGTGAGTCACTCTGGGATATGTTAATAATTCTATACAGTGCTGGTAGCTGGCGCTTGAACATAAATGAGGGTTTAGCGAGCAGGAAGAGCCTGTGACAGGGAGCAGTTCAGACTCCAAAGCTGCAGCAGAGCAGAAGGTCAAGAGACTTCTGAAGAACCCAGAGAGTCTCTCTCTCCTGCTGGATAATGGATAATGAGGAGGGCAGAACAGAGAGCAGAGGGAAACATCCAGGAAAGGAGGAGCCTTAATAAGGGCGGAAGGCAGGGACCTCTGTCCTGGCAACTGCTCCATAGGGGCAGGACCTACTGGGAAGTGTTGCTGAGTTGTATGCCATTTCCTGGAATAAAGAGTTAACTTCACTGACAACAGAGCCCTGCGTCTTTCACGCTGATTTGTGTCTATAACTCCCACCCTGACACTTGATATGTCTCATTCACTTACACTTAGTACAGTACTTAGGAACCTAGAGACTGTAAGGCAATCTGATCCAGGGCTTGGTGGACAACAAACTCTATCCCCACCGAAGTCAGAAAGCATCTATGGCTTCAGCTCATTGGGAAGATGATAGGTACACTGTCAGAGAAGGAGGTGAACCCAGCCGTTCAGAGTCAGGATTGTGTGGTGATTTAAAACAAAAATCAAAATCCTTACTGATATATTCACAGCTAAGTCCTCTTTATGTCGTGATTTAGTGAGGACAAGGCAGAAAGGGCAGATTCGAATGCTGTCTACTCTCACTTCTTGCAGGACACACGCACACAAAGTCTCTTATCCTGCCTTTCTCTGATTTTTAAAAAAATTTTTAGAGGGTCTTAAAAGCTGAGTAGCTTAACCTCCCACCATGCAATATGATTCATGGCCCTGTTTGCACGTTAACTGTGAGGACTTAAGGTGTCATAGCCAGCTAAGTCATACTTTGGGTAGACCCACTGAAATCAATGGGCAAGTTATAGTAGTTTATTGATTTCAATGTGCCTATTCCAAGTATGGCTTAGTTGGATATCATTCAAAGCTATTATTAATGTATGTCCAGCCTGGCAAGTGTAATTGAAAAACTTAAATGATCAAGACTTTATAAAAAAAAGAACAGAGCAGCAACTCTACAGCTCCAAGATATGAATACGATTAGAATATTGAAAGATCACATTTGATCTCAATAATGGAAACTAACATCTCTACTATTTTTTTAGGTATGCTCTTTCTTTGCTATGTCTGGTTACATGTGCTGATTTGGTTCAGCTCTTCCTTCAACAGTTGCAGCAGTGCAAAACCTGCTATTTTAACAGATATTGAGTAATTACAAGGATTAGAAGGACTCATCTCTAGGCTACTTGTCATAGATTTCCCTCCTGGAGAGCAGCCAAGTATGAACAGAATAATTGGTTGCAAGCACATGGATGAATTCTGGTAAAATTGAAGCATTAGTTTTTAAGATATGATTGGAAGCAGTTATATTTTGGGTGGGGGAGGAATTGTGTACCACTGTCCAGTGGTTCACATTGATCCATCTCTGCCTTTTCGTGACTGTTGACCAACACTCTGTGTTTTGACTTTATGTGGCCACCCATCCTTGTTGCTTGAGTCATAGATTACTTCAGGTCAAGAAGGTGATAAATTTACACTGACATATATGTCTTTGGGAGAGAAACAGATTGTCTAAAAACAGAACTAGCGAAAATATTTCTGTGTTAATGATCATGTTTGGCTGTTTTGGCTACATGGCAGTCTATGTGCTACTTTTGATAATATTTTGACTTTTGTGAACAGTAAGCTAAATCAATTTTTATTCCTGGTTTATTAGCCAGGGAAACACATAACTTGATTATTTATGAGCAAATGTGGTTAATGCTTCAACTCTTGGAAAACCTAAGTTTGATTCCTGTCCCATCACACCTTTTGAACATATGTAAAACAATTTGATTTTCAACAGAACCACCATGTTAATGAAAAAAAGGATAAACACATTTTTGAAATGGAATTTCCTTCCAGATCCTGGTAGGAAAAGCTTATTTGTAAGTTACACAGACCTTTCTCCCCAATATATTGAACTAGATGCATTAGATATCTTGTACTACAAGGATGCAGGATCTGTTGCTCTTCAAAATCTTGGGCTGTCAGCCCCAGTTGCTATGGCCAGGGACCAGGGATGGTGGAATTGCTAGTACAGCACCATCTGGAGGGTGCTGGGTTGGGGAGGCTGATGTATTCTTAATTTGGAAGGGTGGTTTGTAATAATAGCAGGTATGTATAAATCCCTGGTTATGAAATGATAACCAGAAGGATAATTATGTATTTGTTTTGTAAACTTTATCTTCCGTTGGATTGTTTTTGAATGATGAGTGGGTTACAAATTATTCCTCTTTAACATTCTGCATTTCAGCATTAAAAAGTTTGGGCCACAATTGCAAATATCCCAGTGAGGTTAACTTAATTGAAGCCATTACATTATCAGTACTGGCAAAGCAAAAGTCAACAATAGCGTCATAATTGTTGCTGTTCGGGGTGCTGAAAAGACAATTGAAGAAAAAGAGCAAGTGGAAGCCATTGTAACTATTCTTACATAGCTCTGCTATGCTAAGTGCATGTAGCTTGTGTCACTTATCTATTGTCTTGAAAAAGTCTTGCTTCTCTTCCAATGCTTGTCAGCTGACAATGGTTATTTGTAATACTGAACAAGTTTAATGGTTCATAGTATGGGGGTAGCAAATAAGCAGGGTTCCAACCATGAGCCACTGCAACTTGAGAAGACTAACTTTAACATTTGCAACTCCCTGCTGTGTAGAAAGCATGATTTCTCCCTACTACAGAAAATCTGTCACTGTATAGGATTTCAGCAGAAGCTCCTTCGGGGAATTGGGAACCCCATTCAAGATCCAGGAGAAGCATCACCTGAGTATCCGTTATGAAGGTGTCGGTCTCCCAGACACAATTGAGATGATTGAATTTTGAGTGTTGACAGATGTACTGGAGTGATACGAATGTGCATAATTTTATGGCTTCTTCTCTTCCCAAAATGTCAGGGACAAGTTAACATGCACCACCAATTTTGGAGTAAAGAAGAAATAGTTTGAGGGTGTTGTAGTCATATGTGGTTACATGGGTTGGGGCCGGGAGAGATGCATTTTTTGAGGAACAATGAAGGTAATCTTTATGCCTCCATAAATCCAAATCGTAATATATTGACTCTATTCTGATATGGTTGGCTGTGTCTTCTAAAATCTGATATAAAATGGCATACATTGAAATTTTATTTATAATTCCTTTTAACTGTGCATCCGGTTGAACTCTCTCACAAGCTTTATGGGCCATGAGTAAATCAATTTGTAAGCTGAAGAACTTTAAGTACCTGAAGTTTTTTTAGACCCAGTAACAAATTGACTCAATACATTTTTAAAATCAGATATTTAAGAAGGTGGTACACATAGTTTCAATTGTGGTATAATTATTTTTTATCGGAAGCAATCTTGTGGGCATATATAGCAGAAAAGTGGAACATGAGGAAAATGAATAAACTAATCATTTGCATAGCAACTGCACATGCCAGTCCTTAATGGGAAAAATAATGTTGTATCCAGTGCAGCCATTTTATTCCAGTGTAGATTTTGGTGACATGCAGGGAGAGGAAGGGAAACAAGTTTGGATATTGTCCTTAGTGTAAAGAAATAGTATTTTAATGTTTTGAAGTTGGTTTATTTATTGTTTGTTTGTAAGTCATATTGGAAATAGTTGTGTATTTTAAAGGTGGAATATAAATGATAAATAATTGTCATTATATTTCCCACTGTGTTTTAAAAAGAAAGAGTGGCTGCTGTGTCACATGTGTTTGAGATGCAGAATATTCACAAATCACTTAAACATTCAAATTGGCAGATGGTGCAAACAAGACCTCACAATATCATCAGTATAACAATGTTAACATTTTTTTAAAGTATTCCGTTGGTAGTTATTAATGGTAAACATTATTTCTTCTGCTTCCTTCATTATTTGGGCACTAGTAATGCAGAACTAACCGCTTGCAGCTTAGAGCTTAATCTAAAATGTCCCCGAAGGGTGGAAAAAACAATCATGTTGCATATTGAGTGACCACAGTGTGATATTATCTGATGTGATGGTTTGTTCAGCTGTAAATAGTTTCATTTGCGCTAGTTATTAGTTCTGCTGTGGAGGGAATTGTATTAAAATGTTGCCTATTGAAAAAATTGTATTTTCATGTTAAGGTCATATGTTCCTTCAGAGAGACTGAGAGATTTTTTCCCCCTATATGTTTTAATCTTAGAGATATTTTAGGTACCTCTTGTAAAGGTGCATCTGAATCCTGTGGACATTTAACTTTTTTCTCTGCATCTTCTTGTCCTCCGTCATGGCCAGAAATGTTCAATGTTTCCCTCGTTGACTCCTTCCTAGCCACTTAGGGGAAACAACACATTTAGAACACATTTTTGGAGAGAAGATTTAAAAAAAGCTTAACAAACCTCTTTAATTAAGTTACCTTACCTTGGAATTTGGACAGGTAGGGCACAATTTCAGACCCTTGTGGAATGGTGGTGCCTTAATTCTCAGATTAAAAAGAAGTCCATCGGGTTGCTAGGATCCTTTGGAGTACATTTCCTTGTGCTGAAAACTTTAGAGAATACAACTGGGTGAACTGGGTCTGGAATCAGCCTAGTGTGACTGATTATGGAGCCACACAAAATCAACAGATTTGGGATGAGATGTGATGGAGGATAACATGCCAAGTTCAAGGGGAATAAAATCGGGAACTATTTGACATTTTACTTTTACATTATTGCTTTTAAGATGTGATGCACCTAGGATCCCACTTGAGTATAGAGCAGGTTTCAGGCTCATATCTGCCCTGCTCTGCCCTTTGTACATGAAAGAAAGCATAGGAGTCGTGCCTGACTGCAGAAACCTGTTCATTTTGCAAAATACATGAAAGATACATGTACTGTGTGTTTTCTCAGTTTACTCTTGCATCTCTTCCACTCACTGGGCCTCCTGTCTATTCTGTCAATTTGCACCCGGGTGAAAAACTATTGGTGTGTATTTGTATTGTGCTGCTCAGATTGCTGTTTGCATATGCTGGAATGGGGACCTTGGAATAATCAAGACAGTCAGTGTAAAAGATCAACGAATAGCCTTCTCAAGGTGTGTTGTCAAGGTGAAATTTCTGTGCATACTGGGAGGGGAAAATAACATTGCTGTAAAAAAGATATTTAATGGTAAAATGTCTTGATACTTGGGTTACTTCATAAACGGAATTAAGTTTATGATCCGAAAACAAAATACTCATAGTACCTTAAGAGAAGGTTTATTCTTTGGGGCAGGTGGTGGAGGCATATTGTATTTCCATTCTGCTTAAACAGATATGAATAGTTTTCTAAAGTAATCCCCCCCTCCTTCTTAATAACAGATGATTCATAATTACATGGAGCACTTGGAAAGAGCCAAACTTCATCAACTGACTGGGGGTGACCAGCTAGAACCCATCATGCACAGTAGAACTAGGTAAGCTTTACTGATCTTTGGCTGAAGATAATCTATTATATTTTATCTTAAAGACTTGGTTCTTTGTCTTCAAACATTAGGCTGAATGATGGGGTGGAATTATTCATAATTGCAGTATATGAGGGGTTATCGGAAGGGGCGGGTTATGTTTTTGCTGTTGGGACACTTCAAGGCCTGGACTGGCTATCTGCTAATATTTTAACTTTAAGCTTGTACACATAGATCTGGTATGACAAGCTGTCCCTCCTTTTCATTTTCAAAAAAAGCAGCAGCGAAAAGATTAGCAATTAAAGGTTTTGAAATAATTGAATCGCGGTTGTCTGATGTGTACCTTCGGGCACATGTCTGTGAGAGGGCGTCTCTGGCGGAAGCTTTGTGACTACATTATGTAGATGTCGGAGCCTCCCATCCAATGAACTGGAGCTGAGCAGCCGAGGTTTGAAGTGGTGGGGAGGAGAAAGAGGCGAGCAAGCTTGCTTGTATCTTTAGGCTGCTGCATAGATGCTGGGGAGAAGAGAAGCAGCTCCATGGTGGTTTTTTCTCCCGGTTAGGTGGGGGAGGAGAGTGAGGTGATGTCATTTTGCTTTGGAGCGGCTGCTGCGGAAGAGAGTGGAAAGCCGCTGCTGATGGCATTGTTTTTGTGGCAGCAAGTGAATGACAGGCACTCACTACAAAGATACTCCCTTGTCCCCTGCGTAGCCTTGGTTCTTGCAATTCACCATGCCAGCGCAGCGCCATGAGTCCTGGATGCATGCTGCTATTGGTGTTTGGCTTCGTTGGCGGGGCGGTGGTCATTAATTCAGCTATTTTAGTCTCTCTCTCTGTTTTGCTGCTTGTGCACTTTTCTATATCCACTGGCGTGCCAGCTCTGACGCAGAACTTACCAAGGATTCTCAGGTACCCTGAACTACGGAGCCTTCTGTCATTTTTGCTGTATTCTTTGTTCTCTGCTTCCCATTATTTCTCTTCTCTTGGGAGGGGAGGCAGGAAGGAAGGAGAGGGTGGGACGATGCTAATCTCTTAAGTGTCTGTTTCAGGCAGAATCTAGTCTCGGTGTCTATAGGCTGTGCAAAAATCGTAAAATGCCTGTTTTAAAATGTAAAAATTGGCTTCATTGTGCTTTCTTTGAGACTACAAAGTCATTTGTGTTCTTGAAGGCTATTAGCTTTTCTCTTTTTATTGCTGAATCCTGTAAACGGCATAAAAGTGCTATGTGAATACATTGTGGACAAAGCTTGTATTCACTGTATTGTCAGGTGCTTGACTAATGCTGGGCAGCCTTGCTTCTGTGGTCGTTTAGGCCTTTCATTTATTTGGTCTGTGCTTTACTCCAGAGAATTCTGCAGAATCTGCTAGCAGATAGTCTGTGAAACCATTATAATAGCACCTTTGCATCTTTCTGTAAATCGAATGCTGACAAGCTAAGGTGTAGACTGTAGAGTGAAGAAATAGGGTTTAAATATCTTGAATTATAAGAGCAATGGCAAAACTCTTTTCATAGGAGATTGTAATTTGACCAGTAATATGGCTTTCTGAAAACTTCTGTTAGGTATTTAAAAGTATGTAATCCAGTACTTTGATGCATCAGGGCAGAATTTGATTGTGCTTAGTAAGCAAAAGTAAAAAATCAAAGTGCAACTTTTTACAATATAGCAAACACTGTTTCTAACTTTATTATGGCTAATATAATTAGTAGTATCCATACTACCCATTGTGAATAATTTTACCTTTGTTGTTACGTAAAAAAAATGTTATGTAAAGTGAGCTTCATCCATGTCTTTAAAACAGCATTGTTGACCAAATAGACATTGCTTTACCTCTGATTCTTAGATTCTGCTGGGGGAGGATTCCCAAATATTTTATGTTACCCCAGAATTGCAGGGGTTGGACTAGGTGACCCTTGTGGTCCCTTCCAGCTCAACAGTTCTGTGATTCTAAGTGCAGGAAGGAATGATGAGGTGGAACACCACCGAGGGAATGCAAGAATCCGATCTCATTAGAGTTAATTTCACATTAGCAGTAAAAGAAAATGTAAAGTTTTATTCACAAGGATCTGTGTGGTTCCCTTGGTGTGTTATCTTCTAGTAAGCTTTTAATACTTCGAATGCATATGTTTAGACATAATGCTAAACCAGGTTTTTAGAATATGGAGTTTGGAATATCATTCAAACCCTAAAGTGTAGTTAAATATTTTCTGCTCGTACTAGAATTAAACCAACTTCATTAACTGTGGTGTGATGGTCTTAGAATCGTAGAATTGTTGGTTTGCTTCTGCTAAACATAGCTAAGATTAACCACAATTTGTTCAGATTCAGACAACATGGCAAGCTACAGGTAATTAAAACGATGCAAAAGTTTCTAGACTCCTCACTGTAGGAGGAGGGGAAAGAAGGAGCTTGCAAACCCAGGGAAAGGTTAGGCTCATTTTTGTAATTCTAAACTATGGTTTAGCATTACATCCAAACCAGCCATGTGTGTTGGTGTTTTCAGTATTTTGCCTGTTATTGAATATGGCTTATCTGCAAGTACTTTTTAAAGGTTTTGTAGTAAATAGAAAATTCAGATCATGTACGTTTGCCTAGAACTATAGAGAATTTGGCTGCAATCCCTCATAGCTGTAATTTTCAGTAGCTGACCGCTAACCTTTACTTGGTTTAGTGGATTAACAATGAATGTGTGACTTTGTATTGAATCAATGGTATGTTTTTAGATAATGGCATTTACAGAATAAAAAGAGCTCTTAATGTTCTTTCATGGCATGGCATGTGTATATAGGAAAATGCTGTGTGGGAGATAGCATTTAAGAAGTCCTTAGTATACAGTACTTGCTTATTTTGAATATTTTTATTACAATGTTTTGTTTGTAGAATTCAAATATTTATAAAATAATATTTATACAGTAGTAGAAAACATCAAGAGTAATTAGTTTTGGGAAGTAGTTTTGTAGCAGGGTACAACAGGCAAGTCTTTCCAAGGTCATTCTGGTTTCTACATTTAGCAGAATCTAAATGTAGATTCTAAATGTGCATCTTGAATCTCTTCTCTCTTTGACAAACATGAAAATTAATATTAAAAGTAGATGAAAAGTTGACCTCAGAGCTTCCTTTAATTAAAAAAAATTTTTTTTGACATGCACAGTAAGAAGATCATTGGTTAGCATGTTCAATAATAATTTTTTTAAAAGGTAAAAAATACAATAATAAATTTTTAAAAGGTAAAAAATACATTGCAGAAATTGGCGTTCTAACACGCCCTGTGTGTAAACGAGTTGACTTCATTTTGAACCCAGAAGGAGAGAGAATTCTCACCTCCTCATTCAGGATTCTCCAGTCGCCTGTTTTGACCCTAAAATGTAGCGTAGTGAAACTTTATCAAAATAATTTGAAGAAGGCATCAATAACACAGGCTTAAGTGGAGCTTCTTCCCCTCACTCGTATGCTTTTTACAAATGTAAGAATACTAAATAAGCTACTTGAATGATTTCTAACACTCATAGCAAAAAGTCTGGTCAGTTGTGCCACAATTCCTACAGAATAGTTACATTGACAAGCTTTGCAGTGCAGTGACCTTTACTGCTGTGGTGATTTGATACTTGCTTCAGTAATTCATCCATACATAGTAGAAAAATTAACCCGTCACTCAGCCAAAACCTTCTTATTATCATTGCCTGCACAGTTACAAAATTAGACAGATTGGCAGACAGTAAAGTCACATAAACAAGAATTTGCCTAATTATCTCTCCTTTGTTTCTGTTCCAGTAAATTAAAGTTTAAATAAAAGATTCCATTGGCCAGTTAACCAAGATGTGTTTTATCATTTCTTCATTGCCAAGCTTAGTAATGATGCTAAATAGGTATTGCTTCTGCATAGCACCAATTCTGTGTGAGTTTTATAGAGGAGGGTCAACTGCATCATGCTAGGGATAGAGTTCTCCACCGGGGAGGAATATGAAGAGACCCCTTGTATTATACGACTGGAAGATGTTTGTACTGTCAAAGTAAACTCTTGGATCATATGTACAAACCAGTATTGAAATAAGGAACGTTGCCTCAGTTTAGCACTGGGGATTTCCGCTTTTAGAAATTTGTGTCCAAAAAGAGCCCTTAATTGTTCCTGCATTGGTTGAAAGACCATATTTTTCTTCTTCTTGGATTTCTCTGCCTAACTAGAGACTTTTTAGAAGTTTTAACACTCCCCTAACGAAACAGCATTGGATAGAAACTCACACTCTTGCTGATTGTATATGCATGATAGTGTCCATGGCTAATATTTAATCACTTGCTCAGTTACACTTTTGTTTTTCTTCTGGTAGTTTTCTGTCCCCAGTTCATATACAGTCTAAGCTGAATCTGTTTGAGACCCAGGTATTTTGCATTGTTTTGTTAATCAGACCCGAATGCTTTTATTCTATTATCTTTCAAAATCTGCTGTTTTCAAATCCAATGTCTAGGTCTTCTACATGCTGCCATACATTTGAAGTATGTCTTTGCCCACATTGTTTTGTGGATGCTTGCAAATTTTAAGCCCCACCTCCACAGCACTGGTGTAAGCTAAGGCTTTGTTGTCATAGCTACTGACAGTCAATTTAATTATAGTAAAAATCATTACAAACAGCACCCCTGAGAAACGAGTGGCTGTAATCTAATACTTACATGTAGAAACTCGTGAGAGAACAGTTATCTGAAATGTACTTTGAAATTGCTAATTATTCTTAACTCTTTTATTTCTAATCTTCAGTTTCATAAAGTATCGAAGTGGCTTACAACATAAAAAATATAATAAAACCACTCCATAAATATCCATACAGCATAATTAAAAAGTCAATAAAACAGATAGCAGTTGGTTAAAAAGAGAAATTAATATTGTGAAGGCCTGGTTACAGGAACTAAATATCAGCTTTTACTACTTCTCCTGAGATTCGAAGGTCTGTTCAGTGTAAGAAACGAAAGCAAATAACTTGGTTTTTCCTTCCCAGCAGAAAGGAACCTCCCATATCATTGGGCATCTTCCCACTACCTCCAGGAGATGCACTTCTCACACCTGATAATCACAGAGGAACAGTGGAAACTCCTGGGTCAGATAATTGGAAGTTCCGTGAACTAAGTCAGCCACGTTCCCGCACCAGTTTAAAGGTGACCTAGTGCTTTTATTTTTCCCATCTGGTGAGGTTTTAATAATATGTTTCCTATGATGCATTGTGCCTGGTTGAAATCTAAGCCCCAAACTATCTTTCTTTAGTTCCTAATCTTCTTAAAATGAGAGTCTTTCCAGGTGAGTTGAAGGTGAGTCTTTTTTCTATTATATGTTTTGATGAACGGGTCTCAGGTTGCACTGGACTATGGGGGAAGACCAGGACCTCAATTCTGGTTTTCCAGATACACCACACCCTTTTCACCAGTTTTCTAGATGGGTAGAGTGCCTTTTCTAACTCCTCCATTTCTTGTCTCTCTGAATTAACTAATATTTCAAGCTACAGTTTTCTTTTAGATGGGTTGGGGTTATGTGTTAGGTTTTTTCAACTACACTATACTGCTCAGATAACTGTTGCATAATGTCTGTAACCTTTAGAAGTATTTAAGGTATCCTAGACTGTACAGTATCCACCTAGCAGGCATTTGTTAAGCCCTGAAGTGGTTTACTAAAATCCACTGAGTACAAGTCGGAAGTCATTTCCATTTAAATTTCTTAAAATTCTTTAGGCAGTTCAATATCGAAATCTTTAATCAGTTGTTACAGCTTGGGGTTGATTATCCAGCAACCAAAAGGTGATGTTCCTTGATCATTCTTCCATGTCTGTGTACAGCTAGGTGGATTATGTGCAAGTCAAATTGTCTGGTTAAGGGACATCTTTTGCACTCTTGGGACACTGTGAAACTGTATTCTGAAATGCAGAAACTAAAGTACTGTAAAGTAAACTGAGAAAAACAATGTCTCTGAACTTGTGCCTGATGCTTATTCTTTCATCATGTGTGCCATTTGACACAGCTCTAAAGCCCCTAGTTGCTCCACAATTTGTGCCAGTACATTCTGTGTCCCCACATCTCTCTTAGATCCTATGTATGTAGCCCATAGGAGGCCTTAGGTGAGTTGCATCCATATAGAGTGTCTCCCTGTCCCTTTACAGTTGTAAAGTAGATTGTACACATGAGTGTGGAAGGTAAAGAAGGCAAAGAATAGGTAAAGGTAAAGGACCCCTGGACGGTTAAGTCCTGTCAATGGTGACTGTGGGGTTGTAGCGCTCATCTTGCTTTCAGGCCGAGGGAGCCGGCGTTTGTCCACAGACAGTTTTCAGGGTCATGTGGTTGGCATGACTAAACCATTTCTGGCACTGTGGAACACCATGACTGAAACCAAAGCTCATGGAAACGCTTCAAACCACCAACCTTCTGATCAGCAAGCCAAAGAGACTCAGTGGTTTAGACTACAGCGCTACCCGCAAAGAATATTGCACATTTAAGGTGGGATAGATAGTTAAAGGAAGTTGTCAAGAATGTATAGGCTATACAATTGGATTACGGAAGGGGACAGTAAAAAGATACAACTCTTGTAACCCGCTTTGTAAACCCTTCAGGCTAAATTGCATGCTTGGGGAGACTCTCTCCTAACCGTTTAGCAAAACCATTTCTTGGGAAGAGCAAAATTTGCTAAGTTATGTGTCTATTCTACACAATACTCCATTCTGTGTTGTTGGGGTTTTTTTGCCCTGCTCTTTCATGAAAGACATCAGGGTGGTCTTCCTAGTTCTTGCCCTACCTGTTTTATCCAAACAGTCACCCTGTGAGATTGGTTAGGGTGAAAAATGATAACGGTATTAACACATAATGCCAAGTTATAGTTAATTCTAACCATGGTTTGTTGAATATACCATGAATCATAGAAACATATAAACTGCAGCTTGTTTCTCCCAAGCTTGATTTGTTTCCCCCTCTGCTCTTGCCTCATACCTTTATAGCTGGACATATGCCTGGGGTGGCCAGATAAACCATGGTTAAGCAAGAATGCCAGGTTCAGACATAACACCAAACTGTAATTAAAATGAACCACAGTTTGTAAGCAAACAGTAAACCATAGCATCGTATTCTGGCTTGTTGCCAGAAAACAAAAATGGTTAGTCTGCTGGGTCGGGTTCACACTTTGGCTAAATAGGCAATGGTTTTGCATTATGTGCTCAAGTCCCTTGGCTAGTCCAGTGAGCTTCACTACCAAGTGGGGATTTGAACCCAGGCTTTTCACTATTCTAAGTTTGATATTCTTGGTGGTAGTCAACTTAAGGTATACTCTGGGTAGACCAACTGATATTAATGAACCTAGCTTAGCCATATTAATTAATATCAATGAGCCTAAGTAAATCTTGGTTGAATGTCAGCCACTATTTGCTGACATACCCGCTGTTTGCCTAGGACTGTGCCTCCTGCCCCAGATGAATAGAGGAAGGGAAGGGGAGGGAAGGAGGAGAACGCATGATTTTTGAGGCCAGAATAGATGTCACAACACTTAAAATTGTAATGAGAAAGTAAGGAAAAACAAATTAATACCCGCAGTCAGTTTTGGATGAAGCATTAGCTAATGTTTGCCCAGACAGTTGGATAATTCAAGTGCAGGAGCAGAAATGCAGCAGTTGCAGTAGATCTGTAGAATTCTAATTATGAAACTGGGCTAATCTGTTTCTCGGTTAAACTATTCAAACTAAGCTCTGAGGTTTTCCTTGGCCCCCTTCTGTTGGCAGTTGGGCCATTTGTTGTGAGCGTTTTGTCTGCTAAGGTCAGTGAGTGGTCTGTGTGCTGCATTCTTTCCTGGATGCAGCTGGAATACAGACGTTGGGAAACGTTTAAACAAAAGTCAAGTTCTTATTCCGCTTGAGTGTGGAGCTCTGTGGATGCACTTGGTTACGACTGCAGTTTCCTCTCCATGAGTGATTAGGCTAAATTATTGAGGAGTGTCGGAACTGTGTGGCTTTTTTTGGAAGAGTGGGTGAGATCCGAGAAATTGGGAGAGGAGAAGGGCAGTTGTCTTAAATAGTGTACAGTACTTTTAAAATGTTCTACGAGTTTCTGGCTGGGGCAGGCTGTGAAAGCATGTTACTAGGCTTGACCATTATCATTTAGTATGCCCTGGAATGGGAGGCACAACTTGATGGAGATGCTCATCAGTTTCTAGCATGGAGTTATCTGATGTGCAGGAGAGAGTGAGGAACACTGGCTCGGGGCTGAGTGGTTGCAGTCCTAGACCAGAATCTAGTAATTTTCTCAGCCAGTTCAGAGTGAGACATTGAAGCAATGTATATATAGTTTATATTTAGAGCTCTCCTTTTATTTTAACATTTTATCACTTGAGTTTGGCCTTTAATATGGTTTAGATAATTTCCTCGAAATAGGATGGAAAATCAATCCGTGTAACATGCTGCTATCAATTCACTACATTTTCCCCTAGGAGGTAGTATTTATTAAGGTTTAATGATTAAAGTGGTCTTTATCTCTGCTTCATACTGATGTACTTACTACCAAAATGCACTTACTAGAGAGTAAGCTGAATTTAACATAGTGGGACTGACTTCTGAGTACACATAAGGTTGTACTGTAAACCCTCAATTTTGTTTCCTCATAAGTAGTTTTGGAATAAATGTTGCCTCCTTCCACAAAGGCATGAAAGTACAAGCTTCTCCTTGAGTGGGTTTGTTACAGGCTGGACCAGGGAAGATACTTTATGACAAAACTAGAAGGATATAGACCCAAAGATGTTTGCGGCCTCGGTCCAGTATACCTGAAGGAGCGTCTCCACCTCCATCGTTCTGCCTGGACACTGAGTTCCAGTGCCGAGGGCCTTCTGGTGAGAAGAAGCCTCACTGCGAGAAGCCAGGTTACAGGGAACCAGGCAGAGGGCCTTCTTGGTAGTGGCACCCGCCCTGTGGAACACCCTCCCACCAGATGTCAAAGAAATAAACAACTATATGACATTTAGAAGACATCTGAAGGCAGCCCTGTTTAGGGAAGCTTTTAATGTTTGACGCACTATTGTATTTTAATATTTTGTTGGAAGCCGCCCAGAGTGGCTGGGGAAACCCAGACAGATGGGTAGGGTATAAATAATAAATTATTATTAAATTATTATTATTATTGCAGTCTCCAAATTGTCAAGCTTAAGCTAGAAGGATAGTCATATCGTGGCAAAAACACTTTGCTAAAGGGACAGAATTCACATGGCCCAAATCTGGAAGCTGAAAGAAGTGTTAAGAGTGTTAGGATCGAGGAAGCGAGCCAAGAGGGAGCTCTCCGACTTGCGCCTCATTTTAAATGGGGCCCAGCCATGCCTCCCCAGCCAGCGGATTGGCTGGCTGGCGAATGACGTGGCCAGGAACCTCCAAGTGACACTGGACTTTGTCCCCCGCCCCCTTAGGGGAGTGGGCGGCCATGTGGTCCACTGCAACTCCTCCCCACTGGGAAGTGGAGCGGATTTGCTAAAGGGATGGAATTCACATGGCCCAAATCTGGAAGCTGAAAGTAGTGTTAAGAGGGCAGGTCAAGTGCCAAGAAATGGGGGGGGGGGGTTGGGGCGAGCAAGGCAGTCTGCTGGCAGGAGCAAGGGAAAACACAGGTGTGATTCAGAGAACAACCTGTGATGGTGGTTGCAATGATGGAAGAGTGAAGCAGAATGTTTGGATGGGACCTAGGTTAGGTGTTGGCGAATCTGGTACTTCTGGGCAAGGCCAAAGAGCTATGGTAGAATTGTTCACCAGGTCCCAGAATTGCCCTGATGCTGCAAGATTGCTGCTGGCAAAAGTGCTTCAGTGTACAGGATTTTTATTCAAGGTGAGGAACTGATATTTGCATCTGCCATATGTAGTATCTTTGTCTCAGAGGAATGTGCTACCGCTGTTGTTCTTCCCTCTGATCAGTTTCTTGGCAGACGCCCAACCTTGGATCAGAATTATGTCCGTTTGCTGAGTATTTCATTGTCTGCAGTTGGGGCCATACTATATATAATGATACAGAAAACTAGTGCTTTAAGCAAGAGTCTGTCCCATTCATATGTAAAGCAGGGGATACAATTTAAATCTCAAAAGGGGCATAGGCAAGGAGTTGCTTGACCCTTCACCTTTCACGTATCTGACCTTGGAGAAGTGTCGTGAGAGGATTCTTGACATAACATTGAAATTGAGATTTTCTCTTTTTGTCATATGCCACTATAAATGGATCTGTTGAAATGCCACTCTGATGTACTTCTTTATGCAAATGCTAAGCAAGTGTTCTGTAAAGCTTTGAAATTTAACGCTGGATTGCCCAGTGTTGCATTTGTAGTTTCAATCTGTTTCAACAATATGGTCGTAACCCGTTATTTTGCAGTATGAAAGAGGATCACAAGGACTTGTGTAGGCAAAATGTCTCTTAAATTCAGCTATGTTTTCTGCTTGTAATACACTTAGTTCTTACATTAGTTCCTGGAAAAAGTACGTTTTCTGAGCCATTGAGAATGATCTTGGAACTTTCCATGGCACAGTTTGCTCAACTGAATACTAAGAAGAAGCAGTACAATTTCTGTGTTGACCATTATTTTTTTACCTAACTTATAGAATTTCTCTCTCTCCTCCCTCCTTTCACTGTAAATGATTTCAAAGCACCTTGCAACAATAAAAACAAATAAATCAGACAAAAATGCACTGTCAAAAAGCATTTAAATCACACGTATAGAAACAGCAGAGCCAGTATAAACAGTATCTAATTTTTTTAAGAGAGATGTTCAATACTACTACAACCATGGGAGGATAGGACAGATTTTTCCTCGCTCCTGAAAGGTAACTAAGATGGTGTTATGCAGACATGTCTAGGAGGAGAACTGGCTCCAACAAGTCTAGTATCCATCCGGTGACTGGGAATGTTATCATATAAATTCTGTAATTACTTTGAATTTCTCTACACTTTAGGATGAACTTTCTGATGTTAGCCAAGCAGGTTCCAAATGTACTACGCCAGTCTTAACTGCTGCTTCAGATGTCCTTGCGCCTGCTGAATCTCCCTCGAAAGACCACAAGGAAGGGCTTGAGAAGGACTCCGATATAGGGAACAAGAACATTGAAGTGCAAGTAGCCCAAGAAACAAGAAATGTGTCTATTGGTAAGTTCCTAGAATAGATTGTGTGGCTAGAGCCAATACTATGCACACTTTAAAACTGAATTTTTTTTCTGTCTTACGTGTAAATATGTGTGCGTACTAATTTCCAGAAGAATAGTTATTGATTAATATTTAGAGGAACGGGTGATGTTCTTGATTAATATTTAGGAAACATGGTGTTCTTGTGTAATAAGGTGCAAGTATGTTTGGGTGTGGTTATCACACTGGAGTTGGGGACAAAATTGTCCCCATGGCTTCCAAATCCATTGTATGGTCTATGAAGTATAAATATTCATACCTCCTTTATGTACTTAAATCAATAAAATGTCCTTAGAACAAATTAATAAAATGTTAAAGATCTATAAACTGGAAAAAAACCTATTTCTTATATGGAAATGTGTTTTGTGCAGAAAGTGTCTTCTTTGTGAAGTCACCCTTGCAGTAAAAAATTACTGTAACATTTAAGGGGCAATGGAGTGGCCATTTAACTTGTTGCCAGTGTAATTTTATAGTTCAGATGTCTGTTCAGCCGTGAATCTCTCTGGTCTTTGGCAGTGCTTAATCTCATAATTTAGCCATTGCTTCATTTGGGTTGCTGTGGAATTAAAATAAGATACATAGTAGTTCCCTTAAGCTCTTGGGATAGGATGAAAAAGAAATGGGAATAGATAGTTACTTCTGATCTGTTCCCCAGGTTCTAATGAAAATGAAGACAAATCTGAAGTTCAGGCAATCATCGAATCCACTCCAGAGCTGGATATGGATAAAGACCTTAGTGGATATAAAGGGTCAAGGTATTTTGCTGAACACTTCTTATCAGTAAAGATCTTCGGGTGGGGGAATGTACAGGGCAGGGTTCAGCTTAGGTTGTTGCATGTGTGGAAGAGGTCCATTCATGCACTGGGCCTTTCCCCCCACCTCCTGTGCACCCCCATACCCCCTAGGCCTGCTCCGTATGACTGGGGAAACCCTCCAGAACAGGTTTAAGTGAAGGCGGGGGTGGGAGGAAGTCCCATTGCGCAGCAGACCTTGTTCCCTGCATGCATACTTAATGCTATGTTGAATTCCACTTATAAGCTCCCAACAGTCTTGTTGGGCTGATGCCAGGACCCCAAAGGCCCATACGTGGCCCACGTTGCATAGGACGCTTGGGAATGTCTGAAGCAATACAGTTGCCCACTGTGCTGCTGCTCTGCTTTTGACTGCCTGTCCGCCCAGTGCAAAGGGTCCTGATCTGCCGAGAAGATCAGAGCAGTGTGTTATGCAGCAGTCATTGTCCTTTTACTCAGGGTCTTCCAGGAGAGCTAAGAACAGTGTGTGTGAGAGCAGTGGCGAAGCTGCATGCTCTGCTACTGGGGGCAGAGAGCAGGCGGGGGTGTGGCTGGCGCCCTGGAGGGCGTGGCATGTTGTCCGTGGGGGTGTGGCACGCATCCCGGGGGTGTGGCACACCGCCTGTGAGGGCGTGGCTTGCGTTCTGGGGGCGTGGTGTGCCACCTGTGGGGGCATGGCGTCTGGCACGCGGGTGGGTGTGCGGCGCATGTCCGGGGAGGCCGCCGCGATGTCACCCTATTGGAATAGTGGTGCCAAGGGTGGTCTGCGCCCTCCGCACCCCGTTCCTCCGCCAGTGCAAGAGAGTCTTGTGCTGCTTCTGATCTGCTTAAGTGCTCCAGAATGCAAGGGCAGAGGGCTCTTGGAGTGAGAAGTTAAGGAGGGCTGAGCTCCTACTGGTGCTGTGGGGAGGTGGGCCAGAGGAAAGGAGTGAAAGCCAGTCAAGTGGATGAAAGGAAGAGTAACCCAGGTCACGAGCTGTGCATTTGGGGTAAGTGGGGAGGAAGCATTACCTTGACACATGTCTCTGCCCCTTGACAGTTAAGCGCACCCACTGGTAGGTTTCTAGCACATAATTCTAGAGACACACCTGACTGTAATGCCTGACTTATATTGGCGGTTGCCAATGTGACACCCTCCAGATGTTGTTGGACTACAACTCCCATCATCCTCAGTTGTTGGCCATGCTAGCTGAGGGTTTATGGATGTTGTAGTCCAACAAAATCTGGAGGGCACCACGTTGGCTACCGCTGCTTATTGCTGTGTTAGCTTTTATGGGCTGGAACCCACATTGTCAGACGCGTGAAGTGATTTAGAAGACCATGTGCCCACACACATTGACACTCATTTGTGTGCGTATATTTACATATTTTTAAAACTTTTATTCTCCTGACTTTTAAATTCCAATTCTGTTGTGCAGCACACCTACCAAAGGCATAGAGAACAAAGCATTTGATCGTAATACAGAATCACTGTTCGAAGAACTATCTTCTGCTGGCACTGGTCTGATAGGGGATGTGGATGAAGGAGCAGACCTACTGGGTAAGTGGGTATTCTAAAAAAAATCCTGTTGATTTCCCTCCATTTCTTCAGCTTAAGAACTGTGAAGGTAATTGTTCTGTGAGAGTTGAGGAATGAAGTTGTTGAGAAAAGTATTCATGTTCAGTACTTAGTTTTAAGTAAGTTTCTTCTATATATAAAATGCTTATTAATTAAAAATGGTGAAGTTGAAAACATTCAGTCTCCTACATGAGGTTTTTACCAAAGGGAGTCTTTTGACTATTTATTCAGATCTCTGCTTTAGTGCAGCCCTGGTTTCACTCAGAAGTAAGTTCCATTGAGTCCCTGATAGGTTTGGGTAAGGTTTGAGTGCAGGTGTAGTAGCTACTCACTAGCTAAGAAGGAAGAAGGAAGTCATGTGACATGGGGAGGATATCTGAAACAGCCCCCAGAACCACCAGCCTGTACAATAATATGCAGAGGCACAAGACTACCTAAATATTAAGTGAATCTAGCATTTGCTCTGAGTTTTTAAGGACTGGTGAAATAACCAGTTTAATTTGGTAAATAGCAAGCTGAAAATAGAGCCCTCATTGGCTGCTCCTGTCTCTTTCGTTCATCAGCCTACAAGGGCAGGAGGGGCCTCATTTCTGAAATACATTCATCTAGAGGTCCCTCTCGATACCCTTTCTAACAACCCCCATCCAGATCCATTACAGCCTAGATGATTTTGCCAGATCGGAACTTCTCCACCAGCTATAGTTAAAGGAGATGAGCCCAGTTCCACAGTCAGTTCTGTTAAAGAATGTAAGACTATCCCCATTAGGAGGGTGCTAAACCTACATAATAAATAAACCTAGCACTGCTCAAACTTTGTAGATTCCAATTTGATGCAAATCAAGGCCCAATAGCAGTTTGGTGGGCTGGTTCTTGCAGGCTGTCAGCAGATGTCTTTTGCAGTGTCAAACATTCGCATCATATGGAATCAGTAAGCCAGATGCCTCTATAGCAGCCCTATACTCCACTGTAAGAGGGGCACATTTTGTAATGTACACTATTTCCCCAAGCAGATTTTCTATTTTGGGTCACGAAGAAGACCAAAGAGGCCCATTTAAAAGGATCAGAAAAAGGCAAATGTTTGTAATTGCTAAATATTATTTTGGATAGTGAGCCTAAGATTCTAGCTAGCCATGGGCACAATAGAAGATGAAGGTTTGGTTACTGAGTGGAAAAACTCAAGCTGAATGGGATTCGCCTGCCCCTCTCTCTCCTGTGCTTCCAGAAAAGTCTCTAGAGGGTCAGTGGCCCCTTCTGAAGAGCACGTGATGGGCTGCAGTGGGAAGAGGGAATCGCCCAAAATCAGCTGTAGGCCAAGTTTGCAAAATGTCATATTTGCAGAACTACAAGCGAGACCTCGAAAGCAGATTTAAATTCAGCAAATGGAATAGTAGTCTATAAGTACTCACAGAAGGAAACAATGTTGACAAGGGAGTGTTTCCAGCTGATCGGGAAGAAAAATAGACAACTACCCAGTTGTGTCGCATCTCTGGGATGGTTGCCATGACTTTGTGTGAAAATGTCAGAATTGTTCAGGTTAGCCAGAATCCTCACTTCCTTTTAGTGTACATGCCTGAACTGTGTAACCCAAGCACAAGCATTAAAGGGCCAGGTGGTCGAGCTCAACTGCCGTGCTCCCCCTGATAGAGCACATATGTGTGCCTTCTCCATACCACACACTCCAGGTTCTGTTGAGCAATTGAGGTAGGCCAATATCACTTGGCAACTGCGGCTAGTGGGATTGCTGTTTTGTCTGTTTCCCTATGGCACAACTTCATTTTTATGCTACAATGTCAGCACAGCACGGTATATGCCAGGCACCGCTGCAGTCACAGGAATGAAAATAAAGGTTTCAGTAGTAGTTCTGCTCTTTCTGGAGTTGAGCAGGAAACATGCCCTGGTATAGCCCAGGTGCCAGGATTTTTTTATTTTTTATTATTGGAAGGTAGTTACCCTAGTTACAAAACTCTGCATGTAGCCTCAGCTAGAATTATGCGTTTCAACAGATGTGCTGCAGATACTCAAGTACATTTTCTTCTCTTTGTGGTGGGCAATATAAATTTCATTCATCTATTTCAAACAGCATTTATGATTTGACTTTATTTAAAAATTAAAAAAGCATTACAAGTATTTGGCTTTCGAAAAAGGGGGGTCACATATGTAGCTTGGTGAATAGCATCAGTCTTCTCCATTCGTTGTCCTCTGAAATTAAGTTGGCTGATTTGAATGAATATACGATGGACAGCATTAACTAGTGAAATGGAGAGTCTTGACTCTACTGATGTCCTTTTAATGGGTTTATTAATGAGTTGCTTTTAAAGCTCTTGATGTCTGTTTTAAGAGAGGGTTGCAAAGACAACTCGCATAGCCCGGATTAGGGACGAGGAACCTGCTACCCTCCTGATGTTGGTGGAGCACAGTTTCCATCACTCCTGACCTTTGGCCATTGTGGCTGGATGGGAATAGAATCCAACATTTGAAGGGTAGGAGGACCCCAGACTTTAGCCTGGATCTTCTAGGATTTGAAGGGAAACGACTGAATGCGGCAGAATAATCCTAATGTGTTTATACAGAAGTCCTACTGAATTCAGTGGGACCCAGTTTGAAATAAGTGTGCATTTTGTATGAAATGCCTTGTTTTATAGCGTGATATACAATATATCTGCTGTTTGACTTATGGAGCATGGTTCCACAATGTTAGTTTACATGGGATTCTCCAATTTTCTTTCTCTTGGGCTGCATACCCAGGGGAATATTCTGGTGTGTATGCTTTTTATATTTTCGAAAGTGATTGTTTTGAAGTTCAATATTCTTGGCTGCTGCTATCATAACATATGTTGTTATTTTGGTTTTTATCCTGCTTGGTATCTCCCCCCCCCCCAACCATTTTGTTTGATAATCGTTTCTCTGTTAGGGACACCAGCAGTTAAAAGTGTAGTGCAAATAACTCAAGTCTATCTCTACGAACAGCACTTTTTGAAATCCTCAAAAAACTCAAACTTCAGCCACTTTTGAAGATAAGACCCATTATTTTCTACAGCTATAGGCAGATACTGGCCCAAGTTCTGTCTTGTGAAACCACCCAAACATGGAGAAGCAGTTGGAAATAAGAACAGGGTTTGAAGTATTTTGTATTCTCATTTTGTATCCTCCCTGGGATCTTGGGATGAAGGGCAGTATAAACAAACAAACAAACAAACAAACCAGCAAACCTTCTGAAACCATCATGACTGTTTGCTGATCACTGAGTACAGGGCCCCCTTCTTTTGTATTTAAAGCACAAGTACATGTCAAACGCATTGTAGGATGTAAATTGAAGAGCTGGCTAGTTGGAGGGCATGAAGAATGCATTGTGATGCTGCTATCCTGGCAGAATGAGGGCAGGGTTCCTTTCTCCTGTGCAGCAAGTGCAGTACATAGGAAGCTGCCTTATACTGATTCAGACCACAGATCCACCTAGCTCAGCATTGGCAGCAGCTCCTCGGGGTTTCAGGCAGAGTTCTCTCCCATCCCTACCTGGAGATTGAACCTTCTTGAGACCTTCTGCGCGCAAAATAAGTGCTCTGCCATTGAGCTGCAGCCCCTCTCCAACAGGGAGACTTCTTGCAGGTGGATTTTGATCTGTGCATCTGCGCCAGCACTGTGAGAGCGGCCACATAAAAGCGAGATACCTTGTTTCCTTGGCATCAGTCAGCATTCCATGTGTTTTAGAGACTATGATCCTTATATCTCTAAAGAGTACATTCAGTATGCTTAAGGAATCGAGGAGCAAGATATTGGCCTTGTTCCAGTGACTTCGTCCACTACTCCAGTGGGTGCACAGAGCTCCCCTCCTTGTGCAGGTACTTACCTGTTCATTTCAATAGAGTGGGCAGCTTGTGGTGTAAATATATGGACTTGCCCTCCCTGCCTCCTGCCAGGTGAGCAGTGCAGCCCATTTGCTGTGGAGAAGCACTAAATTACTACGTGCTTATTCTGTTTGAGTTTTGCAAATACATGTGTAAATAGCAAATACGTTTCAACGCTATACACATTTTAGCAGGGTCTTAATTTTCCTAGATTTGCCCAGAAACCTGTAACCTTTTATTGGCCTATGTTCTAAGATTGATGTAAGAAGCGAAGGCCAGTTTAAATGCCCAGGGTTTATTTATGGTGAGCCATCAAGAATGTAGCTATGACATTGCCACTTCCCCAAAATATTATTGGAATGTTATAACTTTATATACCTTTCAGAGGTCTGAAATGTGTAGCTGTTGGTATATTATAAGCTGTAAAGGTCATCCCCATAATGGACACTTTAACAAAGTAACAGCTGCCAGTGTTTGTAACACCATTTATACCAAGCATCCCCAAACTCAGCCCTCCAGCTGTTTTGGGACTACAATTCCCATCATTCCTGACCACTGGTCCTGTTAGCTAGGGATGATGGGAGTTGTAGTCCCAAAACAGCTGGAGGGCCGAGTTTGGGGATGCCTGATTTATACCAACAAACCATGTACGGTCTCCACTGTCCCTTCCCCAAAAAGATACTGCAGTGATGGGAAAAGAACATTTTCTGCCTTGTGGAAACCCTTAAGCATTTGGGACTTTAGGAAAAGAAAAAGGGGTGATGTGGGACAGGTAAATTATGTGTGGCTTGGAAAGATTAGATGGGTGGGTGTGTCCTTTTGGCTTTGCCTTGGGGTCATTAAGTTAAATTGGGCACTACCTTATTTTCGTGTGTGTGTGTGTGTGTGTGTGTGTGTGTGTGTGTGTTCACACCCACCCACACCCACGCCTTCATCAAAAAGAACCAAGGAAAGTAATTCAAAACGAATCAAAGAAAGAAGTGCGTGGCTGACATGCAACCCATAATTAACTGATCAAATTCCCTATTTTAAAATGTGGTGGTGGCCATGGGCAGGTGGCTTCAAGAGGCAGTGGCAGGAGGTGGGATTAGTCAGTCTTGAAGGGTGTAGGTCTTTCTACAACCTCCCTGGCTAAATGGAACCCCTATTTTCAGCAGTGATACCTTTCGGGATTTAGATTCCTGGGGACAAACTAAAGAAGAAAGGCTGTTGCTTTCATAGCCTCTTTACAGGTTTCTTGGAGGTTCCAATGTTAGAGATGGGATGCCGGACTAGAGCAATGCTTGGTCCACTGAGGCTTCTCCTAGATCTTGACCATTCTTTTTGACACTACTCTCTTTTAACTGTTTATGTCTTACTATATGAGTCATTTTTAAATCAGAACATAATTTGGCTTCAGGTGTTTACTGCTGGCTTTGCTTTGAAATCACTCACATCTCTAGTATTGTGCTGTACCTCACTCATACTCCTCTCCTTACATGAAATATTTCTTCTTCTTCTTGCTCTGCATGGGATTCATGGGCTTTAAAGACCATAATTTCTTTGGTAAGGTATCATCTCATTTGGGGAACATTTGCAAGGGCGTTGCATTGTCTTTGAGCTTTTTCATGTTCTGCATCTCTTCTCTGTGTTGTGACACGGCTTTCAGCATCAAATATACGTAATTTAAATTTGTAGTGTAAACTTTAATTGATTTTCAACACTTGTTTTAATACAATTTATTTTCTGCAAGAGCAGTTAAACATTGGATTCTTGGACTGAAAATATTTTGCATTGTTCTTCTGGGCTTCAGAGAGCCTACCTGTTGAACACTTTAAAAGTCCAGCAGCAAGATTTAGTTTTGAAAACTGTTGTTTTCAGCTATTAAGGAATCAGGTGCTTCAATAAACTCCAAGAACTATCCTACCTGCATAGGTTGTTCTTCCATTTTTATATTTTATTGACTGTTTGACAGGTGGCTTGAGAAGTAGTATGCAACACTATTAAATAAATGATTGAATACATTTCAGTGGAGGAAGCTAATCTATGTGCAAGCAGTGCAGTTCCTTCCATTGAAATTAATGTGGAGTCCCACTTACATAGTAGCCCCACATGAACCTCGGAGCAGCATACACTAAACTCTGTATCAGGGTACATAAGTTTGAGAACTAACACTTGCACTAGTAATTTCAATGTTTTTAAGCTGTTTACTCTGTTCTGTCTTTGCAAGGAATGGGTCGTGAAGTTGAAAACCTTATCTTAGAAAATACACAACTGCTAGAAACCAAGTGAGTAACTTTTTCAGCTGTTGAACATAGAATTGCTTCTGCTAAACTTGTTTTAAAATTGATCATGTGACTGGTTACTGGTTCATAAAGGATATAATCAATTATTCCCAAGGCCCTTGTTCCATATATCTAGGTGACAGATGTAGGTTAGTTGATGCTTTAGGTGTTTGCACTATTCTGATCTCTAATGGTTAATATAATTAATATAATAGGCTGTCTAGTCATGCTGGCCACATGACCCAGAAAGCTGTCTCTGGACAATCGCCAGCTTCCTCGGCCTAAAGTGCCGCAGCCCCATAGTCTTCTTTGGCTGGACTTAACCATCCAGAGGTCCTTTACCTTTTACCTTACATATTCCTTTAGTTCATGAAAGGTACAAAATTACAAAATGCACAGGGAATGTCAGAACACTAGAGCTTGGGTTTCTTAAGTGTAGCTGACTGTCAATAGCTTTAGGACAATCAGAAACAACTCTCCCTCGTTCACTAATTTGTTTGTTCCCAAGAGCAGTGCTTTTTTTCTCTTTAAAAACGTTTAGGGGTGCTCTCATTTTCCTACTTGAAATACTGCCCCTCAATGAGGCCAAACTTAGATTCACAAAATGTTTATGGGTATGCGTACCCCCCCCAAAAAGCACTGTCCAAGATGATCTGCTTAGATGTCGCAGAGCTAGACTAGTTTAGGTGAGGCTGACGCTTTTGGGGCGCAGGGTTCACCAACCCTCTGGGGCCACACACAGTTGTGGACATGGCCAAAAGAGGGCGTGGCCACTCAGCACTCTCACATGTGCGCAGACACCCACAGGCATACTGCTCCCCCCCCAGGTGTACAGATCAGATAAGGAGGTGGGTTATTGCCCAGTACTGTGTTCACTCACTGTATTTTTCACTCTATAAGACGCACCAGACCACAAGACGCAACTAGTTTTTGGAGGAGGAAAACAAGAAAAAATATATTCTGAATCTCAGAAGCCAGAACAGCAAGAGGGATCGCTGCGCAGTGAAAGCAGCAATCCCTCTTGCTGTTCTGGCTTCTGGGATAGCTGCGCAGCCTGCATTTGCTCCATAAGACGCACACACATTTCCCCTTACTTTTTAGGAGGGAAAAAGTGAGTCTTACAGAGTAAAAAATACAGTAATCATTTTTGCTGCTGTCAAATTTAGAGGGGTCCTGGGGGGCAATATTAGACACCCCCCACCAAAACTGAGGGTTAGACAACCCTGGGCTAGTCCAATATGGCATATTATACTATTTGCCGAATAAAAACAAATGTTGCAAACTATGTTTTGTGCAAGCTGTGAATAGAAACCAAACACAAAATATGAATCTGGGGCAGCCAGTGCCAACGTAGTGCTGCGGCAATTGTTCCATCAGTGCAAACATTTCAGCTGGCCAGATGTGGTGATGCACCCTCCCCATACTGCTCTGGGGATTCTCCTGGAGGAAGGCGTACTGCAGGCTTCCGCTAGTGGGACTCATTAGTTTCATACTGCCCAAAGCTATTTTTGTAAGTGGGGGGAGGGGTATAACTCTTTGTCGCTTGAATTCCTAGGATAGGATTGAAATAACGGTCGTAAAAATAAATAGATCAATTTCTGTGATACTGGTAAAGGTAAAGGGACCTCTGACCATTAGGTCCAGTCGTGGCCGACTCTGGGGTTGTGGCGCTCATCTAGCTTTATTGGCCAAGGGAGCCAGCGTACAGCTTCCGGGTCATGTGGCCAGCATGACTAACCCGCTTCTGGCGAACCAGAGCAGCGCACGGAAATGCCATTTACCTTCCCACAGGAGCAGTACTTATTTATCTACTTGCACTTTGACGTGCTTTCAAATTGCTAGGTGGGCAGGAGCAGGGACCGAACAACGGGGGCTCACCCCGTCGTGGGGATTCGAACCACTGACCTTCTGATCGGGAAGCCCTAGGCTCTGTGGTTTAACCCACAGCGCCATCTGCGCCCCTCAGGTGATACTGGTAGAAATGACCTAATTACAGCTATCTTTGTTGTCTTCAGAAATGCCTTGAATGTGGTGAAGAATGACTTAATAGCAAAAGTAGATGAGCTCACCTGCGAGAAGGATGTGCTGAAAGGAGAGCTGGAAGCTGTAAAACTGGCCAAACAAAAGCTTGAAGAGAAGAACAAGGAATTGGAAGAAGAACTTAGAAAGTGAGTGTAATACGCATGTTTCATGTACAGCAGAGAAGATCTTACCAGGGATTCTGCAACTAACTTCACTGATAACTCTTGCATCTTGTTTAGAGCCCGCGCGGAAGCAGAAGAAGCGAGGCAAAAAGCAAAGGAAGACGATGATGTATGTAATTGCATTGGCAGCTTTTTATCTAATCCCGTTTCTTATTTGTGTAACATTGCTCTTAAAATACCCTGGCCTTTTGAAAGAGTTTTTGAGAAGAAGTGTGCACTTGTCCTTTCTTTATCTGCTGCAACTCCTCTTGCAGTTGTAGAGTGGACTATGACATCTGGGGGATGCTGAATTAGTCTGCTTCCTCCACCCCACTCCTCCTTTGGATACCAAGGGGCTGTGAGGGGCTGCTTCCATTGTTGGCACTGTTTCTTCCCGCCCATTACTGCACTTTATATATAGCCATAAACACCTGTAAATTATTTCGAAACGACTGTCTTAGGCCCTTAGCTCAGTTCATTGGTGATGGAAGAGAAAGTAACTCCTCCTTAAACTGTACATAATTTGCTACGTTAAGCATTCTTGGTTCTCTTTTTCCCCCACCCCCATGTGCAGAGTGACATTCCTACTGCTCAGAGAAAGCGATTCACTCGGGTTGAAATGGCCCGTGTCCTCATGGAAAGAAATCAGTATAAAGAGCGGCTAATGGAGCTCCAAGAAGCAGTGCGATGGACTGAGATGATACGGCAAGTGCAGTTTTCTTATGCTTGTTCATAGTATTTTACAGTTATGGTTGCAATGCTGGATAGCTCTCTCTCTCTCTCTCTCTCTCTCTCTCTCTCTCTCTCTCATATAATTGCAGTGGGTTGGACTAAATAATCCTTTGGTCCCTTCCAACTGTACCAATCTGTGATTCTGTGAAACTGCTGCTATTATTGTAGTGCATTGTGGAGAGTAGATTATTTTTAACAGTAAAAGGGGGCAGGGCCATCAAAGGGGAAGGGCTGTAGCCCTTCTACATACTTCGCATGTAGAACATCCCAGGTTAACTTCCCAAGTAGGGCTGAGAGAGAGTCCTGCCTGAAAGCCTAGAGCAGCGGTTCTCAACCTGTGGGTCCCCAGATGTTGTTGGACTACAACTCCCACCTTCCCTGAGCTCTGGCCTTGCTAGCTAGGGGTGATGGGAGTTGTAGTTCAACAACATCTGGGGACCCACAGGTTGAGAACCGCTGCTCTAGAGAGTTGCTGCCAGTCAGGGCAGAAAATAATGAGCCAATGTTTCTCAAGCTTGTGTGTCCAGCTGTTGTTGGACTACAACTCGTATCATCCCTGACTTCTGGTCCTGCTAGCTAGAGATGATGGCAGTTGTAGTCTGGCAACAGCCGGGGACCCAGGTTTGAGAAACGCTGAGCTAGATGGACCAGGCAGCTTCCTACCCTCCCCACCCATTGCTTAGCTCTTGGCATTTCCACCCCACCCACCCAAAAGCTGGGCACACATTTAGTATCATATCTCTGAATAAAGAGATGGTGCTTGGCAGACAGACTCCAAGGAGATGATCTGCAGCAGTAGGAGGGGCGTAGTGCACCTCTCACTTTGAACTTCTTCCCTAGGCACTCCTGTACTTTTAACATCTCATTTGACTGCCACCTAATGGTTGGATGTGATTGCTACAGTTTAGTTTTACTACGGAAAGATATTTAGACCTCTTTGTGACTAAGTTGACTTGTTTTGCATGAGCCACATTCTACCATGGAGCAGTCCCCGTATTCCTTGCACATGCAGCTTTTGCAGCCATAATGCTTGGTACTTCCTCTTCTGAAATTATTTTGTACACTTGGCTGTTTGAAACTGCTTTCCTAATGCATGCATGAGGTGGACAAAACCGTCATCGAGCAGTGGATGATCTTGTCAGGAACTTAACCTGTAAAATCGGCAGTGAACAAAAAAACAGATTGAAAAGCACTTGATGCCCTTACACTGTTTACCCTTCATCAGATATATGTGTGTGTGTTATACCCTTCACCAGATATATGTTTGTGTGTTTTTAGGGGATGAGCGGTCAAAATAGT
Organism: Podarcis liolepis; assembly: GCF_965112155.1. NCBI lineage: Eukaryota > Metazoa > Chordata > Lepidosauria > Squamata > Lacertidae > Podarcis > Podarcis liolepis. The sequence goes on from NC_139555.1 coordinate 32,389,776, forward strand.
AACTTGAATTTTTAGAATATCCAGATACTAATTTTGTTGAACAGTAATCTAACTTCATGTACAACTAAACCCAGAACAGGTTTAGAGGGCATGTGGCAGATACACAGGAAGAAGTGAAGAATGGAAATGTCTTTCTGCTCAAACAGGCCTTGTTCTGCACACACATGCCCCACTTAGCACTATGTTAAATTGCACCCTGTTTATTCAGCAATCCCTCCCCACCCACCTCATCAATTTAATAGTATTGTATCTTGCAATCAGACAAGAGCCGTTTGCTACTTTGATGTGTCGTGCAGAGCATTCTAGGTCATCCTATTGCTCAGCTAATTAGCTTTTGATTTTTTTCTTCAGGGCATCACGAGAAAATCCAGCCATGCAAGAGAAGAAGAGATCAAGCCTTTGGCAGTTGTAAGTACTGAAACGCAATCAGATGCTGGTATTATGCACAAAAGCCTTTTTTGTTTCTTTACTGCGCAAGGAACCAATAACAACAAACCTGTTTTCTCTTTGCCATCTAGAATGCCAACTGGGTAAGACTGACCTTAAAGACAGATTGTAAGATGCATCTTGCAATGTTGGTTATGCACTTGGCCAAGAAACATAACTGCCTTAATCTAATTGTGGCATTAAAAAAAAGAAACCAGAATTCTGACACAATAGTGCAGAGTTTTGTTAGCAGCTGTTCTATGAATATGAAAGTAAACTGAAGTTTGGGTAGCTTTTGGTGTGGTTTGCATATAATTTCAAGTACCCCAGAACTTGGTGTGAGAATTTGTGAAGTGCTAATTTATGTTCCGTGTTCTAAACGTAATTACTGAAGCCAAATGTGAGAGAGTACTAAAATTGTGAGACATAAATTATTGTGTGATTAAATATTAAAATCTTGTGGATCCCAGAAGTTATTTTATTTAATACTTTTTGCGGTTTAAGATTTAATAGAAATCTTTGGGCTCCTGTCTAAATAGTAGTGAATCTGCAGGACTTGGATGTGAAGGTGCTGGATTCTTGTGGAATTGTGTTTCTTTTACCTTTATTGTAGTTCATATTCTGAACTGAAACCAATCTTGTCCATACCTGCCTTTTGCTGTGGGGAAACAGAATTCATTGAAGTTACGGATCCTCTATATCTGGACTCATAGTCTGGTAGTCTAGTAAACTTGTACTCTGTGGCATACGCATGATATACACAATGATATTTAGGTTATATGAAATGCTTTGGGCAAACCATCTGCAATCCTTACAACAATCTTGTAGGCTATGCCAGATTTATCTCCCTGTTATAAATAATGGTGAGATGGAGGCAGCATCCTGCCTAAGGAACATTTACCAAGCTCCGTGATGAGTTGTGTGACTTATGGAGCAAAGCTCATGCTTTTAATCACTATGGCACATCAACTCAGATAATGATCAAACTGCTTGTGTGCCTATAAGTTTTGGGGAAACTATACTGTTTATCAATGCTTCAGAGCCTGAATTACTGAGTGGGGTTGCCTATGGTGGCCTTAACTATCTCGGGTCTAGAAATTTGCTATACAGATAGAGAAGCATTTCAGATTTTCAGGTACAGGAGTCCAGCCCACCCTGGGACCTCAGGATGAAGGGCAGGTAATAAAAGATGGAAATAAAAGTAAATACATGAAAATAAAAATAGAAGCCAGCATCACTTTTTTTTTGGTACCAGCCCTGTATTTTATAGAAAGCTGTTTTTAACACCACCAGAGCATTCTATAGCCCCTGCATAAATGCCAAGTCTTTATCTTCATTCTTGGCCTGGATGTGCATGGAATAGTTATTATGAGTGTTGCAAGCGTAATGCTGCTGTTCTGATGGTGTGAGCTGTGTGGGACAGTTAATGGCTGCTGTGTTTGGGCCCATTCTTTTCTTACTACGTTTCCTTACTCATTGCTGTACATTTGAAGCCAGTTTGGCTTTTGGGTGTGTCTGTGTACTCACATGCTTCTACTTTTTTTTTGTGGTCTCCAGTTTTAGCAGACTGTTCAGCTCATCAGGCAATACTGCTAAGAAACCAGAACCGCCAGTTAATGTTAAGTACAATGCTCCAACCTCCCACATTACTCCATCAGTCAAGAAAAGAAGCAGCACTTTATCCCAGTTACCCAGTGACAAATCAAAAGCCTTCGATTTCCTCAGTGAAGAGTAAGACTTGCTTTGCTTATACAAACTAAAAGTATGCCAGCAATATAGAATTATTTGAATATATCAGCAATGCCAGCATGTATTGTAGTAGAAATATCAAAACCAGGGTTCAGGTTGATCAAACCTTGAAGTATTGGAATAACAGATAGTAGCTGTTGGATTTTTATGGACAAAAAGAAGACTGTGTGCTTAAATGTGGTAGCCTCTGTTGCATAACAGTTACAACAATTTATTCAACTTATTATGCTTGGGGGCTGCATAACTAGTTAGCATGCCATGGCAGAATCTTGCTTGTTCTCAGAAATATCCTCGCCCATATTTATCTAGTTATCTGGTCCAAGCATGGAATTAAGCAGTACCCTTGTCCGTTTTGATACTTCTGTGTAAAATAACCCATGATATCCACACAGCACACACTAATGTGGCATGTTGCCTTTGGGGAGGGGTATACCTTAAAGTATAATACCCTTTACTGCCTTGAACTAATGTAACTTGTGCTTAAAATCCCTCAGTGCCTTTCAGCACTGTTTTTCGATTCCTCAACAGTGTTTCCATTCACACTGCTCAGTTTGTATGTTTTGCCCAGGTAGAGCTTTTGTTAATTGTGTTTGCAAAGTTAGCATGAATTAGAGGAGCCCAGAAGCGGATGTCACCAGTGCTCTGATGTAGCTGTGGCTGGCTCCTCCTGGCACAGTGAAAGGTGCTATAATCTATGCAGCACTAAATGGTGTAGGACCAGAGCAGTTCAGGCACAGTCTCCTCCATTGGTACCCCATTAGGAACCCTATAATCTTATTAGACCAAATGAGCCAAGAGAGAACTGAACTGGGACATTTGAAAAGTTTGCCAGGATATGCACAACCTCCTAACAACTTTTGAAACCGCAAAAAAGTAGCCCAGCTTAGTTTCAACAAATATTTCCACAAGCAAAAGAATGTGGTTGTGGGGTGAACTGGGGGGCAGGAAAGGGCTGTTTTCCTCTCCCATCATAAAACTACACCGACCAAGACCAGTCAGTTCTATACTAACTGAAGCCTCCTTACAGTTTTGGGAGGCACCTTCATGTAGAGAACATTATAGTAGTCTATCCTTTAGATAACAGAAGTCTGAATCAGCATTGCCAAGTCCTCATCAAATAAAAGTGTTGCTGTCCTCTCTTCAGAGATTGGTGGAAGGCATCCTGGGTTTCCAGGTGTAACCAGAAGCCTCTTAAGGCTGTTAGTGTGAGAGATGAAGGGGTGGAATGGAAAATCCTCTCCATGATTTGAATTCCCAAATCCTCAGGTCATATGGCCTGATTGTTACATTAGAGAACCCCCTTTGGGTAGAATACAGAATATGGGTAATTTAAAAAGACCTTCAAATGAAAGCTTTCCACGATACCAGTTTGGTCGCAGCATCAGACGTTGCTTCCCCCTCTTCATCCAAATATTTTACCAGATGCAGACTTCAGCAGCAGGTTGTGCCAGAGAGCCATTCTGCCCTAGAAACCTTAGAAGCATTGTGCTGACGGTTTCTCACTGAGAGAAAAAAACAAGTACCTTGAAGGAAGTATGGTGTCCGGGGAGTAATACAGATTTCACTTGCGTATTAACTTTGAAAAACCTCTTCTGCCACCTCCTACATAACTTTGAAAAGTTTTATTTTGGGCTAATGGGGATTGGAAGGTATAGAGGAACTTGGAATTAAAAAAAAAAGTGTCCCTCCCTTTTGCCAAGGTCTGAGGCCAGTCTTGCCTCACGTAGAGAGCAGAAGAGAGAACAGTACCGCCAAGTGAAAGCCCATGTTCAGAAGGAAGACGGTAGAGTGCAAGCTTTTGGTTGGAGCCTTCCTCAGAAATATAAACAGGTACTGTGTTCATCCCTGTTCATGTGTTTTAGTTTGGGGATATTGTGGTGGCAGGTCACTGAAGGCATTTTCATTTTCAGCAAGGTGGGAAACCTGTAACCCTCCAGATTCCATCAACCTCAGCCAAAACATGGAGCTATTTAAATACCTGTGCAGAGATTATAATGCCTACAAATTGCCATATAGAATTATTATTATTAATTAAATTTCTATACCATACTTCATCTGAGGATCACAGGACAGTTTACAGTATAAAAACACAAAAATGCATACTATAGAAAGGAAGAAAAACAACACACACACACACACACACACACACACACACACACACACACACACCAGTTTTAAAGGCCATATATTGTTTAATTAGCCAAAGGCCTGGGAGAAGAGGAATGTTTTTGCCTGATGCCTAAATACATGTAATGAAGGCACCACACAATAATAATACCTTGACAAAGCTAAAGCAAAATTGACAATTAAAAACAGCAAGTTTGGGGCACTTTAAAGACTAGCAACTTTATTGTGGCACACACTTTTGTGGTGACAATAATGTTAAGAGTGGCCATTCATAAAAATTAAAAAGATGTTAAAAACACAGGCATCCTGGTATTGGTAAGCCAAGTAACAAGTGTAGCGTGATAAAAATCATTTATCTCCACAAGTTGATAGCGTTGAACCTCTCATCAATTTCACATTGCAGTCTTCCTTTAAAACCAAGTATTACATAAAGCCTCCTTACAGCTCCACAGAAAACTAAAGCATCCTTGAAAGGGTTAGAAAGGATTTTAAAAAGCCTAGCAAAATGAAGGCAGGATTAACATAGTGAAGGTATGGGACTGAGCAAAGCAGTTTAGCCCTGCATTTTGAAATTACAGGGCTGCTGCGGAAAGGAGACCTAAAACAAGGGAACTCTAAGCAGGGGCCCATCTGAACTCAGGAACCTGCATGCTGCACAAAGGATTTCTGGTTAATAGTTGAAGGCAATTCCTTTGTGGTAATCACAAAGCGTTGGTGATCTGTGGAGCTATCATGTTTACTTGTAAAACATGTAAAACATGAAACTTTCTTAATCCTTCTTATTAAAAGGCAGAATTTTCCCATTTAAACACAAATGCTGCTGTTCCGAAAGAACAACTAGCAATAAAAGGTCACTGAGCTGTGGGAAGAGTGGGATGGCTTTGTGTTCAAACCTCTTTGTAATGGAATGTTGTTACTGCACATTTTTCTGAAGTTTGAGAACATGTGTGCTACCTTGCATCTTTTTTATGGGAAATGTTTCAAGGTCTTAAACCATGGGTAGGCAAACTAAGGCCTGGGGGCCGGATCCAGCCCAATCACCTTCTAAATCCGGCCTGTGGACGGTCCAGGAATCAGCATGTTTTTATATGAGTAGAATGTGACCTTTTATTTAAAATGCATCTCTGGGTTATTTGTGGGGCCTGCCTGGTGTTTTTACATGAGTAGAATGTGTGCTTTATTTAAAATGCATCTCTGGGTCATTTGTGGGGCATAAGAATTAGTTCATCCCCCCCCCAAAAAAAAATATAGTCCACCCCCACAAGGTCTGAGGGGCAGTGGACTGGCCCCCTGCTGAAAAAGTTTGCTGACCCCTGTCTTAAACTATGATCTGCATAGATAAGTATAGCTTTAACCCCATCCCAGTCTTTGTGCCTAAGGCTTTGTTTATTTTACACTCCTCCCCCCCCCCCCACTCTTTTTATATTAGCTGCTGAGAAGGGCCTCTTAGCTAATCTGGCAAGATAGACTTTTAAAATTACAATACTGCCCCCCTCTGGCTTTGATCTCACTAGTGTGTGACTTTAAAATGAGTGGATCTATGATTGTTCTTCCCAGACAGTCTAATATTCTCGTCATCTTGGCAAACCTATCAAATTCTGATATGGGCTTGTGACAAACTGGTCTGTAAGATGCCAGAAACGTTTTGAAGCAAAGTAAATATTTCTTTCTCACTTTTTAGGTTGTAAATGGTGGTGGCCAGGGGGATAACAAAATGAAGAACTTACCTGTGCCTGTTTACCTAAGGCCACTTGATGAAAAGGATACATCCATGAAGGTACACCTGTCTTCCTTTTTCTCCAGTTCCCTATTTTCAAATAAAGAATGCCCCATTAGTGATTTTTAGATGAGGCCTAATTCTGCACGAGCAAGTTATATCCTTTTTAGGTTCTGAGCAACGCCTAGTTTAATTTAAATTGCAGGTGCTTAATAAATACTTTTGAGAAACTCTGTTTTTTAAATATTGTCATATTGTTATTTCCCTAAAAGCATAATGTATGATAGGGTGCAACAAATGTTTTACGTCTTATAAAAAGACATGAGAACCAGGTTTTCCCAGTGGGTTTTTATAAAGTTCACTTGTTGTTTTGTAGCTTTGGTGTGCTGTAGGAGTTAATCTATCGGGAGGGAAGACAAGAGATGGCGGTTCAGTGGTTGGTGCCAGTGTGTTCTACAATGATGTGACGACTCTAGATGCAGAGAGCAACAAACAGAGGAGTGCATCACAGAGTAGCTTGGATAGATTAGATCAAGAACTCAAGGTAAGGTCAGAGGTATAATCAAAATGTGAAACTGTTTGCAAATCTATTAACACTTCAAGAAAATAGAAAACTTCAATATTGTGTTCATAATTCAGTAATTATGGCATGATTGGTTCAAAAACATTTTGGTGCCTGCTCATGAACAAGAACCAGTGTTTGCTGGCTAGTTCGCTAGTCTTCATTAGACCCCAGATTTCCATGGAAAAACATTCATTTGCTTTTACAACACGTTTTGTATTGTATCCGTCCATCTAGGTCTAGGTTCCATTAGATGCTTCTTGGTTCCAAAGCTTTTATAGTGGCCAGGTGGAGCATTTGGAGAAGACGAAAAAATCTAGTTCCACAAGACCAACATGTTTATGGCGTGACAGAAAACTTGCCTGTTCGGTTTAGTTCATGAAAGTGTATTTTGCATAGCTATGAAAATAATGTGGGGGAGTTTGTGTGTAAAACTACCTGCAACACTCCTGGTATTTAGTAATTCTGGTTGCTTATTCGTCTGCATTTGTAGGAAATGCACGTAGCAATTCACAATGTGATTCTCTCCCACCCCCCACCAAATAAAAATGAGGTTGAACTAGTAAACTCTAAAATGACACTGTGACCCAGTTGCCTAAGCCCAGTGATGGCTTCAGATGATCAGGCAAACATGAGGGTTTCCTAGCAGAGAATATTGTGGCTGTAGTGCTCCTCCCGCCATCCTTCTGGTGCCTTGCTTCCCAGGGCTAAACCAGGGAGGAGGAGGAGTTTGGATTTGATATCCCGCTTTATCGCTACCCGAAGGAGTCTCAAAGCGGCTAACATTCTCCTTTCCCTTCCTCCCTCACAACAAACACTCTGTGAGGTGAGTGGGGCTGAGAGACTTCAGAGAAGTGTGACTAGCCCAAGGTCACCCAGCAGCTGCATGTGGAGGATCGGAGATGCAAACCCGGTTCCCCAGATTACGAGACTACCGCTCTTAACCACTACACCACACTGGGATTGTTTTCATCATTGCAAGGCTAGTTGTCTCACTTCAGACAAACTACAAACTGTAACCGAGGCTTGTTCTTGGTTGTGGGCAGTTTGTTTGATGGAAAGCAGTTGTCAGCCTGGGTTTGGACATAACCTTGGCAGGATCATGGCATAGCTCTGGGTAGCGCAGTAGAACGAGGGGAAGAGTTCAGTAGTCTTAATCTTCTTTCTGGGAAACCCACAACTTTGCTCATTCACACTAATACATGGTTTAGGTTAGTGTTATATGCAAACTAGGCCTGCATATTGTGTAATGTTTACTTTGGTTGGTCTTGGTTTCCGCCTACACAGGACCAGCAGAAAGAGCTGAGAAACCAGGAAGAATTGTCAAGCCTTGTGTGGATCTGTACTAGCACCCACTCTGCTACAAAAGTCATCATTGTAGATGCCAACCAGCCAGGAAACATCCTCGACAGTTTCATTGTTTGTAATTCTCATGTGCTTTGTATAGCTAGTGTACCAGGTAAGAGACTCAGGTGAGGGGGGCAATTACCTGAGTTAACATGGGTTTGCTTCTGTCTGTTTTGGAACTGCTGTTAAAATTCAGCTGGGCAGTAAGCCATTTTCAGGTAGTCATAATGTGTGTAAATTGGCCAGTAAACTCCAAGTCAATTCAGCTTTTGCTATGGATTGTTACTGAACAACCTGATTCGTTCAAAATGTGGCTAAGCCATGATTTGTTTAACTTCCAACTTTTTTTGTACATCCATACCCACTTTTTTTGTACATCAGACAAAACAAGCTGCAACGACTTCGCTATGATCCGTAAGGTTAAGCCTGGTTTCTTTAACCAACTATGGTTAAAACAAACAAATGTGCATTACCTGCAAGAACAACCAAGGAGTAACTTGCTATGTAAAGTGTGAAAGCCCTCCATTTAATGTCTGAGGGTAGAATATAACATAGTGCTAAGTCCTGTGTTTCTGCTTGTGCAATGGAGCATTCTCCCCTATCCCCCTAAACCAGTTTTAGGCTTCACCCAACCCTCAGGAGCAGATTTGGGGAGGGTGTGGGGGAGGAGGGGTGACGTCTGGTTGCGTAAGTGGAAATCCTTATAGCATAGCTTAATAATAATAATAATAATAATAATAATAATAATAATAATAATAATTGTACCCCACCCTCCCCAGCCAGAGCTGGGCTCCGAGCAGCTAACATCATATAAATAATACAATATGCATAAAAATAATCAATCAATCCTGCCCTGTATTTTTAAAAGAAGCTAATAATTGCTGCTATAGGGTAGACAAATATATACTTAATTTACATTATTTATTTTGGAGTTTTTGGTGGTGCTATTAGCCCTAACTCCATTAAAGCAGTGCTGTAAATTCTTCCTAAGAAGCTTATATGAAATGGTTTTAGTCATGTCATCGCTGCACCAACAATTAAAACCTTTGCTGTCAGAAATGCTTCTTTGTTTTGGCTGTTCAAAACAAGTAGAATCCTAGTAACTAGACAAGTTCAACAAGTATGTTTTAGGAACTCTCCCTTTCATTTCTGAACACTAAGAATTAATTGCTTTGTTTGTACCTTTTACATCATAGCAACCATACATATAACAATTCCCTCTTCTTAATGCCTGTTTTCAAATCTACTTCTGACTCGTTCTTATATTTCACTGAAATCTGGTGGGTGAGCTATGTGATGGCATGCATTAGCTTTGATAGATTTTGTGTTACGATACACATGACAGCAAATTGCAAATATTTTATGAAAACCACCAACCCGCAAAGGGTACTGAAAAGTTAACTATCCAAGGTACTGAATGAAACCTTACATTTTTGTTTCAGGAGCCCGCGAAACTGACTATCCTACAGGAGAAGAAGGGTCACAAGAACTGGACTCTGGTCTGGTGGACAAATCATCCTTGTCTGGCAGTATGAATAGCAACAGCTCAGCAGAAACAGACAGTCTTTTAGGAGGAATCACAGTAGTTGGTTGTACAGCAGAGGGTATTACAGGGCCTTCTGCTGCCCACAGTGCCAATGGTGCCTCCCCCGAGACAAATAAACAGCCAGGTATGAAAACATTCACAATTTTTATTCAAAGTGTAGTTTGTTGCAGCATGGAAAATTGTTGAGTTATCGCATTTTAAAATGGAAGCAAAAACTTTCAGATCTCCTTGCAGGGATGAAAGATGGTTTACTGGAGAGTGACCAAGCATGAAGCTCTTTCACATAATGCTTTTATCGTATAGTTTAGTGTTGCATCCAAACATGGCCTGTTTGTCCGAAGGAGAAGCCTTGCACTTCTTCTAAGTGATAATCACAGGGTTAATTATAATTGAGCCTCTTCACACCTCCATCTATCCATCCATCCAGGGGATGTAAAAGTATATAATTAGTAGCAGACAACATGTTTGTAGTCCATTTGAGCTTATTAATGCAACATGCTGATTTGTTACAGAAGAAAGTGTGTTCTTTGTAGCAGGGATGGAGTATACATAATACAATGATGCCGCTTAGCAAACAGACTTGACACAGACTAATTCTGCCACTTGGCCATTCTACATACAATGAGGGGGGAAAGTATTTGATCCCCTGCTAAATTTGCCCATTTGCCCTCTGATGAAGAAATGACCAGTCCATAATTTTAATGGTAGGTTTATTGTTAGCTGTGTGAGAGAGAATAACAACAAAAAAGCCCCAGAAACCCAAAAAGTCAGAGATTGATGTGCATTATAATGAGTGAAATAAGTATTAGATCCCCTATCAACCAGCCAGATGTCACTGTACATCACCTTATCTTCTCAGTTTAGATATGTCTCTCCTGTATAAAAAACAAAAAGGAACGTAGAAAGAACTCATTAGGGCACACATTTTCATGCATGCTTTCTTGTAGTAAGGAACTGAGTGACCTATAACTGAAAAATGTACCTTAGACGTTTCAGCTGAGAATGATGCAGTGGACGAGAACATTCAGACGGCAGAGGAAGCGACCGAGGCGACAGAAGTCAATGCTGGCTCAGGAGAAGAAGCTGCAGATATTGCACAAACTGGAGTCTACACAGAACATGTCTTCACAGATCCTTTGGGAGTTCAGGATACCGTAGAGGGTTCTCCAGCGTTTCAGCCCAGGTATGCCCCCCTTTGCATGAACAGAAAAGGAGTAGTAAAGGCAGAAAGAGATTATACTGCATTTCTAATGACAAATGTGTTAACATCTTGTGGTACTGAGCTCCCAAATTTAAATTGGAATTGCTAGAATGTGCAGACTGAGTAAAAGAGTATTGAAACAAGCCTAGTGTACTTTGAACAACCTTTTCATATTTTAACCATTTGACTTTCCCCTTCCTCTCAGCAACGAGTCAGATTTGTATAAGGATGTTGCTGTATTGCCAAATGAGCAGGATCTCGTAAGAGAAGAAGCACAGAAAATGAGCAGCCTTTTGCCAACAATGTGGCTTGGAGCCCAGAATGGATGGTAAACCAAGAACCTTAATTCCAAACTATTTCACTAATAGAAATGCGTCTAGTGATCAGTTCAGTTTTTTCCTTTTCTGAGGCTGGTAAATAATCTCTCTTTTTTAAAAAAAAAATAAAATGAAACCTCAACCTTGAAATTTGCTCTGAATTACAGATTCAGGTGAGATTTTTAAACAATTAACACCGATGATTGACTAAGCCCCAATTAATCTTGTCACCCAGTCATCTGCATATTCAGTCAGTGATGTGAGACCCAGACAAGTAACTTAAAGCTGACACTTGAAAGTGGGAGGTTAGATAAGAGGTTCTGCTGTTACAGTATTGCACCTTTGTTTTAATAAGTAAAGTTTTATAGCCTGCCCTTAAGCAAGAGTACTGTTGGGTCAGCTAACAATAATAATAATAATAAAAAACAATACAGTCATACCTCATGTTACATTTGCTTCAGGTTGAACATTTTCAGGTTGCATCCTGCGGCGACCCAGAAGTACCGGAAAGGGTTACTTCTGGGTTTCGCCGCTCGCACATGCACAGACGCACAAAATAACGTCATGCACATGCACAGAAGTGGCGATTCACGACACACGTAGATGTAGGTTGCATTCTGCTCATGTTGAGAATGGGCCTCTGGAATGGATCCTGTTCGCACCAGAGGTACCACTGTAGTTATACAGAAGATTTAAAAGCAGAGCAGCAGCTAAAACCAATTTCTGGTAAAAGAAGGCAGGGGGAACTTAAAAAACAGTCCTCCACTCTATGATTTACATTTCTGTCCCACCGTCCCCCCCAAAGGAGTCCAATGAACCTGCCTGAGGAGAGCATTCAATAAATTAGAGCACCACTGTCAGAAAGGCGATTTTCTTGGGTTGCCACCTGCATAACTTTTGACAGGAAGCACTCGGAGAAGGGCCCCCGGCAACAGTCTTAAAGCATGGTGGATATTTACTGTTGCCTGTCTCATCCCTGCCTCCCTCCAAAAGCCCAGGATAGAAGGCTTTGTCGCAAGCCTAATTGCAACAGGGATAGGATGGTTTTGGAGGTTAGCTCTCCCCTAGCTAGCTGTGATACACACCCCTGCCGCCACCCCCTGTTGAAAATGTCCCTGCCACAAGTAGACTTGAAATAAACCTTCTTCTTGGCACTTTGTCCCATTCCCTGCTGCAGTTAGATTCGGAAACTGATTCCAATTAAAGGCTTTGTTCAAGTCTAATTGTAGTGTGAGAGGGAATGAATGTAAGAGGGAGGGAGGGTTGGAGAGAGAGATCTTTCAGGAAGATTGCACCACTTCCATCCTGTTAGGCATGAAAAAAGCTAAAGCATTTTTGTCCAGCCCTAATTGCTGATGGCAGGGGCTAATGCGCATGTGGTGCCCACAACAATTTATCAAGTTCCCAAATGTGCCCGCTATGTCAAAAGGGTTTGTGGCCTCAGTAAAGGTCTTTAAAGGTAAGCACTAGCATTTTGAATTAAATGATCCATTAGCTACTGACAGCAAGTTTAGATTCCTGAAAAGGGCACCAGCAAAGCTGAACAGAATTAAGCTACTGAAATAACCTAATTCAGGCTGGGCAAAGCAATATTGTTTAAGCCAACTTGTGATTTATTTACTTTTAAGCTAACAGCTATAAACAATACTGCCATTTTTAAATGCTAATATGGATTTTGGAATATTGGATTTTTAATTAATCTGACTTTATCGTTGCAGCTTATATGTTCATTCTTCAGTGGCTCAGTGGAGAAAATGTGTTCATGCAATTAAACTTAAAGATTCTATACTCAGTATAGTGTAAGTTTCTATAAAATTATTTTTTTCCCCAGAATGATATTCACATTTCTGTAGTTTAAAATGGAGTTAGCCGAGTAGAAAATAATTACACTAAAAATAGCTTCTGTGAAATGCTGGTTCAGAAAAGTTTTGGGTTTTTTGGGAGGGGGGTTTGAAGAAGAGAATGGCACATTGGGAATTGTCAGCAAGAAAATAGAAAGTGATGTATTTGTTGGCAATCATAAAGCTGTCATTGATGATCCTTCAAGGAATGTTTGTAGCTGGGATGTCACACCCACTGAAAGCAAGGAGGGAAAAGTGTGCAAGCAAATTTTCCCACAGTCTTTAAGTAATATTGCTGGTTTAGCAGGACAGTCTATGAGCAGAGATAGATTCACAAAAATCTATCTTCCCACATCACAAGCATGAAATGTTGCTGTGGGAGTCCCCCCCCCCCAAAAAAAAATACTGATACCTGTTCCAGGGTATGTCCTGTGTGATCCTACATTGCATGAGCATGTGGTTTGGTTTTTGTTTGTTTGTTGATCTCCTTCAGTGGTTTGTACCATAGTGTAAGCTTGGGGAGGAAGGCGCTTTTGTGGTGGCCAAGGGTATTGTCTTATAAAATAGGAAACTCAGTAAATCTTCTCCTGCTCTGAAATAGTTTACTGAGGTTCTTTGGGGCTTGGTCAAGAGATAAAACAATTGCTTAAAAGACCATGAATAAATTTGATACAGTATTATTACCATGTCTTCGTATGCTAATTATGATAACAATTTCAGTTGAGTCTCATTTATATGTGAAGTTTAGACAGATGGCATGCACTGATCGCCTGTTAGGGGTGGGAGAGGGTGCCAACATAGGATGTGCTTGTTTTTGTGTGTAGTGTTGACAGGGCTTAATGAGCACAACAATCTATTACTATGGTCAGAGTTTCCTCATAATATACATTTTCCCTTTCTTTTCTAGACACGTAAAAGGAATAGTATTAGTTGCACTAGCAGATGGAACTTTAGCAATATTTCACAGAGGAGTAGGTAAGCTTTCTATTTATACACCCTAGAACTGTCACATATTTATATGTCTGGTCTGCTTCTAAAATGTGGATACGTTGCTTCTAAAATGTGGATACATTGCAGACCTTTACAGATCATCTGCTCAGTGGGAAATCTTGCAATTCTTGGGATAATATTGACCAAAAAATGAAGTCCTCCATTACTACTACTACTACTACTACTACTACTACTACTACTACTACTACTATTACCACCACCGCCATCAATTTATTTATTTCTACCCCACCCTTTTCTCTGATGGGACTCAATGTAGCTTTATTCCATCTCCAAGTAGTATAAAGAGTCATCAAGAATGTTGACTTCCCTCTCTTCCCATTCATCTCTGTTCCCCTTAAAATATGCGGCTTCATTGCGGGCTTCATACTTGCAGTCCTTTGGGTAGCCTGGTGCTGTTTTCACTGCTGTCCTGTGCATGAGCAATGGATGGGTAGAGGCTCATTTGCCTGTGTGTAGCATCCTTTTAGGAACTGATGCGCCGTAGAGCACGTTGAGGATACCTAAATGTGAAGGTATCTCTTTTGCTTGTTTGTGTTCAAATAGATCTGAACTATTGCCTTATGTACAAGTCAGTGTGTCATGATTTCTAAACATCCACTGTTCTGTGGGTGGTATTGCTGTTTTGGGTTTATTTTGCCTATCAGAGCACTTGAATGCCTATAAAGAATACGCCACATAACTTAAATGAGTATTCCTTGAATGTAAGGCATGGGTGTCTGGGCATTTATTCTTTGTCACCCTTCCTGCGTTTGGTGCTACCCAGATGTTTTTGCGCTACAACTTCTATCTGCCACAGTCAGCATGGCTAGCGGTCAGAATTGATGGAAGTTGTGACCTGAAACATCTTAAGGGCAGGTTGACAGAGGCTTCTTTATGCCATTATGGATTTTATCTGTTCCCTATAAAGTTATGGATTTGAATAATGGAAAATAAGTGAATAGAAATGTAGTAGTATACATATTTTAGTCATGTACACAAATTAACATTTGCAGACAAGGTTTGCTCATCCCCTTAATAATTTCTTCTTCCTCCTCTTCTTCTTCTTCAGATGGGCAATGGGACTTGACAAACTATCACCTTCTAGATTTGGGCCGACCTCACCATTCAATCCGGTGTATGACTGTGGTACACGATAAAGTCTGGTGCGGCTACAGAAACAAAATTTATGTGGTTCAGCCGAAAGCCATGAAAATAGAGGCAAGTTAAAGCAACCATTTAAAATTGGTGAATAATCAGGGAGAACTCATTTAGAAGAAAGGAGGTTAAGTAGGAAATGAGATTATATGGCATAAAGAGAACATCTATGAAGGCCAAGCAAGCAGGATCATAAGTTATACATGACCTAAATATGTGAAAGAATCACTGTCAGAAGATAGCCGTTAGTAAATATTGCTAATTCAGTAGATTTACCTTTGATCCATTGAAGGACAGCTGGAGGAGATCACAGGGGGTTCACAGGATAATTTTTTTTTTAAAAAAACACAGATTTTAGAGCACTGATGCATACTAAACAAAAGAGCCATTGCTGATCCTCTCTTAACAGTGTTACTGAGAGGGGGGGGGGGAGATGTGATCTTATTTTATCTCAGTAATGTGTAAACTGGAGGCATTGGAGAAGTATTTTATTATGCATTCCTTAATTAAACTATAATTCATTTCAGAAATCGTTTGATGCACACCCAAGGAAGGAGAGCCAAGTGAGACAGCTGGCCTGGGTGGGAGATGGAGTGTGGGTATCAATCCGTTTAGATTCCACACTCCGCCTTTATCATGCTCACACTTACCAGCATCTACAAGATGTCGACATCGAACCCTATGTAAGCAAAATGCTAGGTAAGTCATTGGCCTGAATCGGACAAGTCACCTTCTTGTACAAATGAAAAGACATGGATGACTAATGTTGCTGGCTGAACACCCTACAAATTACTGCATAGTGATGGCATGTAGTTCTAGTTGCACTACAAATAGTAGTAAGGTCTTGTGTGTAATTTCCTCTAAGGAAAACGTGAGATGTGAGGCCTTCAAGGGCATAACGGGGAGGCACTAAGAAGACCATTGACTACAGTGTCAACAGAGTTTAAGGTCCTTTATTTTGTCCTTCGAAATGAGAAAACAGTCTCCTTGGGAAAAGAGAATAGGAAATGTTAGGCGCAATTTTTCATGGGGCAAAATAAGTTGAACTTTACTATACAGTGGTACCTTGGGTTAATTATTTAATTCGTTCCGGAGGTCTGTTCTTAACCTGAAACTGTTCTTAACCTGAAGCACCACTTTAGCTAATGGGGCTTCCCGCTGCCACCACGCCACCGGAGCACAATTTCTGTTCTCATCCTGAAGCAAAGTTCTTAACCCGAGGTAATATTTCTGGGTTAGCGGAGTCTGTAACCTGAAGCGTATGTAATCTGAAGTGTATGTAACTAGGGGTACCACTGTACTTTCAACTTTGGGAGTTTCCTCTTCATGTCTTTATTTCAATCTTTAAAAGCTCCAGCTAGCTCAGTATTGTTGACGCAGGCTGCAGCTCTCCAGTTTTTCAGTGAAGTTCTTTTCCCATCAGCAGAGCATTGTATCTGCCATCAAACTATATGGGGACGTCCATGGAGCTAAGGAACTGTTTGGAGATTTAAAGAACCCGAGTCATTCAAAGAACAAAGAGTTTCCAGAACTTCTCTTTTTGTTTGTTTATAAAACATGGAGTAAAGTTAGGTTTAAAAAATGGGACATTTCCTGCAGATATGTATTTTTTTGGTTTCTAATGAGTGCTGCTGTGTTTGTTTCAGGTACTGGAAAACTGGGATTTTCATTTGTGAGAATCACAGCTCTCATGGTGTCCTGCAATCGGTTGTGGGTTGGGACAGGCAATGGCGTCATTATCTCCATTCCATTAACAGAAAGTAAGTGCGATAAGAAAAGTAGATTAAACAAGAATGCCACTATTTCAGACCAGATAAACTCTTGTGCTGGCCCGTGTTTGGTGTTCTCCAGCAACTCTGGTAAATTTTCCGATTTCACTCTGGTCCGATTCTGTAGTTTTCACAGGGATTCTCAGGGACTGGCAGCTTCATATACTAAAACAACAGCAAACCTTCTCAGAGATTTGATGATACTCCTCTGTATTTACAAATGCAAGCAGACGGAGGTGGGCACACTAGATGTAATGCTAAGTAAGTCCTTGGAAAACACATCAGTTTTCTAATTTAATAGCAAATGAGGGGCTTATCTAACAACTTTGTGCCTCGTCATCTTCCCACTGCATCAGCCACTTCTCCCTCTTCAATAGACCCCACCCAACTGTAATGCTGCTGCTTTCGTCCTTCTGCCCTGTTTGCTTTGGAATTCCTGATAGATTCTGCAGGTGATGACTTTCTCTTCTCTGGCTGCCACAATCCCAGCCCCTAGCTAGAAAAACAGACATAGAGAGGGAGCTGCTTCTGTTCCGAGCTTGTAAATGCTAGGGACAACTAGATTCAATTTCTAACTATTTTCTGGATCTGCCTAAAATGTACACATGATTAAGGAAACTGTTATAAAATACTATTTTGTTTAATACCCAGCCCACTTCATTCCATAAATCCTTGCCCAAAACCTCTCTGCTTGGGGCTTCCATTTTTGAATACTTATTTAATCATGTTTAAATAACTACAGATTTTTCTCTCACTATGCTGAAAATGCACCCTTTTCTTGTATAATATTGGTGTAATGCTGGGGTGGACTGTTGTGGGTTGTCATGGTATATTTTGCTAATGATGAATTCTTTCATATCAGTTGCTTTGAACACCACATGCATTGTTTTCCATGCTGTACCATTACATTGATCATCCATTAAATGTCCGGTTTTGCGTTGCAATTATGTGCATTCAATCAAAAACAACTACTTTGAATTGTAACAGTTTTTTAAATGGTGAAAATGCTCCCGAAAATCAGCTACATTCACCTTAGGCATTTTTTTAAATAAAATGCAGTTAACTTTTTTTTAGAGGATAGAAAAGAGGAATTGGTGTTTTTTTTTATATATGCTTCTAGGACTAAATAGGCAAGAATATGTAGAGATTGCTGAACTGGACAGATATCCTTACCACCACCAGTTGTTTTAGCAACAGGTGCTCCCAACTCCATATAAGGTGTTCTAACGATTGTGACGATAATGTTTGTGACATTATCCTTACCACCTAGACAGCATCAGTGGAACTTCAGAGGAATAGGTAAGTATGGGGGTGGTGGAGGGGAAAAAGTCGGGGGACAGCTACCCACCCCCTTACCTAAGACAATGTCCACTGCTTGTTGGCACACAAACTAAAATGTGAGAAACAGAGCTGGTAGATCTTTTTTTCCCCTTTCCCTTTCCTGGAGGAGGAGATGGCAGTCTTATTCCTGTCAAATTTGATGGTGTCCGTTCTTGAAGAAAAGAGAGAAAGGGGAAACGCAGTTTGCCAATATGTCAGAATATTAAAGGTGCTCCAACTTCCTTTGGCCACTGAAGCTGAAAGAAAAACGTTCATTTATCTTCTTCTGATTGTACCTTCTTGTAGTTAGGAGCTTAATATATAAAGCTCTTATCAAAAACCAGAACGCAAGTGGTGGGTTCTCATTAATCCTTCTCCTCTGCTGTCACACCTATCCATTTTTCCCCTTTCCTCCTTTCTTACTTTAGCTGTAATCCTCCACCAGGGACGTTTACTGGGGCTGAGGGGTAAGTGCTGATCCCAAACAAAAAACAGTTCTGTTTTCTCAGGCTTCTCTAATAGCCACTCTGAGGCTGTTTCCCATTTCTCTAAAATTTACTCCCCCCCCCCTTTGTATGTTCCTAAACCGTTTTTCCACTTGAGGTTACCTGCATTGCAGTTTTTTATGTTTGCTAAATGACCACCAAACCCGCTGAGCAGTTTAGTGTCTTCATCTTTTGTTGCAGCTGAACTTTTCATGCCGGCTTCTTGTTTTTCTTCCAGCACCATTTGTAATATCATAACCTTATAAGTGTCATTAATCCACATCATATTTCTCTTGTTACAAATCACATTTCTTTCCCTCTTCTGATAGTGTTACGAGTGGAGATAGTTTTGTGTGTCTAGCATACAAAATCACTTTGTGGAATTGAAACTAAGGACTTAAAATACGCCCCCATTCGTTGCCTCTCTCTCCTTCCCAACTCTTGGCTTTAAGAGAACTTAAGAATCATGGTTGCCAATAAATATTTTCTTTAAAAGGAGAGTACTGTGGCAGTTTAAAGGCAGGCTAAATTTATTGGGGCAAAAGCCTCTGTGGACATGTCCGTTGAAGCCAATGTCACAATAAATGTGTTTTTAAGGTGCCAAAGAACTTTGGAGTGTTGGTTACAGCAGACTAACAAGACTATCCTCTGGAATTCCCTTCTTGAGCGTCATTTACCTATGTTAGAAGTCTATATTTCATTAATAAGTCCAGTCTGTGGCTCCCCTGTGGAAAAATCTGACATGCATACTTTTTGTGTGTTTTGTTTTGCAAAAACGTACAATTTATGCTAGACTAGCAAACTACTCCCTTTCTTCCCTGAGGTATTTCAAATAACTAAGCATGCTGTCTTATTCCTTTCCAGCTCTGTCTTGAAACGGCATCTTCTTGCCCTTTTGTTTCATTTATCTAAGTTGGCTTTAGCTTCTAGACTGGTAACCGTGCGGTTTTGTGATGAAACCGAACTTTGCCATATTTGCAGCTGTCCCTTTCAAGTGGGAAACATTTCCTTTCTCTCTTCCTAGCTAACAAAGCAGCAGCGGGTTCTGGCAACCGTCCAGGCAGCGTAATACGTGTATATGGTGATGAAAACAGTGATAAAGTGACACCTGGGACCTTTATACCTTATTGTTCAATGGCACACGCACAGCTTTGTTTCCATGGGCATCGTGATGCTGTTAAATTCTTTGTTGCAGTACCTGGTAAGTTTTGTGTGGGACTCCTCCATTCAGTTTTCAGGGGTTTTTTTACAGTTAACGTGCTGAGTGTGACGGTCATGGATGTTATTCCACATGGTGCTAGCAGATAAAATGTAGCTCTCCCTTCTGCTCCTCCCTCTTGCAGCTCCCCATGACACTCTTAATCTGCTCCAGAGGAACTTCCAAACGTCTGGAGCAGGTTTTGGCATGGAGGGCGGGGAAGAAAGGAAGGGGAAGTCTCATTGCGGACAATGAAAGTCTGTTGTGCAAACGGGCTGGTGAATGGATGGAAAGACCAGCAAGGAGATGATTACCAGAGTCTAGACAAGAACTGACTGGAGCTTTGTTGGCAAGCTTTTCAGTTCCATCATCTCATGCAGGAGGAAAAAGTATAGTTAGTTGCTTCAACAACTAACCAATTGTACCAGCAAGGTGCAATTCAAAGGCCTCGTTGAATCCCAGCCATCAATACTCCCCTCAAGTATTGTTAATATTCAGGGAAAGAGATACCAGCTTTGCTGCACCTCTCAATTTTTACAAGAATGCCATAGTTTTAATTTTAAGCGGGTTACCTATACAGTGCAAACATTAAGCAATGTGTCACTACTCAGAAATATTTATTTATGAAAGACACTTAATAACTAGCATATCTTAGCGGAGCGCATAAAAATAAACCATACAGAGAGTAAAACAATTAAAAGTCGTCATAAAACTGAATGCTACTTTAATTTTTGCTGTCCCAATGTTTACAATTTCTTTTCATGCGTCGTGAGAGATGACAATAGTTTAGCAAAGATGTTTAAGATTATCTAGGCAAGAAGGTCAGACACACTTAGTAGTGAAGCAGGGAGTGACAGTCATTAAGTTTTTTTTTGTAATACAACGAGAATGGTTTTTCTTTTTGTTTGTGGGGGGATGGGGATGGACGACTGTTTGTCAGCATCTGCTTAATGACTTCAGGAAACTTGTTTGTCAAACTACAGTACTCCATAAATCATAATGTTTTTGATGCTTCCTCCCCCCCAACATTAGGTCAGGTTATTTGTCCACAGACAGGAGGAGGCCCAGAGCCACCCAGTGATAAATCTGCCGTATCCGCGCAGGAATCCAACAGCCAGGCTCCCTTAAAATCCATGTTGGTGATAAGTGGAGGAGAAGGGTACATTGACTTCAGGATGGGTAAGAACCTTTAATTAACTTAGAACAATTCAATAAAATGCTAGAAGATATGATCACTTCTTTCCACCCTGACTGAACTATGATTTGAGGATGGTTGATTTCAGAAGGTTTCCCAAAACTCCCTAAACAATATTTCTGTATTGTCGATGAACTTGTATCGACAATTTAGACAGGCCGGATTATCCATAGCAATGGATTGGAAATGAAAAATGTTCTTCCTGCCTGATGGGCCGTCGAATATCCTCAACAAGCGGCAGGTACTACTCACCTCATCTTGGGCTGTGTCTCAAATTGCAATCAGTTCACAGTGTCCCATAAAACTCCATGGAAGCCATTGATAACTAATCCCATCACTGTGCCTCCCCTGTTTTCCACTTAATCCCACTCTGGGTTCCTAGTTTTGATAGCAATGCGGCGATGAAGGTATGAACCTGATGCATCTTTCCATAGTTTATGGCTAGTAAACCCTTTTTTAAAAAAATCCCATTTATTCAAGCCTGTGATTATCAGAACATTTGATTTCCCCCTCCCCCTTTCATAAAACAGATTGTACTGAATTATACAAATTATTCCAATTTTGTTCCTAGTAATTCTGGCATAGGGACGCGGGTGGTGCTGTGGGTTAAACCACAGAGTCTAGGACTTGCCGATCAGAAGGTCGGAGGTTCGAATCCCTGTGACGGGGTGAACTCCCGTTGCTCGGTCCCTGCTCCTGCCCACCTAGCAGTTCGAAATCACGTCAAGTGCAAGTAGATAAATAGGTACCGCTCCAGCGGGAAGGCAAACAGCATTTCTGTGCGCTGCTCTGGTTCGCCAGAAGCGGCTTAGTCATGCTGGCCACATGACCCGGAAGCTGTACGCCGGCTCCCTCGGCCAGTAAAGTGAGATGAGCGCTGCAACCCCAGAGTCAGTCACAACTGGACCTAATGGTCAGGGGTCCCTTTACCTTTACCTAATTCTGGTATGCTGCTTCTTCCAGAAGCCCTTGTTACAGATTACTGCCAGGAGACTACAAAAGAGTTTAGATTTTTTTCTGTCACTGTTTCATGCTGGTTTTCACATATGTGTTATTTGTTTATTGTTGGGAGCCGCTTTGAGTTGCTTCTCAAATGTGTCTAGCAAGTTTAATAAATCTGTTTCGCTTCCAAGTGGGACCGGGTTGCGCTTGAGCCACCAGGTCCCACCCCCGCCTCAGCATGGTGCAGGGTAGCATCCCATGTCACACTGAGGGTGTCCCGGCCATGCCATTTGCCAGGCGACCAATCAGGACGCTGTGGGGGCGTGGCCAGGGCCAATTTAAACCACGGCGCGACTCTGGAATCATGCGTAAGGGTATTCCGTTAAAGGAATCCAGGGGTGTGGATCTTGTCCGAAGCCCGGGGAGGGGCTAGGGCCATGCCATGACCCCAGCAGGAACCCAGGGGGGCTCGAGTTGACCCACATCAGCGGGGCTCTCCCTACTGGTGATTTACCCTTCCAGGCTTCCTGCAAGGCAGGCAGGAGTCAGACATAGTCTGTGGATGCAATGCCCAAGTCAATACCGCTCACATTCTGTAACCAATAAAGTTGTGGCCTAAATTTTGCCCATTAAGACTAACCTAAATTCTGTGTCCTTGTGTCTTTATTCTCCTGGGGGTGGCTTGGGGGTCTTGAAGTGCAAATAATAATGAGAAGAGAAACCCATTTGTGTTAGGGGCAGGCTACTGTTGTATTCTTTAAGAGCTCTGTGGTTCTTAAACTTTAGCAGTACCATTGCAGACATGGCGGGCAGCAGAAGGCAATGGGATATATGTGTGCTATTATGTGCATACATACATAACCTGCAACATGGTGTATTTTAGTAATATTTCTGTTTTCATTGAGTTCAGGTGACAGCTGTTTTTTCCTTTGGACTAAAATTTCTAGTGGGCTACTGCAGCCTTTCTTTGTATCCCCTGGAATCACCTGTTCACATAAAATGTTCTGCCTTCCTTCCCAGGTGATGAAGTTGGTGAATCAGAAATCCTTGGAGAGGCACTACAACTAGAGCCTTCTGTAGCCAAAGCTGAGAGGAGCCACCTGATAGTGTGGCAGGTTATGTGCGGCAGTGAATAAGCCCCTCCCTCGGAAAGCGGCTTGAGACTGCAAAAGCTTTTGCATGTCTTTTGTTTTCATTTTGTTTCTGTGGAACCTGTTTCACTACATTTGAGCATTTCTTTGCCATTTGACTTTATATCACATACCTCTCAAACCTTAACAATACAAGAAATTTGCTTGTGCTGTTTTACTGCATCAGTGTTACGCAGCGAGAACAAATTGGTTTCCCCAGACAAATGCTGTACAGTAATTAGGTCTCCCAAATGCCCCACTGCAATAGAATTCAGTTTATTTTATGGTGTCACTTTTATAACAAATTTAGTCGAAGCATCTTGAATTCATCTGCACATTTGAGTAAAACAGCAAAGTTATTTCCGGTGTACTGTTTCAAAAATATCAGATGAATTATATCCAAGTGTCATTCTGTGCATTCGGTGAGGATTAAAACAAGATGTAAGTTCTTTATTTTTTCACTTCTAAATCCTCCCAAGCTTGTTTGCCCTGATGTATTGAATGTGCTTTGCTCATATCAAGATCCATGGGCTGATAACATAAAGTTTCTTGTTTAATTGCCAGTAGCACTAAAGATGAAAAGTACTGCCCTTAATAATGATAATTGTGGTATTTTATGGGGAGAATCCTTTCCTAGTTTCCCTATGTACTTGGGACGTAATCAAGCTGTTCCCATCTTGATTAATCTCAAAGGACATTCTTAGAATTATTTGCAGCCTGATTGTATGTTCCTTGGGCAGAGGATAGGTCACCTTTGCACACCTATCATCTTGGATCCCAGCTGGTCAGGTTCATGATACGTGACGTAAACAGACTCAAACAGGGAGCAAATTAGCTGAGAGCTTTTAACTACTCAAGTGAAAAATCACCCCTAAATTGGTTCCAGATGCATTGTTGTTCATAATCCATTTAACTATGTATGTGAAATTGTATGCAGAGAGTTGCCGATCACTTGCAATGGTGTGGTCACTTACATTAATGGGACAGAATCACTGTAAATGTTCTGGGAGTCTACCCCCGAGTCTGAGGAAACAAAAATAACTCCATCCAACTCATTCTGTTTTACTACAAGCTTTGGAAAGAGTGATCTCCTTTGCTACAGATTTCCCCAATTGAATGCTAGCCTTTTAATTCCTTAAAAGGTGTAGCAGCTTCCTAATATTTCATTTCTTGGAAAGTATGAATTAAAATATTAATGTTCATCTGGTACCTGCCAAGAGACTGTGGCTATTCCCATTAGATGGGAGCAGATTTTAGTGACAGAATGGAAGATTTTCAAAAGCGTTTCAAATTAAAAAAAGGAACAGTCTTGAAAAACTGCCTAAACATTTTTATGCAATAGGAGCAGTTTGTGATCTGTCAAGGAAACATCTATTTATATATAATATATACACACACACATTAATTTTTTTAAAATCATGTTAAGCTGAGATCTATTGTGTAAATATTTATTTAGGCAGCTTTTTAAAAAAAGAAATGAGCGTCTTACCTGATTAAAAAAAATTAGTAAAACAACATTCAGGTCTATTGGTTATAGATTTATATGTATAAATACTTTTTAAGCACCATATTTTGTACACAACAGATACGTTCTGGTAAGTATGTATTTAGACCATGAAATGTGTGGTTAAAATTTATTGAATGTCTAATATCTTTGGTAATAGATTTTTTTCCTCCAATATGCCAAAAGCGATAAGTGATCACAATTTACTCAACATTTTCAAATGGCTAAGCTGTGTTTAGAAAATTTGAGAAAACGAACCCTGATCTAAAAACCTTATGGAAGATCCAGAAAAGCATGTAGCTTTTTCTCTTCTTTGTTTTCCAGAATGCTCTCACATGCATAAATACACCACACTCATTTGTGTTGCAAATCCAAGCACTTATCCAACACTGGAGAGAATACAATTCAATTTGGAGAGGATGTTCAGAGGGGGAAAAGGCCTTTTGGTGCATGTGCCTAACTTGGCACAGAGAACTGTATCAAGACACACATTTTGGCTTTTATACTACCCACTCCTAGCTGTATGTACAGCATGTAATATTGTGTGTCCAAATGAAATGCTCACTAATTCTTCACAGTTTCATGAGCCCATCAACTTTAAATCCTGCACTCTTGTGGGCACCTCTGTAATCCTTTCATGGTATGATTTCTTGGAAAGTATTCTCCAGATCGTTTATGGGTGGCTGAATCACTACATTCACATTCTTGGAAAAACATACTTATTTTCCATTTTAGTGTGGTGCTTTCCTTAATTATTATTATTTTTTAATTAAGGAGCTATTTCTCCGAAGTGCTTCACTGCTGTCAGACAATAGATGCACCTGGGTAGCATTTTTAATAGCTTGCCAGTTGTAGTGAGTAAACTGAGCCATTCTGTTCTCATCAAGTCAAGTGCTATTCACAGCAGAGGAGTCAACGGTCCAGCAGAGACTTCAGCACTATTTTTCAGTGCAAGTGAGAGATTGGCACATGTTCTCTTTCCCTTGTTCATTTTTAAATGTATCCCTTGTCGTAAAGAATAGCAGGTTTAGATGGTGGGCGTCACCACCATTCACTAAGATTTAAACACTCCCCGTTCCAGCGCACTTTTTAAACGATAGGTGGTAAAGCTCGCTAAATTTCATGCATCAAATGATTGCCTAAAAGAATAAATAATCTGTTTTGAGAATGTCTTATGTATCACGTACTCATAGTTCTAAAATCAGGAGTTGGAATGAATCTCTTGATAGTTAACAGTTTGTTAATAGTTTGAGAGAGCATTTCAAGCACAAAAATATGCAGCACATGATTTGTCTGAATAGATGTGTCTTGCATGGTAAAAGGTAAAATGAAATTTATATATCCTGCCATACTGTTCATTTCTTTGTAAGGTCTTCCTGCGTTGGATCAGTTAGAACTGGCAGAGTGTAGACACTTTATCATAGGCTGCCTTAGTAACTACAAAATGTTTTTATAATCTTCTAATATGCTAACTGTTCTAATGAACATGGTGTCTTGAAGATAATGTGTAACTGAATATTTATTTCCATGTGAGTATTATGAAAGTTACCAAAGGACTGAAACTGACTTGGCACTCTTGCAGTTGACCCTGTGCATAAAGGATCTTATAAAGATCCTAAATTTGTAAAAATGACACAGAGTGGAAAAAAACACATTTCTTTGTGGATGCTAACTTTATTTTCCTAACAGGGTTATGCCATATTGTAACAACCTATGTTGCACCTCAAAACTTTGTTCTATCCACTAAATATTTTTCCTTCCCTCTAACAATTTCTTTGCTGCACATTTCTCAATCTTTTAAACATGTTTTAACACATTTTATGGTCTTTAATTTTTCTGAAAATGTTGTCTAGACACTTTATGCTGAATTTTAATTGCCTCTGTAACCTTGAGATGGATACTGCAGCATTAAAATTGCTGTCTGTTTAAAACTTGAGGCTTCTTTCTGTGAGCCAGAAAGCTCATATAGCAGTGAAGTTATTTCAGTATTTATTATTGAATCCTTGGGGGTTCAGAATGTAACTTTGTACATGAAATATATATAAATATGTATATGAAACGCATCCTTGCTTTAGTGTCTTTCTTACACCCCTGTGATGAGGTTATAATAATTAAGGATTTATTCCATCTTGTCAGAAATAGCTTTTTGCAAGAGTAATGCAAAGATGACCACAGATTGATTTTTATGCTGTCATGTATTCAGCATGTATTTGTGTGGTTAAGGAAATGTAGGTGGTTACACCTATGCAACCCCATACTTTACCTGACCAAATTGGCCATGGTAACAGCCACTTAACAACAATAATGAAAAGACAAAACTCCAAATGTCATTTTGTAAGCACCCATTGATTCATATTGTTGAAGTATGTAAGGTCTTCATGTCATTATTGGGTAGAAGAGATGCATGGAGAAAGGAGGACTCAAGGCACCCTTTGTAATAATAATAATAATAATTTATTATTTATCCCCTGCCCATCTGGCTGGGTTTCCACAGCCACTCTGTGCGGCTTCCAACAGAATATTAAAATACAATAGTCTATTAAACATTAAAAGCTTCCCTAAACAGTGCTTTCTAGCAGGTACCTTGCACCCCCATTAACTGTATGTAATAAGAATATCATGTGGCTAACCTAAAAGCCTTATATATCAATCTCTTATCTCATAGGATTCCTCTTAGATAACAATTGTATCAGCCATTTTATTTTTGTTCTTACATTTACCATCTTTCCCTCAAGGATTTCTACCCACCTTATCCTCACAAGAAACCTATTCCATAGGCAAAGCTGAGAGAGAGTGATTTGCCCTGGTGAATTTTGTAGCTGAGCAGAGATGTGAAACCGGTTCTTCATAGTCCAAGTCTAACACTCTATCCCAGTTTACACACACTGGTTTACCATGAATACATCAGTCTGGGCTCTCTTGCTCCTCCTCACTAGGTGCACAAAAGAAACAGCAACCCCTGATTTAGCATTATGTCTGAACCAGAGATTGTGGATTTTGGGGGAGCAAACAATCCATGGCTTTGGATCAGACATAGTGCTAAATCAGGGATTACTTTCTGCAACTAGTGGGAAGGAACAAAGTGGTTAAGATCAGCAGGTATGTGGTAAAAATGTAGATTTGCAAACCAAGCTCAGTCTTATTATCACTTAGACTTGCAATTTAAAACCCTGGATTTACTTTCCTCATATTTTGAGAGAGATGCAACAAGAGAAATGTGTATGGGGTCCCAGCATTCTGGTCTAGTGATCTGTGGATTATAATTAGTCAACTGACAGGTAAAATGAGTATTGTACTTCAAAACCAGAGTTCATCCTTTTGAGTGCTAGGAAGTGCTCTGTGGTGTAACCATTACAAAGATTAATCTGAAGACGATTATGGTGCTGTTCTGCCATCACTTCCCTAGAAAAATCTGCATATACTACAGATCATACTCTATTCTCAGGTGATACCATAAATTTATGGCACCCCATGCTTCGCCCCAGTGATGTCCAAAAGTAGTGATTGGCCACTAGGTCGTAAATCAATCTTTTGAGTGTCAGCATTTGAGAATAGGATTCCCAGCAGAATACTTTGTGTTCAAATTACCAAAGGTTAAACTTTACCCTCCCAAGGAAAATTTGTGTTTCTAGTAATGTTTTTTTTTTTTAAGTGTTAACTTCCGAAGTTCAAAGAGGACAGTTAGTATAATTGGGTTTTGTCAGTTCCCAGCAAAGTATTTCCATATCTGGCGGAAATTCCCTTAGTTTGTTACATGAGCACTTCTGTCAGAGAAATCCAGTTTGCAGTTTTAAAAACTCAGTTCCACCATTCATTATCTTTGTTTCCCTCCAACATCATTTCTCTTCATTAAATAGATGGCCCTCACATGCCAAAAATTAGCTGATGAATCATAGCCTAAGCATGAGTAGGATTTCCCTCATGACTGCAGCTGCGATGGAAAAGTTGGGTGTTACTTTTTTCTGTCCATGTTGCCAAACTGCTCGACTTGGCAGTTAAGCCAGTTTGCACGATGGGCTGTTGGAGTCTCTCAAGTGAAAATACAAATCAGCTTATTAAGGTCAAGAGGAGAATGTGAGACTTTGAATGAGGTCTGATTTGCCTCTTATAGCAAAGTCTCTTTACAAAAGTAAAAGTTTCTGCTTCTGTGTTTGGCATCACCTGTTACACAAGAGCTTTATTTTGATTTTTAACAAGCAGTTAAAATGTTGGACATTGAAATATATATTTTCTGGAAGATTATAAGGAAAAGTAAGTCATTTCCTGCAAATGAGATGTTTCTGTTTCTTTGGGCTTGCAGTACCTTAGTGGCCCCAAAAAAGGATGCAGAGGTGTGAAGACAGAGGGCCGAACTTAATGGGACATGCCAGTCATACGCCTCTATTTTTAAACCAAAACAGCCTCTGGAAGCTGTGAGCTTGAACAGAGGAAGGGAACAGACACAGAGAGAGTTGGCTGCTTAATCCTGTCCCTCATTCTTTCCATTTAAGATCCCTCTCACTTTTCTCAACTGCTTTTCTGCCTGCAGTACACACACACACACACACACACACACACACCGTGTGCCTGTATATATATTTTTCCCTTCACGGGAGAAAAAATGAACTAAAGGATTATTTTGGCCAGAAAAAAAATGGCTTAAGATAAAAGGGTTAAGGAGTCGCTTCTCTCCTTCCACCCCCATTTCTCTGTTCAAGCTCAGGCTTCCCCCATGCTGCTTTTGGTTTAAAAATAAAGTTGAAAGATAAACCCGATGTACCTCTGTCACTCCTTATCTTGGCTTGCCCTTGAACAAATCAGGAAGCAGTCGCAAGTTATTTGTGGTTTCAGCATGACTCTTCACCCATCTAAGTGGTGTCCTCCCTCCTATGGCAGACGGCCTGATAGGTTGCTGGCATCATTTCTCAGATTGCAAAGCCGCCCTCCCCAGCCCCTTATGGGTGCTATTGTAATCTGAGACACGAGTTGGAGTGGGGGAAGGGACCTAAACAGCATTGTGTATCTTATTGGTAATATGCCTAGAAAACAGTCAACTATGGCTGCTGCAGCGTCAGTTACCTCAGGCTGCAGATTAAGGAGTTTGTTACTATCCCATCTGCCTCAGACTACGGCCTAGCCTGTTTGTGAAGCATTATAGCATTTATTTACTGTATTTTTAAAAAATAAATTTTCTAAATGACTTAGGGACACCCCCCCAAAAAAAAGAAAGTTGCAGATTTTAAATAAAAGACACGGGGGGAGGATTGGGAACTAGAGAGCCTGAAGAGGGAGAGGGGGAAATACCCTAGTCTCAGGTTCCTCTGGGCCCACAGGTCTTGATTATTTAACAGATACAACCTGTTTGAGGTTGAGTGACAAGATGAAGCTGCCACTGCTTCTCAGATAGTTGTTAAAGGAGACCGTGTGGGGCAAACAGGAGCTGCTCTTCCAGGACTTGAGGTAAAAGAGTAGGAAGGTAAGGACAGAAATACTTTAAGGTTGCTTTTTAGAAAGGTGTCAGGATGTTCAAAGCTGAGGAGCAAACCTGGAACCAAGCCAGGGCTATAGACTCTGATTTCTGAAGTATTTTAGAAGTCAAAGCCCACAAAAGTGCAGTGTCTTTACCACAGTGCCTTCTAAAATAAATGGGTAGCTCTCTCCTCTTAAGGATTAGTCCAAAATTTTGTTTCCTGTTGTTGCCAATTTCACTCATTTTTACTACCGACAACCAAGTTGCTCTAGAAAACGTCCTCAAAGGCATTGACCACAGCCACAATTTTGGGTAAATAAGCTAGGTTTGTCATGAGACACTTATTTCCAGAGCTGTTTGGAGAATGAGTGGATTTTAATACCAAGAGTTGCCACCATTTTGTGACTAAATGTTCTCTGACATCTGTATAACATCTGTCTATCCATGTGAAGCTTCTCTTGGGACAGCAAGTGTGGTGATAGGTTTTAGCTGTTTGATTTTCACCTGAATTGTAGCTGTGGTTATGTAATAAAAATACAGCATTTTTTAGCAAGCAGTCCTGTTATTATTTCAGGGTGGGTGGGACAGAGGATTACGGCAGAAGTATTTTGACTCTTGGCACTGATCAGTGAAACGAGAAAGTGTGGTAGCTTCCACCATTCGGTTTCACAGGCTCCTAAAACAGGCCATTTTAATAAACCGCTTAGCGGTTCTTGCAGCCAAGCGGTATATAGGTAAAGGTAAAGGTACCCCTGCCCGTACAGGCCAGTCTTGACAGACTCTAGGGTTGTGCGCCCATCTCACTTAAGAGGCCGGGGGCCAGCGCTGTCCGCAGACACTTCCAGGTCACGTGGCCAGCGTGACAAGCTGCATCTGGCGAGCCAGCACAGCACACAGAAACGCCGTTTACCTTCCCGCTAGTAAGCGGTCCCTATTTATCTACTTGCACCCGGGGGTGCTTTCAAACTGCTAGGTTGGCAGGTGCTGGGACCAAGCAATGGGAGCGCACCCCGCCGCGGGGATTCGAACCGCCGACCTGACAATCGGCAAGTCCTAGGCACTGAGGTTTTACCCACAGCGCCACCCGCATCCCTTAAGCGGTTATACATTTTATTAAATACATAAATATTGTTGAAGGAGAGGCTTCATTTGTAAAGAAGCCGAGGATTGTAGGAAGTATCTCGCAGCCAGATAGTTTTAAAATGGCTTTTGTAGATACTGTGAGGAAATAAAGGAAGCCGGACGAGTGAGTGGAGGTTCTGGGAGACATGGAACAAGACATGGGTGGGAGGAATTAGACTGAGTACATAGACACATCAGACTCCATTCTTTAGGATTTGTGGCTGCAAAATCCTATCCGTGCTTCAGCTTTTTGTCAAATGGATACATGTGCAAATAAATTGTTATGGACTCTTATTTGGCATATCTGTAAATGCCATTCATGTTGACTACTGGACTATTCAGAACAGGTAAGTAGGTTCTTTATACTCAAGACCGTGCAAACCTTGTAATAGGCCCAGGCCAGATGGGAGATGTAGGCCCCATTTCAATAATCTTTACCAGTGTTCCCCCTTTGCATCTACTAGGGCAGACCCTCCAAGTGTCCCTATTTTCCAGGGGCGTCCCTGATTTAAAGAAGCCGTCCCAGTTTCTGATTTGATCCCAGAATGTCCCACTTTTCCTTAGGATGTCCCTATTTTCATATGAGAAAGTTGGAGGGTATGGAGTTATGCAACCCCTGAGCCGCCTGAAGGCAATCCTGTATAGGGAAGTTTTTGTTTTAATGTTTAATGTTTTATTGTGTTTTTATATATGTTGGAAGCTGCCCAGAGTGGTTGGGGCAACCCAGTAAGATGTGTGGGGTATAAATAATAAAATTATCCTTATGGAATGGGATGTCCCTATTTCCATTGGAGAAATGTTGGAGGGTATACCAGGGAGTCTTGGAGTAGGCCCCCTCAAAATCATAGGCCCATGTCAATTGGCACTCCTGCCCCCCCCCCCGAAAAAAAATTCTGGCTCATTAACCATTACTGAAAGCAGCTCAGTTTTTCTCAGGCTGCTTGCAGACCACAACACAGGCAGGTTTGAGGAGATTTTACACAATTTCTGTGAGCTTTATCACAACAACACTTGAATTGTGTTTCTTTTTGGTCTTGTAACCTAATGAAAGTGTTTAGATTGAGGAGGCTAAAACTATTAATTGACATTCAAGAGGCCATGGGTAGAATTCAGTGTAGCACTAGGTGGGTAATGAGGTCTGCTCACAAAACTGGACTCCTCACCCCCTTGCACCCCCTAAACCTGCTCTGAGTGTTCCTCCAATTTCCCAGAGCATGTTTAGGGGGCGCGGAGGGCAAGAGTTCTGAGGTATTTCTGAGACATCTACCAAGATCAAGTAATTCTGGCATTATTAAATTAACCTTGTGAACGTTATTTATTTAGAACCATTAATCAACTGCTTAATATTTAAAACACCTCCATGTGGTAAATAATAGAAAAACAAAACAAATACAACGTAAACCAATAAAACAGCAGTAGAAAAACATGTAAGAGCATATAAAAGCAAAAATAATAATAATCAAGGGACTCAGACAGGTTCTAGTCTTATGGGTCTAGGAATATATATTCTTTAGAAATTATGTTCAAATGCATTTATCAAACTACTAGCAAGGGGAGCCTTGGCTACAAAGATCAGCAGTAATAAAATAGGTGTAGATTCCATCTGCCTAAAATACATATTGAAGACTTAGACTACTACAATCATTGTCATTCCTGCTGAACACAAGATGGCACTCTTGCATATTCCTACACAACATTCAATATTAATTTCCTTCTCTGCTAATCTTCCTAATTCATGTTCTCTCTCTTCATACCAGTTTGAAAAGACATGAGTATATATATTGGTTTACACAATGCCTGGAAATAACACAGTGGTGAGAGGCTGAAATAAACATGTTTATCTTTTAGCTGGATCACCTATTCTAAAGAAAACTGCTATGCATGAATGGCAAAAGCAATAAAGGGACTGTCAGTAATTAAAAGGACACTTAGTTTGAAACCCTGCCTCTTTCAATTATCTGAAGCAATCCTCTTATCCATTATGGAAAAATCACAACACAACGTTATTACATAAGAGCATAGTATATTACAACACACAATGTCCTGGTATGCAACCTCAAACCTTGTTTGTGTACATATATAGTTCCCATGTTCCCTGAAGGCTGCTGTGGTTTCCTATGTAATTTCATTTGAGGGAGAGAATGGTTCTACGTATCCAAACTGATAATTAGTGGTATGACATAAGAGATACATGTATAAAGGCTGCCTGTTCTTTCCCTTTTCTTGTCCTGAAACATTTGAGGATGATTTGGCTGCTCAGGAAGTAGCAAGAACTTCCTGAGTGCATTCTCTATTGGGCAAATTAAATGCTCTGGCCTTCTTAGTTTTACAGGGATGATGAACCAATATCTGGCACTGCAGATATTGTTGGATTCCAGCTCCCATCAGCCCCAGCCATCAAGGACAATAGTCATAGGAATGATGGGTGTCTGAAAAGTCCATAGTTCCTAATCCCAAAAGATTACGCAAGGGACTTTGTGTTGAAGTTTGTAAAATTATGAATGATGGAAGGGGAAGTGCAGGAGATGGAGTCTCTCTCTTGCAGTACTAGAACTTTAACTTCTGGAATTTACTACCTCAAAATGTGATTATGGCTCATGCTGGCTGGTGTGCATTGTGACTGGTAGGCACAAGGTGGGAAAACCAACGGTAGCTGCAGCCAGAGCCAATGACGGGCAGTGCCAACTCATTCTAGTTTTGTCCCCATTCACTTTCTTGCTGAGCTCCACAAAGGCAACACTGAGTGCCACCCTCTGCACTGGTTATATGTAAGAAGGCAGGCAAGTCGGGGTTGGCTGAGGTTGGTTGGGCAATGTCCCATGTGCTCAAATGGACCAGCCTCCCAGCTTACTTTATTTTTTAATAAAGAGATTAGACAAAAACACTAGGAATGGTGTCTCTCAATGGTATGTTAATCATGGCAGCTAAATGGAACCTCGGTGTGCAGAGACGGCATATTTCTGAGTAGCAGGTGCTGACAATAAACAATAGGGAAGGCTATCATCTTTGTGCCCTGCTTGTGTGTGCTCAGAGCTTATCTGTCTGGCTGATCTTGGAACAGACTGAATAGATGGATAGTTCGTTTGATCCAGCAGTGCCATTCTTATTCATCTGTAATCAGGCACTAGCTTATACAGCCTTGTCTGCTTGAGTGGTTGCCATCCCAAACTTGGAACATACTGCATATTTGTTTAGCCAACGAGCAGGATCCAAGCGTGCCTATGGTGTGGTCCAAGAACAAGCACTTCAGGAGAAGCATAAGCTTATCATTGTATCATTCCCCCTTCACGTAACACTTGAAAGAGGGAACAGGTGGTCTCCCTAAGCTTACCTGGCTGTTAGACCTATGGCAGCAAAATGCATATCTGGGGCCCTCTTGTTACACTTGCTGTCAATAGGCTGGCTGTTCGGTTTTGGCATCTCATGAATGTGCTTTTCACCATACGACATGCATTCCAGGGCAAAGGGACGAACCTGGGATTTCTAGATAAACAGTATTTTTTTAAAAAACCCACAAAGAGCCAAAAATGTCAGAAATAAGGGATGCTCATTATAAACTATTAAAAATGTGCATTTCACATACTTTCATTTCGTTTTTTGCACGTTTGTTTTAAAAAGCAAGGTGATGCATCACAACTATTAAAAAAAAGTTGCCCCCCCTTTCCCAAAGTAAGAACATAATTGCAGGCCTGAACTGCCACTTTCAGTGTCATATCCTGTCTTCATATAATGGAGGAGTAAGTGAGAGTAATGCTGTGCAAAATTTCCAAAGTACCGTGCTTGATTAATTTATTAGTATTTTTAATCGACTGAAAAAACCATCGGTAATTAATTGGGCAGCAAATTTAATTATCAACTAAAATTTGTGTGGTCAGTTACAATAATTTTGTAGGTAGGTTGCAGCCCTACTCCCCCCCCCATGTGGTCCAGGAAACAAACAGTCCCTGGATCTGTACCTCAAACAGAGAGAGGGAATCTGATGTCCTCTGGATGTTGCTTGGAATACAACTCTCACTACACATGATGATTGGCCATGCTGAGTAGGCCTGACAGGAGTTGGAGTCCAATATTATTTGCAGGACCATAAGTACCTTATCCCTGACCTGGAACCATCCAGCCCCCCTGTGTTTTCCAGAGAGGAAAAGTTTAGCCAGAGAACACAACAGCCTGCTCATGCTATTCATTTTAAAAACCATTTAACTCTTGTCTCAGGTACGAAACTCTAGAAACTGATTCTGTTAAGGGGTTAGAACTCCTTTCACCTCCACAAAACTTCTCTTCCAAGCAGGGCTGGCCCACCCATGAGGTGGAGCGAAGCAGCCACCCCAGATGGCAGAAACACAAGAGGTGGTGCCCCCACAAGTGGCTGCCCACCCTGTTGCCACCACTGAAGCAACACAGGTATGGGAGGTTTCAGCAGCGGCAGAGTGGTCTGCCATTGGCCTCCCCTGCCCCTAGGGGCAGAGAGAGACCGGAGGCAAAGCTCTGCAGAACACCTCCCCTCCTGGTAAGATAGCAAGGGAAGGTGTTATACTGTCCAGCTTTGCTGCTGGGTAGGAAGGGAGGTTCGGAAAGGGCTCCTCCTTAAGGAGATCTTCCTCCCACCCCAGCCTAATGGGGAGAAGAGGCTTTGCAAGCAGTGGCATTGCATCCTTTTCTGGCACCCGGGGTCAGGAAATCTACCGCGCCAGGCCAGGCATGCGCTTACGGGGTGCGGAGGGTTCACAGAGCCTGCACGCCAGCTCAGCCCTGGCCACCAGAGC
Organism: Podarcis liolepis; assembly: GCF_965112155.1. Taxonomy (NCBI): domain Eukaryota; kingdom Metazoa; phylum Chordata; class Lepidosauria; order Squamata; family Lacertidae; genus Podarcis; species Podarcis liolepis. The sequence goes on from NC_139555.1 coordinate 32,425,631, forward strand.
CGAGCCCTGTGTGTGTGTGTGTGTGTGTGTGTGTGTGTGTGTGTGTGATTTGAGTGGGAAAACAGCTAGTAGGGAAAGAGTTGAGAATCTGCTCTTCTTCTGAAACTATTTTTATTTTATTTTTTTTAAAAAACTGTTGGAATAATGTTTATAGGATTTAGACTCAAGGGATATATAGATAGTTCAGCGCTGATGGTAAGAGGTGGTTTGTTTGTTTTTCATTCTCCTTTTCAGGCCATAAAATAATAAAACATTAAGAAGTTCTGCACCTGTAGGTCTTTTCCATGCTGAAAGGTATGTGGCTCTCCAGAGCAAGTGGAACATAGCAATTGCTGGCAGTTTTGCCTTTTTCTTGGTTGGAACTTGCCCCGTTCTGCCAGTGACTATTTGTAGACAAAAAGGGGTCTATGCTAAAAGTGGCAGCTCTAGAAAAAGTGTATCTCAGATTTTAATTCTCTGGCCGGATTCCCAGACTCCACATCTGCTTTTCACTTCTACCTTTCAGTATTCAGAGGCCGGGAGCTCATGCTGAGAGAATGCAGAATCAGCAGCCCAGTGGTTGTTAAATGGGTGAAAGAGTGAGGACTTACCCAGATGAGCAGTGAGTGTATCCTCTAAATACATTTTTGGGCCTTTGTCTTTGCAAGTCCCTTATTTAAAGCTAACAGTACAATATCCAAATAATGTATGGTTGTGGATGGGGAGAGGTGAGGGGAAGACATTGCTTTTTTCTCTCCTGTTATACATAGGATTAGATACATACTATTGCATTGGAAATGTTCTTGCAAATATATAAATGTGTGTGTGTGTGTGTGTGTGTGTGTGTGTGTGTGTGTGTTTCCCCAAAAGATGCGGTGGATAGTGCTACACACATAAAATTGGTTGTAGTGAATGAATGCATCTGTTATCCCTGGTCCCGGCAACCACATGCAGAAATAAGTGAGTGAATAAGAAGAACCTGAAAGGAGCTCTGCTGGACTAGATCAATGGCTCATCATGTCCCAACACCCAGTGTCCCACATTGCTCAACTGTTGCCTATAGGAAGATCCACAAACACAGCAAGAAAGCAATGGCCCTTTCCCCTTATTGTTCCCTGGGGCAAATGCTATTCAGAGGCATACTGTCTCTGGTCCTGGGGCCTTATCCATCACAAACGTCTCTAATCCCCCTTTACAGTTCTCTAAATTAATCTAAACAGATTCCAGCAGCAAGTTCTATAAACTCATTGGACAGATCCACATCGTACGTTTAAAGCACATGCCTTCCCGCAGAGAATCCTGGGACCTGTAGTTTGTTAAGGGTGCTAAGAAATGTAGCTCTGTAAGAGAGAAACCACAGTTCCTTCACATGCTTTAAATGTGTGGTGTGTGAAGAAGTACTTCTCTGTCTTTCCCAGATCTACTTCCATACAACTTTGTGGGATGGCTCCAGGTTCCAGTACTATTCTTCATGTCCTCTGTAATTTCCTAAACCTCTACCATGTAGCTTTTCTTAAAATCTAAAAAGTTCAAATGATGCAGCCTTTCCTCACAGGGAAATCATGATAGTTTCGTTCATGGCCTTGCATATTTTCAGTTTACATATGAGGTCAATAGAGGAGATGCATAAATCTATTGTGACTGTACCTTAGAAAATCCCTCTGGTGGTGTTGAAGCACAAAGCTGTATTGAAAGTAACTCAATCCATTAAAAAACAGAGGAGGGGTGGTTGGAAGAGAAAGTCTCTGTGGGTTATTAAGCAACTCATGTGTGCATGCATGCTAATGATACAGAAAGCAGAGCTCTTGGTCATAGGAGATAATGCAAAAATCATGAGACAAAAGGGCAAATTATACTTTGCATGAAACCAATTAAAATTTGGATTAGCTAGCTTGTAATATAGTCTCTACCCAAGCATCTTTCAGAAAATGACTGTCATCCATTTATGGGGGATTTAGATGGTCCTTATTCCAGTTAAAATGGAGATGCTATACTAGAAAGCATGGGATTTTTTAAAAACTTTAAATTCCCTCAGGGCAAAACAAACTCCAAGGAATCATTGTGTTTAAAAAAATAAAGTTGGTTGGCATGGGCGTAGCCAGGATTTTTGTTAGGGGAGGCAGAACTTCATATTTGTACTGAATTTTATTGATTGGGGGGCAGCTACCCCCCTGCCCCGGCTACGCTCATGTTGGTTGGTTTAGCCTGGAAGCTGAATCCACTCAGTCTTTCCACCACCTGTTATGCCTCCTCATTCACACATCACTAGCATTGCTTTAAAAAGGTAAATAAAACACACAGAGTTCCCATGGGTAAAGAAAAATGGTTCTTTACTTAGAGGGTTTTTTTTGTACAGTATTTGCAAGGATGGCTTCAGATGCATACATGGTTGGGAGCTGGTTTCTCACAGCTACCTCATGTATGAGGTAGGGGAAGGGACAGAGCTTGGGGGCTTAGTGAGAAACCACAAAGTCTGTTTTCCCCTCACAGTCTGTTAGTTTCAACCCTGCCCTCTTTCTCACAACCATGGTTACAGAAACCCAGGAAGGTATTATTGTACCCCTGTGGAGGCTGGGAGCAGGACAAGCAGGTGTGATCCTTTCCTTCCTTCATGTATTCAGAGAAGGTATGAACAGAACTAGAGATTCCCTCATCCGCCTTCATTTTCTTGCCTAACCAGGCCTAACATACCAAAGCGGCCATCTTTTTGCAAAATAAGGTGAGCCCCTTTTCTGTCACAATCAGAGACAAATTTATAGTTGTGGAGAAGATAGCAGGGATTTTTCAAGTCTTACCGAGCAAGTCCCAAAATGCACATTACAAGTGCTCATCCATACTTGTCTCCTACTTTTTAGGCATGAGTCCAAAAGCTTTTTTGTTTCCACTCCCACTTTCCCCATGAAAACTGGCTGTTTACCACTAAATCACAACAGACGTCAAATCAGGTTTTCTGCAGATTGACATTTGCTCCGATTCAGCGGTAAACAGCAAGTTTCCCCAGGGAAAACTGTGGGGAAAAGAATAACCTCTTGGACCTTTGTCTAGAAAGCACGGGACAAGAAGTGTGGATAGGATTGCAGCTTTAGGCCATCAAAGGTGGTCATAGTGGGACTTACAGCAGCCAGGACCTCTAGTTCTTTATTATGTATCATTTCCAGCTCCTGGGGGCCTGCTCTCCCTCCATTACCCCATACCATAGCAGGTGTTTGAAGAACCTCATATTTTGCTACCAATGAAGGTTTAGCACAGAGCTTCCCACACTTTTCATGTTGGTGACACACTTCTTAGACATGCATCCTTTCGTGACATAGTAATTCAGTTTTACTAGCAAACCAGAAGCTTAAACTAACCCCTTCCCAGCCCCAGAAGGAGTGTGGGGAACATTCATGTGACACACCTATACACAGCAGCTGACACACTAACGTATCATGACACACAGTTTGGAAAGCTCTGGTTTAGCACATCAAACCCATAAGGATTTTTAGGGGGTGCTGGTTATATTTCTGTGCTTGGAACAAATCAATCTGCATGCTTGAATTAATTCCTGTAGATAAACTTACGATTAGAAAACCTACTAAACAAACATTTTGCCATTGTACAGTCAGTGTTATTCTAATGTGAACAGTTCAACACCTTTAAAAAGTTGGTTTTTGTGTCTGGAATTAATAGATTTATGATGCAGTAAATACATCCAGCCTGTTTAAATAGAGATCTTTATATGTCACTACTGTTGTTTGTGACCCTTTAAATGTTAATTCTCTATTACAAGGATGAGCAAAATCGGTCCCTGAAGCACTTTAATGTTGCCTACAAGCATAATTTATATGCTGAAATTTGACCTTTTAAAAATTAAATCCTGCTTTAACCACTGCGGCTGTTGGTTGGGCAATAGCCATATATCAGAAAACAGACTCACAAACCAGAAGACAAATTTCCACCTACTGTTTTCAAAATATGATTATCTTATAAGCTTAGCATATAATTTTGAGAAATTTATCATGACTGAGAATATTAATTAATTACTTAATTAAAGGTGGTAAAGGTAAAGGGACCCCTGACCATTAGGTCCAGTTGTGGCCGACTCTGGGGTTGTGGCGCTCATCTCGCTTTATTGGCTGAGGGAGCCGGCGTACAGCTTCCGGGTTATGTACATTAATTAATTTCATGTATATACCACCTTTTTCTTCCAAGGAGCTCAAGATGGTGTACATGGTTCTCCCTTCCCCATTTTATCCTCACAACAACCCTTTGAGGTAGGTTAGGCTGAGAAACAGTGACTGGCTCAAGGTCCTGGTTGAGTGGGGATTCCAACCCTGCCCTCCAAGATCATAGTCCAACATACACATACAACATCTGAAGAGGGACTTTCTAAATTTCCAGCTAAATGATAGTTGGGAATGAATTGTCAAAAATAGGAAGCAGCCAAAGGTTCATAGGTCATATGGGATCACAGAAGAGATTCAGATCCATCCATCCATCCATCCATCATGGCCTGACATTTTACTACTCTGCAGTGAATTCAAGTTGTGCTAATCATGTGTCTATAAATATTAAAATGAGCTGCAGTTTCCCAAAAGATTTGCCACAGAGTATGTGAATAACTTTGCCTGTGTCTTGTTGAAGGAGTACCAGATTTTGGGGAAGTAGCCTTGCTACTCTTGTGCTTTTTCAAGTCTCCCCACCCCACCTTACCCACTGCCTCAAAGGTCCCTTCCTGAATGAGTTTCACCAGGTTTCTAGAACTGAGGCAATACAAGCAGGAGGTGGGTGTTAGCTTGCTCTTTACCCATAAGAATACTCTGGACAGTTCAAAAGCTCTCCAGTACTCAAAACATACACAAAAAATAGGAAGCATAATTATGGCAAAGGAAATTATATATTATGGTCACTGAGCACGAGGTGCAGCTGGCATTAACGCAGTGCACAAAACTATTGTTCACACATCCCTCAACAAGGAACATTTTCTGAGAAACTTAAAAAGCAGTTACATTTGTTTATTTTCAAAATGTAGTGTATAAGAATCAATGACAACTGTGCTTGGAGGATATGATTTCCTTATAATGGATAGGCTAATGGGGGATAGATATCCCCTGTGAGAACTCAATAGCTAATTCTAATTTTCTTTGTATGGTCTGAAGGCATATGATGCAGCAGCAAGTCTGGGCTGGGTTAGCACCTAGGTCAGGTGACCATCTGAAAATTATATATATAACTGTTCTTTAATTTATTGGTTTTTTAAAATTCACTTCTGTATAAAGTCATGAAACATACATTCAATATAACAAGAAATACAAAAATAAACAACAAAATGTTGTTGTTTTAAATATGTTTAAATATCTTGAGTTTTGGCTGAGATCTGATTAAACCTGGAACTCACAAAAATAGATTCAAGCCTTATGATGACATGAGAGGACCATCACTCTTAACGACGGGCAAAATTATACTACATTTTTGGCAGTGTTTCATAAGTGGATATGCTTATGGCAAGCATTAATAAGTAGGAAACGATGGACATGCTATTTATGTATGTGTGTTTATGTTCCGGGCACCACATAGGGGCATTTTTCCTGTGCTTTCCAAACTCAAGTGCAGTCCAGGAGCGGATAAAAGGATTAAGAGTTATTTACATTCTGTCTGCAGTTCCGTTCTGGAAAGTGGTTAAGAAAACTAATTGCTCTCATAACATTACTGTACTGCATAGCTTTTACATTTAAAGAGGGACATTCAGTACTTAATAAAGACTACCTATGTTATATTTCTGACTATGAGCCCCTGTATTTGATGATAGCTTTGTGCTGTCCTTAATATTAGAGTGGCATACTGAATACAGAGAACCTGGTTTAAAGTTGCGGCTCATCCAAGGAGCTACTGCTCCAACATCACCACCATCCATGACTGATACGGCATTACTTTGAAAGCTGGAAATTGCAGATCGGTCCTAATTATAAGTGTACAGTGGCACCTCGGGTTAAGAACTTAATTCATTCTGGAGGTCCATTCTTAACCTGAAACTGTTCTTAACCTGAGGTACCACTTTAGCTAATGGGGCCTCTCACTGCTGCTGCCGTGCAGCCACCGCACGATTTCTGTTCTCATCCTGAAGCAAAGTTCTTAACCCAAGGTACTATTTCTGGGTTAGCAGAGTCTGTAACCTGAAGTGTCTGTAACCTGAAGCATCTGTTACCCGAGCTACCATTGTATACAGTATGAGGTTGAGCAAGATGCGCAGGGGAAAGAAGAACCACCAGCATCAGATTGCCATTAGTGTCTTAAAGATTAACTGGCCACAGTCCTGAAGATGCTCCCATACAAGTTATACTGAAAGGAAGGGGCTGTCTATGTAAGAGCACTCCTGGTAGATTGTACCCATAGTGGGCATTTAGTGTGGGGTGGATAATTTTTTTCAGTCCAAGGATGGGGATATGCACCAGTGGTGGGTGGGATCAGAGGGAAAAGTGGATGAAGCAATTAATGTAAAACTTATCTTTGAAGAGGAGGCTAGTTTCTATACAAACACACCCCTCTCTATCCCCTATCCAGGCAAGCAAGAGGCATGATCAGAGTTCAAGGGCATATTCCAGCCAGGCAAAACACTTAAGGGGGGCATAAAAGAGGGCCATTGAGGGCATGGCCTGCAGAAAGTCCCAAGGACCAGATAGAGAAGCAAGATGACCACAAATGGCCCCAGGTCTGAGGATCTGCAGCTCTGGTGGATAACAGACTGTCCGTGCCTCAACAGTGTGATATGATGGCACATAAGGTCAATACTGTTTTGGGAATATTTTCACTGAATAACAGTTTCCAAGATTTCATGAGTAATATTACCACTTAAGGGGAGGACTGGAGCTTTGTACTTACTGCACTTGCAACCCAATTATGCCTCTTATTATTTCTCACCACCACCACGACACTTTTATGAAAAAAGAAAAGCAGTTTGGAGAGTTGGAGGAGCAGCAGAGAGAGTGTTCTTAACTGTTCTCCCAGCTGCCATTTCTTAACTTTCAATCTCTTCCTAAGGGCTCTTTCACTGTGTGGTTGAAAATCAAGTGAACACAATGAGGTAGCCCTGTGAGGTAAGGGAAAGCTATGAGGCACACAATTTTGAATGGCAATAGCAGGCAAGGGAAAACAACAACAAAAGCTGGCCAATGGGCCTTGATTACATTTAATAGCCAGTAACTTTGTAGAAGACGTCATTTGGAGTACTGGGTTTCAATTTGGGCCCCAAAGTAAAAAAAAAAAAAAAGTTGTGAACAAGTTTGACAAGATTTTTCGTGTAATAACCTGCAGTTTCATAAGAGTATATATTTAAAGGAGATGAATAAATGGCCAAATTAAGTTAATTTGGATATGCAGATATATTGAAAATAAATTTAAGGAACCCCAGAAAGAGGGGGAAGGAAGCCAAGTTTTGAAATGTTAAAATGACTGTAAAATTAGTGAAATGTATAAACCTGAAAAGCATAATTTTTTAAAAAAGCAAGTTTGACAAGATTTAGACAGTGATAATAGTGATAATGGACCCAGAAAACAAATTGTGCAAAGGAGGGCAGAATGAACTGAGTGTGCTTGGCTTTAAAGGAAAGATAAGAAGGAATATGGAAAGCTTTCAATGTTTAAAGCCATCGGAAGCACACAGGGAACAATTATTTACCTATCCACTGGACAAGAAGCAATGGATTTAAAGGACTGGAAAGTATACTTAAGCTAAGCATTAGTTATCTAACAACACACCAGCCATAGAGGTTGAAAGATCTCCTTCTTTTCAAGGTTTCTAAGGAAAGTTTAGGCAAGTCTCCACTAGAATTTGATGCTGGAGATAGATGAGAGCCTCCATAAGGTCAGCTCTTGGCCTAGATAATCCTTTTGGTGCCACTATTTCTGTGATTCGAAACAGCAACAAAAAAATCTTCCGATCTACAAAAGTAGCAACATTATTGAATTGCCCTGCAGTCACCTAGAAATAGCAAGGCTGGCTGCCAAATCTTTGAACTTTCCTTGGTATTTAAAAGGTCAGTTCACCATAGCAACCTTGACACTTCTCCAGTAAAGCCAGAAACATCAACATTTAGTTAAAAGGCAGGGTTTATCCATTACAGAATAATATAGAAGGAGTCTTTTGTTTGCCAGATTTGAATTTTATCATCTGCTCCATTTTCCTTGCCTACCTTCCTTTTTAATATCTGATAAGATGGACCCAGATGTGAATATACTTTAGCTTTCCTGTACTTGCATTCTCCTGTCCCAGGGCCTCACATTACTAATAATAGGTTCAGAAGATGTGTGTGAGTGATTTAGGTTGGAAAAACTGCACAACAATAGAAGGGTTAAATGTCCCTTATCCTACTGTTGTTTGGAAAATTGCCACCTTTCCCCTCCAGTACCTGCATTTAAACAACCTTGGTGAGTGGTCTTGATCCAGTCATGGATCTTCTCCATAGTGTGTAGTCTAGCCGAACACATGAAGAAAATGAGCAGTGTATACTGATGAGTTAAAGTACCCACCTGTATTTGCTTGACAAAATGGCTTTACAAAGCAAATACATTACTCCCTGAGAAATTAATAGAAACGGCAGTCTTGCCATGCCAGCAAAACAGCTATTTTAATAATTTATAATATATCAACCTGGCCCTGGGCAAGCCGAAGATCTTTAACAATGCCCCAATTTCAGCAATCAGCTAAATTTAGGAGGAGTTGTACTGGTAGCTATCCTAATTAGTTTTTAGTGGATTCCTACTACTAGATTTCTGTGATCATAGCCTATAATTTCTGATAGATCGGTGACAGGCTATAAAAATCCCTGACCCATCTTTTCTATCTTGAAAGCCCAAATATTTTGGGTACAGAGAGACTAAAGAAATCTGTTTTCATCATAACTGGAAACAAACTGTCCTCTGGCTGGCTGGCTAATCTAAGCCAGTGTCACGGCAATTCCTATCAGGACTGGAAATATCCCCTTAGGATCTGAGTGATTTAATTCTCTTCTTCCTCTGTCTCATCTGAATTGCACCTGGCAGTGCTTTAAAAATGACGAAACTGGAACATTTTGTTACACAAACCTGTCCTTCTTGAATTATTTTCCCTAGTTCAGGTTAAGGTTGGTTTAAACACTACCACTTCCCCATTGTGTATTAGCTACTAATTTCATAATTCATAGCAGTTCCATGGTGCCAGAAAACTCCTAGTGATTTCTAAGCAGGTGAACTAACTAGCAGAGAAACTGAGCTCCTATGAATGACACACTGCCATGGTAGGTACTGCGCACAATCCAAATCAAGTTAGGCATGCATATCTGTCACATTGAGATCAATAGAGTTTAATGGCGTTTCCACATGGCAGTTTATTGCAGACTTGCAGTTGCTCATTTCTGCAAGTTCTGCACAGCACCCACACATTGCCCTCATCAAAATGCCATCACATATTAGTTTGCTATTTAATATGGATTTACCATTTCCATGGAAAAATCTAATGTTTACATGCCCCCCCAGCCAGCCAGCAACAGTAAATCAGGATTAAATATTTGTGATATATGGGATAGCATGTTTAACGAGGATGACACTGTAAAAATCTTGCATGAATCCACAATATACTGTCAATACATGTATGATTAATTCATAAGAACATAGGAAGAGCCTGTTGGATCAAGCCAATGGCCCATCTAGTCCAGCATCCTATTCTCACAATGACTAGCCAGATTTCTATGGGAAGCCTACAAGCAGGACAGCACTCTCCCCTCCTGTGCTTTGCAGCAAGTATTTTTTACTCAGAGTAGACCCATTGAAATTAGTGGACTTAAGTTAGTTCATTAATTTCAATGTCTACTCTGAGTAAAAGCTAGTTGATCATAACCCAGTGTTATTAACAAGTGATAGAAGGTAAAAATAATTCTTTCTTCATGTCTGAATTTTCTTATAATTCTATATTATTCCAGATGATTGCATTTGGATTAATTAATTCTGAATGTGTTATAACAGCAACTAATGCAAACTGGGATAGTTATGTCACCTTTTAAACACATGTTGCTATACAGGGAAGTTGGTATTTTCACAGTTTCTTCTAATTTGAACTCTTGGATTGAAAGAGCAGTTAAGTGTCTTAAGGAGAAATTTACAGACTTCCTTAGGCAGGGATAAGGAAAACATTTGAATATCATCCTACTTTGCAGTAAGAGTAACAGCACCCTACTACAAGGTTACTTGGTTTCTCTTCATTCAGAACCTTTGGATGGCACTTCAAAGGGCAAAATGTTCAAACCATCTTTGACTTGAATGGTTCTATACCTAATAAATAAAAAATATATACAACTATTTTCCTTCCTCCCCACCTACTCCAAACCTTTTTGAAGGATGCTAATAACCTCCATTCTCTCTGGTCCTCAGTACAGCCCTTTATCAAAATCTTTCAAATAATTGAATGATTAACATAGTTGTTGCACTTTTGATATCAGCTGTATAAACAGAATGCCAGAGAATAAGATTAGCAGGTTGCCTGAAAAGCAACTTCATACAAAGGCAGTTACATAACTTAGTAGGTCACAGCTCCAACTAACCCTTTTACAGGCCATGAATCCAGATTTATTTCCCAGAAGTTACAGCTTCCATATATGAGAGTGTTTTTAAAGACATTATGTGACTAGAATCACCCTTGAAGCCTGTTCTCCAATTTCTAGATTATAAGCACCCTTCTCTAAAAGACTCTGCTCTTCCTCTGTACGATTAACTTTCAAACATGTATAGTGCACTTCTCTGCTTACAGACATGTGCTATAAATCCATTCACATTAGTAAAGGTTCAGGAGGGGAAAAAGTTCAGCACTAAATCAGTGTATGTCACAAATAGTGGTTCTTGGTCAGCACCATGCATCACCTTTGACTTGAGAGACATGGATGGAATTGCTGTCTTGGCCTCATCGTAATTATACTTGGAAAACAACAATAGGTTGCAGCTCATGAAGCCTAGATGGCTGTTTTCGAGGAAAGAAATTTAGCTGACTTTTCATTATTTTGAAGACCCGGTTGTTTAAAGATTTTAGTATCTAGGAGCAACAAGTTTTACTGCCCATTCTGAGGGCTTTCATTGTAGAAATTACCTAAAGCCTATATTTTGCAAACGTATTGGCACAGGGACTATAAAAACTGTCATTAGGAAATGCACATGCAGGGGAAAATCCAAGCTCCTTTTTCATCATTGTCAGGAAGACATTGGGTTAGTACCGTACAATATAGTGATAAAAATCAGAACGTTTCTGAAGCCTTGAAGGTGAGTGCATGCCTTTAGTCTTCCCATGAGAACAGAAATTATGATTCAGCTTTAAAGAGAGGCATTATGGTAGACTGGCCAAAGCATTAACCTGGGACCCTGGAGGACATGGGTTCTCCCACCATCAGCACTGCTTAGAATCATAGAATGGTTGTTGAAGCTGCTGGAGGCAAAGTTGTCATGTTGGAATAGAATAAAACTATTGTTTACATTTATTATGATGATGATTATTATGATGATTATTATTATTTAATATTAATATTAATATGATTAATATTAATTAGATTAATATTAATTAATAAATATTAATTAATAAAATAATAATAATAATAATAATAATAATAATAATAATAATAATAATAATAATAATTAGAGAATCTCTTTTAGACCTTTTTGTGTGGAAAGAAAAATGAATGAATTTGGGTCTATAGATTGGGAAATTATCACTTAACAGAAGGAAGAACAGCTGGATGTCTTCCTAGAGTGAACTTTGAATAATCTTTTTATATGAAACTGAAAGCAGGTGAATCAGAAGTCCGTTTTACTTCTTTTTCTTTTTTTCTTCCTTGTTCTCTGCCTTCTTCCTTTCCTTTTCCTTTTTTTTGTGTTCGTTACTCTGGGTCACTATTGGGATTATACACACATGAAGGTAATGGACGGTTGGTGAAGGACCTTGTGTGAGAGGCAGGGAAGGGAAGATCACCCAGGGTGGTAGAAGAAAGGAAAGCTCCTAGGTTACAGCTTGAGGGTCCACCTAGGCATGGCCAAACTTGGTCCTCCAACTGTTTTGGGACTACAACTCCCATCATCCCTGGTTAACAGGACCACTGGTCAGGGGTAATGGGAATTGTAGTCCCAAAACATCTGGAGGGCGAGGTTTGGCCATGCCAGACACCTTTCTGTGTGAGCCAAGGGTTAAGAGCTACCTTTGAGAGAGGACTTTGCATTGCCTTTTTTCTCTTTTTGTTTTCAGTTATAGCAGTTTGTTTTTTATTGTATTGTATTATGGAAACGCCTCGGTAAGATTTCAGGGGGCAAGGGAAGGAATCTGCAGCTTCTATCACCGGTTATGATTCACTCCAGGGGACGCAGGTGGCGCTGTGGTCTAAACAACATACCACGTTATTATTTTGTGGGGCAAATTTTTTTTAGAAAAAAATTATAGCTCCAAAGGGGGGAATTGTTATAAAAATTTTAAGGTCTTAGATATATAATAAATGTTCACAAATGTACCAAGCAAACACGTACATAAATATATAAACCACATGTCTGGAGCAGCACAGGAATACAGTCCTGAAACCATTTTGACTCCCAAACTGACCAAATGTTTCTCTGCAAGGAGGGAGAGGGTGAGGGAACCTTCCCAATTTCTCAGGAATTAAGTGATTACCATCTCAAAGGAATGGCCAGACTACCAGGAAAGGCAATCAGATAAGTCATCATAAGAAAACCTGGCAGACAGGAGATAAACAAAGCACTCAGATTTCTGATGTAGACAGCCTTTTCTATGAGGTAGATATGATGTATCTGGGGGGTGGTCTTGGGCTACTGCCCTTCTGTGATGTATGTATGATGTTTCTGGGGGTGGTCTTGAGCTCCAGGGCAGGGAATTTCAAAATATCTATATAAGGGGAGGCACACCTTTGTTCTGGGTCCTCCTCCGCTCTCCTGCGTGTTGCAACAGTTTAATAAAGATCAGGCTTACTAGCTGCTTTGCTTCTCAATATTCTCTGGTTGGCCTCTGTTATTTTTTCCTACCAATAGAGAACCTACAAAGAACTCTATAAGGGCTCTTGTATAGCCTATAAGGGAATAAGGGCAGATTTTGTTTACAGCACAAGCACTTATCCTATTGAGGGAACAGTCAGATTAGGGGGAATCCAAGTCTGTTATGGTTCTGTTACTAAATAAAAATAATCACTCATGGGTAATGACTAAGCCTAAATCCTGAATCATTGCTAACCTTTCCAGTCCCCTGGTATGTGGAGGCTATATAAAATGGAACCTTCCCAAGAGAACTTTCTTGTGTTTGTTTCACACACTACAGGGAGGCAAATCCAAGGTTGCCATTGCATGTACACTCAACTAGAAGCTGTAACCAGTCCTGGCTCCCCAAATAAGTGTGCCCATAGCTGCTCGAGACACTTCTTTGCAAGTATGTGTGTTTTTAGGACCACATTTGAAACAGCTGGAAAGAAAATGTAATGGACAATGCAGCCTTGCGTGTCATCAGATTTCAAAAGTGCATTGTCCATGTCCGTCCCCCACCCCATTTTAATTTTTTTTGTACATTTGCAACTGAAATGTAGTGGGGTAGAAGCTTTTGTACAGTGATACCCATTAGCAGGGCCAGGCTAATACATTTTCCTGCCTGAGGCAAAGAACAAGATGGTTCCCCTCATTCTTTGAACAGGCAGTACTTTGGCACTGGTGATGGGAAAGTATTCTTCACTGCTCTTGAGGGCAGCAGGAAAGCGAAGTGGGGATGTGTAGGCCATGTGGGACACACAGCTCTGTCCATGACCAGAGAAGAATGCCTACAGGGGCTCAGGAGGAAAGGCTGGGTGGCTGCCACTCCTGCCCACCAGCAGCTGCCACTTGAGGTTTTTGCCTCACTCAGTCTAACAGTAGAGCCATCCCTGCCCATGAAAGCCATATTTTGTAAGGAGTTGCACACATACAATACAATAGGCATAGCTTTTTTGTTGTTGTCGTCGTCCTAAGGCTTCACAATAGATTTCCTCTGTCAGGGAGCTCTGTGCAGATACTGCTGTCCGATACAAACTGTACAGTTAGCTGTTTCTCTCAGAACCTCTGTTCAGGAAACTGTAATTCTCCCCACAACCTTTTTATGTAGACTCAAGTATATTCTACATTATTTGGATGAACTATATTCTGCTATAGCAGATTTTTTAAAAAAACAAAAACAAAAATCAGAGCCCATTAATTTAGATTTACTGTTTCTGCAGTCCAGTTCTCTCATTCATTTTCCACCTATTTATGAACCCCATTTTGATGGGTGTGCCAATTTTTCATTCTGCTGTAGTGAAATTAATGATTTAAGTGTGTCTAACTCCCCAATTTTTCACAATAGTGGAGGTTGAGTTACACTGTTCTGTAAGTGTTACGCATTGGGACTGCCTTACTCTACAAGGCAGATTGAAATCTTATAAATTAACCAAAAGTTGGTTGTGTACATTTGTAGATGTATGATTCACATGCAGAGGAGAAAAGGAATGACCAGACTAGATTTTGGAAAAGTAGCTCACTCTGCACAGTTGTTTTCTTACATGATTCCAAATCCAGTGTAATTTATTTTACCTCTGCCTGAAAACACCTTATGGTGGAATTCAACATAGTGCAAAGTTGGGGTATGCATGCAGAGAACGAGGTCTGCTTGCACAACAAGACTTCCCCCTCTGTCTTCCCTCTATGTGACCCCTAAATCTGGGGGGAGGACAGGGGAGGAAGTTCCATTGCACAAGCAGACCTTGTTCCATACAAGCAACAATTTAGCTTAATCCCATCCCAAATCCATATAATTTACCTGTGAATTTACCTCTCAGGTACTAAAAAAATAATAATACAGTGGATGCTCAGGTTGTGAATGTGATCCGTGTGGGATGCACGTTCGCAACCTGCAGCGTTCACAACCCGCAGCAGCACGTCTGCGCATGCGCGGGTTGCGATTCTGTGATTCTGTGCATGTGCAAAGCACGATTTAGTGCTTCTGCACATGCATGACCGCCGAAACCCAGAAGTAACCCGTTCTAGTACTTCCGGGTTTTGGCGGGTCCGAACCTGAAAAAACGCAACCTGAAGCATCTGTAACCTGAGGTATGACTGTACCTGTGTTTATATGTGAGAATTCCAATGTAATGTTTCCTAGTAATAACTTTATACTCAGTCAGAAAATTGGTCCATTGACCTCAATATCTTGAAGCAGCTCTGCATTATTTCAGACAAATCTTTCCCAACCCTACCTGGAAATGTGATTACCGTAAGTGTGATATAGTGGTTTGAATGTTGGACTAGGGCCTTGGAGACCAGGGTTCAAATCCCCATTCATCTATGAAGCTCATTGAGTGAAATTGGACTAGTCAACTGCTCTCTAACATACGTCACAGACTTGTTGAAAGGATGTGGGAGACCCATATATGCTACCTTGAGCTCCTTGGAGGAAAGGTGGGATATAAATGTAATAATGAATAATATAAAAGAAACGAAGGACATTTTGTTTGCAAAGCATGTGTTCTAACCTCTGAGCTTCAACCTTTCCCCTAGTATGTAATCTGGAGCATTTTTAGTTCCTGAGCATAAGAACTTGTTCACACTCTGGGTGGAACTTTCAAGAAGAGCTCCTTGAGTTGTGCTGCAGTGGAGGGTCTTCAAAGTTGTTCCAAATGTTGTGGGCATGTTATCAGGCAGCGGGAAGTGCTGCTTTTAGAAGCCTTGTGTTGTATATGGAGCATTGCACACCATAATTAGAGCCAAGGCTCTTTGTGGTCAAGTTGATATTCCAAATTATTCTGCATGTGTTTTTCAGGTTTACTTGCCATCATTTTTGTGGAATGCTATGAGCAGAAAATGTTGGACACATACATTCATTGTTTTAGCGAGAGCGAAATCTGGAGTGCTTCACACATATTTGAAAACATATTTCTGGACTGCTGCTCACTTTGTGATTCAATTTAGAGTTCCAAATCCATTATAGCTTTTGGCTTTGCTGGCCCACAGTACTCTCAACAACACAAATGCTGAACTACAAGCTGCAACTCCTTATGCAAATGAATTTTGCTTTCAGCCTCCAGATTTAAAACTGATTGCCATCTTTTCTGTCAGAAATAAATTTTCACCTAGGTCAGGTTTGCCTTTCCTCATATAAATCAGGACCTGACTTAGGCTGGTGATCATGATGGGTCTGGAGGATCCTGATGTAAAGCAGGGAATTGGACCAGATAGGCTTCAGGATTGACATAATACTACACTTCTATAATTTGAGACCCCTATAATTAGTGAGGCCCAGCATTTTATAACCTTACAAACGAGTTTGGAATTTAAGAAGTTTTGCTCACTACTGAGTGGCAAATGTGAAAACTAAAATTAGGCAGATGTTGTGATGTATGGCGCCAAATACATCACAAACAGGCTGCTAATGGCTTTCTTTAATTTAATGGCTTTAACAATCTATTCTGACATCTGAGCTCCAGAAAGCACTAGGACAAGAAGTGGCTACATCCTTGGGGGCCCATCTGCTTTTCCATTCTCATTTACAGGACAAGCAATGGTGCATACAGGCAAACCATGCAGAGATGTGCTATCAGTTTGGTTCACCCCATTTGAGGGCAAGTGATCCTGCTCCAATAACCTGGTACAATTTGTTATGTGGTCATGAATCTCCGAAAGCTGAAGTTTCCACATTGTAGGTGCAGAACCTATGTCTGTCTTTACAGATTGTGAACCTATTGCACTTATCGGTGGGAGTTGGAGTCCAACAACATCTGGAGGGCCACAGATCCCCCACCCTTGGAGCTGAGCTTAATCCAATTAAGTTTGCACTGCTGCCTCTTCCTGCACTTGATACTAGGATTGTGACTAAATGCAGACTTTGTGGCTGCAGCGTCAAGCCAGGTTTTCCACATACCTCACATCCTTTGCTTAACATCCAATGTGATGAAAAGTTCTGGAGAACTCAAAAGCTTGCTCCTTCTTTTGTGACATTTTCGTTGATACTAATAGATATATTGCCACCTAAAAATTTGGGCATTTTCCCAGTGGACCAACATGGCTTCTTTTGCTTTTTGTGCAGCCAGCAGTGAGCAACATAATAATAATAATAATAAATTACAAAGCTTTAAGGATGCTGTGGCAGCTCCATGTGACATCATTGGTTTATTCCTATCACATTCTTCCTAGCTGCTTACACACTTTAAAAGCTTAAAGATGTATCATATGATTTGTGCCACAAATACATAGCCACAAGTTAGGATTCTACTCAGATATATTTAGTTCTGTAAAGAGATTCTACCAGCACCCTTAACTGGCCCCTAGTTCCATACAGACTTTTTGACATGGCAAGGGCAATTCTGCAGTACTGTCTGAAGCAACAGTTTTCTCCAGGAATGAGTTACCATTCGTCAGTGGTCTAAGATTAAGGGAGTTGGGAGTCCCATAATGTCTCTGGAGGGTCACAGGTTAGCCCTCTTGTACCCCTGAATAAATGAAGGATAATAGGTTAAATGTCTGTGTGAATTCTGGGATGATTTCCATTTCAGGGAATGGCAACCAATAAGTGGATCCCAAACGAAGGCATTAGTGAGTGCCCAGCAAAAAGAATAGGAACCAGTGTTCTAGAACACTTTCTAATTACAGAAGTCCCTGCCTGCTTTTAAGTTTGCCAAGCACCAGCAATATACTGTATTTTTTCATGTATAAGACGATGCTTTTTGCTAAAAAAAAAAAAAAGTCAAAAATTGGGCAGTCGTCTTATACATGGATAGTGAATGCACAGGGGGTTGGGCTCTGACTCTGGCATGGGCAGCCAGGCTCAGGTTTGGGCTTGGGCTCTTGAAATATGGCAACCCTAACACTGGCAACCCTATTTTAAAAGACTGATTTCTTAATTTTGGGTTCAAGAAAAATAG
Organism: Podarcis liolepis; assembly: GCF_965112155.1. NCBI lineage: Eukaryota > Metazoa > Chordata > Lepidosauria > Squamata > Lacertidae > Podarcis > Podarcis liolepis. Next base: position 32,443,513 of record NC_139555.1, read on the forward strand.
GAGTCGTCTTATACATGGGGGTTTCCTATACACGGAAAAATACGATATTATGTCCTCTACCCCTGCCAGCTTTGTCCCCTGTTGTTGCTAGTGAACAACAGAAAGGGGGTGACAGTGGTTCTCCTTACACCCCACCACCTCCACACAGTGTGTGGTGGGTGGGACTCACCTGTTCTAACAGGCCTATTTAACTATTTGTTGCCTTTCCTTTGCAGGAGAAAAGCCCTCTGATAGAGTGTCTGGCTCTTCTGCTCTCAGTATCAAAGGGGTTAAAACATCATGATGAATCACAAATGGGAGGGGGCAGGAAGGTGGGGAGGAGGAAATGCTGGCTTTGGAATTCTGTCTGGAGCCACTACCTATGCTTGACATCAGTATACTTGGGGTCAAGCTATGGCTGTTCTATTTTGAGCCCTGGAATGCCAGGACTGCTGGGCATTCTGTCTGCAGCAGTCATTAGAACCATGTGAGTTTTCTGTCGCTAGGCATAATGCCTGCTGCATGGGCTTAGATGCTCAAGATGGTACGTCTGTGCTGTAGTATTAGTGCAGCATAATAACATCTCTTTGCTAGCGTTGTGCTTGGGGTGGGGTTATCTTTCTGTTCTCCCCGCCACACACACATACACCGGTCTCTTCTGCAGTTTATTTTCAGCCTCCATGTTCTTTTGCCCTAAGCTTCTCTTTGCACCAGGTGGTCAAGCAGCTGGTGAAATATTTTTATATCTCTATAAAGTGAAATGAGATTGGGAAAAGGGGTGTGAGTGAGTGTGGTAGTAGTGAATGAGCAGCTGAATGCATGGTAGTGGAACAGATTGCTCAAAAGCAGTTGACTCTCAGACCTCATATTCAAGGCATACAATTGGCAGCTATTAAGAATTGCAGAACAGGTTGCGCTGCAGAGTTCCGCAGTTGGAATAAACTATTATGAACTGGGCCCACTTGCTTGAGTGCATCCCACCCCAGAGGAAGCACTGGAGCAAAGGTCAAGCATGTTTTCTCTGGTTTGATGTTTGCTCCAATTTATCACTAAAGAGCGGATTCCCCCTTGGGAAAATGGTGGGGCAAGGGCAAAATCACTCAGATCCATATCTAGAAAGCACGGGAAAACCACTCAGACCCATGCTTCCTAGGCATGGGGCAAGTAGAAGTGCGAACCAGCCCCTAGTTACCAAGGAAGTAATCCAACCTCCCACTTTTGGGCTTTGTTAGTGCCTGTCTCACCTGAGAAGACCTTACCTGTTGGTGCCAGCAAAAGCCTGCATGTCTGGAGGCCAGGCCAGTGATAAACAATAGCAGTACATGTGGATGGCTGGAGCTGTCCTCTGCCCAGTGGAGTCCTTCTACTTATCTGGATGAGGTGGGGCACCAGTGCTCTTATTAGTGCAATCGCACAGTCCCAGCTTTACTGCTGCCCCACCCTGTTCAGGTAGCAGCATTATTATGGTGGGGAGGGGGTGTCACCTGTGTCCTATGACCCAAGGCCCCCAAAGCTGTCCATTCACATGAGAAAAGGAATTGAGGCTAAATTGCAGGTCCTGCTTATGGGTGTTTATGCAGACTCCCCCCCCCCGCCCCTTGCATCTATGCATGTTGTACAGATGCTCTTAGATTTTGTGAGATTCGCTGGAGCCAATGAGTAGGCGGTGTTAAAACAGAGCAAGCAACATGCCCTATGTGAGATCCTCTCTCAAAAGAGTCCCATAGTTCCTGGCATTTCCTGTGCATTGTCAGGAGGAACCAAATGGATGTGGTTGCTGACTGGCAGCAAGAAGAAAGGTTAATCATCATCACCATCATCATCAGAATCAGAGACATTGAGGTACCAGGGACAGAGGGAGCTAGTACTGGCAGGATTTATAGGCCTTAAAACATAGGCAAGTATGCAAGTTAGGCCTCGGGCCTATTCAGAGCTCAGGGAAGAATGTAGAGTAGATTATAGGGATACCACAGGGGCACTACAGGGAGCAGCATCTGAAGGGTTTTTGTTGCTCATTTATAATTAGTATACATGCATCATACTATACTACCATGTCTGGCAATAAGTATAAATTAAGCTGAAAAGTCATGTAAGCAAATACTATTTCTTGCCCATTTATAAATCCAGTCAACAGCTTTGTTGTGTCACATACAACTGCAGGGCACTGCACAGCCCTAGCAATATGCCATGTGTTGCTCCCAAGGTTTCTAGGACCTTCTGCCATGCTTCTTCCAGGGTTGCTGATGTGGCCATGGTCTTTGTGGCACCTGTTCTGTCTGCCAGTTATTTTCAAGGACGTTTGTATGTGACTTACATTTTTATATGGACATTTTTAAGAGCTATGGTTTATAACACTGAGATTTGTTTAGTTCATATGTGACCGCTGATGGAAACTGCTCTCTATTGTACGTGTGACTACTTCTCACCAATGTTGTTGTGAGTAACTGAAAACCTCGTTCATGAGATGAGTAAAACTAAATTCTTGGTTACATGTTTGGTACACAACTGGGGGGGGGGGTATAATCTGAGCTTCAGTACTTAGGAACAGCATAGAAAATTGCTGGACAGTAAAATCCGCATGTGTCATATACTGCTAGCAAGTAGGAAATGTTGAATCCTCTCCAAATTTACCGGTAAATGGTTATTCTAAAAAGAAGGTTGCTTGTATAAGCTGCTGGAAAATGTTAATTGGCAAGGAAAAATTATGTTAAGTAAAGTACTCTGGGGGCTATTCAGAACCATAAAATAAGATAAGGGAAACAGTGAGTGTTGATGTACCACATTCTTTAAAGGCCACTTAACCAGGCTTGTCAGTGACTTCCTATGTTCTAATTATAGCATGGAAATACATTCAGGCCGGCATATGACATATGCAATTACCTTGGGAATTTGGCAGAGATTTAACCTAGAAACAAATCTCCAAACAATTAATACAGGATACTTAGAATGGTGATGGATGGAACCCATGATCGATGGGAAAAGCAGATGGAACAACAGTCACAGGAGGAGGAGGGAGAGATGAGAGAAGAGCCTAAAATCTTGTTGGAATGTGAAGAGAGTGTAGCTGACAGTAACATGAAAGAGCCAGGAAAACAGGCTGACGTGTACAACACTGATGATCTCTTTAGTACAGTATGTTCTAATCACACTGAAGGGAAAGGGAAGCCTGGTCACAATTTTAAACACGAGATCCTTTCTTCAGTTTCAAGGGCAGGGTTGGCTTCCCTTCCCTCCTCCCTCCTTTCAACTCCACCTCCCTTTTTTAAATCAACCGTGATGCTGTGGACTGATCGTATTAAATTTAGTGCCATATTTTTATGACCCAACTGTGCACTTTGCTGCTGGCTGTTGTTATAAATAGTAAAATTGCTCTTGCCTAATGGTGCAGAAGGCAACTTGGTCCTTCAGTGGGTTCAGAAAGCTCGGAGTAGTTCTCATTGCATCAACAACATCCTTATAGTTGGCTTTCAACATCTCGTTTGGCTTTCTTAGGTAACAGAGGAAGTGGCTGAGATTATCAATCCATCTAGCTCAGTATTGCCTACTCTGCTTGGCAGGTGGCCCTCCGAGGTCTCCCCCTTCACCTGATCCCGAAAGGGCTTCCAGCTTGTCCCTATTGCACAAGTTGGATTAAATCTCAAACCAGTAAATTCAGTTTGTGCAACTGAAATGGATTTGGTGCTCTTGCAGAACAAACCCACTTCCCCCAAATATTTACTGTTATGTAAAGTAACAGCAAAATGCATTGGGATAAAATGCTTGATGCAATGTTATATTAATTATCCAGAAACCAGAACGGAATGCATGCTAAATAAACAGGTTGTCTGGAAACAACCTGAGATCCCCCTTTAACAGGAATTATTAAGGGCTGCACTTGACATATTCTGCAGACAAAGAGTGTAACCAGCTAAGCCCTATTCAGGGTAGACCCATTTAAGTTAATGGGCCTAAGTTAATCATGTTCATTAACTTCAATCTGTCTACTCTGAGTAGGACTAGCATTGGCTACAACTCAAAGCATGTGCTCTACTACTGAGCTATAGCTACTTACGGAGAGTATTACAGTGTTTCTTAGCTCATATAGGCTAACAGACCAATATAGGCAAGTATTTGGACAGTGCAATGGAATATGTTCAGTCTGAAGAAGAAAGAAGTGCTGAGGCTTGCTGCATATACCTTGCTGAGGTATATGCTCACAGTTATGTTCAATTTGTTGCTCAAATATTTTGAATACAATAAAAGTCACCAATGATCTTCCAAAGGAAGCCAAAACTCAGACAATGCTGATGCCCTTGAAACTTTTAACCACTCTGGGATGTGAGGAACACATTAAAATATAAAAGTAGCATAAGTCCACAAAAACAGAGCCGTATGAAACCTTGCACAGCTTCCTTCACTTTAAAGTTTTAACTTGTTGAATGTTCTTTTTGAGTGTTCAAAGCACTTCACAGACATTCTCAGTAGTACTTAAAAGAAGTACTTATGGTAAGTCAATATGGTTATCTCCCCCATATTGCAGAAGATGGGGGAACAGTGGCTTGTCTGAGGCCACCTGCTGGTGAGAGAAGCAGATTAAAGTCTGTGGGGAGGAAGCAGATTAACGCCAGTGTTTGTGACGACTTTCCTGCGCTCTCAGAGGTTGGTTAGTGGCTTTTCTGTTGGAATGTGACATTTAATGCTGTTTTAAACGATACTTTTAAGTCTGTTTTTTATTGTACAACACTTGGAGTATGTAGATAGAAAATAATTTTATAAATACAGTAATAATACTAATAACTATATTATTATTGATCCTGCCCTACTTGGGCTGTAGCTCTCCCTGCTCCTAGTCCTCTATGTATTATTATTATTATTATTATTATTATTATTATTATTATTATTATTTACTTACTTACTTATAAGACACATAACATTTTGTTAAATGCTGTAGAGTCACAAAACTAAGACAGCCCCGGCCTGTAGGCTACATATCACAAAAATGGCTTTGGAGCATCCTAACATAAAATCTTCCAAGGTTGATTTGTATCATGTGTAAGCTCAACAATGTGAACTGAGATGTGACTGTGTGGGCAGTTAAGTTATTCGGCAACATTGGCCTAGGGTGTTCCAGAGATGACATTCGTACCTGGCATCGTTGCTTCACTTAGTGAAGTCAAACGCCAGTTCAGTGGCATTTCTAGAAGTAGGAAGACTTTGTCTGTGATTGCATTGGATACCCACGACTTCCAAAAAGCTTCCCTTCTCCCCATCCTGGAGAGTGGAGATCCTGTAAAGAAAAAAAGGAAGTGGATCTCTGCAGACCTCTGCTAGCCTTTTACTTTTATTTTTTTCTGCGTTCACTACATGTCATTCCCACATGATTTTAAGACAGATTTCTAGTGCTGTGAGAATGTGCAGTTTCTTCCAACATGTCAGACTGCTAGCAGGCTTCATATTAGCTTCCTAGGGCTTAGTTTCCCTGTTTCAGGGAATCTTGTTCTAAGGCAAGATTCTTCAGTTGTGCCCCTGCTCTGCTGTAGCTATCAGAACTAGCCTTATTTTGCATGTTGCTTTATAGAGAGGCATATGATGTTCATGTCAGGGCTTGCTATAAAGTCAGCTGTGGCTTCTTGGATTACATAGGATGATATATAAAGTCCACAACCGTATTCCCTCATCTCCAACAGCTGCACTAGGTCTCACTGAGGAGCATGCATGACACAACACACAGATCAAGATGGCAGAACAGATTATGGAAACATTTGTTATTTTCAACTACGTAGAGAGTAATGAGACTGAACAGCTTTGCAAAGAGCTCCAGCTATTAATTACAAGTGTTCCAACAGGAATGCTGCCCTGGTTATAGGTTAGCCTTTTGATTATGGACTTTTTAAGAATGTTTATTCTTTAAATTTAAGGTGTAGCATTGAATAATGGAGAGTAATTAATGGGTATCTCAGTCTATGTGAATGTTTAATGAAGAAAAGATAGTATTAAATTAAAAATACAAATTATTACCTGAAAAGGAATCTAATACACTCTGCCTGAATTTAAAAAATGCACATCTGGGGTTGTGGGGAAACTGTTCTCTGTAAGACCAGCATCAAATATCTGCAAAGCTGGAAATCTGCAAGCTCCCATATACCAAAAGTGGGGCCCCTGCAGACCCCAAATATTTTTTTAAGTATGCATGCATGGAAACTATGGTGAAGAGAGGAGTCTGGTCCCATCTGGGTATTTGGTGGTCTCAGCCCCACATAGTTTGAATAGCTGGCAGGCTGCTTTCAAGACTGGGTGGTTTCTCCGAGTCTCCTGGTGGCAGGACTTGCAGAGCCAAGCCAACAACTGCAACAGCTCCTGGCTTAATTCAGCCTGGGGACTGCTGTGGAGATCAGGAGAACCTTAACCCTAAGCCTATCCTTCATGCTAGGATCTTATTGCTCTTGATAATGGCCATTGTGACATGCAGGGCAGGACATGCAGACAAGCTTAGGTAGAGACTCCTACAACCCAGCAGCTCCAAGAGCAGCCTCTCTGCTCATTTTCCCACGGGAGCAATATTAGGCAGGAGCCTCAGGTCAGGCTGTGTGTGTGTGTGTGTGTGTGTGTGTGCACGCACGTGCATGTGTGTATGAAAAAGAGAGAGAGAGATTGAGACAGAGAGTAAGATTTGAAGGAGCACTGCAAGAACTGCAAAAGCTTGGCAGCACTGCCAGTCCTAGCCCTCTGTAATTAATGCTTGTTTATTTAATTTGCCATATTTAGTAACCACACTTTCAGTTATTGAGGCAACTCAAAAGGCGGTCATGCTTGCATGTTGTGAAAGTCCTTACAGGTATTCGACATGAAGGCTGACTCTAGGCATCACTATTCTGATGCCATGAAAGACACTTGGTTATTTTGATGCATTTTGGAAACCTGGTATATGCACAGCAGTTCTTACTGCCCATTCTGTGTGTATGGGGTGTTCAAGTGTGGCTCTAAGGCAAGGGTGGGCAGACTTCAGGACTGCGGGATCCACTTTGTTCTTTACTAGAACCATGAGATCCACCAGATGGTAACTGGTGCAAAGACATACATTTACAAATAGAGAATCCTCAGCCTAAGAATGTTGTTTTGAGTACTGGAACACATGATTTCCCTCCCCCAACCCCACTTTCTTTGGGCAATATAATGTAAAAGGGGACTTTTGCTGCTATTGTTGGTGAGCAATTGGGGATCCAAAATCCTTGCCGATATACTTAAAATCAGCCAGAGATCTGTCTTCAGATCCCAGTCTACCTTCTGCCCTCCCCTGTTTTAAGCCAATGCTTCTCATTTTATTTGATGTGGTGACCAGCATTCCCACCCCTAATGTGCCATTGACCAATACCATATTTGGTCCCTAAAGTGTCTCACCTGATCTGGGCTGTGTGGGACCTACTGTGGACCAGCAGGCGATGGCTTGTAGACCAGCACAGTTGGGTGGACCACCACTTTTAGTAGCACTGTTCTAAGCCACGGAACATTCCTGATGATATGATACAGTACCAGTCTACTAAAATTACCAGTTATTTTTCCTGGAGAATAAACTGAAAAGGGAGAGTTCTATTGGCTGAAATCCATTTAATATTAGTGGTGATGTTAAGCAGTGAAAGTCGATTAAGTACAGTTGTTCCATTTGTTTCAGTGATACTTTATCCAGCAATAAATGTGAAGCTGTTGTCTGTAACAGAACAGACTTCTTCCAGTGTATCTGAAGAAGTGTGCATGCACACGAAAGCTCATACCAAGAACTAACTTAGTTGGTCTTTAAGGTGCTACTGGAAGAAATTTTTTTATTTTGACTATGGCAGACCAACACGGCTACCTATCTGTAACTAGACTTCTTCCTGTTTGCTTGGAAGTCCCATTTTGTCAAAAAGAGCTTACTTTCCCTAGTATGTGTGTTTAGTTAGGACTGAAGCCCAAGGGTTAATGTTCACAACCAACATCTCCATGTTATTCATCTACCTGTTGCTGGCAGTACCACTTTATCCTTTAGGTAAGGCTCAGATGTTCAAATGACAAATAACCCCCTCTGCACTTACAATGGCCACACACTGAGAGGGGCTGTTGTAATTGTTAGAGCCCTGCTGTTGAGAGAAATTCGCCTCTGATCAGCGGCTTCAGCCTTTCCCTTCCTCAGCGCTGCCCACTCTACTACTGAGTGGTACAGCCAACAGCCTTTCCTGTCAATAGGAAGGAAGGGAAGACACCGACCTACCAAAATGAAACATAACTTATTTTCTGCAGTAAGCCTGTTAATGTTAAAATAGGCATATGTACAGGGGAGAAGGAATTTATCTTTCCTTGTATGTTGATTATGCGGGCAGTCAGTTGGGGTTATAGCTAGATCTTGGAGACAGGGGCAGGTGGGCTGAGACACAATGCCTGTACATGGCATTGGGATGTTGGGATAGGGGAATCTGGGATAGGGGATAGGTGTCTGGGTGTGTGTATTTGTACCCCAGAGTAATTGAGTATTATTATTTTTTTAGGCGTATATATTTAGGAGTTCTGGTTCTGGCAATTTACATTGGCAGAGTTGCGGCAAGTCTGGGGGGAAAATATTCTTCACACCTTTTTAAAAAGTTTAGGAATATATTACCTGCTGATGTATTTATTCTCAACGAATGTGTAGTGTGTGATAAACGGGAGGATTTGCATACTGAACCATTAAAAGGTCTGCTTCATTACGGAGAGACAAATACCTCGGGTTAAGTACTTAATTTGTTCTGGAGGTCCGTACTTAACCTGAATCTGTTCTTAACCTGAAGCACCATTTTAGCTAATGGGGCCTCCTGCTAATGGGGCCTCCACGCCGCCGGAGCACAATTTCTGTTCTCATCCTGAAGCAAAGTTCTTAACCTGAAGCACTATTTCTGGGTTAGCGGAGTCTGTAACCTGAAGCGTATGTAACCTGAAGCGTATGTAACCCGAGGTACCACTGTATTCTAAACCTAGAATTTTCAGAAAAAAATTATACACCTCGAAATCTTTGTAAGGCTGCTTGCAGGCAGACATTTCATGAGTTGCTAACATCTTGCCTGTGCCTTTAGGGAGAAAGCCAAAAATAGTAATAATAATATAAAAGTTCTAACAAAAAAACCCATCTTCTCAAAAACCTATTTCTGGTTAATTCTCTTGGGGGTATGAGTTACATAACATTTGGAGAAAATAAGACCACACTCCCTGTCCGTCATTCTGCAGCCTTCTTGAGAGAAGGTTGGGGGAAGGGAGAAGATCAAAACAACAGCCACTGCCACGCCTCTGCAACTTAAAAAGGTTTATTTTGGGTTGAGACATCTGGTTGTTCTAGTTTAAGGCAACATTTGAGCTTTTGGTTGCAACAAATAGCACAGATGGCTATGCTGATATGCCTACCATATAACTGAATATGGTCCTGTACCTTGCACCCCAAATATCTAATTACTGCATGCTGCCTTGTAGACTTGGTTGCTTTTTATGAGTCTCAACAAAAGTGGATATTGTGAGCCCTTCTCGTTGCCAAGGGACTTGTACTTCAAGGTACCCTTGCTATATTTGAACATATTTTTAAATACACGCCAATTTCATATAGATACCTATTTGAACATCTGGAGGGCTTATATTGACATATGCTTAATTTTATATGAAAATACTGGTGGCTGTTGTATTTGCAAAGTGAACTGACAGCGTGAATTATTGTTATATGTTTTTCTTTATGTCCTTTAAAAAAACCCTATCCTTTTTCCATATACACATAAACTTTTTATGCTTCTCTGATTACCCCTGTCAGAATGAAAGCCCATGGCCTCTCCATTTTATGTATTGGATAGAACATCAAGGAAGATGAGAAATTCTACCTTCTGACAAAGGCAAAGGGATGTTCTAGCCTGACAGACCAAACCAGCAGGTCCTACTTTTGCCTGAGAAGCTGTTTTCCCCCTGCCATGCCATGATGTCATACGATATCAGGTATTTATCAGGTGAAGCTGTGACTGCAAAGGAACCACCAGAAACCTTTCAGTGCCCTCTCGATTGCACCTTTCAAAGTGTGGCTTGCATTTGGTGCTCAATGCAAGCCACACTTCTGGGGTAGATCCATTCAGGAGCTCCAAAATGGATCCAATGTCTGTTGAAAGCATGAGGAGCTCTGGAATAGATAGTGCAATTTGAATTCACCACCAAATGTAAGGTTCCTGATTGTTCCTGTTTCAGTTAGTGCTGGATGCAGGGCTTTATTCCCAGCAGAACTCAGTTCCGGCATCTCTCAGGTGCGTGCCATTGCCATTAAAAGAGAGCAAGGAGGCATTCATGGTGAGTTCTGGGACCTCTTTTTCTAGAAAAATAGTACTGGCTGAATGCAAGCCACACTGCTTTCTGCAGTTCTAGTTACAGGTAGGTAGCCGTGTTGGTCTGCCGTAGTCGAAACAAAATAAAAAAAATTATTCCAGTAGCACCTTAGAGACCAACTAAATTTGTTATTGGTATGAGCTTTCATGTGCATGCACACAGATACACTGAAACAGGTGCTACTGGAAGGAATTTTGCTTTCTGCAGTGGCCATGGGGTGTCAGCTGGGATCTAGAGGGGCTGGCAACATGGCCTGCTAGTTAGAAGGGATTTCCCACTCCTGTTCTAACATCCATGTTTGTTTTTATTTCCTTGCTCTGCTTGAGCTAGGTGATGTGCAGAATTCTGCCGTATCTCAACAGGAATTCTGTTCCACAGGAAAGGGCAGCCACACTGAAAGCCCTGCTCCAAGTTGCTATGAAATGGGCTTCTGAAATCTTGGAACTTTCATGAGAAGCTCTCCTGCAGACCACAATGACCTACTGGGTACATAAAATATAAGACAGTCTCTCAGTTCACCAGGTCCTGAGCTATATAGGGCCTTATAGATTAGTGCCAACGTCTTGAACTTGACCCGGTAGTAGATTAACAGTCAGTGCAAGTCCCACAAGAAAGGTGTTGGCAGTAGTTTGCCCCCACAAGCATGTGCCTTCCGTCTCTCTTTAAGTTCTTATTCCTGTTTGAGTACCAAAGTTAACTCTTCATTTTCTGGTATTAAGAACCCCCCAATCTCATTTGTTTCTCTGATTATTAGAACAATTATGTCAGTGATGTCACAAACCCTATCCAGAGCAGCAGCCTGGACTTTGACTCCCACCAGACCACAACCATCAGAAGCAGTGGTACTAGAAACTATCTCAGGCCACAGCCTCCTGACCTGGCCTGAGCCTCAGGGGTTCTTTGGCCATGGACTCCTGAGTTGGGACTTCCAGAGTCTGTGTCCTTGGAGCCTTGACTACCTGAGAAACTAACCCACTCCCCTCTGTACCATGAACCCATGCCCATGGTGACTTAGCAATGTACATAGGAAGGAATGTCAGAAAGCAGTAGTAGAGCTGGTTCCAGATCAGCAGTCTGCCCCTTTAAAGCCTACCATTTCTCAAAAACAGGGTGGAGCCTGGAAGGAGTGATTTGGCCCTGAAAAAACAAAACCCCACAATCCATTATTAAACTTCATTAGAGCAAGTGGCTTGCCTGGAGTTTTCCTTGCTGATTCCTCTCATGGTGCCCTGTGGGTGCCTTGCCAAGATCAGTATAGGTCAAGCATTCTCAGATCGCGTAACCATCAGTCCTGGAGCACTCATTGAGCAACATGGATATGCTCCTGCCACCCACTCCCTTGCCTCACCTTTCCCCTCCAGGGTGTGGCTGACCTGTGCTTAAGATTTTTCTCCACCCTCAAAATCACTTGAAGATTTATCCATCTTCTGCATCATGTAGGAGTTTTTGACAGACCAATTAATAATTAAAAGAACTTGATGTGCTCAGTTATTTGGATGCCCGTGAAGAAGGATGTTATATTACCCAGTGGACTGAGTTTGTGCTATCATGGACTGAGTGAGCTATCCTCTCTAGTCTCACAGATTTAGTCCTTAGGGGTGTTTCTTCAGAGTACATGCTTGTAGCTGAATGTTATTAAATCAAAGCACAAAAATAGCAGGACAATTCCCGTGACAATCTTAAGAGCCAGCAGAACGAAAGGAGCAGGCTAAGTTTAAAAACAGCTTGGTAAATATATTCTCTGGCACTGAAAGAACAAGCTGACATGTTTTGCCTGTGACAGTCAGTGCTCACTCCAGGTTTTGGTAGGCTTTTGGGCAGAGCACTTTCAGTGGTCCTCCTCTCCCTCAGTGAATCTACCTCCTAGCTGCCATGGTTGCTAGTGGCTCCACCTCCTCTGCCTTATCTTGTTTCATGAGTATCAACCACTTGTTTGCCAGTCAAAGCCAATGAACAAGTAGGCAGTGACAGCTCTTCCTCCTGCTTCTCACTACTGTTGTTGCTTGCTTGCTTTCTTGCTCATTCCTGCAAACTCAAGAGTGAGGAACAGGTGATCAAGGAGGTTGCACCAGTGAAGAGAGAAGCAGTGCATACTGTGTGTAGCTGTCTTTGTGCCAATGGCAGTTTTCCTCCTGGACAAATGGCAGCTGCAGGGGCCTCAGAGCTTGACCAAGGCCATGGAAGCAGTAAAAGTTAAAGTTTCTTTCATCCACCCACCCTGCAGTCATGATGTCAAGCATGCAAAATGCAATCCATACAATTAGTTTCCTGACATGCCTATTTGCCCCTCTGTCTGAGTAGGTGTTAAGTGTGTTTAGCCACAGTCATCTCTTTATTTCCTAGTCTCTTCCCCTTTTTGTGTGGATTTCCCCACTGTATAGTTTAGATTGTAAGATTCTGCAAGAGCACCTCTTTTTTGCCTAGGAAACTCTGTAACATGACATGCATGATTATTATCCTTCATTATTATTGTTGCTATCAATAATAGTAGTAATAGTGAGCAATGCACAATTATTTTCCATTTCTTGCATCTACTATCCATAACTTCCTTGCCCGCCTGCAAGGTTGCACTATTGTGGAGATTTCTGCAGTATATATTGGGGGGGGGGATGCAATACGCCCTCACAGATAGCCCATACATTGCAATTCTAGAATTGCTGTATTGAATGTGATTATACAAGTATTATAGGTAGCTACTGGCTACGTGCCATAACTGGAGCTGTGCAATAACAAACCCACACCACCCTGCACCATTTTATGAATTTGCTGATTTTAGTTTCAGATTTTTTTTGGGGGGGGGGATTTTGTTGCCTCTGGGCTCCCATGCCATATGGCCAGCTGTCTTTGCCTGAGAGGTTTGGTAACATCAGAGCTATTCCCTCGTTGCAAAATTATCACTCTCAGTCACCAAGGCTAGATTCCCTTCCTCACCAACATCAAGATATACTGTTGTCGATGAAAAGCCATTTGTGAGAGTAAAGAAGCCTGAGTGTTCCCAAAAAAGGAGATCCAGGGTAAGTAATATATCAGGAAGAATTTAACTATGACAACACTTCAGAGCTATCTCTAATCACTGAACGTTCAGGGATGGGTGACTTGCCACTTTTAGAATGTTGTAGACAACAAGACAGGAGGTGCCTGTAAAGAACTGAGAATGAATCTATGACAGATGTGAGCAAAGATAATTATAATGCAAAAACATGTGTTAGGGCAATGGCTGTACTTAGGCTATTACTACTGGTATTGCTATTAAGATTTCCTTTGGCATGAACTGTGGAAGCTTACTTTCAAGGTAAATAGATCGTGGACTGTCACCTAGGACTACAGCTTAGAAATTTGTAATAGTGTACTCTGGTTAGTACAGTATTGGCCATTTTTAACTCACTCATTCAGTCCGAAGCCCAGAAATGGCACCCAAAATTAACTACAGTCACATAAACCAAATGAATAATAATGAAATTTGTCTGTTTTCTGTTGCCAAAACAATGGAGCTATTTGTGGTCACCCTCCTCAACAGAAATGTGAGGGGAGAACTGGGATGCTGTCCTTCCTTTCCCATGACATGTCATTAGCCAAACCTCTGCGAGTTAGCAAGTGCTGGGTGGGTGCCCAGTGTTCTGTTTTGCTTTTTCATTGTTAGCACTACTTACAATTTGTGCATAACACCCTCAAGCCTCCATGCCTATTTTCTATTCTAAGCCAGCAGCAGACTGTTCATTTTCCCTGTCCTATTACTGCGCTGGCGTCGTCGTAAGCATGCAGATCTAATCTAGTGTTTGCACAAGAGAGCATTAGGCTGTTCTTCTTGTGTCTGGTTCATAAAACATCATAGTCTTCCTGGCCCTATGCTAATCCTTCTTTTGGGGTCCCTTTCACCCTCTGTTCATCTTCACTAGCTCTAGTCCTCTCTTCAGGCTGAGACTGAGCCAGCCACAACCATAGGATATAACAAAATGACCATATTCAGAAGTAATGTGTAAAAGGCTCCCCTTGCACATACAAAATGATCTAGCTCCAGCTGCTATGGTTTTTCCAGGACACATGTGAATATATCCCCATTGAGCTTTAATTTATGAAAGCTGAGACTCAGGGTTTTAAAAAAATGATGTTGTACTCAAGCCAACACAGTGTGTATCAGTATCAACTTTTCAGTGTGGTAACAGCTTTCCAAATCAGGCTGAGGCACAGGTCAGTTTGACTTGGAATTTTAGTAGCACCCTCTGAAAGGACCTTGATTTGGAGGAACGAGGCATTGTAAAGTTCAAGGGAATGAGCTCCATCTTTCTTCCCCTGCTCCAGAAGATGGATGCTTTTATGGACTCTCTCACATAAAAACAAGCTCTCCCCAATTCATGGAACACCACCAGCACACCAGAGTGGACTCCAGGGTAGCTTTCTCCTTGACATGTTAGCCTTATACATCCAAGCAGTACAGATGAGGGGGAAATTGGATTCAGTTTGCACTTAAAGCCTAATTTCTCAAAATCACACTTTCCAAAACAATATGAGAACTGAAACATAGCCATCCTTTTTAAAATTTGCACTTATCTGAATTTGTAATGCAGTTCTGCAACCAATCAATGTTTACAAAAATGAGTATACTAGTTTGCATTTAGTTTGCATTAAAAAGAACTTATTTGTGAAAATAATGCAATATATTAGGCAAAATTGCTTGCAAAAAAGTGTGCTTTAGTTGTTGTTGTTGTTGTTGTTGTTGTTGTTGTTGTTGTTGTTGTTGTTGTTAAAAAACCCATACGAAGATATGTCTATTTTGTGAAATCCACACACACAAAATGCTGATGAATTTTCATGAGGATTTTTTTTAAAAAAGAAAACTTTCAAATTGCTGCAGAAATGTAGAGAACTGAATTTAGCATTCAAAAAATGAGAAACTGAGAGACCCAAATTGACAGATTCTTCCATCTCTACCAATGAGATTTGTTGTGATTGATTGATTGATTGATAAATAATGTTTGCCTGATGACATGTATAGATGTATTGCTTGATGGCTAAGGACTTGTGTAAACATACAACAGACATGCACCTTCAATAAACAGGTGATTTATCATGAGCTCCGGCCCCTAATTCTCCTGTGTGCTGTCCATTACCCCCATCACGTTTTGCCCCTTTGCTTGTTTGGGCTCTTTCCCCCAGGTTCCACTCAGGTACCAGATTGTTCACTTTTCGTGGACAGGCAGAGTCCCCAGATCCCGAGTGGTCCCCCCCGTCATGTGGAATAACGACTCAAGACAACGTGCTATGGGATTAAATTGGCCACAACTTTATTAAATTTCAAATGTGGGTAGACCTTGGCTCAGGCATTGGGCGTTCTCCTTCCCCAGTCCCCAGCCGGGACTTACGACCTTTCGGCGTACGGTCAAAGCCTCCCTTCAGAAACCCCTTTAACGGGGCACCCTGGTATCGCCGCCGCAAAGAGGAAGATGGACTAAAGGATTCCGCCCAATGCCTGATACCGCCAAAGTTGTGACGTTTTGCTACGGGAAAGGCGAAACCTGCCAATTCAGGGAAATTCCTTTCCGGCCCTTTAACAGCGACCTTAACGTAGCAGTGCCCGCATACCTGTGAAGAAAAGTTAACCTGCAAAACCTGTAAAGAAAAATAAGACATTAACTGAGGGTGGGTAGGGTGGGAGAAGCTCTGGAGCCAAGTGAGGATTCCCAGGTAAGATCCTCCCTCTATTATGTGGGCAGGTAATCCCTCCCCTACCTGGCCTGCTCTCCTTGGCAACGCTTCCCCCAGGTGGGATTGGACAACTGACTGAGGTAGGCGGAGACCTCCAGGTATCCCACCTGAGGGAAGGCAAAGCCAAGCCTATGCTGATGGAGCCGCTCCAGATCCAGGGGCTGCGTGCGTCCACGCAAAGGGCGCCCCCCGTTTTAAGCGGGGAGCGGTCATTCATGAATTTGCAACCACAATGAATATTGATTATTTGGAAATTTGAATCATCCTGGGTGCAAATGCGCTTATGCTCTTTGTTCTAGGAAGAATTTTACCGTACATTGATGATATGAAGCATGCATTGCCACATCTGATTTGGTGTCAACATCAAGTGCTTAAACACCCCTCCCCCCATGTTAAATGTGTGGTACTTACTGTAACAACTTCACAATGAGTACTGGCATCCTTTCTCTCTAAAAAGAGCACTGGTCAACATGATCCGAAGTCACACCATACATTTAAATCACTATGATGCCAATTTAAACAGTTGTGGCTTCCCCTAAAGAATTCTGGGAGCTGTAGTTTGTTAAGGGTGGTGAGAGTTGTTAGGAGACCCTGTATTCCCCTCAGAGAGTTACAATTCCGAGGATGGTTTAACAGCCAACCCCTCTTCCCAGAAAACTCAGAGAGGGGAACTGGTGTCCCCTAGCAATTCTCAGCACCTTTAACAGACTATACTTCCCATGGTGCCTTGGGGAAAGCCATGATTGTTTAAAATAGTATCATTGTGCTGTAAATTTAAAATAGTATCATTGTGCTGTAAATTTATGGTGTGAATTGGGTCATAATCACATGGGCAGAAATTTTCAACTTCACCTTACTATGTTTCAGTCATTTGTGCAGATGCAAGTTGTATGCACATAAAATGATGGCAGCTCTCTGCCCTGTGTCCACTTTGATCCCTTCGTGTTTGGAGCAATTCATTTTATTTTTGTTTAATTTTTGGACATTTGCATAACTCTGCAAATTCATTTGCTGAGCTCATGTGAATGATGCCAGATCTTGAGGAGTAAAACAATACAATAACCATGTCCACATAGTCTATATGGGCAGCCCATTTTTCTCACGCTAATGTTTACAGGCATCAATATGTACTTTGGGGGGGGGAATATTTGAAAGAAGCAAATAAATATTATTTGCACTGTATATAGCACAAACACTTGCCAGAATAAAAACACAGTAACAAGTTACGCAGACATAGCCCTGGCCACTGTAAATCTGTCTCTTCTTCTGGTGTTAACTTGGTTCCAATTGGGGGATAGGTAGTGCAATTTAGACAAGGCAGATGATCAGTAACAAGAGAGAGCATGTTATGTTCCAGACAGTTATTGGCCCATGTTAATCTATACTAAACCCTTTTTAAACAAGTTGCAATCAGGATGATATTGCTCTGTTTTAATTCATTTTGTAGATCTCTAAATACAATGTCAAGCCTCACATTTTCTTCAAACTAATAATAAATAAGGGAAAACTATATAGGATGAAATCCTTGTTGCCGTGACATTCATAGGTGTATTGCCACTGATTTTACGGAAATCAATATACTAGCACAAACTGAAGGATCTGTGTGTCTAGCTCTGTTAAAATCAATACCAAATATTAAGCTGATTATTAGAACCATTTCCCCCCCTTCGTTTTGAGAAATATTCAAATGGGTTATAATTTTAGCCCTTTGCTAGCAATTCCTGCAGTTTAATGCTAAATCCTTGTAGCTTTAGCCTTTACCCAGTCAGGCAGCAAAATAGGGAAATCCCAGCAATTTGAACTTCTGATGATCCCCGAGATTTGAGGATTTTGTTCCCCACTCAGGCTAGATGTTGATAATGCTTTGGATTCAGCTCTGCCAATCACATCCTTTCTATCTAGGGAGTATGACAAAAACAACACATTAAAATTTACTTTCCTAGGAGGAAACGAGAGTGAAAGAAAGAAGGATCAATTTGCCAGTTTTGCCTTGCTGAGTATATAGGTCAAGTAGTTAAAACTTTCCTATTTACAGAGCTGTTTGTTATGCTGGGTAATCAAATAAGACCCTGCTATGTACTAAGTCCAAGGGACGCACGGGGCACATAGCCTGACCTATACTTGAAGAATGGTATGTACTTTGGGATGCTACTGAAAAGCTAGAAGGTTTCAAAGAATTGAAAAAAGAGTTTTCAGATTCTTAGGAAATGAACATGGAAGCAGGGTATGCAGCTGCCGTTCATGGCATCTGGCACCTCTAGGGTTACTGAGACACACACCACTCCTTTGACCTTTGGCAAAACAAGTATTACTGCTACTGACAAAGAGGAATCTATGCTTGTGCTGTTATTGGTTATTTGCGTTTGAGCTTTCTCCTATCAAGGCCAAACATATTGACAGCATATTCCCAGCTCATTGGAGCCGAAAGGGCAGTTGTTGCTTGCTTTTACAGAATCATAAGCTAAATTAGTTATCATTTTCTCTTTGGGCTGTTGGCATGGATATTTTAAAACTTCCTGTGGGGAAGAAACTGCTAGATCAGCTGCTTGCGCGTGAGTAGCCCAGCCAATCAGCCTGCATAAGCTGCAGGTGGATATGGGGACGATGAGAGGCTGCAAACTTTCAGCCTCTTCCTGACAGCTTATAAAGGGAAGGTGGTAGAGTACAGAGAAAGAAAATGAAGTTGGGGGAGAGATTTAGACAGGCTTCAGATTTGCACCAAAATGCAGTTGAATTTTCACAAGGATTTCTTTTTTAAATTGATGTAAAAAATTTAAGAATTGACTTTAAGACTGGAAAAAAATAAGAAACCAAAACTATCCTCCATCCATTGCAGGCAGTGGTAGATGTGTTGTCTACCTCTTTCCCCCTGATGAACATGGCTTCTCTGGTCCAATGGGAAGGAGGTAAGAGAATGCATGCAGCCTGTGCTTCTGAAGGAAGCTCTGAGAGTTGTGGACTCTGGAAACTGTGACCACTTCCGTTAGAAATCTTGCAGCCCATTCCTTAAAAAGTAGAATAAAAATCTGCTCCAGAGAAGCGGACACGGAGCAATGGATCCAAACTACAAGAAAGAAGATTCCACCTAAACATTAGGAAGAACTTCCTGACAGTAAGAGCTGTTCGACAGTGGAATTTGCTGCCAGGGAGTGTGGTGGAGTCTCCTTCTTTGGAGGTCTTTAAGCAGAGGCTTGACAACCATATCTCAGGAGTGCTCTGATGGTGTTTCCTGCTTGGCAGGGGGTTGGACTCGATGGCCCTTGTGGTCTCTTCCAACTCTATGATTCTATGATTCTATGAATCTAGCACACATATCAGTAGAAACAACATTTACTAATTTGAGGCACAAATCTATTTGAGAAGACAGTTTCATTACCATACTAGTAGGCTTTCTGGTATTATTCATTTATTTTTAAACTGTACGGCATACCACCCTTTACCATTGTTTCCAGGGCAGTGTGCAGCAACAAATAAAATAGCATGAAATAATTGTAGCTGCAGGAGGTAGGCTTCAAAAGGCTGCAACCATATGTAAATTTACCTAGGAGTAAGCCCCACTGAACTCACTGGATTTGCTTGTGAGTAGGCATGCATGGTAAAATATTTTAAAATATCTAGAATTTAGTCTCCATCTGGTACCTAAAGGATAATGATGTGGGTTGGTTGCTGAGGTGAGCATCCTTAGGGAGGAAGTAATACAGGTGGGATATTACAGCCTCTAAAGCCCTTTCACTGGTCACTTCACCTCCAGTAGTGGGAGCACCTGAAGGAGGGTTTCAACGACGTTGAATCAACGGATGACTGCAGACATGCATCTAAAGGCACTGTTTTCCCCACAACTTTGGGAGTGAATTACTCAGATCATGTAATGTTCCATTCTAAGCAACAAGTATAAGATAACAAGCTACCCCAAAGTGGCCCCACAAATCCTTTGACAACCATTGCAGGTTTGGAAAATCATACAGAAAGCTGAAAGGGATTGTAGGCTTATTTTTAGTCACATCAAGTCTTTATCTTTAAACAAAAACAAAAACCTTGTGTTTATGTGAGAGCACTGATGAAAAGTGTGGGAGAGCGCAAACACACACAGTTCTTGGCTAAATAATGAAGAATACACTGCTAAATAATAAAATATGCTCACTGGGACATAATGGAACATAAAAAGAAATGCTGAGTGTCAAAGATCAAGCTTCTACTGCAGGTCATCAAAAGTTCAACAGAGTGGATCATATTTCACGTTCCTTGCAGCTGTTCAGACCTAGTTGCAATCAATTGGAATATAGTCTGTTTTTATTCTGGGATTATCCCATAAAAAATTGCAATCTTTAGTCACTTAATCCACCAGAGAGAGATGTTGATTTATAATGGAATGAAATATTCAATCCTTAGCACATGGGGTGTTTTAGAGTTAAAACAACAATTGAGGTTAAACTGCTGTGCAATGTTCCTTCCAGCACTCAGAGCTGTTCCTTCCAGCTTCAGTCCATTCACTTCAGTTTGCAGTGCTGACCTATTGCAGATTTATGATTGGAAGACAGCAATGAAACTTAATGTGTTGCACTCCTCCCAGATCACCTAGATACTGGTTTCCGCATTGCTACTGAAGCAGATTGGCTAGTTCTTGGCTCCCCAAGTGTATGGTTTGGTGGCGGGTTAAAGACCTCTGTGGACTGGGGCCGGACAAGACTGACCAGGCATTTGAGAGATTGAGTCCCTTTTCATGAGTAAACTGTTCATATTATATAGTGCAGAATAAATCCTCCTTGGTGAATAACATTTTTCAACTCACAGCTTAACACAGTTTAAATTAGCAAGGGGCAGCCTTGTTGTCTGGACAGACTAAGTTACCAACTGAATTTGAGCACATGCACACATATCTGGTTACTGAGGATTTATCTGGCTAAGTTTTACCCATTAAATTAATGAGCATGACCAAGGTCCATTAATTTCAATTAGTATATCCTGAGTAAAACTTAGTTTTACTTAGTTGAATACAACCCTGTAATCTTTAATCATATTTGGATAATAGCTATGAGTTAGGGTTTCAAATGGATGTCTCTGTGACCGGAGGTCTATTCAAACAATAATATGCATGTGGTGAATGAAAGCCCTTTCTGTCATGCTAGTTCACCAAATCTCCATAACTGAATAGCAATGCCTATGGCATTGAACACAATTCTTACGTAGGCCTATAGAGAAGCAAGTGGTCCCTAAGGTCACCTGGTCCTAATGCAACTATAGCATTAAAAGCCAGAACCAGCATTTTGAACAGAGACCAGAATCACAAAGGAAGCCAAAGGAGCTGACATAAAGATAGGTGTTATATGCCTTAAGCTGTAATTGCTGTATTTTGCATTAGTGGAAGCTTCCCGACTGGCTTCTAAGGCATCCCAATGTCTAGCAATAACTAAATCATTAATGACTGAGACCAAGTCCGTCTTCATCAAGAAATGCCAATCCTGATAAAAGGCACTCCTAACAACTGCAATCACCTGAGCATCCAGGGGGAGTGATGAATCAAGGAGTACTCCCAAGCCATATACCTGCTACTTCCAAAGGGGAGTGCAACCCCAATCTGGAACATGTTGACTCGCCTTATTTAGATCGCATCTATGCTTGACTAGTAGTACTTGCATCTGCATTCAGTATGTTTGTTAATCCCCACCTGAACTGCAGGAGTTAATGCAATTTAATTTCACAGGGTCATATAGTTTCTGTCAGAATATTCTTCAGATTTTGCTAAAATCCTATGGCTTCTGATGGAGGAAAATTCTACTTTTGAAGCTTACTTACTTGGAAGTAAGAGAGTGCTGAGTTGTGAATCTGATACCAGTGTCCCCCAGCTGATGTCACTATTTTCCTCACAGAGTCATTGCATAACAGTAGAGTGAGTGAGGCTATCTAACAATCAAATTCTCCATGCCATTTCTTTTTAGCAAGGGAAGAATATGATTAGATGCCTCCAGGTCTTATCCCTTACTTTTATATTAGCTGCTAACAGTGATCTCCCCATAGTATGCAGAAAAGTAAAATATGCTGAACATCTAATCAGTGCATTTCTGACTGGTACACACACACACACACACACACACACACACACACACACACTACTTGATACAGGGAACATTATAACTTTCTGAAAAGGATGATACATGTCACACTTATTAGAAACTTTATTATGACCGGTTTTGACTACATTAAATGCAATCCTGCCAACTGAGCTGGAATTCTAGGGCTATGTTTGCACGCCACGTTAAACCGTAGTTAAACTTGTCATGGGCACCACAAAATACCCATTAAACAGAGGGGAAAATAGCAGTGCTCAGACGCTTCCCCTCAAAAAATCCAGGCAAAACATTATCCCCAACCTCACTCCACAGACAAAAAGAGCCTGCAGACACACCCATACCAAAGTGGAGGGGGGCAATAAAACCTTTATTTTTTTAAACAGAAATATTGATTGGGGCAGTGAGCCTTCGGGATGTATCTGAGGGTGAAATGATACCCAAGAACATCAAGTTGGAGACTCCAGGTTTAATGTGGCCTGAAGTTGAACTTAAATCCAGCCAGACTGATCACAGACATAGTCTGATGTATACAGTTCAACAGGACACTACTGGCCACCTTTTCTACAGTGGCTGTGAAACTCTCTGTAGAGGTGATTCTGTCTTACTATTGTTCACCAGAGTTAGGGTATGCCTCTGGGGAAGGGGGCAAACAGTGTACTGTATTGTGACCACCCCCTTGGTTGCAAGACATTGTGTTGTTAACATCGGAATGTATGAACAGCTACATTACTACAAGTAGACATCTCTGCAATACCATAAAAGATTATTTGTTCTCACTTTTGCAATGAACCAAGTGTCTAAAAAGCAACCGAGATTACACAGCCTTACTTGCAAAAAAGGAGAGAGACATTTGATGATTGCTGAAAGACAGTTATAATTCTGAAGTCGGAATAGCTTTAGGAACAAAACACCTCAGCACTTTTTCTGCAAAGGTCACTTAAATCTATGGGGAAATTAATACTGTATTATGTTCCAAGGATGCTATGAAGTGATTTTGTCATCTAGCCGCCTTCTTTTTTTTTAAGTGAAAAAATCTAAATTGTCTTCCAGAAGCCAGTTCTCTGGAGACAAGGCTGATGCTAATTTTAGTCACTGTGTAAACTAATGTTCTGTCGTTCAGTTATTTAAGTTCCAACATAAATTTACCTCCCAGTTGCTCCTTTCTACTGAGCTTTTATCCTAAGGGGCTTACATTTACAGATAAAAAATTAAAGTTTGTAACTGGAAATACACATTTAAAAAATCCTCATTATTTGATCCTTGTACTATAAATCAGGAAATATCCATCTCCCTTGGGCCCATTAGAGGCTTATTTAATATTCAAGGCATGTGTGGCAAATGGCTTATCCCTAGTCGGTGACTCCCAAGATGGCTTCTATCTGAAGCCACCATGAGGCCAGGCACTAAGCCTAGTTCAGGAATTGCTGTGCTGACAATCAGCTAGGATGAAGATAGCATAGCCTGGTGATTAGCTGTTCTTTGTGTGGAATGCAGCTCCTGAGACAATAAAAGCAACCCTGGGTTGTGTGACCGGAGCAATTGAGACAGCGGGTGTACTGGAGATGGGGCAGTTTCTAGGGCCTGTCTGGCTCCCCTAAAACAATGTGGAGAGCAAGAGGAGAAAGCCTTGGGAGAGTTTCTGTGAGAATTTCCACAATGGCAGAGTTACACTGTGCTCAAGGCCTGTGTGCCCTTTAACTGCCAAGATTTATATAAGCAAGTGTTAATGTATACACAATCCACAAGAATAATGAGCTGGTTATTTTCCTGTCCAGGTGTTCAGGAATACAGCCTACTGAGCTAGAATAGTAAATATAGATAAGAACAATGGGTTTTAAATAGAGGGCACACTGTTCCTTGCTATCAGCCCATGCAAATATTGCAGATATGTGTGTGTGCGTGTGCGCATCCATGCACACTCACCTAGCTTGCACATGCTCATTATTTTCAGGCCTCCTTTACTCAGAAGGATAATCCACACCAGAAGCTTCCATGTGTCAGTATGAAAACAAACATATAGGATACTTTTTAACAATCAAATAGGAAAATGGGAAACTTATATATAAAAGCACCTTATATGGGCTACATACTTTACATTAATTAAACTCAAATCCTTGACCACAGACTCATCATCTAAAAGCCAGCTTCAGTGTAAAGGAAAGCAAAACAATTTTTAAAAACCCTGTGAAAAATCAGAATTTTATATCTTTAAAATCAGACTTCAATCCTAAAAGCACTTACTGGAGATTTGGTCCCATTGAGCTGAATGTAATTTACTCTGAATAAACATGTTTAAGATTACTTTGCTAGGCTGTGATCCTACACACACCTACCTGGGTGTAAGCACCAGTGACGCTTACTTGTGGGTAAACATTTATAGGATTACACTGCCTGTTATTTCTTGCAAACAGTTTTGAAAGTGGGTTGAAAAACTGCAGAATCCTTTGTCCTTTGTCCTCTGCCAGCACAATTCCACAGAATGCATGCAGAACTGTTATTTAAAAGTTCCCTAGTCCTAGGAAATACCACAACACAGTTATTACTACTGTACTACTTCTGGCATTTTCATATTGACATGACTACCTGTCTTGCAGAAGACCTATAAGCAATCTAGCCACCCTGACTGTCCACTGGAGGTCACTGGTTCTTTGCAGTGACAGTACTGTTTTGGGGACTGAATAGATTGGTTGTAGAATAGAATTGTGGACAATTGGGGCTGTTTCTGTGGGTCCCTTTAACACTTATCTATGCAAACCTGCGGGCACTTTGAAGATGGTGCCCAGCGTTGTGGTGGCTGCTGTTGTATGGTGTGATCCCACACTGGAGGGGATGTATGTGTGAATAACATGAAATTGTGGGTGGGGGCAATCGTTCAGCACTTGCCAGGAGGGATCAAACTATACACACACACACGAATAGGGTATGTGAATAGGACACTTGTTATAGGAGTATGAGAAAAGTAATATTCAGTGTTCTGAACCTTGGGAAGTTAAGCATTTGAGGGACGCTGTAGATATGAGAAGGAGCCTTTTTCTAGTGGGTGTTTTACAGGCAAGATGAGCCACTAACCTTTATGGACATCTGTATTCTATTTTCGTTTACTTATGTGTGTCATTTGATAGCCATCTTGGCTGCTCATTAACTTCAGCTGCTCTGTAGAACATGACTGAGGAAGTTCCTCCCTGAGGTCTCAGTAAGGAAAAGTTGAATGGTGGTGTTGGAACTGCAGCCTCAATACTGAGGTGTTACAAATTCCATATGTGCCGAGTGAAGTTGAAATAAGATAGAGTGGACATTTGTACGCTCACTTTCCATATCAAGATGATCCAGTGGTATTAAACTCTCTTTGTTAATCTGCCCCTTTCAAATTTCATTGCAGTCAACACAGCAATGCACTTAGGAAGCTGATTTCAATATAGTCTGGAAATACAAAAAAAATTCTATTAGATTATAATTTGTGGGAGGAGAAAAAGTTCTGAAATTTAGCAGTGAATCCACTATGGAAGTGCTATGCACATTTTAGGCAGACGTACAGCCTTCTCCACTAAATCAAGCATGTGGGAAGCTTATTATGAGCACGCATCAATGCAGTAAAACCTCAGTGACCCCTCTTTTTATAAGTACATCTTTGAGTGCTTGTACAGAGTAAGTAGAACTACATCAAGGCTCAGGTCAATATGATGCAGTAGCGGAGAACTGTTGTATTAAAGCTGCTTTATGCAGACTAACTTAGCGACCAGAAAGGAGGATGCAATCACAAGACATTGTTGCTTTCACAAATGTGGTTTTGGATTAGAGCTGCCAGACACAAGATGCTTTGTGCTCAGCAAAGATGGCAGAGGCATTGTGCTTGAAAGGCATCTCCTCGAAGTAATTGAAAATTACATGCAGAACGATTATAGGTTGGATGTGTACCAAAGGGTAGGCACCAACAGAAGAAAGCTTTGCATTGATTAGATTCTCTTTAACTTAAGCTGGTTAGAAATACTATATTCTTTTCTTCTGCCTGCCCTTTAAAGCACTTGGCAATATTTCCTTGCAACCCATGAATAAGAGACAAAGATTCTTCACCATGAAGACACTTGTCAGAAAAATGGTTGCTGGGGAAAGCATGTGTGAACTCACATGCTGATTTGTGATTGCACATGCAAACTTGGCTAAGGAAACAAGCAAGCTAGGAAAGGGAAAAGGTCGCAGAGAGAGATCCCACCCTGAAAAAAAGCAGTTTCTTGAGACCTTGTATACAGTGGTACATCGGGTTACAAACACTTTGGGTTACAGACTCTGCTAACCTGGAAGTAGTACCTCGGGTTAAGAACTTTACCTCAGGATGAGAACAGAATGAGGCCCCATTAGTTAAAGTAGTACCTCAGGTTAAGAACGGTTTCAGGTTAAGAACAGACCTCCGGAATGAATTAAGTTCATAACCAGAGGTGCCACTGTATTTTCAGTAGAAGACTCTTCCTTGGGCAACTATTTCCTGAAAAGAGCAGCTTGAAACAGTCACACTGGGTTTGCTAAAATATCTCCTAGGTCCTAGGACAACTCTTGGGGAACTTTTGCTAGGTTGAAAATAAATGCATGAATTTCACTTCCATAATGTGTTTACATATGCATGAAGTGTGTGCTCATATCTGCAATTTTGTTGCTCCTCCAACCTGCTACCAGCAACATATACCCCCTTTTGTGTCATCGTCCCCTGACCTCTGGCACTGCTGGAATGTATCATTTAACTGTGATCATGCTTGCCTGGATGGAGAGATGTGTGTGTATGCCAAGGCGGGAGTCAGGTACAGGTCAGCAGTAACTCACAAGGTGTCAATGAAGTTAACTCTTTATTCAAAGAAACAAAACAGCTCAGGCCTCATGAGCACAGCGACTATATCCTAGTAGGGTGTAGCAGCATGCTTCTTCTTCACAGTAAGCTGTGGTTTATGTCTTACTTTGGCTGACTGTGACATGCATACCAGTCTACTGGTTTCCCAGCCTGACAACAGTCATGTCCTAGCAAATCATGACTACTGTGCCTCTCCAGTAAAACAAACAAACAAACAAACAAACAAACAAACAAACAAACAAACACATTTTTATTCTATTCCACTTAAAGCTAGTTGTGTGACTAGGGAAGTTGCTGAAGTTTGTAATTACTTGGCTTGGAATTTGAATTTGTCCAGCTTGTTAATACTCAGCTCTGTTATAAATCAAGTGTAATTTCACCCAGACTTTCTTCCCTGGCTGAGAATGCAAAATGAGATTCTGCACGTGTGAGATCAGCATTCAGGCTGCTTTTGCTTGTGCAAATGTTCTTTAGGTTAGCCCCATTTGTTGTTGTTGTTTAGTACTTAGAGGCTATGGGGATGAAACTCAGTCCCAGTTCTGTCTACTCCAATGGAAAGTAGCTCTCCAGAGGTCTTTCACAGAATCTGCTACCTGATCTGTATACAGAGGTCACACAGTATGTCATGTCCAGTTGTGATCTTTCTGGTGCTATACAGGAAAGGAAAATTAAACTCAAAATTTAATTGAGGGGGAGTGGGGGCTCTTTTCAAGCTAATGTATGGGTGCCCTGTTTAAAACCAAACCATTGTGTAAGCAGACCAGCCTTGATATAGATGAACCATATGGTTACTTTTCCTCATTCTGATTTTATTTAATTTTGTTTTACATTTACCTTTCCCATGTGTTGCAGAAGGGTTGAAGCTTTATGGTTGCCTCTGAGATCACATTTCTCTCTCTCTCTCTCTCTCTCTCTCTCTCTCTCTCTCTGTGCTCCCAAGTTCATGAAAATCAACAGGAGGAGCCACAGTGATGTGTATACCAGTGTTCCATGCCTCAAAATTCAGAACATCTTACTCAGAAGTAAGTCGCACTGTTTTCAGTAGGATTTATTCCCAGGAGTGTAGGTATCAGCTTGTTCTGTTAATCTCTTTGGGTTACAGTCCTTAGAGAAGACAATGCGAGCGTGTCATAGAGCAAGTCTAATAACTTTTTAAAGATAGATCAAGCACTGAATACTTTAACCTTCTCCCATCCCCATCCTTTTCCTTTTCTTTGAAAATGTCTGTTTTGGGGTTGGGTGGGGGAAATGTTTGCTTTTAAATAGTATTGTTTGCAGCAACTACATTATAAAAGTTTTGGCAGCTGTTTTTAACTGTGGGGTTTTGCAGGAGGAGAGAAGTGCACACAGCATTGTATTTATAGGCTTCTGTAGGATTAAATACAATGTGTGGGTGTGTGCAAACAATATGATTGCTGTAGTTTTGTGCTTGATTTCTTTTTTCTTTTTTAACGTTCCTTATGTAACAAAAACAACTCAAGAATTAAGTCCGTATGAACACTAGACTCGTTTTAAAAAATATATCTATTTGAGCTTCCATAAAATTATTCATGGTTATACCCTCTATACTGTATTGTGTATATTGGAGAGATTGGGATGGGGGAAGGTGGTGTTCACACAAGCCACTATAGGCACATCTTTTTTATTAGGCTCTGTTTGCACAGGTGCTGGGTAATTATTTTGTGTGTGTATGTTTTGTACTGTGAGGCTGAATTGTCCTGAGAGTTGCTGTGGCATAGTGAATACAGTGTTGGATTTCAACCAGAGAGGCTTGTGCTCCAGGCCCAGGAATGCAGGCTATTGGGAGCAAAAAAAAAAAAAAAGCAGAACAAAACCCACACAAAGAGACTGGGAGTGGGTGAAATCAGGGCCACAACTTACAATCATAAGTGGCATTAGTATTGGGCAAAGTTCCTGGCTGGATACTCAGAGGGTTTGCTGGTGAGCAGAGACCTGACCCAGTGCAGCCCATTCTGGTGGGGACTCTCGCCAGAACCTGGGAACCTTGGGCAAATATCACTCAGCTTCACAGCATTGTCACGATAATAAAATGGGGGAAACTCATCTCTGCCACCCTAAGCTCCTTTGAGGATGGGCAGGTTATAAATAAAAAATATTTATTTAGCAGGAATGGCGTTAGATGAAGGAACACCATAACAGACTAATGCCTAAAGGGACTTTTTCCATAGTGGTATCCCAGCTATAGAACTCCCACCATGTCTAGTGCAGACTTTGTTCTCATTTAGGCACAGGCTAAAAACATGGTTATTTGGTAAGGCTTTGGGAAGTAACTGAATGTTTCAGCTGGAACGGGATGTTTAGAGTCTAATGATGTGCCTTATCTCTGTCTTTTATCTGCTTTTCTATTTTAATATTGTATTTTAACAAATGTTTTACTGGATTCTTCACCTAAGAGATGGCCTATACTTTTAATAATAAAGCAAGTGGTGTGGAATCTGCACTGATTCCCATCTGCAGTGCTCTGACTGACAGGAGCAAATACAGGTGGATGACGCTTGCAGTGGATCTGATCCTTGGGTTTCTGCCAAGAGGACACATGCACCTTATCTCCTTCTGCCTCAGCCTATCTGGATCATTTCATAGCCAGCCTGAATGTCACATAGTTCTAAGATTATACCCTTCTAGCTGACCTGGAAACAAACAGACCAGACAGAACTGATAGAGAATTAACTGCATAGCACAGCCAGTTTGGAAAGAATGCATTGTTCTGTCACAGTCAGGAGTCCTAGCTGGGAGACAGGGCTCCAGCCAGCTGGGAGCTTGTACTAGGGACAGAGACTAGGGAATACCAGATCACGTATCACTAGCACTAGCTCAGTCAAGCATAGGTCATGTTCCAGCAGGGCAAGGTCAAACACAGCAGAGCGTAAGTCCATATAAGCAAGGTCTGACAAATCAGAGGTCAAAGTCCAAAAGGCAAAGAAGCAAGCTATGTAGCGCCTGGATAGCTCCAAATTGTACCTAGGCTGTTCATCAGACAAGGCAGGCTTAAATATTGCTCCAACAACCACTGCGGGTGGCGCTGTGGGTTAAACCACAGAGCCTAGGGATTGCCGATCAGAAGGTTGGCGGTTCGAATCCCCGCGATGGGGTGAGCTCCCATTGCTCGGTCCCTGCTCCTGCCAACCTAGCAGTTTGAAAGCACGAAGTGCAAGTAGATAAATAGGTACCGCTTCAGCGGGAAGGTAAACGGCGATTTCGTGTGCTGCTCTGGTTCACCAGAAGCGGCTTAGTCATGATGGCCATGACCCAGAAGCTGTACGTCGGCTCCCTTGGCCAATAAAGCGAGATGAGCGCCACAACCCCAGAGTCATCCACAACTGGACCTAATGGTCAGGGGTCCCTTTACCTTTACCTATTGCAGCTTGTAAAACAGTGATTTAATTGCCCCCCAAACCTCAGGCTTTTATATACATTATTTACACAATGAGTCCCGTCTAATTGGCTGGTTCTGCTTTCCTCCTGGAGCCTGATTGGTCTTTTCCTGCAGGCCAATCAGTTGTTGCATTCTACGATCCTACCAGCCTAATAGGTTGATTGACTTCCTCCTGGAGCCTGATTGGTCTTCTCCTGCAAGCCAATCAGTTGTTGCATTCTAGGATCCAACTTGCCTATTGTTCTAGGATCCAAGCTTAGTACATAACACTCCCTAAGCGCAGTCACTAATTAGGATCATGCCAAGTGTTCATAACTGCCTTGTCATTGAAAGCCCTATAAAACCTACTATTCTCTGTTAGCGATGTTGGAGAAATCTGCTGTAAGCAGACAGATACAGAAATTCCCTCGTCTTGCACTTGCTTGTTAGGATCGAATTCCTTCTAGCGAATGCAAGCAGCATTGTTGTCAAGGGTCTTGTCCCCACACCCTTAAGTCCACAGGTTATACTTAATTAATGATGTATTTTACTCTTCTTTGGGATGGCTAAAAAAGAAATCCCATGATACATCAAAAACCACACATTATTCTGTGCACCTATATGACAGACCCAAAATGAACACTTTTGCTGTGGGTGTTGAACTGACTGTCCAGCTTTTCTGTTTTTAACAGGAAAAAATGTTTTACTTTCCCCCACCAAAACAGAAATGGCCGTGTGTGTGTGTGTGTGTGTGTGTGTGTGTGTGTGGAATGTGTTGGGAAATTTCTACACCAGCTCTTAATCCCATTAATGCTCTTGCTGATTTCATACCACTCATGTTTTTAAAGTTGGTTTTAGCCTGGGTTCTTTTGGTTGATTGTAATTTACTTCTAAACAAAGTGTACTGTTTTTTCCCTTCTTCTTGTATTGTAACCCCCTCCCCCTTGGATATTCTACAGGCAGGGATATACTTTAAAATAAGAAATGAGTAAATTGCAGGGTAGTGATAGCCTGCAATAGAATACCATGATTTAAAAAATGAACTTGCACTCTGAGTTTTGCCTAGCTTCCATTAATACTCTGTGGGAACTTTATACATGATCATAAACACCTATAGTTCTGACAATACCATGGTGATGTTCCTTTAGTTATGCATTCTTCTAAAATTAATATATTTTAAATTCTGTACCTCTCTATATAGTGTAACTCTGCTTTGCTAGAGGCGCCTTAGCTGCTGGCCATATTCAGTAGTACAGGGATAACTGTCAGGAGAATCTCTGATGCTATTCATGTTGTGATATCACTCATCCATTACCAGTGCCTCCAGTAACCCAGTATTTTCTGATAGTATCAAGAAGCTGCCTCCGGTGAAAAATACTGGCTTGTTGTACCAGAATGCCTTGTAAAAAACCATCAGCACTGCAGAAGGCAATTCACTCATTTGCAACAGAAAACTCCAGTTGTTACCCTGGCAACCAACCAATGAATTAGTCGGCATTATAATTATGAACACACCATTTTTTAGCAGCTTCAGTAGCACTTTAACAGGGTTTTTCCTCTTACTATTATTTTTGTAAGATATAAAGTAGAAACAAAAAAGAGAAAGGGGATTACAGAATTTATACAATATTTGGTATACCCTAATATACGGTACTCATTTGTATGTTTTTTTAATCTTGTTCCAGTATAGTCACAAAAGGACTCCAGTCGTCCATAAGTGAGAACTGTGTATTTGAAAAGAATTATCAAAGTCTGCCGTACACAAGCCTAGGCAGTGTGTCTAGAGGTCCTCCTGGCTGCCCAGATGACAAGATCCCCTTCTTGGCCTCGATGTTGTGGTCCAAAGGAAAGCAGAGCAAAACATTTGGCACCAGCTTAGCTGCAAGAGTTGCTAGAAGGAGGTGTACAACCATATTAAAACTGCAGAATCTCCTTCAGTCTAGATGAGCTTCTAACCTTTCCTTATCAGCTAAATGCCAGATGCTGAGTCAAAACAGGTTCTCTTCCAGCACCTGTCTTTCAATTAAAATCTGTGGCTTTTAAGCCCAAGTAAAAGTAAAGCAGATAAAACAGATATTGCCTGTATGTTGCAACTAATATTGACAACTGAGCCAACTGACTTTAAAACTATTCAAAATAAAAACAAATTAAAACAGATGAGGAGCTCAAGGACAAGCAGCCTTACTCATTGCCATCTTCAACTGGAAGTCTTGTTATTGTGGCCTATGGGGCTCGTGGTAATCATGGTCCAAAACATTTAGGGAGCCCCAGGCTGGTGAAATTGCACAAAGTAGCATATGGTGCAAAACTAAGGCAGAATAGCCTATCCTTTCTAAATTGGTTTAAAATTCAAACACAAAAATATTTCAACGGCCCTCCTGATGTGTATTGCTCAATCCCCAAACATGCAGTGAAAGTTACAGAATCCTTTTGCCAGCTTTTATTTTGGCACACTAGCAGGGGGAAAATCCCAGCTGAATCTGCAAGGCCACCACTGTTGAACAAGTGACTACTGGCAGCATATTTTTAGATGAGCTATGGTTCTCTGTGTTGTTTTTTTCAAAGATCCCGGTTATTTGAAATGATTTAAGCTGTGGGATATGGTGCTATCCTACCAATATTTATACTTTGTTCATATATGTCTGAGCTACCAGATTTACTACTTGCAAAGTATATCCAAGTGTATTTTTGGTTTAACACATGGGGAGATGTTCTGCAACAAGACTGTCTGGCCACGCAGTAAGAACTAGTATGCAAGCTATATGAGCTATGTAATGAAAACCATTGGGCTGGATGCCGTCCATGAGCCTAGTCCAGTTCTCTAGTGCATAATGAGACCAAGATGCAGGTCCAGTCATAAATCTGTCTGCTTCTTAACAGTGAAATATATTGTTTTTATAAAGCTTTTATGGCTGAATGTGCAGTTGTGTGAATCTTTCGCTTTGACTGCTTCTTTAATGAAAAGCAGCATTGGATGCGAAAACCAAGACCAGGAAGAGAGGGGAGGTTGCTCAACCCCTTTTCACTTGTCTATTCAAAAGCTCTCCCCTCACAGCTCTTTTTCTTTCCACTTAGAAAAAGATATGAGAACCCTGTGTCTTTTCCCTTGTGGCTGGTAAAGCAGCATGAAGAAGTGATTTTGAGTGAACTGGCAAAAGCCCTTAAAAAGGGCAAAGAACAGGCAAAGGAGGGGTATTGCCCAGGAAGTGAGTGTTGCCAAGTGAGAGCCCCAAGGACCAGATAGAGGTCCCTGGAGGGCTGCCTCGCGCCCTTGTCCCTGAGACTATTGTGATGTTTAGCAGCAATATTCCTAACAAATTAATCATATAAGTTTGTTGCAGAGCCCAGTTCAAAGTGCTAGTTGTCCCGTTTAAAACCCTAAACAGAGGGTTATCTGAAGGCCCACTTGCCACCCTGTTATCTGCCCAGCCATTGAGGGTATCACTTGGATTTATGTCCCAGCATTGTCTGAGGTTTGGCTAGGTGTTCAGGACAAGGCCTTCTCAGCAGTGGCACCTCTGTCCACTCTTTGGACCTCCTTCCCTCAGGTGGTGCATTTGTCTCCCTCCCTTTTTTCCCTTCAATGGATGATAAGCTTTTTATGATGACTGAGGCTTTCTCTTGTTTTCTCCCACATGTTTGCTATGTTTAATCTGTGAATGAGGCTATTGCTAGGTTGTTGGTTTTTTAGATTTGTTTGGTTTTGATGTTAGTAGTGCTGTATTTTGTTATGCGCTTTTAACTCCTTGCCTGCTTGCTATGAGAAAAGTGCATTATTTGTACTTTTGGCTGAAAAGTACAAATAAATATTAACATAACATATAAAATTTCCTATGACATTTCAGATACATGTCACTTGTAAGAGTTCATCATGTCAGTGCATTCTAGAGCCAGTAATTTGTTAATTTGACACATTTCAGTTGTGCAGTGCAGTAATCAGTTTAAGCTTTGCCTTGCCAAATATAGCTCACTGAGTATTTTCAGATTATGACTTTACCCAGGGTGTTACTACAGGAAAAGACTCTCCTGCTATAAAGGTCTCCCTTGACTAAGTGAGCATCCTGTGAAAGATGTCACAATGTGCATAGTTTCAATGCATTATGTTGATATACCACTCATCCATAGGAATGGCAAAGTTATTTCCAGAAGGTGAAATAATCTGATAAACAAAGGGAATTTGCAAAGGCAGCCACTGTGAAATATGGGTATAGCTGGAATAAATTAATCAACAAAGAGCTATTGGTATTTAGGTGTTGTGTTGATGAAGCTTCAGTCCTATATCCTTTTACCTACAGTAACTCCAGCTGAACACATTGGGCCTTACCTCCACATCAGTGAATGCTTCATATATGAAGAAACTACTAACCTTGTTTCCTGAAGGCAGTACCCCCTTTGAATTTTCGCCTCCTTACTCTGCCTTTAAAAAAACACAACAGCCAGCAACCCTTCTGCTCTGGGCAAATGTACAAAACCAACATGATGAGCAGTTTATTTTGCTTGTAGACTCACTACTGAGCACTATAAAGAGCCATGAATATTTAAACACTGGCTGCCTAGTCATCTTCTGTTTGCATTCCACTGAACATTCTACTGATGTAGCACGCCAACAGGGATGTTTGCGGGAGCATAAAAGAGAATGTGAAAAATATATATTAAAGCAATGTGTTTGTTCTAAGAGTATTCACTCCCGCAGAGGAAAAAGACTAGCCTTTCTTTCAGCCTGCGTGTGTTTGCAGCAACCAGGTTGGCAGTCAATGCCATGTCCAAGTTCCAAGTGAATTTTGAGCAATTGCATTTTCTCTCGGTTTCAGGTCACTGAAGTTTTTCCCCCCAGCTTCAAAACCCATGCAAGGCAAATGAACCTGAGTCTCTGCCAGCTTTATTTTGGAGCATAAGTAACCTGGACATTTTGCCAGCTGTTGCTTATGCTTTCATGGGAATGTTTTATATAGTGCAGGTGATGTGTACAGATACACAATAGCTGTTCCTTCTATGAAATATGCAGCATTAGATATCAGAATATTGATTTCAGCCAGACATTTAGGGTATTTTCAGACTTGAGTTTATTGAGGAATTGGTGATGTTCATGCATGCAAGAGTATTGGAGTCTACACAACATTGTCATCAAAATGCCAGCCTATGCTTTTTTAATGGTTGTAGAGGAGGAAGCGCTGAATGACATATTGTTTGCCAGTTAGCTCATTCTGTCTACCTTTCTGGTTTTTTGCCTTAGCAGCAGCTGGCAAAGGCTTCTACATGAAAGAGAACAGGTTAATGGTTTGGGAAAGTCAATAGGAAAGTTTCTTAAGGACATTCTTAAGGATATCAGAAGGATCAGCTGGCATTAAAAGCGCCACTGGATTTAAAAT
Organism: Podarcis liolepis; assembly: GCF_965112155.1. NCBI lineage: Eukaryota > Metazoa > Chordata > Lepidosauria > Squamata > Lacertidae > Podarcis > Podarcis liolepis. The sequence goes on from NC_139555.1 coordinate 32,479,180, forward strand.
ATTTATATCTCACTTTTCTAGTTATATTGTTTCTTACAATAAAGTGTGGACACTTTCTGTGGTTGCTCCCTAGTCCTAGAATTGCCTCCCAAAGAAGTTAGTCTAGCCCCATCCCGGATAGTTTTTAGGTGGATAGTAAAAATTATGGTTTATTTTGTCTCGTTTTCAGTGGTTTTAATTTCGCTGCTTTCTTTGCTTTTACCCTTTCTTTGCTCTTAATTTTTGCTTAAGTGCTAATAATTTATTAAATTGATGAATGGTTTTATTGTTTTAGCGTCACAAGTATTGCTTGGTTGGCCCTTGTTTAAGAATGAAGAGAGGCTTAGAAGCGCTCTGAGAAATAATTTTTTTTTTAAGTGTAGAAAACATCGCCAATCAGGAAAATGGCACCACGTGGCAACCTCAGAATCAGCAGTGGCATGTGAGGAGGGTGGAGCGGCAGTGTCACCCTCTCAGTGGCAGTGCTGTGTTCACCAGGATGAGGATGGGTGAGATGGCATCAAGATTGGGGTCGTTTCAGGTTGCTGGCATCTCCATGGGTGTGGAGGTTCCCCAGATAAGTAATGTGTAAAAAAGAAAGAAAAAGCATATACTAGGGTAAAATGTGCATAAAAATGCATACATTAGTGAAAACAACATACAAAAATGCATTATATTAAGGAAGATTGCTTTGCAAAAGTGTGTGGGTTAGGAAAAATTGCATACCTATATATTATGAGTATATTATGAGACTGGCATTTTGAAACGTTGCTACATTTTCATGAAGACTTTTTTTAAGCAATGCGGAAAAGTGGAGAGCTGAACTTACGACTGGAAAAATGAAAAACTAAGAGAATCCAAAATGATCAAATTTTCCTATCCCTACAAGTATGAAAGAATATCTGTGTTTGAACGTATGAATGAATCTGAACCTTATAAATGAAACTCGAAATGTAGTCGAAAAGTTGAATAAAGGATTAGGGAATGAAGATGAAAAGCCTTCAGGACAACCATTTTTTAAATGCCCCAGCAATGGGTGAATGAGTGTTTTGAGGTTATTCAGTCAAAAGTTGTCTTTCATAAAAAAAGCACTCTGTACCTATTACTTACCCGTGGCATTAGCTGATCAAAGAAGCTGTGCAAAGCCAATGTAAACATTCTGATTCCGTATAGAAAGCACTTGTTATCAGGGATGTGTTGGGATTGGAGTTCATAGCACAGAGGATTATTTATCCAGTATGACGATAATTTTTCGTTGGCCCACACTGGATTTTCCAAAGCTGAGAAATGAAGGTCAGGAAGTAACTCTATCTGGAGTTATTTATAAACCAGGTGCTTGCCACTTATAATAGTGACATTTGACATGGGGAGTTGTGGTGGGGGCGGCACACCAGTGGTGTGTATTGATTACCAGCAGTTTAACAACCGCTTCCTTTCAGGACCTCACCAAAGGGCTAAAATGTGAGAAAGGGTGAATTGGGCTGCTGATACTCAGTGGCAACACTGATAAATGTAACTCATTGAAAAATGCAATCTAGACAGACATGATCTGCCTAGACTAAAGGCATCTTTCATTCACATCCAAATAATTTATTTTTCTTTCCTTAAACTGGATTGATGTCTTGCCCTCAGCTTAATTATTTCCTTGGGGCTTTGTGTTTATGTGAAGTTGTTTGTTGTTTTAAGTTCTAGGCAGATCAGAACTGTTTAAATGTGGTCCTAGTCAAAGATTTTGTGTTGAGGATCTTGGAAAGAGCACTGTGTACATACCTAGCAGGCCAGCTCAAGCAACCGTCTCATAAAGCTTGTGCCAAAGCTCATCCCATATAATTTGTTGACACTCAATAGTGAGCAATGCCTATTGCTTTAGCACTGAGGTTCTCAGGCTTCATGCTCCTTCATGCTACCATTAGGCAGAGTGAGGTGGCCACTTCAGGCCGCTGATTTGACTGTTGTGCAAGGGCAGCTAATTTTTACTTAAAGTAAAGTTAAAGGGACCCCTGACCATTAGGTCCAGTCATGACTGACTCTGGGGTTGCGGCGCTCATCTCGCTTTATTGGCCGAGGGAGCCAGCATGACTAAGCCGCTTCTGGCAAACCAGAGCAGCGCACGGAAATGCCGTTTACCTTCCCGCCAGAGTGGTACCTCTTTATCTACTTGCACTTAACGTGCTTTCGAACTGCTAGGTTGGCAGGAGCAGGGACTGAACAACAGGAGCTCACCCTGTCACGGGGATTCGAACCTCTGATCTTCTGATCGGCAAGTCCTAGGCTCTGTGGTTTAACCCACAGCACTACTTACTTCATAGTTATATTTTTACTTGCAGGCAAGGAGAGAGGTACTTGTGGGATTATCTACATCAGGTGCCAAAATGAACTTGCTGGCTTGGTTGCTCTATACCTTACTGTTGGGGGGGAGAGGGGGCACCATTTTCTCTTCTGCCTCAGGCAGTGAAATGTCTTGGGCCAGCTCTGTCTGAGAAGAGACCGTTATTCCTGTTTATACTGTATCAGCAATGCTAAAGAGAGAATTAAAATGGATTTCCCTTTCCAAAGTTTATTTTATTTCTTAGCTCACTCCTCATTGGTAGGAGGTCAGGGTACAACATAAAATAAGTTATAAAATAAAAAAACAGTAAAACAAAAAGAAAAATTATGAAATACACTGTAAAACAAAGACAACTAAGTACAGCTATAGACAGATAGGGAGGCTAAAATAATTTAAGCAGCGCACCACACATTATCCGTATACATGTGTGTATGTGTGAGGTTCCAGTTTCTATCCTCACCCTTCATTTTTGTGATGAATTAAGATGGCTATCCTATCACAAGTATTTTATCTGAAAGTAAAGGTAAGTTTTATTTGTTCTTTTATGCTTTACCATATTGGCTTATGGCCAAGCCTCAGGCCATCCTCATTCTGCTGCTTTTAAAAAACCATACAAATGTTGCCTGTCATATTAATACAATGGGCTGGAGTCAAGCTGCTTTCTATTTATAGCTTTCTTGGAACTAAGAAAATGAGACAAACTGAAAATATATGCTTAATCACCCCCAGGAAAAGCTACCATTATATTTTTGGTTGCATAAGCATACTAGATTGGAAAATCTGGGATCTGTTCAAGACCTTTTGACCAGAGCTTTGCAAGTGCAGAAAATTAAAAACACAGACAGATGGGGATTAGAGTTGAGCATCGGGAGAATAATTTCCTTTTTTAATTTTAGTTCCACCCATGTATAAAAAGTATTAACAGCCCAGTTATGTAACTTGCATCAAAGCTCAACTATATATGGAACAATAATGCTAAGTGTAATTAAGTCATTACACATTCTGTGTTTGTTTTTATGGAGAGGAGATTATTTTCACATGCATGAAGAAAATGCACCAAGCATCCAGAAAGATAAACAGATGGGCCAAAATCACTCATCCAAACTTTTTTGGATGTTGAGAGTTTAGATACCCAGTGCTTTTTTGTGGGGGTACTCAAGGGTACACAGTACCAGTGCCTTTTTTCTTTCAAAGTTGAAGACGGTTGGGGAAAAGCAATTTTGCAAGAGATACAAAGAAGAAAGAAACACCTGCTTCTTGTTCCCTTAAGAAACCTCTCATTTTAAAACAGGATTTTCTCCTTACAATCATGTTGCATACACAAACAGAAAAAACTTACATGTTCAAATTCATCTGAATTCAGTTTTAAGAAATGAGAAGTCATCCAGGAGGAAACAGAGCATGTATATAAATATTGTAGCTAAGAAAGCAAGAGTAAGATGAGGCGAACAGCAACAGACTTGACGATCATCAGCACACAAATAATCCTGGAAACAAAACACCCCCCCCCCCAAAAAAAAATCCCCCTGCAAAATATTAGATGCAGAGGGGAAATATAATGTTAACAAAGAGATTGAACTGTGGACAAAACTTTCAGGAACAGGAAGGACCACAGAAAAGCTGGAGAGAGAGAACTGCTCACAGAAATCTTGAAGGAGTTACCTAGCTTTTTAAAATAATAGCAGATGGCTATACTAAGGACCATCAATTATACTGCAGTCCTCTGCCCCCACCCTGCCAGCTTATTTCCTTCTCATTAGAATCAATGAGAGGGAAACTTGTCATAACTGGATGGTGAGGAAGGAAAGATGCAACACGGCTCTTTTGCCCTGTTGGTACAAACCGAGCAGAATACAGGAAATGGTGCTTTGCCTGCCTTTGGCTCCATCTCCCCCTTTTTGGGTATTGCCCTGCCTGAGTTTTTTTCTAATAACCTTGCTGAATCCTTTTACTCTGCAGTCATTGGTTTTGTGAGAATTTTCTCCTAAGATTTTGAATTGAATCAAATTAACTCTAATTTCAGAGTAGTTACTTGTCTGCCATGAAGGTCATGGGACTTTCCCCTTGTGTGTATCATAACACTTCAGAGCTGATTCCTCACACCATGCTTTCAACCACATTTAGGTAATTTTAGACTCTGGACTTAATCTTATGGGGATTCCCACCCCCCTCCGACTTTAGATGGTCATGTGTACTACGTAACTTGCTTCAAAATGTGGTCAGCCAGTCATTCTATGGTTTTTGGAGGCCCTCTTTTTGCTCATTCTTCTGAGCAGGGGGTCCTGGAACTCTGCCCAAAAGTCCCACCCTGATGTCATCATCACTGTTCAGTGTTCACATAGGCATGATGGTGGTAGTTTGCCTTTGAGAACAGGAAGGCAAAACTTTTGTGTTGTAACACCAAAGGATAAAAAAATCCAGACAGACATGTCTATGTTAGCCTGTTGTAGCCAAAACAGCAAAAGGACTTGTGGCACCTAAAAGACTAGCCAAATTATTGTGCCATAACCTAAGAGAGAGAAAATATTGCCTTCATTTGGGAGCCAGACTTCCCCAATGCTCAGCTTCCTGGCTTTGTTTCTTTGATAGTTTAGATAAGCAAACACTGAGTGAATTCTAGACAAGGGCCCTTTGAAGGCCCTTCAAATATCATCAGAGCAGCTCTGGGACTATCTGTTCTGCAGCTGCAAGCTCTTAGGGAGGAAATGGAGGGTGAAGCCCAACTGGAACAGGAAACAGAATGCCTTGCTGCTCTAGAAGAAAGGGCAGGAGCTAGAATTCCACAGATCCTGGTGTTTCCCCCAATGTAAGCAATGTGAGCATCTTGATAGCCACATATGTGTGTGCGGAACTAGATAGATATATCCAAAGGCATGCATAACAACAAAATTATATTTATCTAGTAGCTACCTGAAAGGAAACACTGCTAAACAACTGCTCTATTTTATTGCCATGATCACAGACCAGGAATCCTGCCAGATGCAGAGCCCTCCTACAACAGCTCTAAGGTGAAGATGGATCCACTCCCAATACAGTGCTGAAACAGCTTGTATTTTTTTACTGGTTCTGCAGGACTCTAACAGTAGTCCAGAATCAGCATTTTGGTCTTTGTCCAAGGTCCTGATCTTTCCTTGCCTTACCTTCCTGTTCCAGAACCCCAGGCCTGCAAATCTCCACCATGGCTTGGGCTGTCACTTTCCCTTAGTGGTGGACCAAGACCTTCTCCTGTGCTTTCTAGGCGCGGGTCCAAGTGGTTTTTCGTTTGTCCAATCTTTTTCCTAGGGGAATCCCGCTGTTTATCACCAAATCAGAACAAATGTCAGTCTGCAGAAAGACCAATTGTTGTTTGTTCCAATTCAGTGGTAAGCAGTGGGTTTTCTTGGGAGGACGTACCCAGACAAGAAGAATGGATGAGCCCTTTTAAATGGGTCTATTCTGAGTAAAACTTAATTGAATACCACCCATTGCATGTACAAAGAGCAGAGAGGAATGATGTATAAAACTGGCAGTTGAGAGGAACAAGTCAACTCTCACTGAATGAGATGGCAATGGGGCACAACTAATAGATAGCTAATGTTAGCACAGGGCTAACAGAAACTTTCAGAAAACCTGTGGCAGTCTGCTCTCTTTTTGGAAGTGCTCTAAAACGGGTGGGCAACCTAAGGCCTTGGGACCAGATGCGGCCCAATCACCTTTTCAATCTGGCCCATGGACAGTCTGGGAATCAGCATGTTTTTACATGAGCAGAATGTGTGCTTTTATTGAAAATGAATCTCTGGGTTATTTGTGGGACATAGGAATTCATTCATTATTATTTTTTCAAAATATAGTCCGGCCCACCACATGGTCTGAGGGACAGTGGACCGGCCCACAGCTGAAAAAGTTTGCTGACCCCTGTTCTAAAACTCTGACAAGGGAGGCCAGGTTAGTGGAAATAATGTCAGAGAAACCTGAAGCAAAACTGACAGGCTACAGTTCTTGTTTGTAGCAGTATTGCAAGGGGAGGGGGTTCACCATTTTATTATAAGTTGACAGCCCTTAGCACCAGCTAGGTACCAATAAGCTTGCCTTTTGTCTAAAATTATATTATTATGAAATATGCTTTTTGTTTGCTATGCTACAAACTGCTCTTGATTTTATTCTGGGGATAAAATGTTCCTTGCATAAAGAGTCCATTTGCATTAAATCAGTGAGCATGTACCCAGAAACATCAATTAAAGTTAATAAGATACTTTCGTATGGCATCAGGAAAGTTGGAATCATTTAAAAACTGTTAAAACCACTTCCCTCTGGTGCTTATAGCAGCAGGGTAGCTGTAATCTCTTGTTTTTCCTTCCCTCCCTTGGAAACAATAAAATCCCTTAAAGTTTACCTTTTGAAGCATTCTTAAAATACAATCATATTAATCTTTAGTCAACCCAAAACCAATCTACAGTTTTTGCTTATACGGTAAAATATCTCTTATCCTGAATTCACTAATCCTTGCTCTGGATGTTGCATTATATAACTCCCACACAGGTCTGGCCCTACCATTAGCCTGAGTGAGGTAGCTGCCTCAGACAGCAGATAGGAGGACTGCAGCCCCACTGATATTCCTCCTGTGTCCTTCAGCACCTAAGTTAGCCTGCTGCCCTCAGATGTAATGATGTGCACTAGCCCATTGCTAGTGTTGAAGTGAGATTCAGTTGCAGCACCATCTTGTCCTTTGCCCTAGGCAGTAAAATGTATTGAGCTGGTTCTGCTCCCACAATAACTACCATGGACAATTATATGTATACAAACATGGTAGTGAGTTTCCTACTGCTCATTTGTTCTCACTTGTTGTCTTTTTTTAACAGACTCACAAGACATTCACTGTTTTCTTACAGTGCCTGCCATTTGCTGGAAACTAGCAAAGTTTTGCCTAAAATTAGAATAAGAATTCTTTCCCAAGAGATCAAGCAAATCTCTATACTGTTCTAATAGCTGGCCCATGTTCCTTCATAAAGGAATGTAAGTGATTTGCCTTTGGATTGGTTCACACATAGGTTTTCTTCACCTGATAGCCCCATTTAGTGCCAACTATGTGAGGGAGTTCTGAAAAGGCACCCAGGTAACCCTACCCATGAACACTGACATGCACAATAGTAATAAAGAGTTGACATCAGACTGAATGGGGCCCTATATGTATGGACACATACATGTCTGGACAGCCTCTATGGTGATTTAACCTGGGGTGAAAAGAAGTGTAGGGGGTTAGGAGGTAGGAGGCTATCCAACAGGTGCATCACTACTTTAAAAATTAGATCAGGATATAGATTTCTTCAACATGCAGTGACAATGGCAGTTTAGATCAAATGTTTTGGGATCAGTCCAGTTTTCTTATCTAAAAAGCTGTTCCCATCAAGTTGCAATGATGGGTTTTCACTTTCACAGTATGCCCTAATAGAAGGTGTGTGTGTGTGTGTATTCAGCTGAACAAACTATTTGGAAGCTATTATTCATACGCTTAACTTCACAGTGGATTGCATGCATGATTCAGCAGCTAAAATAGTTCTACTATCTTCACCTTCAGATATTCATTTTATTGTTACTGTTACTGTTATGGGTTGTTGTTTTTAATCCTTCCTCCTTAGGGCCAAACCTGTTCCTATTTCATCACAGCACTATAATGAATTGCGGCATACAAAGCTTGTCATACAATATGCAGTGCTAGAGCAGAGCAGAGAGAATCTTTGGGGTAGGTTACCATAGAAACACTGACGTACTGCCTGGCTAACAGGACATTGAGTTCTTGAATGAGAGGCAGTTTAAAAAAAGAAGAAGAAGCTGTTAAATGGCTGAAAGCCAATCCAGCTAAACCATAGCTTTGGATCTTCCTGCAGAGTACAACTCTAAAAGCTGGGGAGAGGGGGTGGGGTGGGATGGGGAAACTGCCCTTCACTTTATAAAGTTATTACTGTTGGACAGCTGTATTTTATAAATAAGGGAAAGCAGCAGCTCTAGAAAATAATTAAACTGCTAATTGGAACAGAGTCAAGTGAGAGTGCCAGAAACATGTCAGCACCTGAGGCTGCAAAATGTCTCAAACCTGCTTTGCTTCTGTCACCAGATGCAGTGACCCGGCTGCCTTTATGTCAGTAGAAATCCAAGCCGCAGGGTGGCAACCCAGTGGCAAAGTCCCCAGGCTGGCCCTGGAATTAGGCAAGGTATTTTCCTCAAGTTCTGCATCTGTATTTTGAAATGTGTCATCCTCTTGTCTGAGGAGGAAGAACCTTCTTGGCTGGAATACGATGCCTGGGGGTGATCACTCAGAAGAATAAAACAGGACTGCTGTTCTGCTTTCCCCATGTATGAAAGCTAAAAGAAAAAGTAGGTTTGACAACTTTTTCTATTGGCTCCCCTTTTGTACCTTTAACAACAGTCTGGCATACAGGATTTGAACAGAAAAAGATCTGATGGCATGGTGATAAAATGATGAGAAAAGTTTCATTTGCTTTATTTCTGTTAAAAGAGCAGGCCCAATAAATTAAAAAAATATGGCAAACTAAGAAAATTTAGCCTGGTTCAGATGTAACCTGGCTATCTTGGTCCAAGAAACCACGGCTTGTGCCTGCATATTCCCTCCTCCACTTTCTTCATGTGCCATAATGCAAAATTTCCAGTTTGACAGAACACAGTTTCCAGTTATGCCCCAAGCTGCAATTTTAGATGGTTGCAGTACACTTGGGAATAGTGGAACCACATGGAGATAGTCAATGGCATGCATCTTTCTTAGACAAACTCTGCCTTCCCTCCCAGCAGGGTGAAGGTTGAATTGGATGAGAAAAGCCCAAATGATTGGTCACACCCACATGGTTCTTCAGTGCTGTTGTGTGGCATCAGGACACTCAGAAGTGCCTTCCCATCTGAAGGAAGCTTCCAGGTATTCTATCTCCTGGGGGCTAGAATAGCAACTGTAATACCAAATCAGTAGTGGGGAAAACAGTTGCTACTGGAAGAGGTGCTTCCTAACCTGGGAGAGTGGCACTATTCCCTCTCCCAATTACTGCTGGTGATCACTGCCATCATTGCCTATGTGGCTTATGGGTGTTGGGCATGCTGCAAATAGCACTCTCAATACTACCTGTCGGAAAGTTGTTACTTGGATTAAAAGCTATTTCACATTCCTGTTTTTCATTACATTGCCAGATATTTTTCTGATTTGTATCTAGTTTGACATCACTATTTCTTACTGGAAAAATAGTCAAATATTCAATAATACATGGTGTGGAGGGAAAGCCACTTTTATTCAAGTTGCAATTTGCATGTGTGAATGAGCCATCAGAGAGCAATCCGCTCAGACAGAACTTTAGTAGTACCCCACATAAAGCTTTTCAGTGGAGTCAGTTCACACATATAGGGCGCTTCCAGACTTTCAGATATCTGGGTAGTTGAAGTTTCCCATGACTACTATATCTCTCATTTACAAAGATAACTTTACTAATATTTTGTTCATTTTGCATCCTGCACTTTCTTGTGCAAGTTCATAACCCTTCAGAGCAGTCAGCAATATATATATATATATATATGCAGGTTTTGGTGTCTTCGGGTGTCTTCCCGTGTAAGAGTTGGGGTGTCTAGGCGACGTTTCGACGAGGTCTCACTCATCATCTTCAGGCTGGTGCTTTCGGCTTCTTGTTACTGGAACAGAGCTCTGTTCCAGTAACAAGAAGCCGAAAGCACCAGCCTGAAGATGATGAGTGAGACCTCGTCGAAACGTCGCCTAGACACCCCAACTCTTACACGGGAAGACACCCGAAGACACCAAAACCTGCATTCCTGTACCCGTGAAAATCTACGAAAGCATATATATATATATATATATATATATATATATATATATATATATATATTCCACAGTGCAAATACTTACAAAATGCTTTTGGTATGTGCCACATTGCAAGCACTTTAAAGATAATTGCTACTTCATAAATAAGAATATTCTTCAGAGTCAGAACACATAGATTGCTTTCATCTAGGAACCATGAAGCAAACCTAGTGAATGTGCAGCAAAGGCAACTAAGATTCAGTGCCAGTAAATAATGCAAATTGAGGCAAATAATAATAGCAATCCTTGATTTAGTAGGCCTTTAATTCAAAGGTTTAAAGAACACTAAGTAATGCTGCCTCTGTTTAGGGTTCAACAACTTTTGGCCCTTCATTTAACATGAAAGAGGCTGCCTATATATATAAGCTGGGAAACCAAATATGCTCCCTTAATTCTTCTCTCTAGTTGGAAGGTTAGAACTGATCTCTCCAAAGCAAAAGCATCAGGAAAACTCATTAAAACTCCTGCATGCCTTTACAATTATGCCCAAGCCACCAAAGTCATTGAAGCAGAAACCACAGCGTAGAGAAGTATTTTTTTTTACTGACACCAATTTAACAAAATAAACTATTATTTTCTGCCAAGTTTGCTGAAGCATTGTTATAGGTGGTGCTTATTTAATCCTGGAAGTACAGGAACAGCAAGTTCAGTTATCTAACTAAAGAAATAAAATGAAAATAGGAGTGGGGTATGAAAGGGCTGCTTCTGTCTGATCTCCAGTTGTGTGTGTGTGTGTGTGTGTGTGTGTGTGTGTGTGTGTGTGTGTGTTTAAAAAATAACAACATAGGAATGTGAGCCAGACTTCCCCCTGTAGTAGCTGAATGCCTTTTAAAATTATGTAAAACCACCACAGTGGGATGCGGGTGGTGCTCTGGTCTAAACCATAGAGCCTAGGGCTTGCCGATCATAAGGTCGCCGGTTTGAATCCCAGCGACGGGGTGAGCTCCCATTGCTCAGTCCCTGCTCCTGTCAACTTAGCAGTTCGAAAGCACATCAAAATGCAAGTAGATAAATAGGTACCGCTCCGGCGGGAAGGTAAACGGCATTTCCGTGCGCTGCTCTGGTTTGCCCGATGCGGCTTAGTCATGCTGGCCACATGACCCGGAAGCTGTCTGCAGACAAACGCCAGCTCCCTCGGCCAGTAAAGCGAGATGAGCGCCACAACCCCAGAGTCGTTCGCGATTGGACTTAACAGTCAGGGGTCCCTTTACCTTTTAAAACCACCACAGGGCGGCTTTTGAGGATTACGTTCATTTAATCAATCCTGATCTTGAATACCAGCCTTTGGTTCTGTTTTTATAACAGTCAAGTCAGATTAAACATAAACGCCACAATTTGTTTTCAAGATCACCTAATATGGCTTTAACACAATTTAAATATCTTCGCATAGTGAGGATGGTTAAACTGAGTCCCCCCCCCCCTTTGTCAAAAATTCTGATTCAGTGAAACTGGAATGTTTTTGAAAACATGAATGTAATTTAGAATGACTTGTTTTCCTGAGAAGGGCCCTGTAACTTTTGAAGAGTTGTACAAACAGGTAAGCTAGAAAAGGTGACAGCACTAGGTCCGCCTAGCCCTGCAGTCTCCAAGTCTGATGTGGGTTTCATCAGTGAGGCATGGGCAGTTGCCAGGTTAGTTATACAACCTCTTGCCTGATGCTTCACAGATAAGTTTTTGTGCACATCTTGCTTGGCCAGAAAGCAACATGCTACCTATGCAAGCAGCACCGTGGCCTGAGAACCAGCTCTGCCACTAAATCTCAACTGAAGTGTGCCATAGATAATTGCTTCACCCTGTAGGAACTTGCATCAAATGAGTTAGCTGTGAATGCACACTTGCTATGTACCTATACACGGTAACCTATGGTTTGTTGTCTGCTGTTTTAAAAATCTGCTTTTCACTGTATAGTCTTTCTGAAGAAACGTGAGGTCCCCATTAGTTTGGAAGGAGAGGCATTGGGAGGCATTGGGAGGCCCAGTTTGCTGAGTTTGCTGAGGCTTACTCAGTTCTAACTTTGAGGCCACTCAAGGAACACCATGCTGAGATCTCTTACTGAATAAGAGTTCCTTCTTTGTCTTTCTATAGCACCAGACCCTCAATTCGACCTTCCACCCCTAAGCAGCAGAAGCATATCTATCAAGGCAATGTGTGTATCTGAAGAAGTGTGCATGCACACGAAAGCTCATACCAAGAACTAACTTAGTTGGTCTTTAAGGTGCTACTGGAAGGAATTTTTTTATTTTATCAAGGCAATGGTGAGTGTGAAGACAGAGAATTTCCATCACTGCTGCAGTAAAAGTGCTGCCAAAGCTGGTGGGAGAATTTTCTTGCTTCTGCAGAAGGAAGGAAGGAAGCAGAACCTCATGGTCAATAGCAGGAGTGAGCACTGCAGGTTATCTCCTTTGACATGAACAGGAGGAAATGTTTTACAAAACAGAGGTGGTCTGTGGAATAGTAGATGATTGGAGTTACAACAGATGCCTCCCTAGATAGGCTGGTAGTACCACTCTGTAGGCCTCATTATTCTACCAGCCCCCCTCAGGGTGTTCTTCGGTTTTCCGACTATAGAAATAAAGTGCAGAATTCACACAGGCATGCAGAGCTTTGAAATTCTCTATTATGTGCCTTCAGCAAAAGCAAATATTCAGGGAAGCATTTATTTAAAGCCAGAAAATGTCTGGCAGAAGAGAATACGATTGAAATACGACCGCTTTGCAGAACCTGTTGTGGATTTTGATTATAACTTGGATCTCATTGACTGCTATAATCACCCAGACAAATCTATACATGCCAACACATATCTTCACTCCCCACTCCCCAGGTACACCTTTGACATGGTATTTAGAAGCGGACAGGTACATTATGAATTTCTTTGCTTTTGAAAATGCTGTACTGCATCCTTATGTGGAATTTTATGTAGCAGTTGAGCTACTTTTTTAAACGTACTCCCATACCCTCCATCTTTTCTCCAGTTAAAATAGGGACATCCTATTCCCTAATGATAAATTTCTATTTATACCCCACACATCTTATTGGGTTGCCCCAGCACTCTGGGCAGCTTCCAACATACATAAAAAAACATAATAACACATTAAACATTCAAAAGCTTCCTTATACAGGATTGCCTTCAGGCGGCTCAGGGGCTGGATAACTCCATACAATCCATCATTTCTCCAATGAAAATAGGGACGTTCTAGGGAAAAGTGGGACATTCCACGATCAAATCAGAAACCGGAACAGCTTCTCTAAATCAGGGATGTCCCTGGAAAATAGGGACACTTGGAGGGTCTGTACTTGCTAATATTTGATGAACAATTCGATGCACGGTTTTTACTTGGGAGGGTAGTTCGATACCGTATGTCAGTAGCCTTTGTTATAAGCATAAGAACAAAATAAGTGGCTGCTGGATGAGGCCAATGGCTCATCTAGTCCAGCAACCTGTTCTCACAGTGGCCAACCAGATGCCTGTGGGAAGCCTGTGACAGGAATGGCACAGCTTTTAAGCGGGGTAAGTAGGATTGTTTCTTTTCAAATATTTTGTAAAATGAATATTTTAGTTTGTGCTTGCTGCTGTTGTTATCTAACTTTAATGTCTTTGTTAGTTTATTTTTACTGTGCATGTCACTTTAAAGCACTTAATTACAACATGTGACTAAAACAACAACTTGGATGTAAGCCCCTTTCTTCAATGAAGCTTAATATCCTAGTAAGTATGGACTGCAGGTAAGGTAAAGGTAAAGGGACCTCTGACCATTAGGTCCAGTGGTGACCGACTTTGGGGTTGTGGCGCTCATCTCGCTTTATTGGCCGAGGGAGCCGGCGTGCAGCTTCCGGGTCATGTGGCCAGCATGACTAAGCTGCTTCTGGCGAACCAGAGGAGCGCACAGAAACGCCGTTTACCTTCCTGCCGGAGTGGTACCTATTTATCTACTTGCACTTTGACGTGCTTACGAACTGCTAGGTTGGCAGGAGCAGGGACCGAACAATGGGAGCTCACCCCGTCACGGGGATTCGAATCGCCGACCTTCTGATCAGAAAAGTCCTAGGCTCTGTGGTTTAACCCACAGATGCCCTAATTTGAATTGTGATCACAGCAGAAGGAAAGGGTTAAAATCCCCCCATCTCTCCCAGACCTCCTGCCTCAGCTGTTTACTTTTTAAAAGGTCATTCTCACAGTTACGTGAATGGTGTTGCACCTAGCTTCGCCCTGTATTTTGGTGAAAATAGAAACTCTCAGCAGGTGATGTTTATAGGGCAGTCTTATAGTGTCATAACCTTTTGGGAATAAAATCCATTCATGGTGTTGCTTCTAGTAAGATCAAACACAGGCATCTGCAGAAGAATCAGAGTTCAGAAGGGGAAATCTGAGCAATACTGCAAAAAATAAAAATAAATCACTGTGTGAGGAAGAATGATATTTATTGTGTGAATGAAATTTCCAAGTGACCTGTCTAAGAAATTGCCGCTGCCACCATCCTGTGCTCTGCTTTTATAGTTGCTTTTTGGAGTGCTGGGCCCAAAGTTGGAACATTGTGCTAGGTTAGGGGGCCTGATACATTCTGCACTGCAGGCAATGAGCTTTAATAAATAAATAACCTCCTGAAAAGCTATGGTTGTAGTTCAGTGTATTGCACTGGCAAATAATGAGAAACAAATTTCTATATCAAAGAGATCCAAAAATAGACCAGGGCCAGGCACAAACACAGTCATGAAATTATTTGTCCTTGATCTCCTCAGTACGTCAGATTCAAAGCCAGGCCTCCTGCTTCCACTCTGGCACCTTATCCTCTAGACCTCATTGACTCTACAGAATTGTCCATATAAATTGCTTAGAAATTGTTTGTCTTGCCTCCCCTGCAAATTTATAAGCAGGCCACACAATGTATTCTTCCAGCTAAAAGGAAATACCTGCAGAGGCTCCATGTTCCTTGCTCAGCAGAACATCATTCATTTTGTTTTGGTTAGAACTTTGTGCAGAGGTCCTTTTTAATTTTAAAAATAAAATAAAGAGCTACAGGAGAGCTGTTGATGCCGGAGAAGTTCAACAACGAGCATTCAGTCTCTAAGGAAGTTTTATTTAAAGTGTACAGTCACAAAATGGTGTGGGCGCAGGGTGAGGTGTCACTCCCAACGTCACCAAATGTTGGGTAAGCCATTGTTTTCTAAATGTTTCTCCACACAGAAAATGTGACAGACGGGTAGAGGCGATTGGATTCATCTCAACTTAGTCCAGCAGACAGTTTAGTTCTGAAAGATACGCCCAGCAATTTTCACAGTGATTTCTGTCTGAACCAAAATTGGCAGCCATTTCATAGAACTGCTATCTGGGTGGGTATAGTAGGACAATTATTGCCTGCACCTAACCACAGATATGAAAGGAAAGGAAAGTGGACATCTAATTTCCCTGAGAAATTTTTGTCTCATCTGTCATTTTCTGAGTCCCTAGAGAAAAGCAATGCATGCCATATGAGAGTATGGGAAATATTTTGTGCTGTTGTTTTAAAGCCAACCTTTTTGTCCTCTGTATTTAAAAAAGTGGAACCTATTTAAAATGACATGGATATGTTGAAAGTATTCAATGACCTTTGCAGGTCATTCTCTAAAAATGGATTTTATCCCTAGCATCATACCTATACATGCTCTGAGTCAGCATGAGTGGTGTGAGTGACAACTTTTCCCCACATAATGGACTGGAGCGGTGGAGAAGGACCTCTCTCTCTCTCTCTCTCTCTCTCTCTCTCTCTCTCTCTCTCTCTTTGGGGGGGGGACTATTCTGCTGTTTCCAGCTTAAAAATAATAATTGCTAGAGGAGCACAGCAGGGGTGTGCATAGTTAGGAATAGTGAATCTGACATCACAGAACAGTATTTCATAGACTGTGTGGGCATCAAGAGAATCTTCTCACAGGTCAGTCCTAAAAAGCTGAGCAGAGCCAGCTCTGCCATTAGTCAGACTGAGGCAGCTGCCTCATTCAGCAGAAGCTCCCGAGGCGGCAGCCTCATGGGTGTGCTGGCTGCCCCACCACCGGTGCAGAAGCAGCACTGGTATTGGCTGAAAGCACACAAGATCTTATAGAGCATGCAATATCTTGTGCAAAGTGGACAAGATCTCACCTGAAACTGATGCCGCTGGCAATGCCTCTTCTCTGCCAGTGGCAGAGGCGGCAGGGCAGGCAGAGAAGTGGTGCCAGCAGCTGCAGGTATGGAAGCATTGGCGGCAGCAGCAGAACAAGGCAGCAATTCCTGTTTTGCCTCAAGTGGCAAAACAGGAGGTGCCGCCCTGGATCTGAGCATCTGCGGTGACATGAACAGTACTTTGCTCAGTAACAGCAACTGCCTAAGACTGGGAAGGGCAGTGCTGTCCTAGCAACTGGGATATTCACTATTAAGAAGAAAAGCTGTCTCTGAAAGCCCTTTTGGAACTGCAAGAACACCCAAACAAGCTTGCAATGGGTTTGTGGAGGAAAATGTTGATTTAAGCATGTTAGGTGCTGACTAATCAATGGCAGGGCATCTGGAAAATACATTGCAACATATGGAAGGGCAGTTCTAATCCATGTTAATGATTTTGGGTGCTAAGCATGTATTAAACAATGGCAGTGAAACAGACCTTCCAAGTGTCCCTATTTTTCAGGGACGTCCCTGTTAGAGAAGCCGTCCCGGTTTCTGATTTGATCCTGGAATGTCCTGCTTTTCCTTAGGACAGGGGTCAGCAACCCGCGGCTCCGGAGCCACATGTGGCTCTTTTACACCTTTGCCGTGGCTCCGGGGTGGATACTAGTGAGGGGAGGAGGCGCATTGTGTGCCTCGACACTCCCCACTGTTTTAAATGTCGCAATGGTTTTGCGGCTCCCAGTTTTTTTTTCTTCAGTCCAAGTGGCTCTTTTTGTCTTAAAGGTTGCAGACCCCTGCCTTAGGACATCCCTATTTTCATTAGAGAAATATTCGAGGGTATGGTAGGATGCCCCTATTTTCAATGGAGAAAGTTGGAGGGTATGGAGTTATCCGACCTACGAGCCGTCTGAAGGCAATCCTGTATAGGGAAGTTTTTTTAAAATGTTTTTTGTTTTATTATGTTTTTATATATGTTGGAAACTGCAGAGAGTGGCTGGGGCAACCCAGTAAGATGGGTGGGGTATAAACTATTATTATGGAATGGGACATCCCTGTTTTCATTGGAGAAATGTTGGAGGGTATGGGGAAACAGTGATGGTAGAGCTAGAGTTGGGGGTGTTCAATTCAGATTAGTTCATACAAAAATAATACTGAAAATCTGCTAGGGATACGATGCTCTGCCTAAGAAACTAATCTCTCTCCTTCTCCCTGCTCCATTAGTTACAGGACTAAATTTGATATAAAATGGGGAAAGAGGGAGGACCTGAGTTTGCATTGGTTGCTGGAGAATAAGCATCCCATTACCTATCACAGGTTTATAGATGACTCTCACCATTGTAGCTCATATGCTTATTACTACTCTGGCAATGCCTGCGAAGTTGCGTTAGGAAGAATGCCAGTTCATCAGATGCAGTCTTTTTAAAACATTACCGGAACATCCTATCCCTCAAAATATAGCTGCAAAAAATATCCATTGTGGAAAGACATGTGTCTGTGTGAAATGCTTCTTTAGGGAAGCTATGCCTATTGCCGAGCAGCAACACACATGTGCAAAAAGAAGAAGCAGAAAACAAACACACACACACACACACACACACACACACACACACACACTGCTATTCTTACAAGTGTACTGTGTCTCTCAGATGCTGAGGCTGCAGAAACAGTAGATGGTGCTGTGGGAGTGTTCCTGGAGATACAAGGGAGTGATTGTTTTTCAGCTGTAACAAATGCTGGCAGCTAGGATGTCCTTCCCACTACAAGTGGGCCTGGTAATGGATGGACATTGGGATCCCATGCTTTGAGACAGATGATATATTTCCAGGTTTCTCCTAGTCCTGAGCAGGCATACTGATCTTCTCGCTATCATTCCATTTTTAGTTTGTGCTGCCAAAATGAGCACAATCCAAGCCAACAATATAATCTTCTTCACTGGATTTTGCACTGAACATTTCCCCCCCTTAGCAGGCCTTCCACATTGTCACTATTGTGTTTGGGTTGGACAATGTTCTCAGTTATGGAGCAATGTGGTTTTAAAAAATACAAACATGCTAAAAATTAAACAATTTCTCTTCTCCACATACCACAAGTCCACTTTTTATGTACCCACTAGCAATGCAACCTAGTCATGGCTGAAGTGCAAACACAAAGATTCCAGAAGGGTTAGAGTTGGCCATTTTTGTCCTCAAAGAATCTGCCACCTTGAGGTAATCACCTCTGAACATGTCCAGAGTGTGTTTTCTCTATGGAAAGAATCTGACCTTGCTTCCCTTGCCAGAAGCTACCTGGTCATCAGTCATCAGACATTAGATCTGGTATTCGGTATCTGTTTATTGTTATGTTATGTATTTTGTGTTTTTATACTGTAAAGCGTCCTGTGATCTTCAGATGAAGGGTGTTATTTAGTTAGTTAGTTAGTTAGTTAGTTAGTTAGCTGTTTGTTTGTTTGTTTGTTTGTTTGTTTGTTTGTTTGTTTGTTTGTTTGTTTGTTTGATAATACATCACTTCTATTTTCCTGCCCAGGGCAAAGTAGTCAAGCAACTGCATTACAGGCCAAGAAGCAGTCTGGAATAAGACCAAGAGGCTTGGACTCTCTTTTAGGTGGTTGCTTTGGCTGGTAAACCAATGTTCACACTTGGTTCACACTTGTTGTAGAATAATTATTTTTATTTTTATTTTTACCCTGCCCATCTGGCTAGGTTTCCCCAGCCACTCAGTATCAGCCACTTTCATACTTCTCTTTTTAATGGTTTGATCTTATGTGGTAGCATCATGCACATACATACACATTCTGAACACATAAATGCCCTATATACAAGCAGTCAGGTACTCCCCACACAGTGCTTTTGTGTTAATGTGTTTATTGTGATAGCTCAGCTATATGTATCGATAGGAAAAGTGGAGTGGGGGGAAGGTCTCCTGGATTTTTTTCTCCAGCTCTGCATCCTTCAGTTATGATAAGAAGATAAAATGATGGCCCAGCTCAAGAAATTCTAGCCTGCTGGGAACCCTAAAAAAAGAATGTGAGACTTAACCCCTTATGATTCAAACCTCATTTATTAAATATGTGTTAGCCCTTATTAGTATGCTCCCTTCAGTTCTAATGATTTAAAAAACAAACCTCATGTACTTCAGTTTCAGTTTCATAGAATATAATCATAGAGGTGGAGGCAGAAGAGTTTTCTATCTGATTTGCAATAAGTTCTCCCTGTTCTCTGGATGTGCAATGCAAACAGGCAAATCATTTGGTCACCTACTGAACCATGAAACACGGGTGCACTTCAAAGAGGAGTACTGTACTCTGCAATAAAGATTAGTTTCAGAGCAGCCAGAAAGAAAGAAAGAAAGAAAGAAAGAAAGAAAGAAAGAAAGAAAGAAAGAAAGAAAGAGCAAAGTACAATGAGTGCAATGCTCAGGGACAAGTTTGAATGAATGTTCTCTTATACTATAGCTGGACATCTCTAAGCACTAAAAGTGCAGGTCATTTGGAAATGTTCATTTTAACACCAAGTCCAACTGTGTCTAGGGTCATTGCAAGTCAACAGAAGGGGTCAGGTTTTGGGGGCCCAAGATGAGCAGGGGCCCCAGGCTCTCAGCTGTCATTTTTTAAAAAGAGAGTAAGCTGACCAGACGTTTCTCAAGAAAGTTAGTGCGCAAACCATGGAAGCAAGCACTTGGCAGGCAGCACCATTGCTAAGGACACTTAATCACTTAGTTGTTGTTGCTAAGCAATCAGCGAAAGGCACGTTGACCACTCCCACCTGCCCCCCTCCCAGAGCAGCAGAAGCTAAATGAGGGAGGATATTGGGGTATATTTCTTTAAGCACTTTCCTCATGATGTCCACATTTGCTCCCCAAGTGTGCTGCCTTTACAGAATAAAACACAACTGGCAGGTTTTAGTATGATTTACTTTAAAGTAAAAATAAGTGAGGTTGAAATGAGATAGGTTTCCTCCCTACTGATTTTTTTTTAAAAGTGACATCAAAATCATCATCTCCCCCCACCCACAATTTTCCATGTTCTCTACACAACCACAAGTGGTCTGTTTGTCATCACTGGGCTGTTATTTATTAATATACAGTAACCATAAAACAAAAATGCAAATTGAATCAGCAAATACAATCATAACATTATTAAACACCTTACTGATGCAACAAATTAGAATTCCTAGATGCTGTACTTTAACCCAAGGATGTCAATATTTGTATACTGAGGTTGGCAATTTTTTTCTGCACATATATGTTTCGCTGAGAGTTGTGAAATTGCACATACACTTGTTCAGTTTTTGTGTTTTGGATTTTCCTCCCAGGAGTTCAAGTCTATGTACATTGTCTCCCCGCTTTGTCATTTGATCTTCACAACAACCCTTTAGGGTTGGGTAGGAGAGTTGGCAGTTCAGGCATCAGAGTTGTAAAACTACACAGAGTACTTTTTGCTTGCTGTTATTTAATCAGGGTTCGTTTGGGTATTTTGCTGTAAATATCAGGACTATGAAATGTAGTCAAAGGCTGCTTTTCTAGCTTCCTTTACATGAACTGTGAATAATAATAATAATAATAATAATAATAATAATAATAATAATAATAATTTATTATTTATTATTTATTATTTATTATTTATTATTTATTATTTATTATTTATTATTTATTATTTATTATTTATACCCCACCCATCTGGCTGGGCTTCCCAGCCACTCTGGGCGGCTTCCAACAAAATATTAAATGACATTACTTAAGAATATAGGAAGAGCCCTGCTGGATAAAGCCAATGGCCCATCTAGTCTCTAGTCTAGCAACCTGTTCTCTCAATGGCCAACAGATGCCCGTGAAAAACCTGCAACCAGGACCTGAGCAGAAGAACACTCTCCCCTTCTGTGGTTTCAAGCAACTAATATTCAGAAGCATACTGTTCTAACTATGGAGGCAGAAGCATAACCATTGTACCCATTTGTCACTGAAAGCCCTTTCCTCCATGAATTTGTCTTTTAAATCCATCCATTTTGGCCCTTACCGCCTCCCACGGGAGCGTATTCCATAGTTCAACTATGCACTGCATGCCATATATTTGCTTTTCCGCCCAGGAGCAGAAGGTTGTTTACATTTCCCTCCCCTCCCCACGTTTCTGTTTGCAACAGCCCTGTGAGGTAGGCTAGGCTAAGTTAACAATTGTACATAAGGAGCAGCCCTTGTCCATAGATTGTAAGGAGGTGGGAGCAGAATAAAGGGCCCCTCATCCAAATACAGTATCAGTATCAAACTTTATTTTGGCCACAGACCAGCATAAGACATACGGATAAACTGAACACAGAAGACTTAAAACAGGTAAGGAATAAAAAATCTAGTAATAAAAAGGTGATTAGATCATACATACTTAAAAAGATAGAAACAGAGACAAACAGTTCAAAGTGACTATAAGGGAGAGAGTGTGAAGGAGCACAGGTCTTGCATTTTGGGCCTAGTTTGTGGCGCAAACCATCCTTTGGCGAATATCCATCACGGCAGCACAGAAACTAGCAACTCAGTATGTAACACCTGTGTTTTCATCTTGAAGTAACAGGGAGGTATAGAGTTATTCTGTGCAACCTGGGAATTTGTGTAGTATAGGCAAGATGAACCTAGCTCGTATATCTGTATAGTATTGGCAGTGAAAAAAGACATGTTCTGTTGTTTCCAGTTGCCCAGAGCCACATGGGTATTTCCTCTCCTCGTACACCCCAAATACAGTGTACCAGGCTAGGAAATCCTGTTGGCATCCCTGACACTGTCTATGGTAGGCATATTCTTTTGTGCTGGCAGAAGAAGCGCTTGTCGGTTTTCAGTTTGCTAGGCTAAAGTAAACAAAAGCTGCCTTTGTGGCAGAAAATACTAAAGCTGAGTGTGTTGGGTTATGAATCTGTGATGAATTCCTTGGACTGGTTTGTGTGATTCAGTGCTCTCATTTCCAGAAAAGTTACCAGTGTGCATGTTTATCAGTCCCATCATTGGGGCTGCAGCTGCAGGGGATTTTGCTCTTCTCTTGCTAGACTGATAGGCTAGGAGGGCTGGTGGAGTCAGAGCCATAAATATAAGTATTGGTGCAGGCTAGCTACCCCAACCTGGTGCTTGCCATATGTTCTGGATTGCAACTTCCAGCATCCCTGACCATTGGCCATGTTGGCTAGGACTGATGGCAGTTGTACTACAAAACATCTATAGGGCACCAGGCTGAGGAAAGCTGCATCAGCATGTTGATGTAGAAAAGTATGAGAAGCCAGTGAAAAGATATAACAACAACAACAACGATAGAGAGCCAGTGTGGTGCAGTGGTTAAGAGCGGTAGACTCGTAATCTGGTGAACTGGGTTCGCGTTTCCGCTCCTCCACATGCAGCTGCTGGGTGACCTTGGGCCAGTCACGCTTCTCTGAAGTCTCTCAGCCCCACTCACCTCACAGAGTGTTTGTTGTGGGGGAGGAAGGGAAAGGAGAATGTTAGCCGCTTTGAGACTCCTTTGGGTGGTGATAATGCAGGATATCAAATCCAAACTCTTCTCTTCTTAATAATAGTAAATTTTATTATTTATACCCTGCCCATCTGGGTGGGTTTCCCCAGCCACTCTGGGCAGCTTCCAGGAAAATATTAAAATACAATCATTCATCACATATTAAAAGCTTCCCTAAACAGGGCTGCCTTCAGATGTCTTCTGAAAGTCAGGTAGTACTTTAATTCTTTGACATCTGATGGGAGGGCGTTCGACAGGGCGGGCACCACTACTGAGAAGGCCCTCTGCTTGGTTTCCTGTAACTTTGCTTCTCACAGTGAGGGAACCGCCAGAAGGTCCTCGGCGCTGGACCTCAGTGTCCAGGCAGAACGATGGGGGTGGAGACACTCCTTCAGGTATACTGGGCTGAGGCCATTTAGTGCTTTAAAGGTAAGCAACAACACTTCAAATCGTGCCCGGAAACATGCTGGGAGCCAGTGTAGGTCTTTCAGGACCAGTGTTATGTGGCCCCGGTGGCCACTCCCAGTCACTAATCTAGCTCCCGCATTCTGGATTATGTGTGGACAACATGATTAAAGTGAAAAGGAGCAGAAATCATTTGAGAGAAAACTGCTGCTTTGTTTTACTAAGGATCAACTACTTTTAAATTGTGTTTAATTGCCATGGAGACATCACTGTTGCAAATCAATTACTTTGTGCATATGGAGTTGTCTAAGGCTAAAGAGCAGGAAAAAATACCCATGTTTCTCAAGTAGGGCCAGTACTTTCTTCCCCAGCTGTCAAAGTCAGAGGAAAAGGCAGCTGAGGAGATGTTTTGAATAAGCAAGCCTATGACCCCATCCACACTATATTTTTAAAGCACCATGGTGCCACTTTAAATAGCCATGGCTTGCCCCGAAGAATTCTGGGCAGTGTATGTAGTTTGTTAAGGGTATTGAGAGTTGTTAGGAGACCCCTATTACCCTCAAAGAGTTGCAATTTCCAGAGTGGTTTAACAATCCATTTTCACAGGGAACTCTGGGAATTGTAGCTTTGAGAGGGGACCAGGGGTCTCTGAACAACTCTCAGCACCCTTTACAAACCACAGTTCCCAAGATTCTTTGGGGGAAACCATGATTGTTGAAAGCAGAATGATACTGCATTAGTATGATGTTAGAGGTGCAAACAGCTATTTCAAGTGTATGCATGTGAGGGCATGGAGAGTGGTAGTACAGACATATGATTATGATTACCAAAGTACAGCAGAAAGTGCCATATGACAATTACTGCCTCTTCCATTGCTCAAATTTTGGAGTGGTATTCTCAATCCTAAAAACTTCCATGGATGCAATGATATATTTTGAGGGTTTTGCACTCGTAAAGTGCAAAGTGATATGCCCCGTTCCATCTTACTTATTTGCTTATACAAAATGCCAGATGCTATTTTTCATACATGGCATGGCTGGCTAGCTTACAGAGTGGATCTGCCTCAGAGGGTATTTTTGGTGTCCCTCCCAGACTCCTATAAATTTGACAGTTTAAAAACTGTTCTGCTGAGATATCTCCCACCATAGTGTTGTAGTGTACCCACTGAGGTGCTTGTGGGGTACCAGAACCTCCAAAAGTTGGACACCTCTGTGTTGACTTACCTTGCACAGAAGCCTCTCCTCTCTTTGGTGCAGCACCACTGCAAGAAGATCCTAGAGCAGGCATGGCCAAACTTGGCCCTCCAGATGTTTTGGGACTACAACTCCCATCCTCCCTAGCTAACAGGACCAGTGGTCAGGGATGATGGGAACTGTAGTCCCAAAACATCTGGAGGGCCAAGTTTGGCCATGCCTGTCCTAGAGCATGTCTTTGGCTGGCTGCCTTCCTATATCTCCCCTACACACCATAGGGTGTGTCAGCTCACCCACCTGGCTGCTTGTGCTGTCTGTATGTGTGCCTGCATTCACATGTCCATCTCTGGCATGCAGCCTTCGGAGGGGTGGTAAACTCTCTATGCAACCCTTGGGCCACAAATGGTGAGCCACCCCACATATATGGCATTTTTTTACAAAGCACACTTGAACATCCCTTCCACTGTTTATACTTGTGAATGGCATTGTTGTGTGAATCAGACTGATTAATCTGTGGGGTAAAAACATTAAAACTACTTAATTCTTTTTATAGTTTCATGGCTAATGTCACGTTTTGTGGCAACAAACTCCATGCTTGCTGCTTTGTCAGTGACTCACAGAAGGCTGAGCAGCTTTAGTTTTCCACTTTGCATGAGCCCTGATTTTCAGAAGTGGCTGGCATCCTTTTCTCAACCCTGGGTATATATGTGTGTGCTTTCACTCTTAAATGTTGGGTCCAGATATATATATATTTGAAGCATCTGCTTTGTTTCCTATTCCCTAGCGATACTGTGAAAGCTAGTCATTTTACAAAGTGCCATGGAGATGCATGTAGCTGTCTACATGAGCTGTACGTCATCAAATACGGAGATGAGTTTTGTTCTTTAAATGAGTCATCATTCCCTTTCTGACCTACTCTTCTAATTGCTAGTCATTTATTCTTTGGGAATTCATTATCCCCGCCAGTAGCTTTTAACAAACAGGCAGCAGCCTGGAGTGGCAGGTATTTGCCTCTGAGGTACCTGATGTGTGTGACCAATTAAAAGTCGTTTAGAAACCTGACAGTACTTTGCCATGGTTCCACCACCAAAAATGATCCTCCATTCAGGCCTCCTGCATTTCACATGTTGTCTTTGTTCCAAGGTCAGCCCAGGGCAAGGCCATTTAACCGACTGAGAAAATTCTGATGCTGAGCAATGTTCTAGTTAAATAAGAGGCCTTGGGAAGGGATTCTCTTGAAGTCCCTTGTCTCTGTCCGTCTGCATTTCAGTCTCACTAACTGTGGTTTCAGGGCAGTGATTGGACTGTGTGTGTTGAACATTGCCAAAGGTCTACACATCTTCCTTCATAGGTCTATTGCTCCCACATTCCCATGAAGGAGAAGATTCCCAATATATGTTTCTTTCAGAGGAAGGAATACCGGAACTCTTAATGTTTTCAATAAACATTTCTACTGACAAAAGTTACACAGCCGTGGAGATCAGGCAGAGACTGTTACCGCCCTAGGCAAAATCAGAGGTTACCCCCTTGCTTGGATTCATACAACCTCAGTTTCCCATTGTAGTTTTGCTCATGTCTGCCTCAGCTGCTTCTGTGGGTTCTGTAAGGGCTGCAGTCCTAACCCCACTTATGTGGGAGTAAACTCCATTGGATTCAGTTGGACTTACTTCTGAGTAGACATGGCTAGGATTGCATTGTTAAGGGCACTTCTAGATGAAGGCAATTTAGCAGCACTTTATCATTGCTAATCTGCTTTAAGATGGAAATGGAATAGCAACTTTGCTTCCAAGCTTCTAATATGCTGTGGTCGAGTGGCAGGCTCCCTTTCCCTTGCTCGAAATATCAGAGGTGACAGTGGAGTGGGGGCAGTTATTTTCATTTTAGCCATTATATGTGAGAAAGGATTAAATGCTCCCCACCCCATGAGAAATGGCCAGCTGAGCAACCCAGGAAATGGCTAGAACAATTTAACAAGCTGCAATAGCAGTATGAGAGGACATCTACACCTGAGAAAATTGCACAATTGCACTGCTATTCCACTGAGTTTTGTTTTGCCAGACTTTCTGAATGGGGGGGGGGAATCCAGAAGCTGAACTGGGAAAACATGAGAGTTGGATGTTTTGTCCCCAATGTTGTTCTTATGTCCCCTAAAAGTAAGTGAATGAAGCCTGGCCATTCCACAGTAAATGCCCAGTGTGGAACCAGGCTAAGAAACAGTAGTTATTTCACATAACTGTGGTTTGATAAAAGGGGCAGAGGTGTTTGGAAGGTGCTTGTTTCCAAAATCCTGAAGCTTATACTGTACTGAGGTTTATACTGTAAACTGTGATCCTCAGATGAAGTGTGGTATATAAATTTAATAAATACTAATACTGTAATAATATTCCTCCTTTTTAAAAAGTTTGCTGTGTACACCTTTAAAGCACACTCAAAACACTTTCCCTCAGAGAATTCTGGGTACTATAGTTTGTTAAAAGTTGCTGGAAAGTGTAACTGTGAGGGGTAAATCTCAGGGCCCAGAATGCTTTGAGGAAAAGAAGATGCTTCGGATGTGCTCTAAAGATATAGTGTGCATATGTAGCCTTTTTTTCTTTTTTGCTGCGCTATGTGTCCTTCACCAAGTTCCCAGTTGTGTCTTCATAACTCTGTCAACACAAGGACATGGTGATGTAGAGTGACCCATGCAAGAGGTCCCATATGTGTTCCATGGCTAAGGTTTTATATACTCCTGTTGCTGTGCCGTGATTAACTCCTGGGTGAGACACCGTGATCATGAAGGAATCCTATCTTCTGATGATATGGGGTAGGAAGAGTGTGCTGTTGTTTTGGGCTTTTCACTGACTCCACCAGGAGTTTTTGATTTCCAATCCCTACTTTGCTGACACAGCATTAGAACGGGGCAGGGGTTACCTTTGAACAGGCAGAGGATTTCATCTGAACACCATTCCATTTTTGCCACACCTCCGGCTCCACCCATTGGAGAGGACTGTTTGATGTAGTGTTCAGTTACATGACTGAGAAAATCTGGGCTCAAACCCCACCTCAACCATGAAACAAACTGTGACTATCTTGGCCTGCCCCACCTTGCAGCAGTTTTGTGAGAATAAAAGTTGGAGACACACCACCCTGAGGAAGGGTGAGGTTAAACTATACCGTAATAAATAACACACCCACCCCCCTGCTCCAGTATTGTGTTACTGCACTCTTCCACTCATGTAACATAGGTAAAGGTAAAGGGACCCCAGACCATTAGGTCCAGTCGTGACCGACTCTGGGGTTGCGGCGCTCATCTTGCTTTATTGGCCGAGGGAGCCAGCGTACAGCTTCCGGGTCATGTGGCCAGCATGACTAAGCCACTTCTAGAGAACCAGAGCAGCGCACGGAAACACCATTTACCTTCCTGCTGGAGCGGTACCTATTTATCTACTTGCACTTTGACATGCTTTTGAACTGCTAGGTTGGCAGGAGCAGGGACTGAACAACGGGAGCTCACCCCGTCACGGGGATTCGAACCGCCGACCTTCTGATCAGCAAGTCCTAGGCTCTGTGGTTTAACCCACAGCGCCACCCGCATCCCCCTCATGTAACATATTGCCATGCAAATGTAGTTTCAATATGCAAGCATCTTTTGTGTTCCACTTTCAGAAGGGAATGTAGCAGTGATCCTGTCTCACCCAAGTGAGTAAAGTATGGAAAGGCTGTAGCCCTGTACACATTTAAACAGCCATAGTGTCAGGTTGATAAATGCCTTGGTGTGATGCATTTCCAACAACAAATGGCAAGCTTAATGCCAAGTACAGCATGGCTGTTTTCTGCTGTGGTTGTGTTCCAAGATACACATCAACCAAGATCTGACCTCTCTGTTGACTGCCTGTGCATTGGGTTGTGGGCTTCCTGGTTAATGATTGCAGGTGCCCCTTCCCTCCATTATGCTAAGGTCATGGTTATTCTTCCACTCCCATTCCTTATGCTGCATTCAAAGCACAAGGTGCCTCCAGGGAGAGGTAAAAGGTCAGAGGGCTGGCATGCCTAATTGCTACAGCCAGCAGAACCTGAGATCTGTGTCCTTGCTGTTTATCTTTAATTTCATCAAGGTTGGCTGAACCAACCTCTAGGCACATAACCATGATTCTTAACATTGTTCAAATTAAAGCCTAGGCCAAAAAGAAAAAAAAAGTCAGAGGCCCCCTTAGTACTCTCCAAGCACAAAAGGAAAGGCAAAGGTTTTCTCAGCCAAGTGAGCTCTGCTTGTGTGATGAACAAACAGGCCTTGTTCTTTCATTACACTTGAGAGTAGCCAGTTTGGCTCATTTCATTCAAAGAATCATACAAAAGCTTGATTAGGTATTTCAAGAGTTCATGTTTCCTCAGACTGCAATGTTCTTCTGAAAGGAACACACAAGGTCTCTGACATTCAGCATTCCCACTGCTGTGTTTGTTTACAGATCTGTTGCAACATCACAGCCTGTGTTCGGATAGTAGTAAAGCCACCTATTGCACGGGATCCAAGTGTCTAAGATGGACCTCCTCCTCTAACAACCTCCTCATCGTCATTGCCTGCCCTTGACCATAAGATCCCAGGGTGGATTACAGCAATTAACCTGTCCAACAACTACATCTACAGTCAGAGACTACTAGGTAGCTAGGAAAGGGAAATTTTGGTCCGGTCCGACCATGAGGCAGAGTGAAGCATCTGCCATATCCTCTGGGGCCCCTAAACTAGGATGTTCCTAGACGCAGTGGAAGTTGCTGTCCTGTCACCAGAGTTGAAGTAAGATTCAGCTGCCAGTTCAGTTGGATTCTGTATGTGGAATGTAAGAGCCCTGTCTTGGCCTTTTCCTCAGGCAGCAAAACAACGACCCTGTTGTTTTCACATCCCTTTGTCATGCTCTCCGCAGGGAAACTTACTCAGCACCAAACTTTT
Organism: Podarcis liolepis; assembly: GCF_965112155.1. NCBI lineage: Eukaryota > Metazoa > Chordata > Lepidosauria > Squamata > Lacertidae > Podarcis > Podarcis liolepis. The sequence continues at coordinate 32,508,449 of NC_139555.1, forward strand.
AGCTGCCAGGTAAAAACCTGCTTATTTTATTTTTAATAATTTTTTGTTGGTTTTTACACATATTTTCCAACATAACATCCTTTTAAACATCATTGAGAAATTTTTGCCTATCACAGCCTAAGACTTCCTTCAACCTCGACTGATAGTTTTCTAAAGTCTTTCTAATTATGCATTTTGTTACTATAAATACTGATATAAACTCAAATTTCCAATACATCTATTCTTAATTCTTCTCACAATAATTTATAAATTACTCCTTACAAAACTTCTTTTAACCCTACAAGCGATGTCAATTGGTAAAAACCTGTTTATTTACCTTAGCTTTTTTGTATGTATATGTTCTGCCGAAGAGAGCACAATTTACCTTAGCTTTTTAAAATGGCTGGCATAACATAGCCTTTCCTCTGCTGCAGCCATACTTAGGTGCCCCATGCCTGCAATTTGCAGTTGGAGGGCAATTCAAATGGGGATGGCGACAAAAGCAAAAGCTTAAAGTCCCTTTCCGCACATCATGGTCCTTATGCAGTTCATGCTCTCCCTCATGTACTTTCTTCTTCTTTTTCTTTTTTGCATGCTGTTTGTTTTTATACCAGCCACATTAGGGCCAAAGGCATTCACATGTCACATTTAATTGGACCTTGGCTCTTCATATTTTCTCGCTGTGTTTTTTTAAGCATCTGGTGTTATGTTATTATCTTTGGTCTCTTGTTTTTAATTCCGAAATTGGAAGTGGAATATATATATATATAAATAAATCTGCAGATTCAGGATGTCTTAAGGGAAAGCATATAGGATTTTAAAGACAGGTTGATGCTGGCAAATTTGGCATATCCTTTCCTTTCTCTAAGCACAAGGTAACAGCAGAACCTCCATGATTCTCAAAATTCCCTTGCAGCCACTTTTGCTGTGTCCCTTTACATTGCTCCATGTCAATACCATTCATGTAAGCAGTATTTGCTTTACTTCAAGATCTGATGGTTTGGATGTTACCCAAGTCATTTGGATAAATGAGGTTGAATTGTATAAGAATCATGGCTGTTTCCAAGCTAAATGTGAGTTTCACATGGCAAAGCATTCTCTCTCTCTCTCTCTCTCTCTCTCTCTCTCTCTCTCTCTCATGTTTTTGAGCATTGAAAACCCTCATCAAACCTGCCATTATGAATGAGAAGCTTCACAAATGCAAAATTAGAATGTTACAAAAATATATCCTGGAACGAGGAAGGAGAGAGTTTGGGTGAGTCTGCCTACACAACATACATTTAAAGCTTATTACTTCCCCCAAAGATTCCTGAGAACTGTAGTTTACTCCTCACAATTTGCAGTACCCTTAACAAACTATATGTCCCAGGAGTCCTTGGAGGAAGCCATGGGCTTTAAATATATGGTGTATACTACTGTCCCAACTGAGTGTGCATAGGACTGCAGCCCTGGGTTTCGGTTTTTTTGTTGCAAGGTTAGAAGGCCAAAGAAAGACGCTAAGCTTGGAATTGGTATAAGGAAAGACTGCAAGGGATAGAACTCTACCAGCAAAGATAAGAGATGAAACCACAGATATGGGATTAAGCAGCAAATTGATCAAGATTCTGTAGAGGAAAAGAGATGTCTTAGATGGATTTAGCTGGATAGTGGGTGGATTTTTAGCATCCAATTCTGAGTTGTAGGAAATGGGACAGTGGCAAAAGAAAGTACATGATGTGTTTGTTTAGAGCACAGACAGATAAATAGAGAGCTTTCATCTAACATGAGGAGGGGGAGACTTTGAAGACAGCTTAAAATGCTTCACTATTTATCCTAATCACAGGGTGAGTCAGTGATAAATTATGTTTATCCAGTCCTGTATTCAGCTTTCTGTAATATGGTGAAAGAGCAGCTGATAATATAGTCATACAGTGGGAGCAGATTCTTACCCCTCTCTCCAAAAAGGGGCGGGTGGGGAGAATTGAGTCAGCCAAAATCATGTAATTATTATCTGAGGTAAGAAACCAGTTCCCAACCAGTTCTTAATGCAAAGTTATACGCTGTGTAGAACTGCCCAGTTTTCTCTTAAGAAGCCGGTGCCAGCCACTGCTAGGCAAGTGAGGGAACAAATACAAAGGGAATAAGGAACCGAAAAAAATGAAGGTTTAGCTTGACTTGGAAAGTTTGCCAAATGAAGAGAGCTCCTTATCCTTAGGCAGATGAGCTTGAAAATTTCGTACAGGTTCACCTTGAATCTGAATTTCTACTCTAACTAAAGAAAACGCTTATCCAGATGCTAAAGTCCTGAAAGATAATAAATAAAAAAATTCCTTCCAGTAGCACCTCAGAGACCAACTAAGTTTGTTATTGGTATGAGCTTTTGTGTGCATGTACACTTCTTCAGATACACTGTGCATGCACACAGAAGCTCATACCAATAACAAACTTAGTTGGTCTCTGAGGTGCTACTGGAAGGAATTTTTTTATTTTTTATTTTGTTTCGACTACAGCAGACCAACATGGCTAGCCACCTGTATCCTGAAAGATACATAGCTATTCCTCTAACCGCCCTATGTGTCCATGTTGCAGAGGAAAAGCAGTAGCCATTAAGTCAGGGTGTCCAGAAAGAAATAGGAAGGTGTTTTAAAGGGGGGGGGAGGAAATTGTTTAGTGCACTGTGAATGGTTAAGGCTAAGGCAGGGAATGGACGGCCAGCTTCTGAATTATAATGAAGTTGGTGCCATCTGCCAGTAACAGCTTCATTGTTGTGGAACACATGCACCGAGGCATAGCCAGGACGCCCCACACAAAATCCAAAGGAAGAGGTAACATTGCCAAGTGGGTTCCCACTCACCCTGTCTCTGATAACTCTTCTCGTTTTCTGTTGTCTGTTAGTATTTCACAAGACTGATCTAAGATGGCTACCAGAGGAGGGACTTTCCACTGGTGATGCAAGGTCATGCAATGCCGTGTAAAATTGATATCCTTCATGGAAGCCTCCACTTGGATCAAAGAGCTTCTAGGACTGATTACAATTGGGGGGGGGGAGCAATGGCTAAAATGTTTTGATTTGAAAGACAGTTAAATTGATCATTTAATTTACTCCTTGATGATACCTGATGGCTGCTTATTTTTATGTGTTTTATTACAAATATTGTGCATGTGTGTTTTAAATTCTATTCTCCCTCTGCAGGGTTATTGGGTTGTTCTTGTTTTTATTTTGATTATGTATTTTGTGATTTTATATTGTGATTTTATCCTGTGAACAGCCCTGAGACTTATGAGTTATAGGGCGTTATATAAATTCATAAATAAATAAATAAATAAATAAATAAGCTACTACTGATGTCAGTGAGTCCACCTTGAGTATGACTGACAACACCCATAACAAATATATACATATTCTCCTCCCCCCCCCACCTAGTATATTCCCCATCTTGCCCAGCTGAGTCACTCCTTTTGTTTTAACGATTTTGGATTTTATACTCGAGAATCATTGTCTTCTTGCTCTTCCTTATAAATGCCATGAAGCCCACTAAGTGGCTTGGAGCAAGTTACTGCCTATCAGCCTACCCTGCCTCACAGGGTTGTTGTGAGGATAAAAGAGTTAAAGTGTGCATGCCACCTCCAGCTCTTTGGACAAAAGGTGGGATATAAGTGCAATACTAAATTAACTAACTGCAATCCTATCTTGCGGGGTCGAAACATCATCTGAAGTCAAACACAATAAGATCAATATTTATTATATTCCTGCAAAATCTTCTCCTAGTAACCTAGCTGTACTTGCTATTACCCATACTTCTTTTACAGCTCATTCTACTACTATTTGCAGTTGAAAATGTATTAATTCGATTCTGGGCAATCTTTTCTTTCGCACATTAATTCTGTTGCAAAGACCTGCTGTTATTTCTTGTTTAACGTTGCAAAAATGAAACTGTATCTGCCTTTTGCTATATAACTACAACTCTAGTTCAAGTGATTGTTCCTCATCTTGATTGGGCTAATATTAGGCCTGCTGGTTCCCAACTTTTCATCTTCCCGTTATTTCAGCTTTGCTGCTTCTCTGGGCTTCTGTTCTGCTCATGTGTTATCTCTTTTTCTTTCTTTTCTTATTTTGCTTTACTGCCCCCCCCTTTTTTCCTTTTTCCACTTGCTATAAACTCATTTTTACCATTAAGGCCCGTCATGCTCCTGCGCCTTCCTTGATTTCTCCTTGTTGTTCCATCTTGTTCTTCATGCTTTGTTTAATCCTATCTTCAGGCTAAGCCTCCTGCTTTCTATTGTCACTATCTTGTCACTGATCCTGTGGGACTAAAATGGTCTTTTAATAGATATATTGTATAGGTGCAGAATAAATATGGTAAAATGTGGCGACAATCATGAAAACAAGTTTTCTTTTCTTTAAAAGTGAAACTGTGGCCAAATAACATTTGCCTCACCTTTATTAAAATTGTGTGAATATATCTGTTGCTAGATTAAACTGTTTTGAGGAGCAGATCTAGGTTACACATATGAAGTTTTCTTACTCCAGGTCAGCTTATTTATCCATCTAGCCCAGTGCTGCCTGTTCTGACTGACAGCAGCATTCTGGGGTCTGAGGCAGAGGCATTTCCCCTCATCTGATGTTTGATTCTTTTAAGTAGAAATGCCAGGGATGAAACAAGATTTTATGTATGCAAAGCGTATATTCTATCACTGAGTTATAGTCCCTTGCGAATCAATAGACAGGTTGATTATCCAGTGGTGTAAGATAAGATAAACTTTAAGTATTGGTAGGAATTGAGGTGGTATTGCAGGCTGTGGAAGACAGTTATTCATTCTGCTGTGTTTATTCAACCATGTGAAGAGTGAATCAGTAACAAACTGTACAATCTCGGAAATTCCTTTTGAAAAAGAGACACTTCTGAGACATTTTAGCAACTGCTTTCTATTTTTCACTAGGAACTAAGGAGACATTGATCTCCATTTTGTGACCATTTATATGCATTTTATGATCACACAATGCAGTTTGTGGCTTATAGTTGAACACATAAAATTCAAGTTCCTAAAATTTCCAGGCAGGTATTGTTTCACCTTCATAGCAGTTCTGAAATAGGTTAGATCCATTGAAGTCTAACAATGGTGATTTTTTAAAAGGGTTTTGTCATCTTAATTGCTTGCTTGTTATATCTACTTCCGTTCTCATGCCTAAGGTATTTTACATTTCATTACAACCCTTTTTAAAGCAGATGTATTTTGTGGTAAAGGGAAAGGGACATCTGACAGTTAAGTACAGTCGCAGACGACTCTGGGGTTGCGGCGCTCATCTCGCTTCACAGGTCGAGAGAGCCAGTGTTTGTTCGCAAACAGTTTTTCTGGGTCATGTGGCCAACATGACTAAGCCGCTTCTGGTGCAATGGAACACTGAAACCAGAGCAGAACACGGAAACGCCATTTACCTCCCCGTTGGAGCAGTACTTATTTATCTACTTGCACTTTTGGTGTGCTTTCGAACTGTTAGGTTGGCAGGAGCTGGGACTGAGCAATGAGAGCTCACCCCATCGCAGGGATTTGAACCTCCGAACTTCTGATCAGCAAGCCCAAGAGGCTCATGGGTTTAGACCACAGCACCACCCTCAGCCTATGTATTTTGTGGTAGTTTCCATTAAACTGGAAGAAGCCACCATTGAGTTGAATCCATACTGAGTCGTGCTTAACCTTAACAGCTTAAAAATATATTAAAACATCAGCCATCAAAAACTTCCCTAACAGGGCTGCCTTCAGATGTCTTCTAAATGTTATATAGTTGTTTATTTCTTTGACATCTGATGGAGGGCATTCCACAGGGCGGGCGCCACTACCAAGAAGGCCCTCTGCCTGGTTCCCTGTAACTTTGCTTCTCAGAGTGAGGGAACTGCCAGAAGGCCTCGAAGCTGGACCTCAGTGTCCGGGCTGAACAATGGGGGTGGAGACACTCCTTCGGGTATACTGGACTGAGGCCGTTTAGGGCTTTAAAGGTCAGCACCAACACTTTGAATTGTGCCCAGAAACATACTGCGAGCCCGTGTAGGTCTTTCAAGACCAGTGTTGTGTGGTCTCTGTCGCTGCTCCCAGTCACCAGTCTAGCTGCCGCATTCTGGATTAACTGGATTTTCTGGGTCACCTTCAAAGGTAGCCTCACATAGAGCGTGTTGCAGTAGTCCAAGCAGGCGATAACTAGAGCATGCACCACTCTGGTGAGACAGTCTGCGGGCAGATAGGGTCTCAGCCTGCGTACCAGATGGAGCTGGCAGACAGCTGCCCTGGACACAGAATTGACCTGTGCCTCCATGGACAGCTGTGAGTCCAAACTGACTCCCAGGCTGCGCATCTGCTTCTTCAGGGGCACAGTTACCCCATTTGGGACCAGGGAGTACCCCACACCTGCCCACCCCCTATCCCCCCAAAACAGTATTTCTGTCTTGTCAGGATTCAGCTTCAATCCATTAGCCGCCATCCATCTTCCAACTGCCTCCAGGCACTCGCACAGGACCTTCACGGCCTTCACTGGTTCCAATTTGAAAGAGAGGTAGAGCTGGGTATCATCTGCATACTGATGAACACCCAGCCCAAACCTCCTGATTAGATCTCTTGTTATGAAATTCAAGTAACTGCAGGTAGATCCAAGTGGGATACATCCTTAGAATGTTGGCATTGACCACATTGCACCCTTGGAAAAATCAGTGGGCTAACGTCTTCATCTATGAATTATTACAGAAGGGTGAGGGAAATGCTGTATAGTCTGAGCACAGGAAGAGGAATCAGATCCTCTCTCCTCTTATTGTTGTTGCTTTCTATAAGTCCTTTGTCTCCTGTATGACTTAGTGGAACAATAAATCATTAGGGATGTTGACACTATGCAAGGGTTACTGGAGCTATGGTAATAAGAGATGACATGTGTGCTGATCTTCCCCTACCATGCGATTATTAAAAGCAGGGTGGCTCCATTGGGACCATGAGCTGACAACCATGTATATGAATGAAGCATGAGGTTGGTTCAAGTTTTGCTAATATCCAGGGAAGAAATAATTCAACAACTGAAGCCTGTGGTGAGCATCACCATGACTGATCTCTCAACCTTTCCAGAATGAACACAGGAAGAGCTCTGCTGGATCACACCAAAGATCTAGCTAAGCCAGAATCCTATTGACTACATTGGACAACCAGGTGAGTCCAGTAAACCAACAAGCAAGACATGTAAGTAACAGCCCTTCTCTTCCTATTTTCCCTCTTCCCCTGTAATAATTGGTATTTGGAGGCATAAGTTTGCCCTTGAACCTGCAGGTTCCATTTAGCTTTTCAGCTACTAGCTGTTAACCGGCCTGTTCTCCATTCATTTCACTAGTCTCTGTTTGAAGCCATTTAAGCCAGTGACCCTCACAATATCTAGCGGCAGATGATTTTGTCAGCTAATTATGTGTTGTGCAAATATGAATTTCCATTTGCCATCCTGAATCTATTGCCAGTCAGATTCACCAAGTGACCCCAAATTCTTCTGTTATGAGAGAGGAAGAAAAATTATCTCTTTTCACTTTCTACACACTGCACACTTTTTTTACAAACCTCTTATCAGCTATTATTGTTGTTTTATTGATTTATCCCCTGTCCTTTTCAATGACAGGGACTCAAGGTGACTTATAGATAAATAGAAACAGCCGAAAACATTTGGGAAGGGGGGAGGGAACAATAATTTTAAAACAATTGAATAGAATTAAAACTATATAGAACTATAAAATATCTATTAAAAACACACAGGTAGTTACAATTAAAAAAGCACAGCACCAACCCTTTCATTAAAAGTGGTCAGTTCCCCAAAGCCTGTTGAAATAAAAAGGTCACCTGCCGGCAGAAGGACAAGGAGGGAGCCAGTCTAACTTCTCTAGGGAAGGAGTTCCAAAATTTGGGAGCCACCACTGAGAAGGCCCTCTCTTGCTTTGACAGTTGGTATCCTTTTAGGCTAGAATAGGGCTGCTTTCTTAAATCAGGTGGTTTCAACTGGCAGCACACTGGCAATTCAACTCACACAACCAGAGGCATTCATGTAGCACTGGTGGAAAAGAAACAGCACCAGTGACAGCTAGCAGTGCTTATTTGTTACTGTTTTTCCACCAACTGAATGAGCTACTATAAAAAAATTCCTTCCAGTAGCACCTTAAAGACCAACTAAGTTAGTTCTTGGTATGAGCTTTCGTGTGCATGCACACTTCTTCAGATACACTGAAACAGAAGTTGCCAGATCCTTCTATATAGTGAGAAGGTGGGGAGGGGTATTACTCAGAAGGGTGGTGGGAATGGGTGATTGGCAGATAGCTGAGATGAGCCTGTTGACGACTCTTAACGACTGCAATAGGTCTTACAGGAAAAGGCAAGGGGTGAGAAGGTGTATTTTTTTATTTTGACTATGGCAGACCAACACGGCTACCTATCTGTAACTGAATGAGCTACTGTAACTGCAGAATACTTAATGCTATGCTGCTTTGTGGCACTTCCAAAAAACAACCATACAAATAATCCTGGTGCACTCTGCCCTTGTAAGGTAAGCCTAACAACAACAACAACAACAAAGGATAAAAGCCATATATTTTCCAGAATTAGTAATCACTTATTGGAGAGGATGATTAGAAAGGTCTTTATAATGAAGAAGCGGCACAGCTACATTTAGATAAATTGTCCCTTCATTCTGTTGCCAAAAACTTCACTAATATTTTATTATAAAATACTTGGTTTGTGTGGACTCCTGAGATAACATAGTATATTAAGAACTTGACAAATGAAAAGTCTTTCCCATATGCCACAGTTTGTCATTAGTGGCATTAGTAATTATTATCATGAATGGTAACATAAGCACACACTTCATGTAGTCCAACAGTCATAGAGGCATGCTGAAAGCTTGAAAAAGTACTGGTATTAATTAAACTTGGATGACTATGTTATGTACTGCCATTTTCCCTCCACATGATTGACACCTGTGTTCACCAGAAAGACTGTCCAAGGACCACAGCTGATATATTATTACTGAAAAGAATGGCTATCATGATTAATCACATAGATGAATAACAATGATGAAATATCACCAGATAAAATGTGGTTATCATAGCATGTGTGAAATTAAAGTAGTTGACTTGAAGTTAACAATTTATGTACTTCCTTTGGGTGTTCAGTTTTACATTATTATTATTTTTTTAAAAAGTACTCTCCCTTTTCTGTAATACAACATTGGCTTTTCTTCCATAAAGAGATCAAAATGTATTGCTCAGCCCACTTTATACAATGGGAGCAATTGTCAAGGTATTCACAGTACACTATTGCTCCTGACTGTGAGGTGTTTTGAAAGAGCAAAAGATATCTGGGAAACCAGGTAGGAAAAGGTAGCTAATAAACTTCAAGAAAAGATCTGTGGCTCAGTGTTTAAGACAAAAAAATGTTTTGCATGCAGAAGGTCACAGGTTCAAGCCCCAGTGAGGAAAGAGACATGGCTGAGTCCTTGAGAGCTCCAATATATATAGTACAACAATCCTCTGGTTTGATATAAGGTGGCTGCATATTTCCATAGTATGGGAGCTCAGAGATATGAAAATCCAAGTGACAGATCATAGGCTGCCTCTAGTAAGTTCAGTTATATCACACTTATTGCCCATTAGACAAGAAATAGTTGGAATTAGCATTTTAAAAGGGCTACATGGGTAGCTCATTGGCTGACCCTGCACCAGTCATTCTCTTTTGGTTGGCTTAACCTGCATAAAAGTGTTGATGTAATAAAATGGTGGAAGAGGAAAGAACCTTATATGCTGCCTTCAGTACCCTGGAGGTAGGGTGGTATAAAAATTGGGAAATTTCCAGAATCGTTATATTCATATGCAAATTTAATCAAATGTAATTGATTATGGCTCAAATCTTAACTCTGCTTAATAGAGAATAAGTGCCATTGAAGACAGTGGGACATATCTGAGTAGAATTGCCCTGCACAATTTCTTTGATTAAGCAACTAAGATAATTGATGACAGCCCTGCTTATTTTTTTCTTTCTTTTCTGTCAAACTTTAGTTCCTAAGATCTTGGGAAGAGGGACCTTTTTCGCTTTAACGTATGGTATAAAACAAGGATAGGGAACCTGTGGCCCTCCAGATGTTGTTGGACTTCAACTCCCATCATCCCATTGGCTCTGCTGGCTGGGGCACATGGGAGTTGGGAGTCTAACCACAAGCTCCCATCCCTGCTATGTAGCAGGCACCTAGAAGCCTGATGACCCGCCAGCCCTACTAATTCAGGAGTTTCTGCTATCTGCAGTTCAGCTTGAAGTTTTGTATTTAGGAAGTCCTGATGCTGCTCAGGGACACAGCACATGTCTTGCATGCAAAAGGTCCCATATTCAGTGCCCAGCATCTCTAGGTAGGCTAGGAAAGAGCTGAAACCTTGGACAGTCACTATCATTCTGTGTGCAAACAGTGTTTATTTCAGAAATGTATTTCCCATTTTCTCCTCCAAGAGGAGCCACTCAAAAGCAACTAACAAAATATAAAAACAAGCACAAAAATAAAAACAAGAATTCAACATTAGAACAAATTACCAACAACAAACAAGACTAAAAGCATCATCAGAGAACACAGGGGGCTAGAGCTAAAAGCAAGCAAGAAAACAAGCAAGCAAGCAAGAGAGAAACAGCAGAGTCAAAGGCTTCAAAGGTTGGCAGAGCACAAGAGAAAAATAAGCTAATTTCTTAAGGCAGGGAATTCAACGTACAGGGTGCTGCTATAGAGAAAGCCCTTTCATGCATTGCCACCCCACCAACTGTAACTCAGAAAGCAAATGGACGATACAACAGGGCTATGTTCTGCCTTAGAAACAGTAAGCCTCTGAATACTGGTTGCTGGAAAATCACAAGCAGGGAGAGCAAGGTTGCGCTAAGGTCCTGCTTGTGGGCTTCCCACAGGCATCTGGTAGCCATTGTGAGAACAGAATGCTGGACTATATGAGCTGTTGGCCTGATCCAGCAGGCCTCTTATGAGTGACACATTCACCTTGGAGCAGACAGTCTTTCAAGTAGCTTGGGCTGAAGCTATTTAGGACTTCAAAGGTAATTACTGAGCCAGGTGGACCAGTGGTCTGACCCAGTAAAAGGTAGCTTCCTACGTAACACCAGCTTTTTTAATTAACAAAAGGAAACTTTTAAAAGTTGTTGTACAATAGATTATATGGTTATCCAAAGGAACTCACAGCTACACGTCTCCATCCTGTCCCCATTTTATCACTACAACAATCTTGTGAGGTTAGGCTGAGATAAAAGGAGGTTCCCACAACCCCACCCCCTGCATTCAAGGATTGTGCGAGGTGGGGTTTGTGGGGCAACGCAGGCTAGTCTCATCACTACCACACCCAGCAGCCATGCCCCTTCGCTGCCACCCACACATTTGGCATGCATGCACATAGAGATCCTCCATGCAAACATTCTATGTGCGCACATGTAACCTGGCATGTGCCCCACAACCCCCTTGCACTTTCCTTGAATGCATGGCTTCCCACACCACCACCACTACCAATATAAACTCCCCAATAGTGGCTGGCCAAATCAAGTGAGCTCCCTGGCTGGATTAGGTGGCCTTGTCTAATATTTTAACTGGCCTCAGATTTATGCTTAGACATGTTTGCTTGCTTATGTACCCCTTCCAACAGAAGCAGTTTTACAATCCCCCCTCCCTTAATTTTCTTAAAAACATATGGGTGACCACTAGTTTTCACAGGAGCACCACTCATTTTAGGAGAGTTGTGCTTTAAATATTCCCCCCCCCCCTGAATTACTCTGAGGCCAGCTATCCCGGAGGGGGGGTCTGTTTGCTCTCCCTGCCTCCTTCCACCACGTGCCCCCAGTTAAGTGCGTCCTTTGACGTTGCTGAAGCAGGTAAGTGAGGCAATGGCTTGCTGCGCTCCAGTCACGGTTATTTTCTTCCACTGTAACCTCCATTAACTTATTCGCCGCCACCCCCCTCCCAAAAAACCCGACTTTGACGTATTCCTCTTGGATACTGAGTGACCAATCAAGCAGTGACAGAGGAGGGAATGTAGCCAATCGGTCATCGTTGCTACCTGTGGGCAATATTTTTAGCTCAAAGGGAATTAAAAGAAGGGCGGCGGGAAGATGAGAAGAAGGGAGAGAAAACAAAAGGAAGTATTTTTGCGCATACAACTGCGACGTTTTTGCGTACGTTTTATTATAAAAAACCCCCAGTAAGTTACGTATTACCGTGAAAAACAAAAGAGAGGCATCTATGCGCATAAAGGCAAAGAAGGTTTCAAATATGGAATCAGACACAAACGCAGAAATCCGGTTGTTTTTCTTCCAGTCTTGTTGGCGACGCTCTCACGATTCATAACCCCCACCCACCACCCCGGCCTCGCCCGGTTTTATGTGCTTTGCCTCGACGCTGCACAGCCTCATAAGTCCCCCATGCAGCACTTCAGGCTGATTTCAGTCATCTTCGTGGAGAAAGAAACCAACGCAATTCCTTCCTTTCCTGCGAAGATGGCAAAGCTCCACAGGGAAGGGCTGCCTGGCAAACCGCAGAGATCGTGCCTGGTTCAGCAAAGCCTCGCCGTCGCTACTACGGAAACCGGACCTCGCAAGTCCCTTCGCTCTTCCTCCCTTTGAGTGGCAGATTCCCGCGCCCAATGACTTTCTCTTCCTTCTCCCAGCTCCAACCAACGCAGTCACACTGGAAAGATTGCGCTTTGCCTCCGCCTATAGAAAAGGGCAAAATTGCAAAGCGACGTTTCCCTCCTCACCCACCTCCTCGTTTGCTTTACCTGCAAGGCCTCCCCCTCCGCTTCCTTTCATCTCTCTGCTTTAACTTCTCTTCTCCCGCTTCCTTTGCATTGCTTTTTTCGTCCCTAATAATAATTTTTAAAAACCCAGGGACTACCAGGAGCAGCGCAGACGCATGCGTTTCAGCAGCGGGGTGGGGTGTGCGAGATTGGTACGCAGCCTGGTCACCGGTGAGTGACCAGCTTGGGAACCAATGATAAGAGGAAAGGGGGCGGGGATTAGAATTGGTGGATCTAAGATTACTCAGCCGCTGCTCTGTGGTAGGAAGCTTGCCCACCCAATGCCCCCCTCCCGCTTTCACTGTTTATACTTCAAAAAGAGCTAGAGATGAAGGTAACTCCCACCACCACAAATATCCCCGAGTTTTCCTCCTTTTTTGCCATCCCAGATCACCATCATCATCAACAATTAACTAGGCATGCTGGGTGCCTATTACCATCATCATCATCATCATCATCTGACACTTTAGAAGTGTTACAATCAAGCGGTATATAAATAAGCAACACTAAATTATTTGCCACGCTGGATACTTATTCCCGTCAACATCATCATCATATGACGGTTTTAAGAGTTGTTACTACAATCAAGCGGTATGTAAATAATGAACACTAATTATTTGCCACGCTGGGTACTTAAATCCCATCTTTTAAAATTCCTTCGCAAGATCCAAAGGCCAGAACTTGAATATATCCAACACAATTTTTCCAAAACAACACCAAAACCTTTGTGTTTTTCTATGAGTGTTCGTTGCGGTTGGTGTCTCGCTAGTAAAAATGTCTGTCGCTATGACTGACATGGGTGTGTTTAAAGGGAGTGTATTATGCTATATTGTATGTTATGTGAGGCAGTGCATCGCTGCGCCCATTGAGGCACACTGCACCACCCGCGGGGATCAGTCCATCCAGTTTTAGGGTAGGATGGAAGACAAATTAAAGGAGTGCATTTAGAAGCACTATTTGGGTGAGGATAAAAGTGCTGCCTCCCTTTTGGGAACTCAGCCCGTGAAATTTAAACAACTTCCCCGCCACATAGCCCTGCCTTGGGATTTGTTTGTTTGACAGGTCTCTGAGTATGACGATGTGTTAGGAGCTGTGCTGGGGTTTCTTTTTAACCCAATATAGATAGTAACTATAGCAACTGTCGATTCAAATCACACCCTCGCTTTTTGATAAGCCAGGTTGTGGTTTTTTTAAAAGGCGTTGTGTCTTAGGTTTAGGCTCTTCTCAATTACAGAGGACTATTTAATGGTCTGTATCAGTGGTCAAGGCTAGAGACAGGGGAAAGAACGCAGGCATTCAGAGTACAGTCGCGTTTCTTTGGACCCACGCTGATACTTTTGAAGAATCGGGAATTTTAAAGCAACGCAAAAGCCTGCAAAACCTGCTTTGCCAAAGACAAAAGGTGTCAGCAGCCATCTCCATATCCATTTGCCTTCATTCCGGGGAGGGGGCACCGGGACCCCCTGACTGGATGTAGAAGCATTGAGTTTGCCTGAGATATATTCTTCGGGAATAATTAGAGGCGGAGAAATGCCTTCCCTGGTTAAACCAGGTAAGTCTAATGCTAGCATTGCTTTCTATCAAAGGTATGTCACTGAATTAATTCTATTGGTATGAAAACGACGACTCCTCCCAAAAGGGAAGAAGCGCGAGTGCTCCCTGCCCGTGTAGTTAGTGTCGGGTCACCTTAGACAGGAGGAGGCTGAGGAGCTCTTGGCCTTTGATGCCTCGCAATTCTCTCTTTCAGGTTCGGGCACATTTTTCCCCTCGATGACGTCAAGAATCAAGGAGCATCCTGGGAAACGTAGTTTCGTTCTCCCTGGAAGGGAGGGAGGGGGTGTGATCAAAGGAGAGTGACGTAGCCGTTTGACGTAACCGCAAGCCTCGAAGCAGCAGGGGGTGGGGATGAGGGAAGGCGTGAGCGTAGCCGTAGAGAGAGCCCGTTTCCCATTGGCTCCTGAGAGGAAAGTGGGGGGGGTAGAGAAGGGGAGGGGGAGGCACAGAAAGCAAGATGGCGATGAGCAGAATATATCAATACACTAAAGATGTGTGCATAAGAAGGGTGGGAGGGGGACCCGGAGCGGACGTATAGGCAGGGGAGGAGCATCTGCAAAGATGGGGAAGGAGGAGGAGGTGGCAGCAGCAGAGGACGACGCTGTTGGCAGGAGAGTTAAAGGAAAAGCAAACAGCAGAAATGTGGGAAGAGGAGGGAGCAGCTGCCAGAGGAGAAAGAGGGAAGCCTGAGGACGACGGCAGAAGGGAGAAAAGAAAAGGCGAGGCGTAACTCAGACCTCGAATGCAATGCAGCTCTACGTCACTGCCGAAATTTAAAACAGAATAGAACTGGGCGGGGAGGGGGAAATGTGTGTCGCAAAGTGAAACCTACAAGCAGAGGGACATGGGGAGGGCACTCTTATGCTGGGGGTTGGGGTGATCTGTTTGTGAGGCCACCTGGATAAGGGAAAAGGGCAACGATAGGAACCCTCTGCTGGGGGGGAGAGCGAAGACAAGGAGAGGGGGAAGTGGGAATGTGATGGGACCGAGGGGTTAGGAGTAGGTGGGGGAACAGAGGCGGGTGGGGACTGTGCCTTATTGGCAAGCCCAATGCCCCAATCAGGAGCAGCGCCCGGGACAGGGGACGGCCGATTGGTAGGTGGGTGGGTGGGGCCAGAGAGAGCTGTGGGCGGAGAGCGGGTGGGCGTAGCCACACGGGATGAAGGGGCGGGGCAAGGGAAGGCATATATAGAGGAGCGGCGAGCGCTCGGGCGCTACAAGAAGGCGTCTAGCAGCTGCTGAGGCGGAGCGCGCTGTCTCTCTCGTCCCGGGGTGTGAGAAGCGCCATCCTCCCTTTTTCTCCCCCCACCCTTTCCTAGCGCTCTTCCTGGGGTTATGGGGCTTCGGTACTGAGCTCCTCCCTCCTTTCCTTCAACCCCAACCCCCGGGACTGCCACCGGGATTTGTTTGCACTATTCACATCACCTTCTTCCCCCACTCACCCCGGGTGAGTATCGCTCCCTCCCTCCTTCCTTCCGTGTGGGGCGAGCCGTGGGGAGCTGCTGCTGTCAAGACCCGGCTGTGAGGGAGGAGGTGGAGGTCGGCGGGGGCTTGCCATAGGCCGGCGGGGCTTGGAGGGACGACAGCGGCCGAGAAGATAGATTCGGGGGGTGGAGGAGGGCAGCTTACCGCACCCTCTCGCCTGGTCGCCCAGCCCCATAGAGCAGGGCCGGCGCTGTGTGTGAGGGGTGGCGGTGTGGGGCTTTTGTGCCAGCGCCTCTGGAGGAGGAGAGACCGAAGAGTTGGCGCAGCTCGACTGGGAGGAGAGGAGTATTGGGGGGGGGGGAAGAGGCTGGGGGAGCCTTCGTGGGGCCGCCCCACGGAGGTCGGCGAAGGGGGCGTCGGACCAGACCTGGCTGGCTGGCGTTGCTGGTGCGGAGGCAGAGGGAGGGTGTTGGCAGAAGGGCTGACAGGGCAGCGCTGGCTGAGGGTGTTGACACAGCCCTGCAGAGGGAGGCGGGGAAGCGAGCGAGCGAGAGGCGCTGGCAGGCGCAGCCCTCCGAGGCAGCGGCTGGGGAAAGGGGGCTGGCGGGGGGGGGCGTCGGTGGCACAAGGCAGCCTCGTACAGCAACCGTGTGTCTCGGGAAGGGGGGAGGATTCGGGTGCCAAGTGTGTGTGTGGGGGGGGTGGTTGTTGGTTGGCACAGCTTTTCTCCCTCCACCCCACCCCCCAATCCCGCCGTGGCTGGGGAGGGAGAGGCTGCTTAGGTTGTCTGGCAGAGCCCCTCCTCTGGTGGTGGGGGGAGGAGGAGGGGGAGGAGGCAGAAATGTTGGGACGGCCCTCTTGAAGGTTGGCGGTGGAGGGAGGGGAGGCGCAAGTGTAGTTGGCACAGCCTGTTCGGGGAGGGGAGTGCAGTTGAGGTTGGGGGAAGAAGGGGGTCGGCATAATCCCACCCAGAAGAGAGATTGTATGTGGGGTGGGGGTGATGGGGACTCAATGTATTGGCAGCAGTCTTAAGATGGATATGGTTGTTGTGAGGCTGTGGTGGCAAGGGCTGAGAGAGAAGGTAGAATATAGTATGGTGCTGAGAGAAACACACCAGCTATAACTGGGCGGGGGGGGGATGGGGACCTTTGGGTAGGGAGCCTGTCTTTACTTGAGTAGAGACCGTAAAGATCCAGACAATACCAGGTCAGAATGGGAGAGCAATCATAAGGCGATCTTGCCCATATCTGTTCCTACATATGTTCGATCAGGTTGAAAACTCACTTTTAAAGGTAGTGGTTGCCCTTCTGGCTCAAAATCTTGTTCCTAGCACAAGGAGATGAGAGGGAAGGCCACTGGGAGTGACACAGTGGAGAACTGGGCCTGGCTTGACCAGGGGAGAGAGGACTTGGCCAATCATCTCCCTTTTCATAGAAAGCACTTTTTCTCCTGCTGCTGGAGCTCCAAGAGCTGTGAGCAGAAATCTAATGAGACCCAACTGCCTGGTTATGTAACGCCCATATACCCCGCTTAAAAGTTCCACCTTTCCCCCTCTCGTCTCCAATTCCTTGACTAACGTAATTAACATATATAATTAATTTTAAAAGGTTCTTTTTTAAAAGCTAGAAAACATTTGAACTGTTCCAGGTTGTTTTGTTTAATCAGGTCTTTGTGCCAGGGAAAGGATGCCAATTTAATTTCTGTTCTTGAAAGGGTAATATATTTCCTATGTGCAGGGGTGGTTAAACAGATGGATTAATAAATCATTTTGTATGTTCGATGTAGCTAGTCCAATCAGATCATCTGTACTTTTATATGTTGCATTTGTAAATATCTTCTGTTTGCCCTTGATCTTTCCTTATCCCCACCCAGTGCTGATCCAGCAATCGTTTAAAGGTCGCCTTATCATACAGCTGGGAGTTCTCTTATCATGTAAAGAGGGCAAAAGGAAAGGGAAATGTCTTTAAAAGCTGGGTTAACCTCTGAAAGCTAATCATTTAGGGCAAGGAAATCTACTCATTTTGAGTGCATTTTTGCTTTCTAGCTTATGAACTTACTAGATTTCAAAACTACTGTTGCAATGCAGTGCAGTTGAAAAACAATGTTAATGAGTAAACACAACTTTATTAAATTTTGTAGTAACTTTTTAAAGATAGAAACCTTGTCTTTAAAGGCTTTTAATATGGGCAGTATGATTTTTCATAGTATGTTAATGTTATTGATTTAGCATTGTAATTTGTATTACAATTTATTATTAACTCTATAGAGCTGCTACATTGATTTCATTATAAATGAGAATACCATCTATGTAAGGAATTTGGCTAACAGCTTTTTCAAATTTCCCAGTACACTGAAGATTTTATTACATTCTCTTTATAGTATAATGTATTCGTAATTAAAAATTGGTTGTCTGGTAAGGATGGACTTCTTGCTTGATACTTTATAATGAACTTCATGTGTGAATATTGTAATAAAATTATAATTCTGGAGTTGTATGTAGATTTTTTTTTAAGTACACATTTTCTATCAAAATATAGGAATTACTTCTCTTTTCTTTGAGCTCAAGCAATTTTGAAATTCTACCAGCATTGAAAACTACATGTTACACTTCAAACTAAGAGTTTTATAGCCTCAAAATGAGAAACTCCTTTTTAGTCTATTAGCATTATTTTCAAATATCTTAATGTTATGGTTGGCTTCTGTCAGTCACCAAAACTATAGGTGGTAGCAGAAACATTTACAGGACAACTACCACTGTTTAGTTTATGTCCTAGACTCTTGCTCTTCTCTCCACATTACTTAAGTACCTGAGCTGCAAACTCAGAACTTGAAATGCATCCATGGTGATCTTGCATTTGTTCTCTGTGTATTTAATCTACTTAGCTTTTAAGTTGCATATACAGTGCCAGTGTGTTGCAAATGTCTGTAGTTGGGAAATATAACCTATTTTAGGGAAAGTGTGATGCTAAAATAAGAGGCCTAGTTCACTTGCTTGTGCACTTTCCTTATTTGGATCTTTGCTTTTGTTTTTCTTAAAGGAACAACACTACTCAAGGTGAAGAATAACAATCTTCTAGAATCAGCACTTTGAACAAATTTTTGCTTTCCTGTGGTATTTTGAACATTTCTCCCATTCTTTGTGGTTTGAAACGGAGACTTTGTAATTCTGTGCTGTAGCAGCTATGCAGCTTGAAATACAAGTAGCACTCAATTTCATTATTTCGTATTTGTACAATAAGCTTCCCAGACGACGTGTGAACATTTTTGGTGAAGAGCTGGAAAGACTACTCAAGAAGAAGTATGAAGGGCATTGGTATCCAGAAAAGCCATACAAAGGATCAGGGTTTAGATGTATACATGTAGGGGAGAAAGTGGACCCAGTTATTGAACAAGCATCCAAAGAGAGTGGTTTGGACATTGATGATGTTCGTGGCAACCTGCCTCAGGATCTTAGTGTCTGGATTGACCCGTTTGAAGTTTCATACCAAATTGGTGAAAAGGGACCAGTGAAAGTGCTTTATGTGGATGATTCCAATGAAAATGGATGTGAATTGGATAAGGAAATCAAGAATAGCTTTAACCCAGAGGCCCAGGTGTTCATGCCAATTAGTGACCCAGCATCTTCTGTCTCGAGTTCTCCTTCGCCTCCCTTTGGTCACTCTGCTACTGTGAGCCCAACCTTCATGCCCCGTTCCACACAGCCTTTAACGTTCACCACTGCCACATTTGCTGCCACCAAGTTTGGCTCAACCAAAATGAAGAACAGCAGCCGCACCAACAAGGTCGCCCGCACTTCTCCCACTAACCTTGGCTTAAATGTCAACGATCTGCTGAAACAGAAAGCTCTTTCCTCCTCCATGCACTCTCTCTATGGTCTTGGCCTAGGTAGCCAGCAGGTTCCACAACAGCAGCAACCACCACAACAACAGCAGCAGAAAACGTCTGCTCTTTCTCCTAATGCAAAGGAGTTCATTTTCCCCAATGTACAGGGCCAAGGTAGTACAAACAACCTATTCCCTGGCGACAGTCCCCTTAACCTTAGCCCTCTCCAGTACAGTAATGCCTTTGATATGTTTGCGGCCTATGGAGGTCTAAATGAGAAGTCTTTTGTGGATGGCTTGAATTTCAGCTTAAATAGCATGCAGTACTCTAACCAGCAATTCCAGCCTGTTATGGCTAACTAAAACAAAATACAAATCATATTGTACAAGTTGAAATGCACGTACCCAAGGGTGTATCTTTTCCACCTCTTGAGTTTTTTTTAAAAAAGCTTGTAGTATGAATACATTCAAGCTTGGTTAGATAAGGACAACATGCATCATTTTTTCATTTGCCAACCAAGCACAAAGTTATTTTTTACTGACTGTACATTAAATATACTCGAGATATGGCCTCTTACAGTATTTAAGATATAGCAAGGACATGGCTGATTTTTTATATATATAAAAAATTGGCACTAATAAGTGGGTTTATTGGTCTTTTCTAATTGTATAATTTAATTTAGTACAAAGTTTGTAAAATATCAGAGTATATATTGTTTCTACAACATGGTATTGCATTTTTATCTTTTTACTACAGTGATCTGTGACAACTGCAGCAGCTTCATGTTGTATTTTTTTTACTGAAATTATAAAATTCATCTTAAAAAACATCAATTCTAAAAAGTGTGCAAAATATTCCTTAAGCGGTGGAATTCAAATTGTATGGAATACTTTTTTCCAAGAAAGAAACACAAATTGTATTTTCTGTTAAAAAGTTTAAAGATTTTTTGCTATATATTATGGAAAAAATGTAATCGTAAATATTAATTTTGTACCTACATTGTGCAATACTTGAAAAAGGTATAAAAGTATTTTGAGTCAGTGTCTTATGTTAAAGAGAGGGACTGAAATAGTTTATATTAAGTTTGTATTAAAATTCTTTAAAATTCAACTGGTGTTGTGGATTTTTTAAATGGTCAAATAACACTGCAATGCTAATGCCTGGGTAGCAGCCTTTATTAACATGGATCTTATAAAGCAGTCTGCTGTGTTGATGCAAGCTGATAATTTTCTGTGCTACTTACTATTCTAACGCAGTGTACTGTTGTATTAAGTTTATACTTCATCAACTAATTTTCATCCTAAAGCTCTTCCTATATGAATCCCCTTTCCATACTGCAATCAGTTAGCGTTAAAACATTTATTCCTAAACAGTGAAAGCCATATATTATTTAATGCTGGATTTCTGAGAATAGTTTATTAAATCTATAGAGAATTGGGGAGGGGTTATAATGAAACTCATGTGAATCCAATAATCAGTTTTTTTTAATCTTGTGTTAAAACTTTAGAGCTCAGAAAGCTACTTGAAAACATGCTTTTTAAGGAAAACCAGTTCTATAAATATATTTCATCATTGTTTGATCCATTCTGTTCTGATAAATATTGCAAGATAGAAGTTGTAAAATATCATTTAATGGGTATTTGAAGAAACACACTCCCCCACTCCTTCACCACTTCAAATAATAAGAAAAAGTGGTTTGTAGAGGCTAGTGAAATTTACACAGGCAGCTTAACACATAAAGTTAGTTCTGCAGTTGAATTTCTCTGGTGCCAGTTTGAAAAGTAAAATATGGAGCAAGGTAGCAGCTGTGGTTTTCCAAAGCCTGACAACTAATTTGACTGACATTTTCTTGCCCCATATTGTCATTCTTGCAGCACACAATCCAGGGTCAGTTTGGTAGTATGTGTATATATAATTAAGTTCTGGTGTTCTGCAGGCTCCATTGAGATAAATGCTTTGAGTCATCACTGCTCCTGGTTTTAAGTTGGGATGGGGGTGGGTGTTTCCAAGTTCTTGGAACAGAATCAAGCATGCTGCTTAGCACCATCGTACACTTTGTTTTGGGGAGGCTGGAATCGGGCTGTGGAGGAAAATAAGGCCAGCAAGAGTAGGAAAACTGAATCCTGACATAGATTTTACTTTCTGTGTGCTAAAGTTCAATAGCTGTAATAGGGCTTGGGATTTTTGTCCCTTTATCACTCCTCCTACCTGGTACGCTTGTATCGACCTCAGCATCTGCTTCACCTTGGCACCCAGCAAATAGTACTGAATGTATAAAGCAACTTTGTCAGATCAGATCTGGCATAACATTGTCTACTTTCACCGGGCATAGCTTTCACACAAGAATCTTCCAAATCCTGCTACCAGAGATTACGCTGCATATACCATGGATGGAGCTGGGGCCGTCTTCCTGTGTGATAATTATGTGCCTTTCTGCACTCCCATTAAGCTGCTCCCATTTGCCCACTAAAAGCAACACGGTAATATAAATGATGGAGCTCTCTGTTAGTGTTTAAATTATTAACTGAACAATGCAGTTATTGTTCCAATTGAAGTTAATGTCCCAGGAATTAAGGTCAGACTCCTTTCAATTTGCCATGTAGCACCAAGATCACTATCATCTTAACAAACTTCAATGACACAGATAATGACACGATTGGATAATGTGTTCATATAATCAAGGTACAAGATATGCACATGCAACCTAGTTGAGCTAACACAAAAGTAGGGTTGAACTTCATCTTTTGGAGTGGGGTTTTTTTTTATAATTCACCCTCTTAATACTGAAGGCATTGTTCTAACTAATGTACTTAATTCTGTCCAGACCCATACCATACATTTATAGCACATGACAGTTCCCAGGATTTTTCAGGGCAAACCATTTCTCCCCCAGAGCTACAGTTCCCAGCACCTTAAACAAACTACAAGTCCCAGGATTCTTTGAGTGAAGTTTTGTACTTTAAATGCACATTGGATGTGTTTTAAATCTATGGTGTGGATCTGGTTGGAAGAAAGACTGCAGATAAGGATGGGCAGTTTTGATGGTTGCCTTTATTTTTCTCCTAAAGACAAACCCTTGGTGTAGTATTTATGGCTGCAAAGTGGTCTAGGAATCCTAGAAATAAATAAATGCTCAAATTAAAAAAGAAAAGGTTTGAGTATTTAGGGCTTGCATTGTGAGTTTATTGTAGGTCAATGCAGAAATGAAGTGTGACTAATCACCAAGACACTATGATGATTACATATTAGATTCAACATAGGTACTACTAAGTTTTTTGTTTTTGTGTAAGAAGAAATGCAGGGTTTCTGCTTAACCCAAGTAAGGTGAGGAGGAGGAGGAGTATTTATATTCTGCTTATATACCACAATGGCTTGTAAGTGATTTACAACTATAAAATCAATACTGTACATAATTAAAATACACAAAAACAGTTCCATTGGAATGTTAAAGGAGACGTGTGTCAGGCAAGTCCCTTTTCCTCATTTTCTTTTGTCATTTGTGCAGTTGCATTTGTGTGTGTGTGTCCTTGCAATGTTATGCAATTGCACATTATTCAGATATTTTTCAGTTGGACCCATGACTTCTGGGCAAAATCTTTTCCAATATAGGTAGAAAATAAAATTAGGCTTACATCAGGACCAGCCAATGCAATGTCAAGTTGGCCACTGCTGTTTGAACTTGAAGGATATGCTCATAATTTGGCATCAAATAATAATTTGGAATCCAGTAGAGAAGTGGAATATGCCTTCCTTTGCCTACATTGTATCATGAAAGTACTGTATAGTACTGTTGATTTCATCAGGACTTGATTTGTAATATGTTTCCACTTAATGCATTTGAGAACTTATGTCAAAATGTACTCTGTGCACCAGAAAGTGCTCACTTTTGAGATGGGAAATGTCATATTGAATCATGCATTGCAAAATTATGGGACTTACCTGACCAGATTACTAAATCAAATGTCACTGTGGCTGCAAGTCCTGAATCTAATTACATTGCCTATGAGGTGGAACATTGCTGTATCTCTGTAATTTATAAACAATGGCCTCATCTCATGAACAGTCTGCATTTCTCTCTCTGTGCATATTGTATCATTGGCGGAAAATAATAATAATGTGCTTACTAATTTTGTGTTATATCAATCTCAATGTAATCTCAGGACTGCAGTCTTAAGCACACTGATCATGGACAGGGAGCAAATCCCACTGAACTCAAAGTCAAGCTCAGGATTGTGCAGTATACTGTTGAGCTTCTCTTACAGCCTCCATCACTGCCATTTGCCTCTGAAATGTAGTTATGAAGATTAGTGGGAGAGAAATTGTGACTTGTGTTTCAAAAACTGTATCGTGGTTCAGAGTTTCTGGCTGCTTAGGCTGTGCATGCATCATCTCTGACACTGCTCAAAGTAAGCAGGTCACTTTCTTGTACATAATTGCATTTTATAGGTTTTTAGCAAGCTGTTTTAAAACAGAATCTTAGAATGGTAGAGTTGGAAAGGGACCATGAGAGCCATCTAGTCCAACCCCCTGCAATGCAGGAACCTTTTGCCCAACATGGGGCTTGAACCCATGACCCTGAGATTAAGAGTCTCATGCTCTACAGACTGAGCTTAAAATAGGTTTGTAAAAGGGTAGATCAGCCACGTGACTTCTAGCATGACTTGAGTCTAGTGTATAAAATATATTCCCTAATACAGGAAAGTGTCAGCTTTTGACCTGATGTGCTTCCAAGATACATGTTAGAAATATATTTCCTGCACATTCTATTTTCTATGTAGTTACCAGCCCAAACTTTTTCATGTAAAAGCGCACACATGCAAAAGTGACAGGCAAAGATATGCCAAAACTGAAGAAGGGCAAATTATTCACCATTGCCTAACCCAGATCTGTGGCCCTTGAGCTGCATGCCGTCTGCAGTTTCCTCCAGGCCTGCCCTTGGCTTTCTAGATGCTACAAGCCTATTTTTGCCCCCAGGCTTCAGTTTCTTTTAGCCTCGTGCGTTTTCCCTAAGAAAAAGCAAACTCGAGCTGAACTGAGAGAAGGAAGGAGAGGGTTGAGGTTACGGTGGCCTGGCTGGTTTATACAGCACCAGTGTATTGTGATTATGAATTCTGGGTACATGGTGGCAACTGCAGGGAAGATGGTGATTTCCAAATTGAAGCAGAGATTGTTCTGTGTGGTGTGCGTGTATGTGTGTTAAAAGAAGGGAGTGTTTGTTGTTCGTGTGTGTGAGGAACTACCTACCTGATGCCTACATTCTAAGCATAAGCAGAAATTGGTGGTAATGGTAAAAAAAAAAAAGGACACCATGCTATTCCCACCATAACCCCTCCTGTCCCAATTCTTTACTCAGAGCAAGCACTTCTGTGCAGCCATTCACTTCCTTGTTCCAGAAAATGAGAGAGAAAATAAGTGGATCCACCCACCTTTGACCCTGGATTTGCCTTCCATCAGGTGAAGTCCCTAAAATAACATAGACACATGCTTATTTATTGGAAGGGGGGCACCCACCATGTTGTGCCTTTTCTCAAATTCTAGTCAACAGCACTTACGTGTTCCACACCCTTAAAAGGGGTACAAAAATCTGATGGTAAATACAGTACCAGAATTGCCAGGTGCCAGAAGGCTTATGTGATTCCATCCCCATCCCCCTCCTATCCAGTTCTCTCTCATCTCCACTCTAAAAGCCTCATTCGCTTATTTTTGCCACTGCACTGGCACATTCTGTCCCTTCTCCCCGCCATGCTCTGCATGCACACCTTCACCTGCCGTGAACTGTGTGCCACCATCTGTTGTGCGCAGAACCGCTGCCACCCTTGCTCTGCTCCACAATTTGAATTTCCTGTCAGTGCTGGTGTGAAGTTGAAATGCTGGTGTGAAGTTCTTCCTCTGACTCTGGTCACCGTCATGGCCCTTAGAGGAGCCACACCTTGAGACTGTGGGCCCTGCCTGAGTTTTTTGGCTGCTATTGCCTGCTGCTACTTCTGCACATCTGCTGGCGTGTATGGGGAACATGGCTATCCCAATTAGCAGTAACTGAAACATCAAAATAGCTGACTTCTGTACTAGCCAGTGGTGCTTTGGAAACAAGCACAGCTAGTTTATGTAGCATCTGTTTGCACATAATACGTGATCAGGTTGGTTTTAGAACTCTGTACTGTTCTATAATGTTTGAATAAGAAATACCTCAGAGTTTGTATGTCTCGTTTGGAAACCGATGAAGCAAACTGTCTGGTTCAGCACTCTTTACCCCCCCTTTTTTTGGTCATCAGCAAGCTGATTTAAATAGAATGAACAATGTTGACTGCATTCCTCTCGTGAGTAGCATTAAAAAAAATAATTGCTAAACTGTAAAATCCTGCTGAAGTGATTGTTCCAGAAAAGTGTAGTGGTGGCTGGGCATAGTCAAACAGACTGTGTTCCTGTGGCTTTTTGCCCTGTTGGCTTTATATATTATTGGAGAAAGCTTGCTGCACAGAAGTGGGGGGGGGGGGCGGCATTTAGCAGGATAAAGCACACTGCCCTCAGTATTCTCAGACATTTACCTCACAGATAAAGCATGATCAGTGTGCAGTGCTGAGAACAGTTGTAAAATATTTTTAGAAAAATCTTGGCATGCAGCAACGCAGAGTTACAGACCCTTTTACCCCCATCTCTCTGCCCTTGTTTTGTTACTTTCAGATTTGACCCAACAGGCTCTGTTTTGATTGGATTTATGTAGCTGACTTTGAAAAACCAAGCTTCAGATGAATAATCTGATAAACTACTAGGCTGACCTCATTTGTAGAATGCAGGCCCCATAGGAAAACATGCCCTGTCTCTTACGACAAGGGGCCTCAATCTCAAGGTCTTGCCGAACCTCTTCCAGGTTCACTGAGCACCAAGGGGCAGTCCATAAAATATATGCCCTTTATTATGTATGTGTAGTAGATTTGTGGAAAAGACATGACTGGGCAATGGTTAAAATAGGACCAAGCATGAGAAGACGATCTTTCTTTCTTTCTTTCTTCCTCTTAAAAGGATAACATTCTTTTTGGATGGTCCCCAAATGCTGGCCTGTTTATAGGACATACAGTACACAGAATATGAGAATAACAGCATCCTTTCTCTGCTCTGTTTCCAACATCACAGCAAGGTGCTATGAGGACAGGTGCAGGAAGGACAGAGAGAAGCTTTAGGAAAGGCAGTGCTGTCGTGAATGGGAGTTGTAGTCCAACACTTGGAAAGCATCATATTGGGTATTCGTGCGCTAACCACTACACCACCCTGACCAACCTCACTATTCTTTCACCATCAGCTCAGCCTGATAAATTGGGTTTGATGTAATGTAGTGCTGTTCTTTCTTGTTCTCTGTGTTTTGGATCAACACAGCTGCCAAGATTTTGGACATGTCTATGGACTCTATTTGTGGGATGTGGCTATGGGCTTTTTGGGGGGGAGGGGGGAGATCTTTGTTGGGGGGGGCAGAACCGACATGATTGTTCAGTTAGTTAAATATTTCTATTGTTTTACTTGATCTGGGGAGGTGGGCAGCTGCCCCTCCCTGTCCCCAGCTACGCCCATGGCTATGGGGGCTGTCAAAATTAACTCCTGCACCAACAGTTCCCATTTTGCCACTGATAAAAAGTTGGCCATTGATCCACAGAGAGATACTCACAGTGGTGTTTGCATAAATCATTCTGTTTGGCTGCATCTCTGTTGACTCTATTCTTACGCTGTAAATCGGCTCCCTTGGGAATTTGGAGGAGGGTTTTGGAGATAAGACTGTATCTCACTGGGTAGAGGGCACCGTTTTCATGCCAAAGGCCCAATCTCATTCCCTGGCATCTCCAGTTTCAAAAAGCCAGGTAGCCATTAATAAGAAAGAGGGCTGCTGCCAGCCAGAGTGGGTAATATTGTGTGTGCTAGATGGACAAGCAGCCTGACCTGCTTTACAGTAGCTCCCTTGTGCACCTGAGACTGATGTTCTTAGCCTGCAGATCACGAAGCAGTGCAAATCATGACGCAGGATTAGAGTGGAATTACGTTACAGTGAAGCCTTTAAGTGATCTGCTTCATGAATATGGCTGCGGATGTGCGGCTAAGGTGTGCTTTTTGCTGTTTGTTACACAGACTCAAGTTCCACAGTAATTTTGTGGCTGGCCTATAGAAATCAAGAGATCCCCCCCCCCCTTGAGCATATTTCCATTTGCCAGAACAAGAGAGCTTGATTTGAGCAGCACATGATTAGGAAACTCACGTCACACCCACCCACTGAATTTCAAATTGTCTTTTCTGGAAACAACAAGCTGCTCTGGGAATAATCTAGTCCTGGATGACACTGGAGAGTGCCACTCTGGCGTTTTCCTGTCAGAGGCCTTTTAGGCTTTTGTTGGATGCTGCAGACTATTTTCATTACGAGAGCAAGAGCTGTATACTTGCTACAATACACTCGGTTTGAAGAATCATTTGGCTTTTCATTGACAAGAAGGAAAAATACTACAGTATACCGTCCCATTTCTAGATTATGATGATTTTCTGCCTGCTTTTATGAAGGCAGAACTAAAATGTGCTGCTCAGTCTGTATATTCCTCATCAGTCAATTTTTAAAAATTCCCTTTTTATGTTAAATAATGTAATTCAAATTCTAAATAACAAATGAGACCTGAAATAATGAGCTGTATCCAGTTCTAGCCCCAGAGTAGACCCAGTGAAAGTTAATGGGCATGACTAACTTAGATTTATTAATTTAGATAGGCCTACTCTGAGAACTAGGGATGTATGGAAGTGAGAGCTGGACCATAAAGAAGGCCGAAGAATTGATGCTTTTGAATTATGGTGCTGGAGGAGACTCTTGAAAGTCCCATGGACTGCAAGAAGATCAAACCTATCCATTCTTAAGGAAATCAGCCCTGAGTGCTCACTGGAAGGACAGATCCTGAAGCTGAGGCTCCAATACTTTGGCCACCTCATGAGAAGAGAAGACTCCCTGGAAAAGACCCTGATGTTGGGAAACATGGAGGGCACACGGAGAAGGGGACGACAGAGGACGAGATGGTTGGACAGGGTTCTCGAAGCTACCAGCATGAGTTTGACTAAACTGTGGGAGGCAGTAGAAGACAGGCGTGCCTGGCGTGCTCTGGTCCATGGGGTCATGAAGAGTCGGACATGACTAAACGACTAAACAACAACAACACTCTGAGAACATGTTGCAATGTGAGGTGAAGTTGTTCAGTGTTTCAGCCACTCCAACCTCCCCACCCCAGTTTTCTGTCTCCCCTCAACCATCTGATAGCACCAGTGAGGTGCATGTTGGTGCAAATGGTGACAATGACCTCCTCCAGTGGCCTTGAGACTTTTGCAGCGCCTCCATTTTTTCTCCCTTTGGCTGTACTAGCAAGGCCAGATTAAGGTGGTTGGGGGCCCTGGAGGAATTCCAGAAATAGGACTCTCCTTCCCCTTCCAAAAGCAATGCATGAAATAAGGCACCAGAAAATCCATATTGATGTATCTTAAAGGCTATTGGTAGGATTCACCTAACAAACACCATCAGCAGAGGCCCTGCACAAGGCATCTGCATAATTGACTCTGGGGTGACTGGGGGAATCCCCAGGACAGCACATGGATGGGGGGGTCATTCTGTTTGGGTAACTGATAGGCTTGCACAGATGGAACATTCAACATAGTATGAATTACCCCCCCCCCCATATTATTAATCAAACTTGCATTGACTACGGAAAAAAAAATACTCTGAGGCTGTACTGTTTCACATCTCTCAGCAAAACGCAAACATCTGGGCAACCTTAACAAACAAAAAGAGAATATTCTGAGCACATGCAGTCAGTTTCATATTTTAAACTCACTTGCTTTTGTTCACTTCCCATCTTAGGTCAGTCACCAGCTCTCAGCCTAACCTACCTTATGTAGCTGTTGTGAAGATATAGGACATGGGTAGGCAAACTAAGGCCCGGGGGCCAGATCCAGCCCAAACACCTTCTCAATCCGGCCCGCGGACAGTCCGGGAATCAGCGTGTTTTTACATGAATAGAATGTGTCCTTTTATTTAAAATGCATCTCTGGGTTATTTGTAGGGCATAGGAATTTGTTCATTTATTTATTTTTCCAAAATATAGTCTGGCCCCTCACAAGGTCTGAGGGACAGTGGACCGGCCCCCTGCTGAAAAAGTTTGCTGACCCCTGATATGGGAGGAGGCAAAAAATCTCCACATGTAACCATGTGCAGCTGGTGGTGGTTGCCTTTGTTCCAATGAACTGATGCTTTGTAAGTTAATTTTACACTAAATTCTTAATGGCTACCTGGACCCCAGCTACTTATTGTGTAGTAGCATTTGCAGTAAACAACTTGTAGGGAGCATCTGATCTCTCATGAAACCACCATAGGACAGGCTGCCAGGAAGAAAGGAATCAAAGGGGAAATCTGGGCAATTCCAGGGATTAGAAAGGGATTCTTGCAGGGATTCTTGCAACATGTCAGCCAAATCAATCAATCACAGTTCTGACTTTACTCATTGGTTAAAAATATTGGAAGGCAATGAACAGCCTGGCTGGCTTCCCTCCCAGAAATACAGTGGCTTAGAAGTATGCCTGTACATTTTGCTTTATAACTTTTCTTCTAGTGTGGTTAGAGGTTTACTCTCCCCCCACCCAAAGAAAACTCAGAGTCTGGGTCCCCTTAAGGCATTGGCCCTGGTGCAATTAATTGCACATTATCCAGCTGATCACAGGCAGTAGGCAGGGGCCAATCACACCCTTTAAAAAGCACATAGAAGTGAAGAAGGAAGTGAAAAAAGGGCACTTCCTCTCTCAACTCCATGACCTTTTCCAGGCTGAGACCAGGACTCAACCTCCCAAGGGAATGTGGGGAAGGGGCCTGCATAAACGTTGAAAGAAGCAGACAGAAAAAGGTGAGGTTGTGGGGAGGGCAGCAGCAACCACCACCAACCCATTGCTATTGTGGGTGGGAATGTGTAGCTTGTAGGTTTGCTTTTTTTTTTTGTTTTGCCTCTTGAGTTTCTCCCTCTCTCTAGGGCTGATTTTGTCTCTCTGGTTGGGTTTGTCTGTGTTCCTTTTTATTTTGCTAGGCCTGTGTATATTGGAAGAAGAGGAGTTTGCCGTCTGTAAAAGTGGTGTTTGTGTGGCTGGCCGCATGTAATAATAATAATAATAATAAATTTTATTTATACCCCGCCCTCCCCGGCCAGAGCCGGGTTCAGGGCAGCTAACAACAGTAAAAATTACTGTAAAAACAGAATGGGGGGGGGGGGGAACCAATTTAAAATACAGGTTAAAATGCTATTTAAAATGCAGCCTCATTTTAAAAGTAGCCCATAGATCAAAAATGTCCTACTACCGCAGTCGTTTTGGTGAATGGGCAGCCCCCCAACCCATTAACAGTCATTTTTGTGAGGGTGCCCATGGCCCACTCCCAAGGTTGTAAACATGCCTATGGGCCTCAAATGACTTAATTAGGCTGGTTTTTTTTATAAAAAAAACTTTTCCTTTTTTGAGGAGGAGTGTACTTTATTCATTCATTTATTGCATTTATATCACACCTTTTTCTCCAAGGCGTTCAAGGTAGTGGACATGGCTCTCCCCACCCCCCATTTAATCCCCACAGCAACCCTGAGAGGCAGTGCCTGGTGCAAGGCCACTCGGTGAGCTTCATGGCCGAGTGGGGATTTGAACCCTGATCTCCCAGGCAGAGATGACGCGTCTCTCATTTGTGGGTGGTGCCATTTGGGCTACAGTAAGCAATGTCACTCCCAGCCTGGACACTGGAAATAGAAAGGATGGTTATAATCTCCACAGAAAAGTAATGGTTTACAATATGTAATGGCAACCTTAATATTTTTCCCTAAACTTCAGTCCCAATTCTTGCCCAGCATCTCCAGCTAAAATATGTAAGATAGATAGCAAAGCTGGGAATTATCCCTTCATCAGAGCTTGCTTTAGACAGTCCTGGGTTTGATTGGGCCAATGGCAGATCACTATTTATATGTTCTTAATATTAATCTTAGGGTAGCCAAATGTGAAAGAGAACATGGCTGCTGCCCCTTTAATAATGGGACAGAAGAGGGGATTTCAGCAGATACAGTTCCCACTACAAGCTACACCTGCTGAAATTCCTCTTCTCCACAACTATGAAAGGTGCAGGGCTCTTTTTCGGTACCCAGGCAGCCTAATCCTTCTCCACAGAAATGTAGCTGAAGTTGAGGACGCTAAGATAGGCACAGAGCAGTAGATGTTGCTTGAAAATTTCAAAAACACCATTTGGCACTTTAAAATAAATTATTTACTACTTGTCATAACCAATTATCTAACAGAGTCAAAATGAGCAATTTCCCCCCAATTCCATTTAGGAAAAAGGACGCTGCTAAGGTAATGTCAGTGCTTCCTGATACTGGCTTTTCCTATTGATTTTAGTGCCTTTGCAAATAATTGGGTACACTGTAGTGTTGCTTACCTGCAAGCCAGGTGTTAATTGTGTGCCAGATTCCAAATCCCATGCAGATAGTTGCAAAGGACCACTGGTGTGTGTGCCTGTGTGAGGGAGCAATAACAGAATCCACTGCACAAAACTAGAAATGGTATCTCTAAGCCCCATGATAATGTGAGGCGCTTCCTGTTTTCCTCTCAGTTTTGCACACAGCTACTGTTGCTGGGGAAGCTGACATCTAGGAGCGCCCTTAGCAATTAAGGCAGGAGCCAGTATGGACACGCTTTCCCTTGTGTGTCACTAAACTCATTATATTGGCAGTCAAACAGGAAATAAAAGCCGGGCAAGCTTCTCCCGTTCCTCAGCAATGGAGTCACTGCAAGGAGGAGTGCTAGGATTAGGAAGAGCAGCCCAGAAGCGTCTCTTTTCCTTTCACCTTCCCATGGACACAAAACTCAGAGGTGTAGCCGTGTTAAGTCCATTGCAGCAGCAATAACAACAGTGGAGTGATTGCCCCAGAAGCTTTCCTGGGCCATAGCTAAGTTTGTCCAATGAATGAAGCATTACCCAAATTTGGCAGATTACACAAACACCCTCACATGGGTGCGGAGGGGAAATGTTGTAAGCGGTGAGGGCGAAAAGGCCACAAAATGCAAGGAAGTAGAAGGCTTCTAAGATTGCTATACAGCACCAAAATGTATACAGTGGTACCTCTGGTTACGAACTTCATTGGTTCCGGAGGTCCGTTCTTAACCTGAAACAGCTCTTAACCTGAGGTACCACTTTAGCTAATGGGGCCTCCTGCTGCTGCCGGCGTGCGATTTCTGTTCTCATCCTGAGGTAAAGTTTTTAATCTGAGATACTACTTCCGGGCTAGCGGAGTCTGTAACCCGAAGTGTTTGTAACCCGAGGTGTTTGTAACCTGAGGTACCACTGTACAAATTAGTGCTCTTACTGCAGTACTAATTTAACATACAACAGAGGGTTGCTTTTCCATTAGAAGTGTTAAATTAACATAGGATAGTTGGCTTGGAACCATGATCTCCCCACCCTGCAATAAAACGACTCTTGTAGCTCAGTGGTAGAGAATCTGCTTCGTATGTACAGTGGTGCCTCGCAAGACGAAATTAATCCGTTCCACGAGTCTCTTCGTCTAGCGGTTTTTTCGTCTTGCGAAGCAACCGGCTTAGCGGATTAGCGCGTTTAGCGGTTTAGCGGCTATTAAAGGCTTAGCGGCTTAGCGGCTAAAAGGCTATTAGCGGCTTAGCGGCTTAGAAAAAGGGGGGGAAAGCGAAAAAAATCGCAAGACTCGCAAGACTTTTTCGTTTTGCGAAGCAAGCCCATAGGAAATTCATCTTGCGAAGCGCATTGAAAAACAGAAAACCCTTTCGTCTAGCGGGTTTTTCGTCTTGCGAGGCATTCGTCTTGCGGGGCACCACTGTAGAAGATTCCTGGTTCAATAACCAGCATCTCCAGGTAGTAATCAGAGAACCTCCTACACACAAAGCCCTTAAGAGAGTCTGTGTGGACAGTACTGCGCTGAATGGACCAGTATTCTGACTCTGTATAAGTCAGCTTCCTATGAGTCCTTTTCCAGGCCAAACGTCAGCGGATGCAGAATTCTTGCCATGAAGAAAGCTTCAGCTCTCGAATTTCCCCTTGCCATGCCGTTGCTAAAGGCACAGGAACTCTGCCAGTCCTAGCCCCATCCTATCCTTTAACTTGGCACTACCCATATCCAGTCCTCCAGCCCTTTTAGTCAGTACTGCTGCACCCATTAGCCCTTTGCTTGCATGGATAATTCAGGTGGCTGTGATGCGAAGTAAAATGCTGGTGGCAGCAAACACAAATGGCCCGCATGCTTCTCAGGTTCAGGTTTGCTAGTGAACCAGAAGAACCAGAAAAGCTGCCAGATCAAGGTCCAGAAGACAGCAGAGGTGGACTTTCCCCCCTGTGTTTTTAAACAGGTCTGTAGGACGTTCTTATCAGGTGGACCTTTAAAAAAGGCAATTAACCCTGGAGTGCTCAGTGTCCAAAACGCTGTGCACAGGAAACGGAGGGTCACTGCATTTTGTGAGGTTTTTAATCTCTGTTGAAGGGATTGCAGGCTGAGGAGCTTAAGATGCAGGTTTTATTTATTTAAAAGGGCATTCCCTTCCGGTCTTAATGCTGCAGGAAAATAAAGGATGACCTCTCCCTGCCCCTTAAACCTGAACGTTAGTGGCATCAAGATGTTTAATGAGTAGTTTTTGGTGACATAATATACGAGAATAGTGAGGAATAGAAATAGAAAAGATGGGGAAATAATAATAATAAAAAGAGAAGGGTTCTACTTTCTAAGAACTTCTTTGGGGCTCCTCCAGACTGGCTTCTACTGCAGGTGTACTTTGCAACGTGCTCCGTAACCTTGACACAAAAATAGGGCATTAGTGATGGATTTGTTCTGCTTTATTGGTTTGTTCTGGGATGCATCCCCAACGCTACCACATTGTTGCTGTCTGGAAGGGCTGTAATGCAACAAAGAAGCACAACCCACCCTGAACACCTGTGGTATGAGAAGTTACTGGATCTCAGCAGGAAATTGCAGGGTATGCACTATTTGGAAACGAAGCAAGTACAACTGCCTGAAAAGAATTGCAGGCACAAATCATACTGAAGGTGGGATCACTGGCGACCGCCCTGATAGCATCGTGAGCACAACTCATCATGAAGCGGTTTACACATTCCTGATTACTTTGCATTCAGTGCGCTCCTGCCAGTGCTGTGCACACATAGCATTAGCCATAATCCATATCTATCCTATATCTACCTTTTTGTTTCTGATGAAATACTGTGTTTTGATGCATTTAACCCCCCCCCAACCAGCTTTGGTTGAAATTGAGTAAAAATGACGGAGCTACATTTTAACCTAGTAGTGTGAACACATCTGATGAGCAGGAGAATTTGGGGAAGGAGCCCAGCAGGTGGGGAGATGGGGATTCACATCCCAGGGAGGGACCGAACAGGCTGTTAGGGAAGTGTTCTGCCCCCAAACTATTGAATGTCCTGGGCCTGAGTTTCATGGCACCTTAAAGACAACACACATTTATTATGCCATAAGCTTTGCTGAATTCAAGCCCACTCCAACAGACACATTCATCAGTTTCATTGCAGTGTCATATAACCTGGGACCATGAAACATGAGCAAAGATACTGAATAAATAATGCCAAATATTAATTTAGAGATGCTTCATTGCTATTTTGGTTGCACTTGCCACTCACACCTCCAGCAAATGCCAATATGTGTGTCCTCTTCTATACTCAAAATAAAAAAAATCCTTCCAGTAGCACCTTAAAGACCAACTAAGTTAGTTCTTGGTATGAGCTTTCGTGTGCATGCACACTTCTTCAGATACACTGAAACAGAAGTTGCCAGATCCTTCTATATAGTGAGAAGGTGGGGAGGGGTGTTACTCAGAAGGGTGGTGGGAATGGGAGATAGGCAGATAGCTGAGAGAGCCTGTGCATGCACACGAAGTGTGCATGCACACGAAAGCTCATACCAAGAACTAACTTAGTTGGTCTTTAAGGTGCTACTGGAAGGATTTTTTTTATTTTGACTATGGCAGACCAACACGGCTACCTATCTACTACTCTTCTATACTGTAGATCTGAAAACAATAACCAGTCACTTTATGACTTGTATCTGGTTTTTTTGTTTTCCAGTTCTACAACACCCCGATATTTATGATATGGTGGTACAGAAACAAAACACCATTTATTTTCTTACAAATGGTACAAGCCAACAAATACTCTTAAGGGACAAAAGTGTGATCCAACATATAAGAAACACAAATGGATGATTTTGAAAATCAGTGTAGCTGCATTACACAAAATCCAAATAGTCCCATGCAGAAGTAATAGATGCTCTACTATAGTTCATCCTAAACAGACGGTTCATAGTCTTCAACAATAGGTTGTAGTGCGAGCTGCTTTGAGGCATAAGAAGAATCAGAGATCAGAGGATTGCTTGCTCCAATGCTGGTGGGTATAAGGAATATTAAGCCAGTGTGTCTTACAAAACTCTGTTCTTGGTGATTAGATACGAAATGGAGGCAGGGCTCTTTTGTAGCTGGGTAGAACAGGGAATTTTGGCAGGTGCACTTTGGAAGCAGCATCTGTTGAGATTTCCCTCTTCCGTGCAGCTGTTAAAAGGTACAGAAATGCTCTCATCCTTTGCGCTTGACCATCCTACACGTATTTTGTCATAACGGGGCAGGGGGAGGAATTCCCCCTCGCTTCATAAACGCCAGCTAAAGAAGCTAATGAGCAAAATAGGCAGTTCTAAAATTTCCTCCAACAGTTACAAGCATCTCTATCTTGTGATGTCAAGTGCCACCTGGTGTTTGACTTAGTGAAAAGCAATGGGATGTGGGCCATTATTTCTCAAGCACCATCTTGTGTACCTTGCACAGAATACCAAGCACAAAATTTCCCTGTACAAGAATTTTTTTCTGTTTGGAGGGTAGTGGGGGGCTGGCCATCAGCAATGCTTACTCCTTGGCAGATGCCCCCTTTTGTACTGCAGCACTTTAAAAAATGGTTGGAACGGAATGCTGCAACTTTTTTGATGCTCTATATCTAAAGCATAACTTCTGATGTATTTGATTTATTTGGTTTTTTTTTTTAAAGTATGCCCTGCCTCTTGTCTTTAAAAAATAGAAGGGACAAGTCACATTTTTTCAACCCCATTTGCTTTCACAGCACGGGCAAATAATTGAGTTCATATTCACCAGGGGATGGAGAACTTGTGGTCACATTCCCTCCCGGGAAACCTCCTATGGACCATATATGAACGGTGGGAGCTAGGACCAAAGACAAAAATGGCCAGAACAATGGATGAAACTCATTTGTACAGTAAACTGTATTCCAGCCACACCAAAGTTAGAGGTTTACACACACACCCTCTTCATCCCTGCAAGCAAGAGGTGTTATCACGTTTCCTGCTTGACAGGGGGTTGGACTCGATGGCCCTTGTGGTCTCTTCCAATTCTATGTTTCAGAGAGCCAGCGTGGTATAGTGGTTAAGAGCGGTGGACTCGTAATCTGGTGAACAGGGTTCGCTTCCCTGCTCCTCCACATGCAGCTGCTGTGTGACCTTGGGCCAGTCACACTTCTTTGAAGTCTCTCAGCCCCACTCACCTCACAGAGTGTTTGTTGTGGGGGAGGAAGGGAAAGGAGAATGTTAGCCGCTTTGAGACTCCTTCGGGTAGTGATAAAGCGGGATATCAAATCCAAAATCTTCTATTAAAAAAAGAGAGAGACTTGTTTCAGCCAAACACAAGCACTCAAGGAGGGCACAGAGCAGGTCCAATGAATGCTGTGGCCTGGGAAGAGTAGAGAGGGTCTGTTGGAGAGGTCTCTGTAGGGCTGCATTTGGGCCCCAGGCCTGAGGTTCCGCACCCCTGATAAGCACACAATTGCCTTGAGAATTAGTTGGGCCACCGCAAATGGTCTCATGGCCTGACCACGATGGGTCACACTGAGGGATCATTTATACGGGCCACCACTATGTGTGACTGCTCCCCTCGTGATTCTTCAGACTGTGCAATAAAGTATTGTTTTCATTTGTGTAAATAAGCCCTCAGAATAATTCTGTGCCATCCAGCTCTTTTGAACGGGAACTATTAATTGCAAAGCACCTTTTAAGGTTGAATTGGCAACCATAAATTTAACTTAATGTTCCAGGGAGCTTTCAGTTTGCAAAATGAATGTACAAGTTTTTTTACTGGCCCTGCTCCTATACCTTTCATAACAGCCTAATGTACTAAAATTTAAGTTTTTCCTGACATGCATGGAAGTTAATAGTGGAAAAATACATTTTACTGTTCCTTAGAGGTTGGGTTTTGTTTTGGTTTTTTAAAAAAAATAATCCCCTTAAATCTGAAACTGACAGACATCTCCATACTTAAGAGGGAGGGTAGATGGGATTCCTTTTACAATGCAAGTCATTAGTTACCTGAAAACCTATTCTTCAGTGTGTGGATCTTATGCAGGTCTGAATTGGCCCAAATATACCCTCCCCTTACTCACACACTTTGGCTGCGTGCACCCCCTACTTTGAAAGCACATGATTTCCCCAAAGGATCCTGGGAATGTAGTTTACTCATCAGAGCTACAATTCCCAACACTTTTAACAAACTACGGTTTCAAGGAGTTTTTGTGGGAGTCATGTGCTTTCAATGTATGGCGTCTGTGCAGCCTTCCAGCCTTGCAATTTGATCTGGTGATCTTGCACAGAGTTCTGTGACAAAAGTGTGATCATATCCACCTTAAGCAGCCTATATATTCCAAGTGTGTTTTTGCCTCAGATGTCGTCTCCTTTTACTCAGCCCTAGCCATTTTGCTGCTTCTCCATAGGTGGGTGGTTGAGATCAGATCAAGAAGCAGCTGGTTAAAACAACACAGACGCTTAGCTTAGCTCAGCGCAGCCAATGCTATTTAAGTGATGAGCCGTGGGATAAAGTGAGGCTGTTGTGTGACGGTTCGCTTCTCTCTCCTGCAAAATGGTTCCGCTTGAACATTCTGCAGATAGCTACCACCAGCGCATACCATTTGCAGCAAACGGGGCACTTGGCACGGCATTTCGTAAAGATGCTCCTCCTTTTCCCTTTGGCAGCCAAGCATTTGTGGTTTAGCAGAACAGAAGGGAAAGTGCTTATCTCTAGTGGACCAGAAAGTGAATCTGAGGTCTGTGGGAGGATTGTGGTTTCATTCGCGTGTGGGTTCCAGCCCCAGATTTTCATTCCTTGGAGAGCTGTGAGCCCAAAAAAATTGTAGGGTATTTAAGCACTGCACTCAGTCTGAAAGTTATCGCTATATTATAATCAGGTGTCAGAACGAATTCTGGAGTGTAACAAACAGCATGTAAGGTTTGTAGGTTTTGCCACAGACCATCTCTTGGGAAGGTCTGTTCCACCATCAAATGACTTCTACTGTCAGTAAATTCTTCCCTATATTTACTTGGAATCTCCTTTAATCCACTAGTCTGTGCCCTAGCCTCTGGAGCAGAAGAAAACAAGCTTGTTCCATCCTCCATGTGGCAGCCGCTTAGATATTTGAAGATGGCTTTTATATCTCATCTCATTTTTGTCACATACTCACTTCTCTTAGCTCAAAGCTTTCCAAATGTGTGTCGTGACACATAAGCCTGTTCCTCATAAGGCTTGGTTTCCAGACCCTTGATCATCTTGCTTGTTCTCCTCTGCACACATTCCAGCTTGTCAACATCCTTTTTAAATTGTGGCACCCAGAACGGGACATGGTACTCCAGGTGTGGTCTGACCAAGGCAGAATAGAGCAGGACTATGACTATCCTTGATCTGGACACTAGACTTCTGTTGATGCAGCTTAGTACAGTGGTACCTTGGGTTACAGACACTTCAGGTTACAGACTCCACTAACCCAGAAATAGTACCTCAGGTTAAGAACTTTGCTTCAGGATGAGAAGAGAAATCGCGCTGCGGCGGCAGTGGGAGGCACCATTAGCTAAAATGGTACCTCAGGTTAAGAACAGTTTCAGGTTAAGAATGGACCTCCAGAACGAATTAAGTTCTTAACCCAAGGTACCACTGTACAGCATTAGCTTTTTTTGCTGCTGCATCACACTGTTGACTCATGTTAAGCTTGTGGTCTGCAAAGACTCATAGATCCTTTTCACATGTACTACTGGCAGTCCAGATGTCCCCCACCTTTTATTTGTGCAGCTGGTTCTTCCTGCCTAAGTGTACATTTGTCCCTATTGAAATTCATTTTGTTAGTTTTGGCCCAGTTCTCCAATCTGTTAAGGAGTGTCATAAGTGAACAGTGGGGAGAGTAGAGATTTTCTTTACTAGCACAAATGTAGCAAGGGAATAAGCCCTGAACATTTTCCCCTGACCCATGTTATATTCACACTATGGACAGTTATGATTCTCTTGTCAGAAGTGGATCTCCTGTTGAGAAGCACAATTTACTTAAGAAGCACACAGGCTAGCTTATCTTTAAGAAGGCTTTGCTGAGCTGGAGTGTAGTGCTTTGTCTCCAGCTGTAAATAGCTACAGAGCTGAGAAGCTAATGAGCAGGGCATTTTGATGGATCATAATCTAGTATTCCCATTTACTTGACTTAGCCCTGAACCTACCTCTGTTGTTTTTATGCCTCGCAGGATGGGCAGCTGAAAATGAGCCCAGGAGTCCACCTATAATAGATAGGTGTGTAGCAGAAGGAATTTACGCTGCATGGCAAGTTGCAGAGAAAAGAAGAGGAGGAGGAGTTTGGATTTGATATCCCGTTTTATCACTACCCGAAGGAGTCTCAAAGCGGCTAACATTCTCCTTTCCCTTCCTCCCCCACAACAAACACTCTGTGAGGTGAGTGGGGCTGAGAGACTTCAGAGATGTGTGACTGGCCCAAGGTCACCCAGCAGCTGCATGTGGAGGAGCGGGGAAGCGAACCTGGTTCACCAGATTACAAGTCTACTGCTCTTAACCACTACACCACACTGGCTCTCCAAAGGGAATTTCATCCAAACGATCCTTTTTTTGTCATGCAAATGACACTTGCTGAACTTCTATTGGCTACATGACTAGAACTGAAGGTGCAAGGAGCCCTGTCCTGTTTTGCATCTACCCTTCTTAGTTCCAGCTGCTGTTTCCTTACTTGTGCCTACACAACACACCAGCACAGTAATTACATAGTGACCTGAACTGAGACACAGTGAACCACTGTGAGTATTGGTGTGTGTGTGTGTGTGTGTGTGTGTGTATGCATGCATGCATGCATGTAGAGGGTTGGAAATAACTCTGCGCACTCCAGTAGTCAGAGCTTCAGTGCCTTAAACAGCTGTATGACAAGCAGAGCTTGCTCTTAAATGTTGTTTTGTGTTGTCCTTTGATTCTGCTCTGTTGTAGTTGTTCTTAATTGTATGTTGCTCCGTTGGTTTTATTTGCAAACTGCTCTCTCGAAGTTTAATGGCTCATAAGTAATTTAAATGCATAAGATTCAGCTGGTAAAAGGCAATGCTTTCTCCAGCTTGTAAATTCAGTGGTAAGGGGTGTGTGTGTGTGTGTGTGTGTGGAGACTTTAGCTGCTGAATGTCTTCCTATCATACAACTCTTTTCTTGCAGTGGAGGGGTGGGGAAATAGAGGTAGAAACCTTATGAATACCTGTGACCTAGCAGAGAGGGCAGGATGGCTCACCCTGCATTTTATTTGCTCGGTGGTTGGGGTGTAAACAAGCTGACAGAGGATAACCACCCCCCTCCCCGCAACTAAACAATTGAGGAAACCATCCTGGGCCCTGGCACCCTTTGGAAACCAGCCTTACAGTGCATTGCATGGGCGGATATTTTTAATATTTCATGATCCTGGCAGTTCTAGAATTAGAAAATATCCTGGGTGCGCGCTCTCTCTCTCTCTCTCTCTCTCTCTCTCTCTCTCTCTCTGTGTGTGTGTGTGTTTCCAGGCCTTACAGTGCCTGACAGGAAACAGATAGGCATTTAGAAGAGCATGAATAGTAAGTTCAGGAGCTGGAACTGCTTCTCCCAGAGGGACTGCATTGCTGTCTCTTTCATTGCAGGGTTAACCATTTCCTGCCCCTGGAGCTCCCCGGCTCTTGAAAATAAGGTGAATAGCAGGCAGTGACTACTTCCCAGTTGGGAAATGAAGGCTGCAATTCTCAACACAGGCTGCCGCACACAACACGCAAATTACATGGGGGTAGTTGCGTTCAGATATATGAATATAAGGCATACCAACATGTGTTTATTTGGAGAAATGTGCATTGAATTTGTGTGATGTCTTCTTGGAAACAAGCAAATGCAATGAGAAGCTGAGAGTAACCCAAATGGACAGATCCATTTGGAGTAGGGGTTGTGGTTTGTGTCCCCTTTGCCAGTCTTGAGAGTGCCCAGCAAAGCCTGGCCTTGCTACCTTCTGCAGCTGGCTCTGGATAAAAGTCCAGTCTCTTGACAGGACACTTTGCACCTTGCATATTTTTTTTCTCTGCAAAGAAATCAATCCTGCACCTATGTAGGAGAAATGTCCCAGGTGCGGTTTTCCTCATCGCAGCACTGCAGTGACCTTAGAAACACCCTCCTGTTTCAGCAAAGGTCTTAAAAAACCTGCTCAGAATTTGAAGCTGGCAATTTGAAGCTCCTTAACTCTGTTTTGGACATGGGTGGCGCTGTGGGTTAAACCAATCAGAAGGTCGGTGGTTCAAATCCCCACAACGGGGTGAGCTCCTGTTGCTCGGTCCCTGTTCCTGCCAACCTAGCAGTTCGAAAGCATGTCAAAGTACAAGTAGATAAATAGGTACCGCTCCAGCGGGAAGGTAAACAGCGTTGCCGTGCACTGCTCTGCTTCGCCAGAAGCGGCTTAGTCATGCTGGCCACATGACCCAGAAGCTGTATGCCGGCTCCCTTGGCCAATAAAGCGAGATGAGCGCCGCAACCCCAGAGTCTGCCACGACTGGACCTAATGGTCAGGGGTCCCCTTTACCCCTTTTTAACTCTGTTTCAGGAGAAAACAAAAGCAGGTAGGTCCACCCGACATGCTGGTCTGGGTCGCTTCCATATATGTTAGTTGGTAGTTTCCTGTGTCTGGGGCAGGAGGGGCAGGACAGGAACAGCATGAGAAAAGAAGCAGCTAGGAGGATGACCGCTTCTCTTTTATAACATGTAACTCAGTTTCCAAGCCTGGTACATACGTGGAGCAAGTTGCTCTGTCTGAGGGTCAAACTAGACCAGGGGTATAAGGAATCTGTGGCCCTCCTGGTGTTGCTGGACTCCAGTTCCCATCATCCCTGCCAAGGACCACACTGGCTGGGACTGATGGGAGTTGGAGTCCTACAACATCTGGAGAGCCACCAGTGCCCCCACACCTTACCTAGACCATTGCTCACATGCCTTTTCCTCTGCTACATGGCCTTTGGCCTTTTTGTTCACACTTTAAAATTATATCCATGGTACCTGCCACGTTCTCAGCCACAGTGCTTCTGTTTGTTTGTCTCTAAATACCTGTACGCAGGTAGCAATACCTGCACGCTGTCCCACAAGCTCTTCTTGGGCTATATGGCTTTGTATACGACCCTTCCCTTTTTGCAATGGACTTTACCTCTGTGTGCAGTATTTCTCAGCTTACGCTTTGGGATTTCGCACACCAAAACACACTACACGCCCTCTTATCCCCTGAGTGAATCCATATTTTGTTTACCTAAATCCACGTTTAGTTTTTAAGGCTGCAGTTCTAAGCCTACTTAGGACCAGCTCGGCTTGATAACTAGAGTGCTGTGATGATGAAGATCTCCCATAGTTTAGAGGTGGCTTTGTCGTCCGTTTTCTTCGATGGCTGCCAGTCGTGATGACTCTATTCCTCCAGGATCCGAGGCAGCATGCCTCCTCTGTACGCCAGTTGTGGGTTCCCACAGCAGAATCTGGAACACCACTGTGAGGAACAGGATGCTCAGCCAGGTAGTTTCTCTTGCCTATTATTATTATTATTATTATTATTATTATTATTATTATTAATTAGCAGCCTCGTGCTTTGCCGATCAGAGAGGCCAAGCTCTGTGAAAGGGTTTTCATCTTCTCTTTCTTTAGAATCATACAGTCAGACCTCAGGGATCCAGCTCTCTGCCAATGCAGGAATCTTACTACTACAGCATCCTTGGTAGAGGATCATCAGTCTTATGCTTAAAAACCTCTATTCATTAAAATAAACAAAACCCAAAAACCAACTACTGCTAGCTTTGCAGGGAAATTAATAGCTGCTCTTGCATTCCTGCCTTCTCTTCAACGTCATGTTTAACTTTCTTGCTGTTAATTAGCTGCTATTTATTTATTCTGTTAAGTGACTTAGCTACCACATTCCAGGACCCAATTCATTCCTAGTGCGGTGTAACAAAATTCTATAAAACCCTAATAATATATAGAACCATAAAATTTAAACCACTTTATGCCACTTTCAAACCGAGCTGCAGCTGTTAATTGCAATAATTGATCAGTTTTAAAAAGCAGATTGAAATGTCAATGTTACTTTTAAAAATAGAGATGGGCCACCTGTATTTTCTTGGGACCTGAATGCCACAGGCATGGGGACTAGAGTGGGAAAGACCTTGTCCCTAGTACCTGTCAACCTCCTATTGATGGGCCCAGAGAGCAGCTTCTTAGTAGTAGACCCTCAAGTAACTGACAAGTTCTCTGAGGGTTCCTCCAGAAGAGAATTCATCCTGATTTGTCTGCACTGTACTTAGGCAGAGTTTCGACTGTATCTAGTTTTTACTGAGCATTTGTTCAGAGGGACGTAATCAGACAATGAGCATTCATCCTGATTTGGTTACATACCGTTTACAGGTTTTCCTGTCAATTGTCCGTTCATTTCACACTTTTCAATACATTTCCCCATCACTTTCCTAACTGCAAAAAGTCTTATGTTATTGTGGGTTTTTTAAAGGTAGATTTCAAGTGCCAGGGCAACAGAGTGCCTTAACCCACCTTCGTTGCCCGAACCTAATTTCCTTGGAATGCACTTGAATCCCTCCTGCAAAATACT
This sequence comes from Podarcis liolepis, assembly GCF_965112155.1. Taxonomy (NCBI): domain Eukaryota; kingdom Metazoa; phylum Chordata; class Lepidosauria; order Squamata; family Lacertidae; genus Podarcis; species Podarcis liolepis. Next base: position 32,553,047 of record NC_139555.1, read on the forward strand.
CATTCTGGAGGCACCCTAAACTCAAATATGTTTTCCCCAAGCCAAATGTAACGGCATTGCTTGTTGGCATGACAAATTATAAATGACAGTGGGAAGAATGTAGGAGAAAGGGAACGCCTCCCCAGTGCTCCTTGCATACCTGCACCCTCGGGCCCTTGGAGGAGGTGCTGTGGGGGTGGGAGGGTGGGAAAGGTGCCCCTTCAAAAACAGGTGCAACACGTCTTCATCAGGATTTCAAACTGCCCGGGGGGCTGGACTTTGGGGGGCCCGTGTGAAAGACTTGCTTCTTTTCTTAGGCCCTTCCCCCTGCCAAATCCTCCCCCTCCCCCTCTGCCCCCTTCCTCTGAATTAGCAAGTTTGTTCTGAAGCCTTCCTTAGCCACCGAAGGGTAAAACAAAGAGGCCTTATTCGCTGCCAGCGCTGACAACCGAGCAAGTCAGACAGCTGTGTTGGGCCTTTGCAGTTTGAAGTGGCCCATTATGGCCCGTCCTCGGCCACTGCGTGCCAGAGCTGAATGGAGCTGTGAAGAGAACTGAAGTCCTTTCTCTCCAGCTCCCATGTTATTTCCTCCTTCCGGCAACAGAGGGAATCTTTTTAGAGCAAAATGCCCATAGCAGACGGGTTCCATTTAGAAATATCTCAGCTAGGAGGCTTGGCCTGCCTATTGCCAGGCTTTGAGGGATGGCGGGGGGGGGGGGATGCTCCAAGAACTGGTGGCGGGGGGGGGAGCAGGGTGGATCATGCTCATGTACAAGGCCAGGTCATTAACAGCAGTGCAAGTTTTGTCTCTAATGCACTGGAGGAGCCCCCCCCCCATCTCCCACTGTTTGACCCGTCCTGCAAGCCGTGATGTAAGCCTGAATTGGCTGAGGAGGATTCCTCCAGCAGCGTCGGTACTGCAATACAAGTACAGAACAATATGGGGCATCTTTGCTAGTCCCATGTTCTCCATCCTCCTCACCAGGAGTTTGTACAATCTGTGATTCTGTATACAGTGGTACCTCAGGTTAAGTACTTAATTCGTTCCGGAGGTCCGTTCTTAACCTGAAGCACCACTTTAGCTAATGGGGCCTCCTGCTGCCACCGCACCGCCGGAGCACGATTTCTGTTCTCATCCTGAAGCAAAGTTCTTAACCCGAGGTACTATTTCTGGGTTAGCGGAGTCTGTAACCTGAAGTGTATGTAACCTGAAGCGTATGTAACCTGAGGTACCACTGTAGCATAATTGCGGATCACAGGACATGCCTGCTGAGTCATGAACCCCAACTTCGCATTTTTCAAGCTTGAGGCCTTAACCCTGATGGGACACTGCCATTTAAAAAAAACAACAACTGAAAACATGTTTCCTTGTTATGAAATTACCGGTAACCTTTTACGAAAACAACTCACCTCTTAAATCTCAGTCTTCGTGATCATTGCTGCTAGCCAAATAGGTGGTTTTTTTTATAACCTGAGGGGGTTAAAACATTTCCACTACATATTTAGTCAGTTATACTTTCCGCAGACATTCCCGTGGTTCATGCATAAGCTGAATCAGCCTTACGCACAAAACACAATATACCTTCCTACACACTTTCTGTTCCCCATCTGGAATGCAAACAATGCCAGCGGCCTCCTGCTGTATCCTCCATAAGCTAGCAGAGGCTGTTGCAGAAAAATGCTTCTAGCCAAACAGTCCCCATCTTCCTCTTTAACTATAAAATGCCTCAATACAGATCACAGATTGATTAGCCTTTTGTACAATAGCAGAGGCAGCCTTTTGGGTTCTTCTAGACTGGCTTTCTTTGAAAGCTGAACAGGGAAGGAAGATGGCATGAATATCACATGCACTCAATATCAACTAGGCAGGTAGCGTCCCTTAAAGGTAAAGGGACCCCTGACCATTAGGTCCAGTCGTGGCCGACTCTGGGGTTATGGCGCTCATCTCGCTTTATTGGCCAAGGGAGCTGGCGTACAGCTTCCGGGTCATGCGGCCAGCATGACTGAGCCGCTTCTGGCGAACCACAGCAGCGCACGGAAATGCCGTTTACCTTCCCGCTGGAACGGTACCTATTTATCTCCTTGCACTTCGGCATGCTTTCGAACTGCTAGGTTGGCAGAAGCAGGGACTGAACAACGGGAGCTGACCCCGTCGTGGAGATTTGAACCACCAACCTTCTGATTGGCAAGCCCTAGGCTCTGTGGTTTAACCCACAGCGCCACCCACTTCCCTTAGCACATACCTATTCCTTGATAAAAGTTATGTGGGCCTATACTACCGTAGAATTAATTCCCAATGAGCACTTACTTTGTCTTAAACTTGTTTAGGGTTGCAGGCTTTAACTTGTTTAACCGTCATTCCTTCTTCCCAAGGAATCCTGGGTATTGTAGTTCTGTGTAAGACAGAGGTGGGGAAACCGTGGCTCACCAACTCTCATCAGACCCAGCCAACACAATCAGTGGTCACAGCAACATCTGGAGGGCCCCAGGTTCCTCACCCCTGGTGTAAGAGAAGGATCTGTAACGAAATTCTCAGGAACTCGCTGAACTACAATTCGCCAAGATTATCTTGGTGGATGAAGCCTTGGCAGTTAAAGCTGGTTAACCCCAATGCAAACTAACCACGCTAAAAGTAAATTTAGACATTTAGCTTGATTAACACTCATTAAGTGATGAGAGTTTACCAATCTTGATTGGCTTCCCAGTTGCTATAGCTCAGTTGTAGGGGATGGGGGGGGGAAGAAATTAGATTTAGTTCATATTTTATACATAATCTACACTTTCCAAAACAAGGTGTGAACAGAAACATATCCATCCTTTGAAATTCATAAGACTTTGAATTTTGCAGCATAGCTCTCCAGACTGGAAAGATTCCTTATCCAATTTGAAGCTCATGCAGATCTGGAAGGGGTAGCTAATACCTCAAAATAGTAGTAATAATAATAATAATAATAATAATAATAACCTTGACAAAACAGAAAACGGGGGTCAAAGTAACACAATTAAATTCGGCAGATACACATGCAGTGTTTTACATCCCCAACCCCAAATCAAATGCACAGGTATAGAATAGAGAATACCCGTACTGGGAGTAGTGCATGTAAAAACAAGACCACAGAATTGCTGTTCATCACGAGATGAACATGAGTCTGCAGTATTGTGCGGCTGCAAAAAAGACTAATGTAACTTTAGGCTGCATCGATAAAGCCGTGGTTTCCAAGCCATCAGGAGACCTAATAGTTTATTCAGATCTTGTCTAAAGTACTGTGGCCAGTTTGGTATATGATGATTTAAGAAGGATATAGAAAAACTGGAATGGTCAGAGGAGGGCAGCAAATACAAGTCAGGAGGAGTATGGAAAATGTCCTGTGAGGAAAGGTATGCTAGGACTGATGGGGGATGAAAGCACTCTTCAATACCTGGAAGTCTATCCCGTAGAAGAGAGCAAAGACTAGTTCTTTGCTGCCCCAGAAGGCAGAACTAGATGGAATGGGCTTCAGTTCAAGAGAGTATTTTTTGGCTGAACATAAGGAGAAACCTTTCAGCAGCGAGTGTAGCTTGACAATTGAACCAATTACTGGAGATGGGCATTCTCCCTCATTGGAGGTCTTTGGGCAGCCATCTGTTGGGGGATGCCAAAGCTTTGGATTCTATGCATGCAAGTATGGGTTAGGACTTGGTAGCCTACAAGACCCCTTTCCATCTCTATAATTCTTTTGGAAATAAAATTGGGTTTTCTGCAGTCTGATGGACGTCATACAGTTGCACTGTGATAAGTGAATTAATGTGACAATTAACATGGTAAATACCCCAGAAACCATTAGCCAGAGCCGTAGCTACAGGGGAGCTAGCCAGGGTTTTTTTTTGCCTTGCAAAGCCTCCAGAGGGGTGCCATTGAGGCTCCCAGCCTGTGTGTGTGTGTCTCCCACCTATATCAGAGGACCTTCCCTGTTAAACGTGGAGCATTCATTATTTATTTTTTAATTTTTGCGTAGGAAGGTGCAATGAGTCAGGTCCTGTGTTCGGTTTTGCCCCTAGGCTCCTTGTGCTCATTGTCTGGCAGAAGGCACTGAAATTACTTCAGTGTGAGTTTGGCTTGATCAGACACAATCTGCAGAAATCTGAAATTCCTATTAAATTTGCGGCTCTTTCCCTCTGGCTTGCATTTCAGATAGCAACACATTCTGCGATGGATTGGTTTAACTGGTATAATTATCATAACTATAGACAATAATGTACACTTCTTTCTCTCTCTTACAGCCTACTTAAATGTTTGTGATACATTTCAGCTGGTTTTCACACAGGTCTCCGTACTCCAAATGAGAACAATGATCGTTAGGTTGATTTAGGTCTGAACCAAACAGAATGCTACAGATTTGGTCTTTCGCGGTTAAAGCTGCGTTGGTATTGTGCGACGATTGCTGGGGTCGTTTCCAGGCAGATACGTTTTCAAATCTGCTAATAGCGGTTTGCTGCTATTTTAAGTGCTTGCCTCCCCCCCCCCAAAAGGCTACTGCCTCATTAGTACACATGATTAATGAATTAATATACAGCTTCTGTGTAATACATAACATCAATCAGCAGAGATATTTTCTTTTAAAAAAAAAGTTTCCAGGCTAGCCTACCTTTTTTGTTAGCACTATATAATACAGGAATCTGGAAAGCTGACAAGATACAAGCAGGGTATTAGTGCAGTCCTGAGAACTCTTTTAATAGCTCACAGGTTTTCTTGTGGATGACCTCACGAAGCTTCCGAACGCGCCGGATGCTGGAGGCCCCCACAAAGCTGTCTGGCTGCAAAACAGCCATTCCGTTGTGGACGTCGCCCATGATGATGAGCTGACCACCCGCTGCAGTTATGTTGGGGCACGGGCAGCTCCAGTTCATGTTTAAAAGGGTGATTTCCAGAGGCTCCCTCCCCAAGAATTTCAGCCCCATTTTCTCGTCCTTTAAAATCTCCTCCACGGTCACCAGCGCGTGTCCCGAGTCCTGGTCCTCCGTCAGTTCGGTGACGCGGCCAAGAATAACAAAATCGCTTTTGCAGAAGCTCGTCACCAGCTTTTGGCGGGGTTTGCAAGCCTTGCAGGCTTTGCAGTGCATGTTCCTAGGGAAAGGGCACATCTCTTCGCAGGCCTCTCTGCTCTCAAAGTTATTCTCATTGCCTCCGCAGCCTCCGTATATGAAAGACTGGCATTGTTTCGTCAAGCTGTTGTACGCCCACCGGGGCTCGTAGGCTTTGCAGAGGCCTTGGAGGGCTGGCAAGTTGCAGATGTTGATCGGCCCATTCATGCAAGTCAGCATGCAGTTTTCATAGGTCTCAAAGTGGTTCAGGTTGCTGTTGCAGTTTCCGTAGATGAAAGTGAAGCAGTTGTTTTTCTTGGCGTCGTAGTACCATCGGGTTTGCTCCTCCCCACAGTCTTCACTGTCCGGCTGCTTCAGACACTCGTCCGTTGGAAAGTGGGTTTTGTTCTGGGCTTCTTCCATTGACGTAGCTTCTCCTTTGAGGACCGACAGTGGGAAATCTGCCTTGAGAATCCCGCCAAGGTTTTTGGCAGTGCAAGTGTACATGCCTGCATCTTGTAGCTGGGTGTTGTAGATGACCAGCTGGGCAATGTTTGTGACCACGATGTTCCCTCGGACGTGGTTGGGCCTCATGATGATTTTCTCGTTACTCTCGGTCTGCTTCTCCCAAGTGATTTCTGGCTTGGGTCGTCCAGTGACATCGCAAAGAAAGCTAACTGTCTCACCTACGTAGACAGACTGATGGGCTGGGTTGTTGACTAGTACAGGTGGAAGGATGTCAGTGATGGTTGTCTCTAAGTAGGCAGTAGTGGGGCGAGCTGTGGTCTCCGGTGGGATAGGGCTGGTGTTTGGCCATGTAAGGTGGTAGCGACAAGTCACCACGTTGAGTGTAATGCTTTTGGTACATGCTTCTGCATCCATGTAGCATTTGTTGTAATAGGTGAGGCCATCAGATGCGCAAGTAAAACTCGGCTCTTTTTCACACCTGTCTTTGCATTTGCAAACAGGCTGCCCATCCCAGATGTCGCACTCTGAACCTTGCTGAATGCACATGAAACGGTCACACGTTGCCTCTTTGGGCATCCCAACAGGTCCTTTCTTCCCTCTCACATCCATGTACCGAGCTGCAACGCAGCTCCTTGTTCCGCAGACATTAGGGCAGCACTTCTCAAAGGTCTCGCATTCCTAAGACAAAGAAAAAATAAGACCATGGTGACAAAATCTTTGTAAATTAATTGGAATCCCCAAGTAGATTATACTGCTTCTTAAGAGAGATGTCAAATTTGTAGAGTATTAGGAATACCTAATATTAGGCATTTTGAAAGGATATTTTGATATTTCAAAATACCACGTTCCCCAGAATCTCAGCCCACAGCCAGCAGGGCCCCCAGACTCTTAACTATTTATAAAGTAAGTTTCTAACCCTCCTAGTAGAACTTACTTTAGAGTAAACATAGATAGGCTTGTGCTGTTTTTTTAAAAAAAATCTCTTGGGAAATCCCAGTGGTTGTACTTCTATGTTCTGGGACTACTTATAGCTGTCACCAGGGATTGAGGAATCATTTTTCACTAGGCCATCTGGAGTGGGGATTCTGTTGTGCTGTCTCTTCTTGCACTCCCACTTCCGTCTTGGCATTGCTCACTTCTTCACACCAGCGCAACCCTTTGCATGTCTCACTTTGAGTCTTGTTGTGAGCAGAGGGATTTACTCCCATGCAAAGGATCATGGCCTGAGTGCATCTTACAAAAATTCTTCTTTGTCCTACAGGACCTACACAGAGCTATGGCCTTGTAAGCCCTAGTTATTCCTCAAACCTTCTTTTCATGATGTAATCTAGAGGGTTGCTTTAGCCACTTGAACAAAGTGGTTTGCTTCTTGAGGGGATGTTTCCAGAATTTCATGCAAGCCAACCACATATGTTCCACTCTGGCTGAGTCATGACAGCTTTCTGGCCTGTCATTCATGAGTGGCCTCTTATTGTTCTAGCTCCAAGGCTCCTGTTGGAGAATAGAAAGGTCCGGAACCGACTGAGATTATCAGTCAGTTATATTGTTGGGTTTAGGGGTGTTAAGTGTGGAGAGTTTGTCCTCAGAGCCGTAAATTGGGAGGTTCCTGCTCAAATGTCAATTGCCATTTCGGGGTGGGGGATGAATTTTACTGAGACCACAGCAAAGAGGGATGACTTAGACCTTCCCATATGCTGCAGGGCAAATGACTATCAGCCCATCCCCTCTCTTCAGCACCGGGCATTTAATATTTTGGGAAATGTCATTAGTATCAAGAAGCATTATGCATTTTAGCCTGGTGAAAACAAGGGTGGTGAAAAGCAGAGCCACACCCCTGGCTTACCGGAAGGCATAGCTTTCCCCTTGTTGCCTCCATGCTGTTTAGTATGGCAGCTGGAATCATCCAGGGATTTGGAGTTAAATATGCAGATGACACTGCACCCTCTCTCTCCTTTCTATCTGATGCCAGGGAAGCAATGGAAATCTGCAATCTGTTTATGGGATTGTGATGAGCTGCAAGTGAGCTAAAGAGCTGAGACAAGACAAGGATGCTCCAATTGGCTTTGGCCAATAGGAAAGCCAATTTGGCAATAAGAGTTCAGCCTGTTCTTGACAATGGGACAGTCTGCCTCTGGAGTGTTTATTATTATCATTAAAAAGAAAAGGAAAAAGAGGTTGCATGGTTATCTGTCAGAGATGCTTTAGATGCTTCCTGTATTGTAACTTCTGCACTGAGCATTAAGTTGGACTACAGGATCTCCAGCTCTGTGAATCTGTAGGTGGGCTGCCTTTGAAGAGTGCTCAAGAACTACAACGGATGCAGAATATTGGTGCTTAGAATGTTCATAGTTGTCAGGGGTTCAGGAGCAGAGGCAAGGGCAAGGGAGGAAACAGAGAGCGAGGGGGAGGAGGCAGAAGAAAAGATGAGTGATGACGACGACCCGAGATCTCCGAGTCTTTCCAGTGAATCAGAAGATTCACAGAAAGGAGCACCAGTGGCCAGGGCAAGGGGGGAGCCTAGGGGGACACCCCAGGAAGAAAGGGCCAGAGGGGGCTCAGAGGGGAGCAGTGGGAAATCCGGACCAGCGTCACCAACAGAGAGCAGGGGAGAGGAAGGGCGCCAGGTATCAAGCGCTGGAAGCTCACAACAGGAGGGAGGGCACGAGTCAGGAGTGGCCACACCTCCATCGGGGAGCGAAGAAACGGTCAGACGGAAAGTGGAAGGTTGGGCGCGCGCGCCAAGTTCAAATGCACAGGAAGGTGGCGCAGTAAGCAGCCCGGAAAGGGAGCCAGGTCCTAAAGCCCGGCGCAAGGAGACAGGAGGGTCCGGGGGGTCAGCGTCAGAAGAATCCCGGAAGGAAGAGACCCCGGGGGGCAGAGGGACCCAGAGAAGAACAGTCAGGCGGAAAAGGTGGAGTAAGGCTAGGGTATTAAGTTGGTGTACAGGGGGCGGAGACTCAGACGGAGCTTCGCCGGTCTAACCCTTAAGACGTAGAGTTGCGCGCAGCAGCTTGAGAATGGAAACTAACTCAATAAAAGACTTTTACAAGTGACCGCTGGCTAGCGTGATCCTCTGTGAGCTAGGATCTGGAAGCAGCTCTGACAATAGTATTGTGGATTTGGAAGGGACCCCAAGGCAAACTGTCCCATTGTGCACAAGAAAGGCACAAATGAATCCCATTGAATTCAATGGCAGCACAAACATCCATTTCAATCTTTCTGTTTCTTTCTTTTAACTGGAATTGCATATTGTTTTGGGAGCTAGGTTTATGCCCCAGCTCTCTAAATCCCACTGGAACTTCAGGTAGTATGAAAAGCGGCTTGTGCATGTGCACCATGTAATATATCGACAGTGTTTGAATTGGGCTGAGGGACAGGGTCTATATGGAAGTCTGCAGATGGCACATTTAAATTTATAGTGAAGAGGTTTTTGATTATTTACTTTGGGGCCAGTAAACTCTTTGAAACACTTTGCAAAGCCTGCGGGAGAATCATTGACAATTGTTTTCCTTGTGTCTTGTGGGTAGCTGATGGAAAGGGGGGTACACCTTAGTTAGACATTTAGCTGACTGCATGCTTTGAGAGGCGCATTGCATGACAGGGCCCTCATCAAGCACAGTCACTCAGGCGATTCTTGGGTACAGCTCTTGAATCTCATGCTGCTTCATCTGTACCCTAAAAATCTTCCTATTCCAAGCAATCGCTTAAGAATCAATGAAGAAATTGGCCTGGTAATCTATTTTGATCATAACCACAACCACAACCTCTTGATTTCATAAGCAGCACAATTTAACCAGCAGAATTTTTGTGTGTGTGTTCTAAAGCATTTCAGTCATATCTCCTCTCAGGTTCTCAGCTTGGAATCTGGGATGGGAGACACTGCTTGTCACCAGAACTGTCCTTTGTAACCAGATACTCTGGAAACATGAATAGCATGGAAATTCAGTGACACTTGGGGTCTGTTAAACTTCCAAATGATTTAGGGGTTTCTGCAATGTGTTTCTTCTTGCATCAGTGCCATTGGAGTGAATGTATCTGTTTGACAGAAGTTGTATGAGAACTGCCACGTTACTTTCCTCCTTGGGGGGGGGGGAGCAACTAAGGTGCATATACAGTGGTACCTCAGGTTAAGTACTTAACCTGTTCTTAACCTGAAGCACCACTTTAACCAATGGGGCCTCCTGCTGCTGCTGTGCCGCTGGAGCATGATTTCTGTTCTCATCCTGAAGCAAAGTTCTTAACCCGAAGCACTATTTCTGGGTTAGCGGAGTCTGTAACCTGAAGCGTATGTAACCTGAAGCGTATGTAACCTGAAGTGTATGTAACCTGAGGTACCACTGTAGAGTCATAGAGTCACCTGGTCCAAGCCCCTGCAATGCAGGAATATGCAGCTGTCCCACACGAGGGTCAAACCTGCAATCTTGGCGTTATCAGCATCATGCTATAACCAACTGAGCCACATCATGCTGTAGCGTGTTTCTACTTTACCAAAAACAAAAAGGAAGAGGGGAAAGGTTGCTCAGTCGCTCTTTCAAAAAGTGACCACCCACAAATTGAAATGTATCCTTTATTCAGGAGTGCTGCTTTTACCAGGTCACACAGGTGACTGCACTGCAACAATACCTCTTTGGCATGTGAATGCCGAGAAAGCTTTCGCTGCTCTTGGTACACTACAAACTTCACAGCATCCTGCAAGGATTCTTTTCAGAGCGGCATTTGACAGAGACCACAAACTCGGTGATGGCAAGTGCACTCTATTATTCCAGGCAGGTACACAGTGGCGTAGCGTGGGGGGTGCAGGGGGGCTGGACGCACCGGACGCAACATCTGGGGGGGACACGCTCGCACTCGCAGCTCTAAAATCCACGGGTTAGGGGGCGCAAATTACTTGCCTTGCCCCGGGTGCTGACAACCCACGCTACGCCACTGCAGGTACGTGATGCAGAAAGAGCACAGGCGGGTGCCTGGATGCCACAATGAGCTGGCAGCGCTGGCCGCTGGATGAGCAGCCTTTTCTTACTTGCCAGCTCAAGTTGCATTTGGATCTGGAAGTGCTATGCAGGAGGTCCTGCCCAAGCTGTCATTTTTACTGAGTCATTTCTTCTGCCACTGCTGGGCTTTAAAATAGGTGCTGTCAGGGCCGTGCCTACGGAGGCAATTTAAAGTCCTGCCTTTAGAAGCAAGTGGGCTTCAAAAATAGGTGGGATTGGCATGGTTGTTGTATGCATTACCATGGAGTCTCGTGTGTGTGTGTGTGTGTGTGTGTGTGTGTGTGTGTGTGTGTCTAGTATTCTTGAAATGCACCTGTCAAGGCAAGACACAATGACACACGGTGAACGGCAGCCAAAGAGAAAAGTCCTGCAGCAAGCCCTGTGGTATGTGCTGCCTTGGCACAGATTGGCTTTTGACACTGTTGTGATTGTCAAAAACGGATCCCTGCTGCGGGGCCGGGTGTGTGTGCGCGTGTGCATTGCTCAGCATGTGTCTTCACACGATTAACTTTGCCACAGAATGGGGCTGATTTCCATCTTCAGCTTTCACAGGAATTGGCCTGGAATTAGAGAGCTGTCAGCCCAACAGATAATCAGATCTCTGAACTAGCAACCAAGTAGGCGAGGCTCTGCCTTTTACAGGACGTGAACTCCTTACACATCCCTCTCTTGCTGGCCAGGGTTTGGTTTGGTTTTGAAAGGACTGTTGACAATTAATGTGCGCTGCTACAGTAAACAAAGCATCAACCCACCCAGCCGCTATCATATTTAGGAAGGCAATTAAATTTAAGCTTAAGAGGAGAAACAAAAGTGCATCACTTACCAGGTCAGTGTCGCATTCTCTCCTGCAGGTGCTCTGTGCGTCAACCCAGAGGTTGGGATTCATATCATTTGGACATATCCCAGCGTGAGAGTATCGTATTGGAGGCAAGGCAGTGCCTTTGAGGGGAACCTCCAGAAGCAATAGGATAAGGCTCTCTCCAGACAGCATCCATATCCATTGAGTGAAGAATGTGAAAAAGGACATTTCAGGACAGCTCCAGATAAAATATCCACAGTTGGATTGGGACCTGGGTATGTCTGTGCCTGGATTTTTAAAAAAATTAAGCAAAAACAAAACAAAGGACCCCAACTACACCTGCTTTCTTTAAGTTCCTGCAGGCTTCCTTTTCCAACTTGCTCGATGGCGTAGTCTGCTCTGGACCGTGTTGGATTAAAAGTCTTGGGAAGGAGACCCCTTATTTTAAGCAAAAGGCTCTCAGTCCAAGCCAGAGTTCGCTGTATTTATACCCTGCCTCTGTACAACAAGTTGGAAAAAGTAAACTCTATTTCTGTGACAGGCACACGCTTCTTATGTCCTGGTGGCAGTCGTACAGATTTGTTACAAGGGGGGAAAAAAAGCTGGAAAGACTTTTAAGGCTGGAACTGCCACGGTGGGACCCCTGCATGTTTCTGAATGGAAGGGAGGCCTTCTTAACCCCTTTAGACCTAAAGTACTTCCCTATGCTAAGAATGGCATTTACTTCTGAAAGAGTGCTTGTCTAAATAATATGAACCTACAGTCGGAGGGATTTCCCTATGCCAGGGAAATACATGCAACCGCTTGTTTAAAAGGAGCAGCTTAATAAGGCTGAAGCAATTAAAAGCTTAAATATAACTTCTGATTAAAAAGAAGAAAGAAATGTGGAGGGAGGGAATAGCATGTTTCAGCGTCGGATCTGGAAGGCAATACGTCTTTACAAATTACCCCCCCGCCCCAAGTCCCTAGTCTGCTTTATTTATCTTTTCCCCCCAAGTTTCTTTCTTTTTTTCCGCTGCACTCCAACCCCACCATGGGAAATTTTTAAAAATTCCTTCACAGTTCACGAACATGAGACCCCTATTGTACGACTTTTTGCTGACCTCTTTAAGGGGAAAAAAATAGGAACAGTTTAACTCTATGGAAACCTGCATAAAGGAATGTACTGCATTTTTTTTTTTTTTTTTTTGCATAGAGGAGGGGGAGACATGGGGAAAAACACAATCAACAGTTAAGTTCCCTCCGCCCTGATCCTGATAAGGAAGGGTTTGTATTGCCCACCAAGAAGAAGGGTAATCTCATTCACAGGGGCCAACGAGAGAGGACACAAGCGCTTGGAGAAGTCTGATAGCAAAGGAGTTTGGGGCAGGGAAGGTGGCTGCGACTCCCCACCACCACCACCACCATCACCGAGGTTTTTGTTCCCTCTCGGCGCCTGCTATGAAAAGCATGTGCTGGATGGAATCCAAGAAGCTGCTTTAGGTGAGGCAGAGAGGGCCTGTGCGTGCCCAGTGGGACTTTTGATACTGAGCAGCAGACCCTTGTCAGAGCCTCACCATGCACAGTTTCTGAAGCCTCCTCCCCCAGCCCCATTTCAAGAAAAGTTGGTCCTGTATGCTGTCCTCCCTACCCTCACCCACCTGTTTGGGAAACCCAAAATATGAGCAAGCCAGGGCTGAACTGATACTACCCTTGCTGGTACCTTTCCCAGGAAAATCAGAGGCTCACTATATCAGGTTCCTATTGGAAGACCGGACAAATGCTAGAACATTAACAGTGGCAAAGTTTTTATCGGTGGTTGCAAGAACCAATGATCCCTATATTCTGAACAAAATGCTTGTTTAACCTGGAGGTAGGCTGTATGAATTGTGTATTGTGTTGTTTGGGAAACCAACATCCATGGGTGCACAGAAGAGCTACTTCTTCACGTCTCTCTTGCTGAAATCGGAGGCTTTCTCATGTGTGGGTTTTGTCATGATGGCATGGTGTGGAACACATATAACGTATCTCCCCTGAATGTTTCAATCCTTGTTGATTTTGGATTTAAGGAGCCTTCCAGAGTCAGGCTCTTCTAGTGGGAACTTGAGTTTTTGAGGCCTTTAGCTCATAACTGATGCAAGATGGTGGAGAGTAAGAGGATGGGTTCTGCTGCATTTAGGTTCTAGCGAACAAGCCCGTCTCAGGATGCAGGAGTTGCATTCCCCACACCAAGGGACTGCCTAATATGATTCTACTTCCCTGGGGCACATCCAGGAGGCGCTGTTGCTTTGTCCTTGAACCTAGACCAAAGACAAGGCTAAAACTGATAAACCACAGTTTCTTAAGGGTACATTTGCAAAGAGAGAATTTACCTATATGCCACAGCGTACTGTGCTTTTGTGCACAGTGGTAGAGATGATGTATGGCCGGCTGCACTATGTCACCCATATCACAGACTAGTGCCACTGTTCTGCATAGTTCTGGACAACATGCTTTTTCAGATTTTAGAGCTTCGTAGTGCACTACCATGTTGGTATGTAGGCTGCAGGAGGTGCAGCCAAACTAAAATGTGTTGTTTATAAATCTCAGAAGTGAACTCTCATTACGCATTTGTCTCTGGTTCAGCTATGGTGGGAATGGTGGTGGCAGCATTGCTAGTAGTGCCTTTCCAGCAGACTCAAAAGGAATAAGGTGTGTTCTAGATGTCCTGTTTCCTAGTCTAGAAGCGTGGCATTACGCTTCTCTGTATGCTGGGGTGGGTGAAAAACAGGCACTGCCATTTTCAAGGTGCATATATGTGAGCCAACTTGCATCAGTAGATGTCTGGAATGCCAGAAGAACAACATTTAACCATGTATGCGCACTCCAAGGGGAAGTGCTATTGTCCTTCTCCTCCTTCCTCAGTCTGTATGTATCTTTCATCCCCGTCCCTTAACCGGTGGCCTGACCTTGTCACAAAATCCAGGTCAGATCAGGAAGACTTACAATGCTTCTAGAAGATGCTTTGACTTTGGTCAGCTTTCAGGGAAACAGAGTTCTGAAATAATATGTATAATATTTGTTCAATGCTGAAGGATGTCCCTTTTATAATTTGTGCAGTTTGGGTTTATACTGCTGAAAGCATAATGACCGCTCCCCGCATAAAACGGGGGGGGGGGGCGCCCTTTGCGTGGATGCGCGCAGCCCCTGGATTTGGAGCGGCTCCATCAACACAGGCTTGGCTTCGCCTTCCCCCAGGTGGGATACCTGGAGGTCTCCGCCTACCTTAGTCAGTTGTCCAATCCCGCCTGGGGGAAGCGTTGCCAAGGAGGCCAGGCCAGGTAGGGGAGGGACTACCTGCCCACACAATAGAGGGAGGATCTTACCTGGGAATCCTCACTTGGCTCCAGAGCATAATTGTCTTTTGTTGTCTGCATCTGTGATCTTCTATTGCATGTATCATCATATGATTACACCTCCCTTCCTCTGTTGCATACATTTTCCTGCATCTTCCTGTAATCCTCCGTTGAATGCACGTTATTGCAAAAAAAAAAAAAAAAAAGCCCACCGAGAAGTTTATTGAATACATAGGTGGAAGTGTAGACAATGCTTGAAGTAAATAGAAGTTTGCTGACACTTTCCTAGCCAAACTTTTGTTTCATTTGCACAGTTGTGTACACATCAAATTTTAGAGACGTGGGATGTTGGTCTTCATCATGGCAATTTACCACAATGCTGTAAGTGTGCAGTTGCATAATCTGTGCACCAATTGAGTAGTACCCTGTTTTGTGTATCGCTTCTTGCATCAGGAAGAATGGATGAAATGTGCAAGATATGGACAAATGAAACATCACAAACTTGTCCTGTGTGTATCAGTTGGAATAGCTGGGTACATATTTTAGATTCCCTGCCTTCTACTGCCAGGTCAAAGACTTGAAACCTGGCTCCTCTCTCTTTAGAAATTAGCCAATGCATCCAGGATTAGATTAACTGGTAAGATCATTACATTGCAACATAAGGACTTCAGGCCCAGTATGATTCCCAGTATGATTCCCTTCCATTAGCACTGCAGGGCATTTTTTTAAAAAAACCTTCCATTGGTGGTTGTTGGTGGGACTCCATTGAACATATTTTTGTGTAGGTTGCAGGCCATGAGCTTTTTCTGGAAATCACAGTAGACAGAAGCTGACAGATTTTGACTAACTTTCCAGAACTGGCCCTACCATGTCTCAAGAGGGAAGAATCTAGGAGGAATAGATTAAAGCAGGAACTGTCTGAATGGTGCGGCAATAGTTTTAAAAATGTTGGGCCTACCATGTGTGCCTTGCGTGCTCTGGTCCATGGGGTCATGAAGAGGCAGACACGACTAAACGAGTAAACAACAACCATGTGTGCATGTGGGTGCCATATGGCATACCACTTCAGGCAGCAAAATGTCTTGGCCTGGCATCTTGATGATGACTTCCTGTCACTTTTGATCCACATTCAGCCATCAGTTTCTGATACCTAAGTACTCCGTGCTCCAGAAGAAGGGCATTTTTTCTGGTCTTTTCTGTGGATGCTCTCAGCACTTGTATGTATATCAATTCATGGTAGTTCATAATAGCACAATCCTTCTTATCTTTGAGTTTTGAAACAGAAATAGACAGAGGCCTCTGTAGGTTGAGTGTTGTTGAGTGGGTTGAGGATCTCTGAAGGCTGTGAAGTGGTACCCCCAACTGGAAGGTTGTACATTTCAGTCTTAATCACCTTGCCTGTGGTGTACAGAAGCAAACATGTCATAGAGGTAGGCAGAGAGCAGTAGTATAAAATTGACCTAATGGTTACCAGGGCAAAATGATTTGCAAGACCCCACTTCAAGATTCAAATAGCATAATTATATTAAAAGATTTGTGCCAGTGAAACCACTGAGCACACTTGCACATAGATTGTGTTCTTTGAATGTGTTTCCTGTACGTTCAAAGAAATTTATAACTGCTACAGCTTAATTCCAACGGTTTAAAACTGACTAGGAAGGGGGGGAGGGGAAAGGTTTGTGACAGACACTTGTATCGCTCACCAAATGTTGATTTGTTATGAATCATGGTTGTTGAGTCATTTTCTATGACTCACTAAGAAAACTTGAGACTTGGTTGAAAACTCCTAGGAAGTCTAAAAGGAATAGCACGTCTCATGTTTATTTGTTAAAAGCTATTCTATATCACTTTCCCCATTTAATCCAGATCCACTATTTCTGTGGAAAATCTGGTAAGTAACCAACAGAAATAGCAAACCTGATTAAATGGGAGAAAATATGTGATGGCATTTTGATGAGGGCATTTTGTGGATGCTTTGCAAAACTTGCATGCAGGAGCAGCACCAGGTCCACAATAAATTGCTGTGTGCAGAGCCACTCTGCCATAAGGCAGGCTGAGGCTGCCGCCTCAGGTGGCAGAAACCCCCAAGGTGGCAGCCTTGTGCGCGCCCTGCCACCAGCACAGAAGTATTGGTCAAAATAGTGTGAGATCTTGCCCAAAATAGGTGCTGACACAGGCACTGCTTCTCCACCAGTGGGGAAGGCATCAGGGAGGGAGGGAGAAGGGGGTACCAAGAGCAGCAGGTGTGGCGGCGCCAGTGGGAGTGGCAGGGCAGGGCAAGGAGGCACTTCCTGTTTCACCTGAAGCGGGACATGCCACCCCTGGCTGTGTGAAGTCACTGCTTAACTAATACAGTGGTACATCGGGTTAAGTACTTAATTCATTCTGTAGGTTCGTTCTTAACCTGAAACTGTTCTTAACCTGAAGCACCACTTTAGCTAATGGGGCCTCCTGCTGCTGCCACGCCACTGGAGCACAATTTCTGTTCTCATCCTGAAGCAAAGTTCTTAACCCGAGGTAATATTTCTGGGTTAGCGGAGTCTGTAACCTGAAGTGTATGTAACCCGAGGTACCACTGTAGTATAGTTTCCTGTTAGACTATGTCTCTTTTGGCTCTGTCTCCAGGCTCCACTATTGCACTCGCTACAGGCCCTGTACAGGTACGAGAACTGTTCATTTTAAGAGTTGGCTGTGCTACACACCAAGAAGGGTGGAAATACACAGAGTCTGCCTTAGAGTGTGCTCCCATTACTGCTTACTCCAACTCCATTGTGCTCCCACTGCTAGTTTTTGAAGTTGCAGTCACACAACTTAGCCACAAAACACATTGATCCCGTAGTTTCTTGACAATGAGCGGCTCACACCTTCCGTTGTGGGTGCCCTTTGTGGGACCGCGCGCAGCACCTCGGTCATGTGGGAACCATCAGCTGTTTGGGCTGGCCCGCCTCCCTGTGGGAGTCATTGGAGGTTCCCGCCAAACCTCAGCCAGTCAGCATCACAGAGAGGTGCAGAGCATACATGCACAGAATACAGCTTCATATGTGCCCATGGGGGGCCCTCAAATATGATATTTATTAATTTTAATACACAAACACGCAGCCAGCCAAACAGAGGTTTAGAGAAATCTCTGAGAACACTTCTGTTGACACCTACTGAAGATAATAATTTCATGAGACCTTTTGCAAATAACGCCAGATGTGTTTACCTCAAGAGAGAGAAAATATTCAGGTACGGGGCAGGACATGAGAACAACTGTGCTGCAAATACCGAGGTAGCTACCAGCACTATACAACTTGAACGATAAGAAGAAGTGAATGTAGGGAACTACATGTTGAAAACCAAACCAAACAACGTAAAATTTGAGCTGCTTACACAAATGCTGGTACCCTACAGAGACTTATGGCTTCGGGCATGATACTATGGGTTGCAGAGCATTTTTCTATTCACAGCTTTCTAAATATTCTTCTTGGTTAGGATATTATGCTGCTTTGAAGGGAACTGTATGTCATTACGGAATGTTAATTTCCAGACATGGCACATATATTATGAAAGTTTGCACCAGTATCCTCAGGCAGCCTTTGTTCACGACTCATCCCATAGATTCAATCTCGCTGTAAATGATCTGAACAGTGTAAATACTGTGTGTAATGCAGTTTGCACAATTGAAGCCATCATATGGCCATCGGATGGCTGCCATTAACTAATTTGTGGATAATGTTGCAGTGGGGACAAAACACACCCCCCCCCCGCTTCTGTGACCCTGGCAGTGGGTGTTGCTTGTCTTTGGGCTCAGAGATGCAATGTGCATACTCTGTGGGATCCTGCAGTATACATGTCCTCCCTGCGCTTAAACCAACACAACATACCGATGGGCATTTCGTTAAGTCCTATTATTACTGTTATTTATTTAAAACATTTTGTATTGCCTTTCTTCAAAAAGACTTCAAGCCATTCAAACAATTAAACCGTCTGAGTCTCTCTATGAAGAGATTTGGAATAAACTGCTAATCAGTGCAACACTTTGCATCACTCATTCTTTCTAATGAATTTTAACATTTTCTGCTTTTTTCTGCTCACCTTCTACAAACTGTAAATTTAATGCATATACGTTTTGGTTTTTATAAAAAGAGGCACCCTCTCACTTTTCCAAGTAGACATCAGACAATATTTTAGGTTGCTTTCTTCTTTCAGAAAGATTACAAGCCCAGAAAACGCGTGTAGAAAAACATTGTTGTAATCCAAATATTTTATTCATTAGCTTTTGGCACAGATATCTACTACATCCTGTGAAAGCTTAATTTTTTTTTAAAAAAAGCAGCTCAGTATGACACATTCCCAGGCAGTACTTAAAATTCTTACAGCTCTGCTAACAACAAAGTCGCATGTATTGGTGTTTCAGTTGACTAAACAAAGATGCTTTATAGCGTAAAACGGTCTCTGAGAGGAGTTGTGGTAGAATGTGACTGGTGACTTATACTGTGGAATTAGAGACAAGTATATCATCATTGCACATACTACAGCAGGGCCCAGTTAACCTGCTGAGATTGAGAAATGGCTATAGAACGAGATCCTGTACAAACAGAGAGATGGAGTTAAGGGAGAACTGAGAAACAGCTGTTCATACTCCATGTGTCTCCAAGAAGAATGTGCTGAGGATTTGGGAGATGAATTCGTTTAGCTAAACTTAGGCTACAATCCTCTACTCACTTATGTCAGAGTAAGTCCCCTTGAACTCAGTGGGGCTTACTTCTAAGTAGACAAATATAGGATTGCACTATGAGCTGCCTTTTTTAAATGAGAAGCTTCTGGTCCACATGGTTGTGAAGAAGAATTTAAGACATCTGGGTGGTATATGCTGGAGACTTAGAAATTTAAAGTAAGCTATGTCGCTGTGTCATTCACTAGTCTCACAGTACCCCAATCTCTTTTCTCCTGACCAAATCCACAAATTCTTCTCTACTTACAAGCCAAGTCCTTTCTAAAATAGTTTGAATCCCGACAAAATAGAAAGTGTAATAAAAAAGCGTTGCACATGTTATTATTATAATTTTTTTGTAATGTTCCTACCTTGCAGAATTTGTTCTCAACACAGAACTCATAGCTATGTTTGCCTATCATGTGTGTGATTGGGCAGCCAGAATAGTTTAGCTTACATTGCACGTATAACCTAACACGTTGCCATATGTGATATTAACTGGTTTTATTTGCCCCTTTACGTCACAATATGTCATCCTTCTAAACCTCTTCACTGGTGACTTTGAGTGATTGTCTTATACAGTTGCGAACCACAATTGCTTTCTTTTCTGCCCATCATCTTACCATATGATTGGTTCAGAGATAAAACATTTGCTAATAATGCCCCCAGTCCTTCTGCTGGAGGTAACTTGATCTAAAAGTTCCCAAGCTTAGGAGGAAAAGGAATCTGCACCTGTTCCTGTTGCTTTGCACCAGAGTGATATATATTCATTACATCATGGATGTCCCTGGCATGAGGACAGAGGCAGGCAAGGTCACACCCACCCCTTCTTCTCTCAGTGCAAAGCAATGTGTGAATGAATCCCAAACAAATGATATATCAGACTGGCTGCTGCTGCTGCTGCTGCTGCTGAATGGCAAAGTCTCTGGCTCCTTGGATAATAGTTATGTTTCCCTTAAATAGCTTGGTAGTTTAGTACAGGTTTTCCTTTGTGCAATGCTTAGGCAGCTCTAGCTACTCTGTGGGATGAAGCTATAACAATCCTATATTAATTCAGAGTATTCAGAGTACATTATAGGTAAAAGGTACAGGGACCCCTGACCATTAGGTCCAGTCATGCCCGACTCTGGGGTTGCGGCGCTCATCTCGCTTTATTGGCCGAGGGAGCCGACGTACAGCTTCCATGTCATGTGGCTTTAGCATGACTAAGCCACTTCTGGCGAACCAGAGCAGCGCACGGAAACACCGTTTACCTTCCCGCCGGAGCGGTACCTATTTATCTCCTTGCACTTTGACATGCTTTCGAACTGCTAGGTTGGCAGGAGCAGGGACCGAGCAATGGGCGCTCACCCTGTCGCGGGGATTCGAACCACCAACCTTCTGATTGGCAAGTCCCGTGTGTCACATTATCGGAAGAATTACAACAATACACTACATTATAGGTAGTGTATTGTTATAATTCTTCCAGGGAGTGCAATATTTTGTCCCTATATTACAGAGAGGGGACTGAGGTTGAGAGACAGGGACTTGCCCAAGGCTGTATAGTTGAGTGCATGGTAGAATTGAGTTTCAGTTCCAGGACTAACCGATTTGTAGTGCAGCCTCTAAATGCTTTTGCTTTGCTTGCTCTGTTTACATGACAAACAGAGATGGAACCAGGCGTTCAGGTGTGGCTTGACGAAAGGAGCAACCTAAGCAGGTCCCCCCCCCCCCAGGGTATCTGTATTTTTAGAGGCTGAAGCACCATGTAGAGTTGAGAGGCACATTTTAGGGTGGCACCCAGGTTGTTCTAACTTATACTAATTGATCTAAATTGCATTAAATTGTTGTGCTGCTCAGGAAGACTGCTGTGGCACTCATATCCTGCTTTTGGGCCACTGGGAGGACAGATTGTGGAGGCTCAATGGGCCTTTGGTGCAGTGGCGTAGCGTGGGTTGTCAGCACCCGGGGCAAGGCAAGTAATTTGCACCCCCTAACCCGTGGATTTGCGCCCCCTAACCCGTGGATTTGCGCCCCCTAACCCGTGGATTTGCGCCCCCTAACCCTAACCCCAGATGTTGCGCCCGGTGCGGCCGCCCCCCCTGCACCCCCCACGCTACGCCACTGCTTTGGTGTGGTCCAGCAGGGCTCTTCATATTTTCAAGTACATACTTGTGGTACGATTTGTCACTCTACCTTCCTTGTCGCAACTTTGCTAGCCCCTCTCTCCCTCTTGTTGTGTGACATAACCTTATTAATGATCACGGGGGGGGCATGCCCCTGGGAAGCAGGTTGAGGGACTTGTGCTTGAACTGTTACTTCTAGCAAACAATACCAGTATGATAACTTCACAGAGTGCCGGGAAGTTATGATTCTATGAAGTTCATATATCTCTGCAATATAATATTTGCAACATGCTGCAGTCTAAAATGGTCTACCTCCATGATAGCTCGCTGTTAGTTCTATTTGCATGTATGTTTTGGTCTCTGAAGGTTTATGTTTGGGATAGATGAGGATGTTCACAGGAGGGTGGTGGACAGAGGATAAAGGAACCTGTGTGAGAGGCAGGCCAGAGAGGTTTTCTCAGGATGTGAGGCTGAGGGGAAAGGAGGAAGTTCCCAGATGAGAGCTGGGAAGGTTCACTCTACTGTGTGTTTGAATAAGGATCAAGGTATAATTGTGATAGAGGGACTGGTATTTTAGATATAGATAGATAGATGATAGATAGATAGATAGATAGATAGATAGATAGATAGATAGATAGATGATAGATATTCTTTCCTTCCTTTTCTATTATTCGTTTCTTTTTTCTTTTAGATTAGTTTGGTTTTTATTGTATCTTAGGTTGAAAACTCTCAATAAAATTATTATTAAAACAACATGATCTACCTTCTCTGCACTGCTGCTGTTAACTGTTTTGCTAATGTTAAATATATCAAGAGTTATATATCAAGAGATCATATTTAAGATTGACAAAGGTCCTCCCAAGGAGCCTTTGAAAGCAGCTGTTTGGCTCCACATCAGAAAACGATGCTTGCTGGCATTGGTTGGTTACTTTTTTAGTGCAAAGCAGAAATTAGCAGTAGATGAACGACCTTGATAACCTGTTATACTAATGGAAAACAAATTAACACCCTGTTTTAATGTTATTGAAAATAAGTGTTAGCCTTAGTATACTTAATTGCATAATTTAATAAAAACACACCAATAGCAGCCTAGCAAGAGAACGGTAGGGTCACGGATGGCGCTGTGGGTTAAACCACAGAGCCTAGGACTTGCTGATCAGAAGGTTGGCAGTTCGAATCCCCGTGAGGGGTGAGCTCCGTTGCTCGGTCCCTGCTCCTGCCAACCTAGCAGTTTGAAAGCACGTCAAAGTGTAAGTAGATAAATAGGTACCGCTCAGGCGCTGCTTTGGTTCGCCAGAAGCGGCTTAGTCATGCTGGCCACATGACCTGGAAGCTTTACGCCGGTTCCCTCAGCCAGTAAAGGGAGATGAGCACCGCAACCCCAGAGTCGGCCACAACTGGACCTAATGGTCAGGGGTCCCTTTACCTTTAAGAGAATGGTAAAACATCCACTTGGCTGTCTCTTCTGCCATAATATTGACTATATCATACACAATAGTTTTGTGTAACTCAAAAGTTTGCATATCTGCATATAAGCAGATTATACAGATGTCTGTCAAAACTTCTGAATCAAAAAGTATCCACTCTTCATTTCTCCTACTCCCCATTTGAAGTGGGTACTGGACCACACAGGGAGAGTGTCACCAACCCAGCATCTAGGAACACTTTTATTAGTGCCACTGAACAGAGGTGCCAGACTCTGAGCCTTCCATTTAAAAAAAAAGGTGTCTCTAGTCCTAGAAAGAAAATTAGGAAGCTTAACATCTAGGCAAACTTTTAAGCCGTTGGTTGCCAACCGAACACAAACAGAGGGGTGAGTTTAATGCTTATTCCTCCATTTCAGGGGATTGGATTAGATGAACCTTAGGGTCCCTTCCAACTCCATGATTCTTCCAGATCCTGCAGCACAGAGAACTTGCTTGAGTTTGAAAGGGCCACCTGCTTCCAACTCCAATTGGTTAGGATGTTAACTGCTCCCCTCGTTTCTAGAGGGAAGGTTTTGCTTGGGCAATAATTGTGGGACAAAGATGGAGGAAAGAAAAGAGATAGGACAGTTTCTACGCCTTTGGGTTTTTGGAGGATGATGGGAGTGGGAAATTATTTTGACAGTCTTGTTTATTTAGGTGAATGACTAGGGTCCCCCCAAAAGAGCTGCGCACAGGGCCCCACAGACCATAAATCTGCCATTGCTCACCTACCTAAGCATTTTCACTCAAATGTAGATACTATAAGGAGAAGTCAGGGTCCTCTGTCAACTTTTTTCTATTTTCAGGGCAGGGGTGGTGGTGTGGGGAAATCTATAATGCCAGAAAACTTATTAAAATGTTATGAAATTCCTGAACACACTCACATTGTTTGATGGGAAGCAGTAATATTCTAGTAGGGCCAGACGGTTCCTAGCAGTATAATTTATGCTCCGGCAGATTGTCTCTGCTTGCATAGCTTTATCTTTAGAGAACAGACCTTACAAGTAATCACCATTTGTTTTCTCATTGTCTGCTAAAATAACCTGGCAAGGAAGTCCTTGCCAGCTGGACGGTGGTTCATTAATACTAGGCTCATTCTTTCTGAACTGTAAGAGGCAGGTAGACTACAAATTCTAACTACGGGATGTGTGGTTCTGCTGAGCAGTGAATAATTGGTTTCAGTAGTGTAATGGATGCTGTTACATATTTACAGAATGAGAGGGGAAGAAGGCCATGCATTACTTGTGTCAAAGCTAATCCTGTCTAGCTGGGGAGAAATGAGGTAGCTTGGATCGGCATGGGAGCTATCGGCTAGTGCCATGGTAGGCTTACTTCCTAGCAAAAAATGTGACTGCTATCAAATTTTAGTTGCCCATAGCAAAGACCAGGAGCAGTCTGGTTCTTGAGAAGGGGCAGGCGAAACATTCAGACTTGTGTAAAGCATGGAAACCCTAAAACAACGTGTGGTGGCCCTGATCTCCTGTGAGGAACTAGACTTGTCCAATATTCTGTGTTCCTTTAATTAATTGACTTTCTAACTTTTGTAGTTGCAGAGGTAAGCTCACCAATGTGTATTCTAAGACCAGAAATAAAATCCTTATTTTTTCAGTCTAATTATTTTAAACTATTTGAAAGGGGACTGACTCAAATTTCATACCAGTCTGTGAATTTCCCCTTTAGCTATAACTTGGCACGTGCTATGTTAATACACATGATATACAAAATTCCAGCATATCAGTGTATGAAAAATAAATTTGCAAGGCCCGAGATAGCTGATAGAACAAACAAGCATGAACGATATTAAGATTTTCAAGGGTCAGCCACAACACTTTTAAGAATACCAGAAAAACAACAACAGAAGCCCTACTACTTGCTTGGGCTGGCCACCAAATTCCTGGAAGTCTCCAGAATTCTGTGATAGATTTTGGCATCTGTTTGGCTTAACCCATTGCACAATTCAATAAGAATTCAATAGCATCTTCCATCTAGATCTGGAACGGTTCTCCATTGAGCCGGACTTCGCTAGGTCTCCTTAGGTGCCTGCAGATTACAGGCACATCTATGCCTGTGGAAGCCTGACTATAGATTTTGCTATCTCTGCCAGCTCCTTAGAGCCATTGGGGTGGGGGTGGCAAAATACGCTTTATTTGTACTGTGTAGGCTGTGTGAATCACACCCATTACCATTATCTTTGGATATATTTTATTACAAAGGAACATGTTGTCATGAGAAGCTCCACAATTTTAAAAACAATTTTCATCTCATTTCAAGGCTTGCTTGTGCGTTCTGTATAACTCAAATCCTTTAAATTATCTGATGTACATCAAGTGCTTTTTCTTTCTTTCTTGGTAAGAAATGAGGTGCCGATACTCATGTCTTGATGAAAGCTCTGTGGCTGCAAGCACAAAATTACTGCCATGGGCAGAAAAAAAGAGGTAAAAGTATAGTATTCTGTACTAGTGCATACTTCCCCATCCCTCCCCCCAAAGCACTGTGTAGATTTATTACAATGACATTATCACGTCAATATTTTTTCCTCCATATGCTAGTGTTGGGTGATGCTGGTGCCAGTCATCAAAGACTTGGTTTCCATGTTCCCCATTGTAATTTATTTGGAGAATCTTGGGTATACTAAGGGTTGGACAAAAAACAAAAGCAAAAATCACCAAACAGGTTAACAAACAATGGGCGCTTTCACAAAGTCTAATCCTGATGACAAATTACTCTAACAAACATTTCTTGTGCCGCCAATATATATTATGTAAAACCTTGTGACTTTCATTAAGTGTCTATAATGCAGATTAGTCTGTTTGGGTGTTTGGTGCTGACCTCCAGTAAGCTTCTAAGCAGTTATAAGAATTTGCAAGTGACAGGCAGGTAGAGGTGCCGTTTTTCCTAATCCTATCCTATGAACTCCCAATACAGTAATATGTATTCATAAACAGTTTGTTTTTCTTTGCTCCGTTCATTGGCTTCTTGCTCCCACCCATGACTCTTTTGATCTTACTTTGACTAGGGCAGAGCATGACAAAGGCTGTGACCATAAAGTTGCCAAAAGTATATTATTTCACTGGTCCGGCTGGTAAATCCAAATTTTGGCAGGTATCCAGTGTTGCAGCCTAATTCCTGGTCCGTGCAGCAAATGCATTACGATAAAGACTACTGACTTGCACAGGCCAATTGATGATGATGATGATGATGATGATGACGACGACGACGATGATGATAATAATAATAATAATAATAATAATAATAATAATAATAATAATAATAAACAGGGCTGCCTTCAGATGTCTTCTAAAAGTCTGGTAGTTGTTCTCTTTGACATCTGGTGGGAGGGTGTTCCACAGGGCGGGTGCCACTACCGAGAAGGCCCTTGGCCTGGTTCCCTGTAACTTGGCTTCTTGCAGTAAGGGAACCGCCAGAAGGCCCTCGGCGCTGGACCTCAGTGGCCAGGTAGAACGATGTGGGTGGAGATGCTCCTTTAAAGGTCAGCACCAACACTTTGAATTGTGCTCAGAAATGTACTGGGAGCCAATGTAGGTCTTTCAAGACCGGTGTTATGTGGCCTCAGCAGCCGCTACCAGTCTAGCTGCCGCATTCTGAATTAGTTGTAGTTTCCGGGTCACCTTCAAAGGTAGTCCCACATAGAGCGCATTGCAGTAGTCCAAGCGGGAGATAACCAGAGCATGCACCACTCTGGCGAGGCAGTCCACGGGCAGATAGGGTCTCAGCATGCGTACCAGATGGAGCTGGTAAACAGCTGCCCTGGACACAGAATTGACCTGTGCCTCCATGGACAGCTGTGAGTCCAAAATGACTCCCAGGCTGCGCACCTGTTCTTTCAGGGGCACAGTTGCCCCATTCGGGACCAGGGAGTATCCCACACTTGCCTGCCCCCTATCCCCCCAAAGCAGTACTTCTGTCTTGTTGGGATTCAACCTTAACACGTTAGCCGCCATCCATCCTCCAACCGCCTCCAGACACTCACACAGGACCTTCACCGCCTTCACTGGTTCTGATTTGAAAGAGAGGTAGAGCTGGGTATCATCCGCATATTGACGAATACCCAGCCCAGCCCCCCGATGATCTCTCCCAGCGGCTGCATGTAGATTTTCAAAAGCATGGGGGAGAGGATGGAACCCTGAGGCACCCCACAAGTGAGAGCCCATAGGGTCTGAACACTCATCCCCCCCCCCACTTTCTGAACACAGCCCAGGAGGAAGGAGCGGAACCACTGTATGACAGTGCCCCCAGCTCCCAGCCCCTCTAGATGGTCCAGAAGGATGTTATGGTTGATGGTATCAAAAGCCGCTGAGAGATCCAGCAGAACTAGGAAACAGCTCTTACCTTTGTCCCTAGCCCGCTGGAGATCATCGACCAGTGCGACCAAGGCAGTTTCAGTCCCATGATGAGGCCTGAATCCCGACTACATCGGCTTGCATCCCATCTGTCACACTGGTGCATATCTGCTACACAGTTAGTGAATACACAAGGTTTTATTGATCATGGGACAACCACAAGCACGGCTAGTCTTGATCAGGGTAAAGCACTCTGTGTGATCCGTGGTAGAATAAGTGTTTGTCCTCGGCCATATATACATTGACCCAGTCTACATTATTTCTGCAGAGCTAAATGGTCATGCATACAGTGACCACATAAAGCTACTATTGATGGTTTCCCATCCAGGCTTGCACACACTGCAAGTGCTGTCCCACTCCAAGGGCTCACCCAAGGCCCTGCTGCTTTTCCTCAGAGAAAACCCACTCTTCCTCTGGAGGCTGTGGACTCTCCTTCCTTGGAGGTTTTTAAGAGGTGGGATGGCCATCTGTCTTGGATGCTTTAGTTGAGATTCCCTCATGGCCCAGGATGGGACCAAATGACCTTTGGGATCCCTTCCAACTCCACAATTCTGTGATTCTTTACTTCTGAATTGGAACAAATGGCAATTGGGTTTTCCTTGCCTTATTCCTGCTTGGATGAGAGTAACTACTGCTTGATTCAACTGCTCTGGCAGAAGGAGAACTTACATTGTGTAGCAATGAAACTCTGCTAGCATAGCATTTGCGAAATGTACCAAAAGTGTAACACCTCTACCAGTGGAACACCACCAGGGCAAAGAGGATGGAGGTGTTTTCTGGCCTGAGTAATAGCACAGTGTTATACCAGCAAAAGAGATAGTGTACATCAAAGCACTCCTGGGGAGTCCCAGACAACTGCCTGCTCCTGCCACCACAACCGTGTTTCAATGAACCACAGAGTCAATCACAGTATAGCACCTGAAGTAGCTAAGTCCAGATCACATATTAAGACGCATGCCAGTGGGCTATGTCACTCCCCCATATGCCTGCAGAATTGTACACATAGGGAGCTTGGCGAAAGGGCACTCTTTGTGGAATTGAGCACTTTGCAGTTAGTCAGGCCAAAAACAAAATCAGAAGGGCAGATGAATAGCACATCTTCTCCTCAAATCCTTTCACACACTCTTCTGCAGAACTCTAGACACAAACACCCACCAGCAATCTCAGCTCCTCTCCTGGAAAGAGAAATGCTCGCCATGTTGCCTCGCCAGAGAAGGGGAGCCCATAGTTCAGACTAGGACTTCTCAACACCTTTTGTTGCTCCCCCAAGGTGCCAGTGCCCTCAGAACCACAGAGTGATGCCCTCCTGCTTTCCCCTACAGTATAAGGCTCAGACCTTAACCACTTTCCTTTCCTCCACATGTGGCAGCTGCCTGTGTTTCTCACACAGAGGAAGTGGGTGGTGCTTTTACCTCTAGGAGTCTGTGTTGACCACAAAGCCCACAAGCCACATAAGCTCCCACCATGCATTATGGGTATGGTGCCTTGGAAGTGTAGCTGGAGAGGACATGAGAGAGTACCTTCTTTGTGACCACACTAACGTTATGGCTCTCTCTTAGCCACTTCTTGGTGGTTTTTCACCCCCACCCCACCCCCAACCCATGAAGATCCGCTTATTTCAACAGGCATTTGGCCTGTGGGGGTTTATGTCCTGGAATTTATAGTGAAGGCTGAGCTGTTGTTCCTGTCTCCTTTTATAGGCTTCTAGTTTTTGGTTGATTTGTTTTTAATGGTGTATTGCAAGCTGTTTTCGGTGTTTGTTCGCAGACAGAAAAGCAGGATGCACATTTTATTTTAAATGATATCAGGGGGCCTACTAATGGGAGAGTGGGGAAGGGGGTTGGGGCACACAGAACCAAAGAGCACCTAGCCAGCCAAACCCTTTAATTACATAGGCATGACTCTTGTAATTAGTGTAGCTTATGTTATAGGAGAATCATGGCTATGGGGAGGGGATAATAATCCTATATTGCTTGTGTAAGACCTTTGTTTTATTTCTGCTTCCAGGGAAAGCAATGCCCTGGCAGCACTAAAGGGCTCTAGTGTGGAAGCAATCCATGTCTGTTTTCTTGATTTGGGAGCTGGCCCCTCCTGATCATTTTGCATGCTCGTGCCTCCAATTCCGACATAATCATGTCAACGGGCAGCGATTTGGGATAGTGCATTTGCTATAACAACAGACACAAGGGACATTTCCTTTCCAATAAGCTTGTTTTTTTAAACAGTAAGGGCTTTGCATCATCACATTTTAGCTGTTATTTTCTTTTCTTGGTGTGCTGTATTGTCAGCCGGTCTTCCTCTTTCTTTAGACTTGGGGTCAAACTGGATGCTCAGTCACATCAATGTTCTCCCTGAGGTTTTCGTTGTTGTTGTTGTTGTTTTACCCAAAGCAGCTGCAGTAAGCTGCAATCAGGAGCAAAAGATCATTGGGAGGAGAGCGTGGCTTAACTCTTGCTTGAGATCTCTTTTTTTCCTTGTTAAAATCCCTCCAAACTCTGCCTTTGCCCTTCAAATATGGGTATATCCATATTTTTTCCCCAGCAAGGCAAAATGAAAGCAGATTATAGGGAGAAAGAGTTAGACGTTATTTGCTATGCTGCAGTCTTTGAGATTTTTATTTTGTCCTTCCTCCAAGAAGCTATGGTGAATGTACGTAGTCCTCCCTCTCTTTATTCTCACAACCAACTTGTGAGATAGTTTAGGAAACTGACCTGATGACAGCGAGTAAGCTTCATGGCTTACTGGGAAATTGAAACCAGTCCACCTTGGTTAAGTCCAACACTCTAACCACTATTCTACAGTGCCCTTCTTATAACCTTCTGGTCACATTGCAGCTTCCCTTGGCTGTTCAACCAACAACCCTCAAGCACTCATATCACACAGGTGGAGGAAACATCTACACAACTGGGAATCTGCTACTTATTTTATAAAATCATTTTCTATACCACCTAGCTTTTGAGGTGTTAAATAATAATAATGACAATCCCAAATGTTTGAGGTCCAGCGATTTTTTGTTAGCGTAATAGTCGTGCCAGTAAATCTTCATCTTGGTGTGTGACATAGCAGCCGATAATACCTGGAAAGAGTATTTTGAACTGTTGATGACTTTAGCTTAGATTGACAGAGGTTGGCAAATTGAATTCCACATTCAAGGCAGATGCAATGTTTGTTTAGCGCACACATGGATTGGATAAATTGCATTTAGAAAAAAGAGCTGTGTAAGGAGCAAATACTTTAGAGAATAAGGCTGAGAGCTTAACTGAATACTGATCAGGGGGAAAAGGAGGCGGGAGGGAAGAGGCTCACAAAAAAAGAAACAAACATCTCGTGATACGGCACGCTTACTTGTGGACTGTACTTTGAGTTCTGGTTTTTAAGAATATTGGGTCATTTAGAGGATCAAGGCTCAGGAGAGTGTAGCACAGGAGTGGCAGCCAGCCGCCTCAAGTCAAATAAACACTCCACTAATCCTCTCCCACACTGACTTATGTGAGCGGGAAAATTGTACTGCCTAAGAAAAAAACTGTAATTAACGGTGCTGAAAGTGAACCTCAAAGGTATTGTGCTCCTTCAGAGAATATGTGTATTGCTGGGGGGCGGGGTCCACACCTGTATATTTTAGTGACTCATTTGATGACAGGTGGGAGAGAAGAGCCTTAGCTGTGCATGTTGAAGGTTCAGTTTCCATCCTCTCCAGGCAGGGCTGGAAATTGATTCCTCTCCAACACCCAGAAGATACGCTGGCGGTCTGTGCAGACAATACTGAGCTAGAGGAACCAAATGGTCTGGCTCAAGGTAGCCATCGCCACAGAAGAGATCCTTCATCTAGATGTAGGAGGCTTTCATAGATAGCATTCTCCGATAAGAAAGTCATCCGCCGAGGAAAAAGGGAAGTAAGGAGTTCACAGGCAAATGATTTGGGCAAAGGGGGGGGGGGGACATCGGAGAAGTACAGTCAAGGAGATACCCAGAGAAGTGACAATTCTGCCTCCGTCCCCCTGTCAAAATGATACGGCTTGAGTGATGTGAGAGCATGTGTGGCTCAGCAACAAAAAGAGTTCAGACAGCTGTGATTGTAGGCAAGATGCAAGAGGAGCCAAAAAGGGAACATATTATCAGATCAGAATAGTTACTCTGGGAGTAATTGCTGTCTGTTTTTATTTAAAAGCAGCATAAACACAGATGAGAATGGAAAACAACAACAAGACACGAAGGATCACAAGTCTGTGATGAAGGCCCAAAATATGCTGGTGGAGATGGATAATGATTCATAATACAATAGTCTAGCACCCCTAGGATTAAAAAACAACAACAATTTGAGTACTTAAATACTTTAAATAAAAATGGTGAGCACTTTTTACGTTCAGGTTTTCAAAATGGATCTGGGAGCAAAATTAGAAATCCTCATCAATATTTTGTTGCTGGACGAGATCAGATATACAGTTGGCCACATTTTTATGGGCCTTTCATTTCATTATCGGCAGGTGTTTTCCTGGTACAGAGATGGGTGGCGGGGAAAGTTCCACCTTCTGATTTTTTGTGTCTCAGGTCAAGTTGCAGGTAAGGTCACAGCAGGAGGCCTAATGCAACCCTATTCATACACCAACATCTTGACTCCTGGTGAGATATACAGTAAATGCAGATTTAAAATATATGGCATTGCAATTTATTTTTAAAATTATATTCA
Source organism: Podarcis liolepis (assembly GCF_965112155.1). Lineage (NCBI taxonomy): Eukaryota > Metazoa > Chordata > Lepidosauria > Squamata > Lacertidae > Podarcis > Podarcis liolepis. The sequence goes on from NC_139555.1 coordinate 32,584,974, forward strand.
AAACTTGAAAGATACAAACAAGGAAGATGCGACTTTAAGAAATAATCTCATTAATTCACCATCAACCACTAAAAATACTGCTCTCCTCAAATATTAAACAGTCTGATATCTTAAAATAATTGAACAGGATTTGAACTACTAAGTTTGCACCATCATATTACAGCAGGTCATACAATACATTTATAAACTGTTTAGGAGTGTAAAGGTAAAGGTAAAGGTACCCCTGCCCGTTCGGGCCAGTCGTGTCCGACTCTAGGGTTGTGCACCCATCTCACTTAAGAGGCCGGGGGCCAGTGCTGTCCGGAGACACTTCCGGGTCACGTGGCCAGTGTGATGAAGCTGCTCTGGCGAGCCAGCACCAGCGCAGCACACGGAAACGCCGCTTACCTTCCCGCTATAAAGCGGTACCTATTTATTTACTTGCACTTAGGGGTGCTTTCGAACTGCTAGGTGTTTAGGAGTGTACCCCCACCCAAAAACACTTATGTAAATAGTGTAAAAAAGCAGCTTTTGGTGAAATAGCAAGATGAGTGGTTTGAAATCTTTTTTAATTGTTCTCTTGTGACCTCTAGTGGCTCGAGAGAGAGGGAGACTTGCACATTGCAATCCCTTCATATAGCTTTGGAAAACAAGCATTTTTTTCACACATACCTCACCTAGGATGACAGCATCACTACTCTGTTGTTTTTTCAGTTATTTTTATAGCACAGCCCCTGTTCGTAGCACATTACAGAGCAATGTTAGCATCACAAACAGAACCTTGACCTACAGAGATTGTGTGCACATTGACGGCATCTTGCTGCTATTATTCAGTGAAGGCTTATTCTAAAAGTCTCATTGCTCCTTCCAAAGTGCTGGGAAAGGCTACTTCATCACTGTTTAATCCAGAAAGTATATTATCATTATCATTATGTATCTGTATTCTATGTTACCTAAGACAAATGTTGCAGGGTATCTGCACCCCCTAAGCTAGGCTGGGACTGTTTATGTTTAGTCCTGGGCCTGGGGTGGTTGTAAGGTCAGGTGGGAGAAAGGATACTTCCCTGCCCTTTACCTGCTGTTCTAGGTTACATAAATACCTTACCAAAGAGATAGAAGGTTGGGCTTTAAAGCTGGCCAGTCACAAATCTGAGTATGTTATTTTCTATATACAGTAGTTGTGTCGTGGTAGTGGGGACTGGCTGGGAAAGAGAAGTTTCCTTTCTTTTTCTTGTAAAATGTTCCCATTTGGAACAGAAATTGCAGGTTTTTTAAAAAAGGAAAATCCATGTCACACATCCTCACACAACCCTAATCCCCACTTCCAGGAACTAACTGGAAGGTGTTAGGGATGTGAGCAGGCCATTTTCCTCTCACTCCCAGCATTCCATGTCTTAAACTGCTCTCAGCCAGCCTTCCATTCCTCCCTTTAAACTCTCTTTATTTTGTTAATTTGTTTTAAAGACAAGCCATACATAACACAAACTAGAAATAAATATGGCATTGTTCTTGTTCTCTGTGTGTGAGCAGAGAAAAGATTCAACTGTTATTCACAAATGAGAACAGAAGGAAAAACCCCACTTCTGTTCCCCACCCCACTCCAATTGGTCTTCCATGCCTTAACCACTTTTGCCTATAGCCTAAACTGATAGGCTCACACAATTTGACAAACTTCTGATTCCTTTAGAACTTTTTGTTTGACCCCAGGTTGGAGAACTGGCCATAGAAAACAGTGGAGAAATCCAGGATTTAACATAGCTGTAATTTAGCAGCAACATCCATCTCACCCCCTTCCATCCCATTTCCTGCCAATGGCAAATTAACTAAAAACAATTCAATAATGCAGTTTTTGACCGCTTCTGCGTTTTATTTTATTTTTTGCTGCTCACATTTTCCAAAACATTCAACCATTTTTGTTTCGTCGTTTGAAGTGGAAAAACCTTCACAATTGTCTTCTACACCCTCGTGTGTGTTTGTTTGGTCGCTGGACTTTTATACGTCTGTTATTTTATATAGTGGTATATTATGGAATGTTTTCCGACTCACTGAGTGTCCTTTTTTCCAGAGATTCACTGACGTCTTCATATTATTGTCCAAACCTTCAATCCCTGTGCAAACGTACTCCCATCAGACAGTGAGACTTGGTTCCACGTAAACATGTATTAGGGGTTAAAATGCACTGCTACAATTTGTACAATTAGGTTCCTTAGGGATGCAGTCTTAAGCATATACAGTTGGATATAAATCGGATTTAAATCAGTGGTCTGTTTAAGATTCCTGCATTGCAGGGGGTTGGACTAGATATAACCCTTGTGGGGGGTGTCCCTTCCAACTCCACAATTCTACAATTCTTAAGTGTGGAAAGGCCCACTGAATCATGGTCCAAATCGTGGCCCCAGGTTTCTCTTCCGAGTGTGTAAATAAGGAGGCAGGTCACTGGCATGTGACACGTTCATCTCCTGCTTTCAGCAAGTGGTTTGTGAGGAATTGTTTTCCTTAGAAATGCTTTTTTACCCACTTATTGCCCTTTAAAAAACAATTTTATGTAAATTGTGTTACTTTTATTGTTGTTAGCCGCTCTGAGCCCGGCTTCGGCTGGGGAGGGCGGGATATAAATAAAATTTTATTATATTATTATTATTATAACAACAACAACAAAACCCAGGATAATTAAAATCAGTTGGCTATGGCAAGATTCTGCACAAGCCTTCAGAAACAACCTTAGAAAGCCACTTCAAGAGCAGCTCCTGCACATTGTTCAAACCCCTGTGTTGCAATTTGTTGCTGCTGTTAGAGGCATTTGGGCTCTGGCCGCGGCTGAGGCTCCTCATGGTACACATCATCTCTCAGAATTCCTTCGTTGCCAGGGGAACGGGGCTCAGCATCACTAATCCGAGCGCGTTCTAAGAGGCGGCTGCCCTCCCTGCTCGCTCCTGAATCCCTCGCCTGCGGATGCGATGCGAACAGGCCCCCTGACACCTTCGGAGGGATTTCTCCCCGCTCTTTCCCCAGCCCACCTTTCGACCGGCCCGGCTCTGCCTGGGCACGTAGGAACCAGAGGCTTCTGCCTGGTGTGTCACTGAGAATAGAGTCCCGCAGACGAGAGGGAGCTGGGCAAGGAGGAGCTGCTCTAGCGGCGGTAGCAGCAGCAGCAGGAGGAGGAGGAATTCCCGCTCCCGGAGCGAGAGATCCCTGCAAGGGGGGGTGCAAGGGGCACTTCTGGGTCAGCCCCCCAGGAAGGGGAAGGGGGGGCAGAGAGAGGATGAGCAGCCACCTGGAGCTGGAGGAGAGGCTCAGGGAAGCTGCTGCCCTAGGCGACCTAGAGGAGGTGCAGACGCTGCTCGACAAGGGGGTGGAGGTGAATGCCCAGAATGAGATCAATGGCTGGTAAGACGCCTCTGCTTTTCTCTCCTCCCCCAGCCCCTCCGCGCTGTGCTCCTCATTCCCGCGGTTAGCAGTAGGGCAGCAGTCATCGTCGCTAATACACTTCCTTCCACCCCTTTCGAGGCTATATATGGTGAGGCAACCGCCAGCAACACGTTACAGGCAAATGCAACTTCAGCGAATGTGTACCCTCTGTGCCCGTGTCCAAGAGCATCTTTTTCCCCTGTGTGTTCCCCTTGGCCCCCCTCTGCCTGCCTCTGAAATGCGTGTTTACTGGGAGTTCATCTTAAAGGCAAGTTACAGAAATGCTCCCCATGGGGGTGGGGGTGGGCAAAATCTCACCAGCATCTGACAAGAATAGATGGGTCAGATGTCAAGGCTTCATCTTGATTAGTGGGCTGCCTGGTTATGAAATTCTAAGCAGAAATTCCTTTCAGGCTTTGGTTCTAGAGACTCCTGGAAAAAATAGAGCCAGTATGAACAAATCACACATTTGCCAGCCATCAGTCACAAACCTTTCCTAATAACATCCAGGTGTGTGTGTGTTCCTGTTCAAGCGGCTTTAGCCCTACAAGGCAGGTCATGATCACTATTTTCTCATAATTACATTTGATAATATTTATTATTTATAGGGAACCAATGACTAAGTGCTGCTCAAAATGAGATAAATGTTGGTGGGGCTGAGATTTGGAGACTCCCGAGCTCTCACTCTGAGAGCCAGCCTTCAGTTTACTCAGGAGAACTGTGATGAATCTTCCAGCACATTGATTTTCACTTCTAGGATGAGCCATTGTGATTGCGAGGGAGGAGTTAATATGATCAGAGCAGCCGTGCTAGTCCCCTGAGGGACAAGGGGTTTATTAGCTTGGGGAATTGGTGTGAGGGGAGAGGTTCAAGTAAAATTCTTGCCCAGTGCCACTGTTCTGATCCAGACACACACGCACTTGAATTATTAGTCGAAAATCCCCTGCATAACATGTAGTTGTGCAGTTTGGCTCTTAGCCATTGTGATATTCAGGTCACAGAGAACAGAAAGCAGATGACAAAATCCCGTGTTCTCCCCAAAGGATCAAGCACAGCTTCTATTATTTTCTAATGCAAATTCTTGTATGGGAGAATTCTTACAGGCTTTGAGCAAATGGGAACCCCTGTTGCATAGGAATGAGTCTGTGGACGCCCTTGTAGGGAGAGTGCCTGTACTGTTCCCATGAAAACTCCCCAAATCTGAACACATGACAGATGTTCTCAGAAAACCTTGCACATGAAGCAGCTTTACGCAAGAGGCAGAGCACTGGGCTGTACAGCCCCAGTATGTCTAATCTGTGGTTCTCCAGATGTTGTTGGACTACAGCTCCTGCTGTCCCTGCCTTTTGGCCCTGCTGGCTGGGATTGATGAGAGTTACAGCCCAACAATATACAAAGAGCTACCGTTGGATCTAGTCCAATATTGTCGAGAGAGCCACTGCCAGTTGGAGTAGAGTCTTAGACACCTCTGCCTAAGCAAAGAATTGAACAGAACAGACACAGTACATAGTTAAGCATAGTAGAATTTGCTGCCACAGGATGTAGTGATGATTGCCAACTCGGATGACTTCAAAAGGGGGTTAGACAAATTCATGGAGGATAAAGCTATCAGATACTAGTCATGATGGCTCTGTACTGTCTCCAGTGCTGAAGGCAGTGTGAACGCCATTGCTGGGGAACACAAATGGGCAAAGTGCTGTTATGCTCATGTGGGCTTCTCATAGGTTTCTGTCTGGCCAGTCTGGGAACAGGATCTCGGACTAGGTGGGCTTTTGGTCTGATTCAACAGGGCTCTTCTGTTCCTATGAATTTGAGACTTTCTGCATGCAAAGTATACCATTTACCCCTGAGCTACAGTTCCTCTCCTATTAAATCACATCCAGTGAGCACCAGGATTTATGTGACGTGTGTCTTCATGATTACCTCTGTATGATTGTGTGAGTGCAAGCAGAGCAGGCTCAAAAGTGTGAGGTTTCAGATTTTTCAGACTGTGTGATTGAAGGCAGTAGCTTTTTACAGTAATTTGGTCATTGAAGTAGTTTGCATGCCTTTGTTTTGCTCTCTGAATCCTATACTGTTGCCATGAGTGGGTCTTTCATTAAAATTGCAACTTGGGTCCTTCAGTGCACTCATATTCAGGGCTTGTGGTCTGGCAACATATTAGTCTTATAATTATGACCGTCACTGCAATATTAGAATTGTGAATATGGCTTAGAAAATGCCCTTCCGATGCAGTTAATTGGTGCTGTATAATTCATTTGCTTTATAAGTTTAGTAAGATCATTGTCAAGTTGGCAGGCAGCAGTCTTCCTGCCCCCTCCCTCCCAATGCTCAGCTCAGGACTGGAGAGTGTACTGCTGCAGTAACACCCAGGCATGAGATGGTAGCATATAGTACATATGGCTAATATTTGTTCCGCTACAAAGGGAGAGAACGTGTGTGTGATATTTAGCAGAGCCCGATAGGGGCAGAGTGCGGGGTGTGCTCCTCTTCTGGCTTCCCAACATGGTGATCACTACCAGTAACCGAGAATGAAGGGGCAAAATGTTGGGAGGGTTGCATTGGCTCCACTGCTGCGCCTGCACAATGCCATCCACTTCACTGGCTGCTACTGCCTTTAGGCATGTAGCCATCTTCTTGGCTGCAATACTCTTGTGCCTGCTTTATTTTTTGCAAAGGGTCATGCCAAATTGACCCAGTTTGAGAGATACTGGGGTTGAATTTGATACTGAAAACAGACAATACTTCTGGGCCTTGGGATTTTGAGCGAGTGCCATGGGTGCAAACCCTTCTGGTTGCTTTTCCTGTGATGTGCAAATGAAACCAATGAAAGAAAAGAAGTATGCAAGTGCATCAAGGACAACTGTACCTTTATGAGCATCAGTTAGCTTAAACATTAACTGTCATTTAGCTTAAACATTATTCTTTCCCTCTCCAGCTTATAGTGTTGAATGCTAGCTCAATAAGCAAGCTTTGACTGCACAGTTAAATTGGGCCTGTTGATTTACAACAGAAAATAAACCTCAGCCTGGTCACAAAGCTTTCATTCTTGCATAGTAGTAACATATTAGATTGGATTCAGACTAGGTTTTAGTTGAACTTAGGTCCCATTGTAATCAATGGAAGAAATTGGTCATGACTTGAATTATATTGAGGTATGTGGAAAATAAGTACAACTAACTTTGTCTGGATCAATAGACAAGGTTTAATCTCTGACAAATTTGAGCATTTTTTTAACAGCTCTGATGGTACACATCATGCAGACATTTGATGACACAAAACAGTGACTTTCAGAATAATAACTTTACAAATGCATGCTAACAAATATGTTTAACTTTTACAGGACATGTTTGCACTGGGCTTGCAAGCGGAATCATACCCAAGTGGTTTCTTACCTGCTGGATTCTCGAGCTGATAAGGAGATTTTCACAGTTAATGGAGAGCTGGCAGCACATTTGACTTCAAAGAAAGAAATCAGAAAGCTTCTGGGAGGTATACTCGACATACTGAATTTGTCTTTCCAAAAATATACTATGAACTAATGTAATGTATTAGATGCACTGCATTTTTCAGACAAGTTATCTGCCATCTCTGATCTTTTCATCAGTCCCTGATAAGCTCCCAAGGAAGACAAGACTTCCTAGGAACACAGTGTGAGAACCGCTGCTATAGTTACAGGCAGAATATTGTGTGAGGCTGTTTGTGGGCTAGAGAAACTGAGGCTGCAGTTTTAATTTTATTTGTTTTAAGCTTTTATAGGCCGTTTTCCTATGAGGCTTAAAGATGTTAACAACAATTTTAATGTCACAGAAATTAAAACAGCTTTAAATGTAAAACAGAACTAGTCACATCAGCTAAAAGTCAGGGAACAAAACAAGTTTTTCATCCTCTGGGAAATCCCAGCAACAACAAAGACTTGCTCTGTACCTTAGGCAGGGCATCCCAAAGCCTGAGAGCTATGGCAGTGAAAACTTTGCTCCTTACTGCTTGCCTCATCTAAAACAAAGGTAGAATTATGACCAGAGTTTACTGACCTGACTGTAATTGGGGAGCTGGCTGATATAGGAGTTTGGAGTAATCCCCTTGTCCTTTTTTGGACTTCTTTCTGAGTAACTGTACATAATTTTAAAATAAATTGTTTTGCACAAGCTGTTCAATTAAATGAGAGAGCTGTTGTGCCATCAGATTCTGTAATACTTAGATTCCATTCCTTTGGTCATGGTGGCTTCTAGGAATTTGGACAGATGGTCAAGCAGAGTACACTGGGAACCTAAAAATGTTCCTTCTCCAATATACTCCAGAAAAGTATAGCCTCCCAGAACATCAAATTAAAGCTGGGTTACAGATTAAAGAGTGTTTTTTCAGCAATGCAGCTTTGGCCTGTATGTGTGTGTGCACACATCTTTTCACTTACCAATTCCAATAAGTAAATAAAATTTCTGCAGAATGTTTCTTCCATGAACCAAAGATTTGCTAATCCAACTCTCTGGATTGATTCTATATTTTTTTTTGCCATACTTAATTCTACTCTGAAATAAGTTTGCTTTCTTTTAGCTAAAAACTAGCCGTTTATGATTTTAAATATATGTATTTGGCAGATGTTCTGGGTGGCATTAGAATTCTGCTTGCCATTATTTAAAATGGATTAAATTATTAAAAGATTCTATTTTTCCTTCCCACCCCGCCCCCGTTGAAGTGGAAGAATGTGACAATCAAGAAGTGAAAGACTTAAAGCTGCCACATGCTGGAGACTCTCTGACAAACCCGTCATTCCCTTGTGTTGACTATCAAGAAAAGGACAATCCCCCTCATCTCTTAGCACCTCCTGAGGACAACAGCACTGCCGTCTCTTATTTATCTGAGAGTGAACCTAGCCCTTGTTTATCAGCCACTCAGCTTGAAAATACTTGCACACCCATTTCCTTGCACGCTGAAACTGAACTTTCTGAAGACCTGCACGAAGGGGAGCTTCCTTCTCCCACCAGCTCAGGAGTATCAGAATGCACAATGCCTCGAGTCCAGAGCTGCCCTGTTTATCCCTCATCTACATCTCACAACAGAGCTCTCTTGACCTCAACTGTACCTAGACAACATGTACCTCAGCAAGCAAATGGCTGCTGTATGGGCACTGCACCACCCTTACAGCCGCTGCTTCTCACAGGAACTTTTTCATATAACATGCAAGGTACTGAAGAGTATTTTTCCATTGTAATGCTTTTACTGCATAGCTGGAGACAGTGCATGTGTCTCCAGTAGACAGTAACTACCTTTAGTGCTTCATAACTGCTTTAAGAACCTTTTCTTCTTTTTCTTTCCTTAAAGAGTTGGTAGAGCTTTGTCAAGATAGGGCATTTTCTCTTAATTGCCACATGACCAGGATCAGTTTTGTGTCGTCATGCTTCTGTGTAATATGATCATAGGTTGTCACAGATCAGTGTTCACGAGGGAAATGAACTTTTGAGGAAGTAGTTGTTGTATCTCAGTTATTTGGAAATCTTCCTGGAATAATAGCAGAATTGTTGGTTGGAGTGCAATGGGTTGAAGGAAACGGTGACATTGCATTGAAGGAAATGGGCAGCTCTTCCAAACTACACAACTGCTACTGAAAAACATGTGCCCAGACTTCAGATTGGTGTGCAGGTGTCAAGAATCAGACTTGCACTGGCTTAATTGTTGGAATGTAACATTTCAAAGCAGTACGTTAATCTGTTTTTGATGGTTAACTCTAGCACATATAAAATTAGGATTGAGGCATTATTTATGATGTTTCATTTGTCCCCTGCTCTTCTTCTGAGCCCAGAGCAACTTATACGTGGAGCCTAGGCCGTCTTCCACCTACTTAGCTTCAACCATAAAACTAAATCACACCTATCCTCTATGCATGAAAAAGCTGATCAGCTTTCACATTTAATTGCTTAAGTGTAGAGAATCATTAACTTTAGGGTTTCATTAAATCTGCAGATGCAGATATTTTGTTTAAAGTACACTTGGCACTAATCAGATGCTGGAAATATCAGTGTGAAGACCCAGCAGCCACTACTAAGCAAGAGAATGAGATGGGTAAGAAGACAAGGTGGACAGCTGAAGAGCTCATCTCTTTGTGGCAGTAGCCTGTGAATCACTTTTCCATCTTTATACAGCTTTAATAGCTTTATACAGCTGTCACAGCCCTCCACTCCACTTGCTTCTTCATTGTACTCTACACTTACTGATCTCCTTGAGTAATTTTATTGGACCGGGGCTGTTTGTCTGCAGTGCATGTGTGTGCATACTGGTAGACTTTTTTTGCTACAGTTGCCTGTAGCAACATTGCCATAGCTTGTTGTTCTTCGTGTTTGTTCTCTTCTCAACCTTAAACTTCTCAACTTTATTATTCAGTCATTACTTATGCATGTATCTTAGAATCTGTGGCCTCACAACACAGCAGAGTTCATGACAGAGCCCCACTGCTTTACACTGGGAGTTTGCTGCTACTGACTTACACTGGATTCTCTTGAGTCTGTGCAAACAAAGAGCAAATACAAATGATAAAGGCTGTGGTCTAGTAAACATCTGTAGGGTATATTTCCAAGGATATATATTTGGGTTTGTGGCTGTCATTTCCATTTCTCTGCATTTTGGCGATGATTTAACTTCAAAATACTCTTTCCTCTCCACATATAGAACTGGTACTTAAAGTAAGAGTTCAGAACCCTAAAGAGAATGACTTCATTGAAATTGAACTGGACAGACAAGAACTGACTTACCAAGATTTGCTCAGAGTGAGTTGCCATGAATTGGGCATTAATCCTGAACAAGTGGAAAAGGTTAGAAAGCTACCGAATACACTGATAAGAAAGGTAAGGACCATCATTTTCCTTCAAGTATTCCTATGTTGACACTCTTACCAGTGATGTTAGAATAAATCTGTGTCCAAAACAGAACATGGTCAATTTTAAAAGTAGCCTGAGATAATGCTTTGTACAGGCAACTATCTGCTAGTTTCTTCCGGTAATTTTAGGCAGCAGGCAGTCTCTAGCATAGGTGTTCTTTGACCCTTAGTGACTAAATTTGCCTCTTCTCCTTCCCAGTTCTTCGGCCTTAGGGCAAAGTAGCTGCTAAGCAGAGATAAGCAACTGATGGAGAAAGGCAGCCGGTGGCTCCTGCAATCCTGTGGGTGTAGCTGAACCTCTCTCCAAGTCACTCTGCCTTTTGGTATGGGAGCCTTCAGAATTTTTAACATGCAGAGCCAGAATGCAGAGTTTGGCTCTAATAACATATGCAATTTACAGAACCTTAATGCAGTTTCTTGCTGGACTGTATGTACCACTTAAAAGAGGTGGTGGGAGAATCTTTGTTTCTTGGTTGTACAGATAATGTGTTGCACATAAAATCTAGCATAAACAAGATAAAGTATAATACTTGCAGCATGTCTTTTAAATGGTCAAAGCACTTAGCATATTCAGTCATTTATCCAGTGGCTGAGTACCCCGATATGGAGTTTTAGGGGACTACTTGAAGAATAATGGGTGCTTCTTTTTAATTAGGGCTGTGCACACCTCCCCCTCATCTGACCTGGCGCTAGATCAGCCGCAGGTTGTCTGGGGCTGACCTGATCCAGAACCAGGCCCTAGATTATGGAGCCAGCCCCAATGTTTAATTAGGGTTCTAAGAAGATGCTGTCTTCAGTCCTGCTGGGTGCTGCTTTGCCAGCGCATTCTCAGTGCTGGTGTAGTTGACCCTGCAGAGGCTTTTACTCTGCCTTTTGTGCAACAGAACTTCCTCTTTTCTCACCATGCTCCTGGAAATCTGCTTTGGAGGGTTAGGGGAACCCGCAGAGCAGATTTTGGGGTGCATGGGGGAAGAGAGGGGTAGTTTCATAATGCGAGTAGAATCCCTGTGCCAATGGGACAACTTTGTTGGATACAGCCAAACATTTTTAGATTTACAAGGGGTTGTATCCAGAATGTAGTGCTGCTGAAGTAGTGCTGTTTGCTGGTTTCCAGTTTCTGATCCCTATCCTGCTTTGCCCTTTACACTGCTTGTTGGAGTTTCCAACTTTCCATAGAATCATAGTGGGAAGGTACCCCAAGGATCATCTAGTCCAACCTCCTGCGATGCAGGAATACACAGCTGTCCCATAGGGTGTTATCAGCACCATGCTCTAACCAACTGAGCTACACAGAGTGATAAGACACTTTACACTGGGATGTAAAGGAACCAGCAAGATTTGGCTCCCTCCACCTTCCTCAAGCACATTCAGAAAAATGCTAGATCCAAGCAAAGATGTTCATATCAGATAAAAGCTGGTATATCTTCCCACATATGGTAATGACTAAGTGGCCATGCTGTGGCTATTACTCTAGCAACCCACCATACTAATGCAGTTCTGTGAATGAAGTGAGATAGCATTATAAATGTAGATTAGTTGGAATGACTTCCTACTCAACAACTTGGCACAAGGAATATTATTTCATAATGGAGACACTTAAAAGTAGTTCTTTACATGTATTTGATCTGGTTATCTCAATTCATCTTATCACCCTGCTTTGTTAAACTGATTTTATAAAGTTACTGCAACACATCAGTTAATGATATTTGTGTCTTTCATTCAAGGATAAAGATGTTGCCAGGCTTCAGGATTTTCAAGAGCTAGAGCTCGTTTTGGTGAGAAGCATCAGTTCTCCTTTCAGAAATGCTTCAGCAACACTAATGGAAAGACCCTGCTATAACACTAAAGCAGCAAAGTTGACATACTGAAGTTCAAGACTTCTAGGAAGTTGGTATCTAAAAACCTTATACTCGTTAAAATTAAACCAAGATGTGTTTACTATTCAATATTTTTATATGCAGCATTTTTCTTAACTTTGGTTAATATTTCTTGAGTGGTGCTATCTCAAAGATGGCCCTTGGATTGCTCAAGCACTTCAGCAGTCTCATGTGTAGCCTATACAATGAACAAGCACAAGTGGAAAACTCTTTTGTGGGGGAAACTAATCACAATTGTTCCCTCAGTCAACTGGTGTCTGGCACCTAATGATATGTATTGAGTTAATATATTTTATACATTGTTGTCAGGCCAACATTGCTACAGAAAAACTAGTGTTGTCGTCTGGTCTTTTTTTTAAATATATAAAAAGTACTGCTAGGTACCTTCTCTGTGTAACAGTAAGAGAGACAAATGAACTGAAGAATAAGTAAAAGTTCTGTTTTCTTGTCCTATGCTCTTTATGATATAATGCTGTAAAAACGGAATTGTTTTGAGAAGATAAACAATGGAGAAACAGGTTTAAACAAGTGTTTCCTGTTACCAGCTTTTGTTCTAGAATATTGCTTGTTGCATAGTAAAGTTAGTTTGAAAGATGATATAGCAATGCTGGTAACTAAGCAAATCTATGCATTTAGAAAACTATTTTTGTAGTTTTATATAAAAAGGCATGTAATGCAAACCAAACCAACAGAAAACGATGTATTTATGTGATGCTTTATCCTGTGAACCTAAGAACAATTTTCAATGGCAGCTTTATTTTTGCACTATCAACTTGTAACAGGGTAGCCAGGAGTTTTAAAGTGGTTGTTAATTAAAATTTTGCTTTAGGCCTTGCGGCACCACCTCATAATTCACCTGTCATGAAGCTGTGTGCATTTGCCAACATGTTTTCTAATAGTTGAGGTAGGCCCTCATCTACTGAAGGTTGACTGGATTACATAGAGAAATACCGTGACAAGGTTATTAGTTTCCTTTTGTCTGGTTCCTATGGCTAAAATGCGTGGCGTATCGGATCACATGGTCTTCTGCTCCTATTCTTGCTTCTAACCTGATACTTTGCTTCTCTCAAATATTATGCATGTCTGCCTTTGCCAACAAATACAAATATTTTTATACTTTCACTATGTATCTTAGCGCATATCCAAGAAAGAACACAATCACATGAAAATTGCAGTGTTACCTCTTTATCTTTATTTACACTTTTTAAAAAGCTATGGAAACTACTGGGACAGAAATTGGTTATGTAAATTTTGATAAGAGAAATACCCCAACCTCTCATTTTGATCTGGGGTGGGGGCATGGGGATAGACAAGAATGAACTTGAACACATTTGATTTATTTGGAAAGAAGTCTATTTAATATTAAACACTCAATGACAATCAAATGTGTAACAGAAAGTCATAGATACTGTATTTCCATTAGGGTATATCAAGAAGCCAGGTATAGCTTTGTTGTAAAAATGGGGTTTATTTTAGTTGGAGTCACACAAAATACTAAACATTTATCCTTGTGTTTCAAAGTTCAAGAATGAAAACTTGCAATTAAACACTGAGCAAGCCATGTGTTCAGGTTATGTTGGTTTATCACCTTAAAAGTCTTATAGGAAAAAAATGATAACAGGACTTAAAATTCTCAGTAGCATGTTTGCTTATTAACTTCTCTCTGCATTTTGAGAGGTCACAACAGTCCTGAATTAATTTTTATTTTAAAAAATCTAACTGAACTTTAATTTTTTTTTTCTATGCCACTACAGCTTTCTTTCACCTCATTTTAAAGCAGATCTTCGTATTAAGCAGTCTTCAGGCTTCTTCGCAGACTTGTCACGTGGTTGTCCTATAACGCAAAATGTTGGGAAAAGAGAGTCAGATAATGGGAACAGAGATTACTTTCATTTGCCATTCCTAAACAGCGTCTGCTTGCTGCCCGCTTAACTCTTCAAAATCATCTCATAAAAATTACACCTAACACCCCTGTGTATTGGACAGTTAAGGACAAACATGACGTCACAATTCACCAACCACTGTTGTTGGGAAGCCATGTATTCCAACAGGGCTTGCAGAGGTCAAATGCAAGTACCACTGAAACGAATGGAGGGTGTGCAACATTAGTGCTCAGAGGATTGCACTGTATGGCTTAAATCCTATGCACATTTACTTGGAAGCAAGCCCCAATGAACACAGTGGAACCTACTTCTGAATAAGCATGCATAGGCCTGCACTGTAATTGGTTAGGGGTTCTCAGAAGATAAGCCGAAACTATATTAACTATGTTGCAAGGAAATCAATCAATCAGCTGGTTTTATTTGGGTTTATTCCTTACTTAAGGAATGACCCTGAGAAATCACAGGTCAAGACGGGGCAATTATTTATGTATAAGATTAGCTTCATTTAACTAACAATGTGGTTATATACATTCTTGCCATTTATATATACCTATTGGGTGTTTCTGACATTGGCCTTTATTTTCATTTGCCTCCCAAGTCTGGTATCAGCCAGTATATGCTGCTGTGTGCCATGGCTGCCTGGCAATTCTCCTACGCAGTAGGAAATTATAAACACATACCTCTTAAAGACTTGAAATGCATTGAATGTTACAAGGCGATTATTATGTAGTATTTATTGCATTTAATAAAGATATCTAATTCTGGGCAGCACTGCATCCCTACACACAGTTGAAAGAAAATTCCAATCAAGTTAATATCAGGTTAACAGTTTCACAATATATGCACAAAGATTCCTTTTCACTTTTTGTAAATAAAACACACAACAGTAAGCTTAAAGATTACAGGCAACAGCATTCAAACATGGATGTGGGTAGAGAAAGGAGTACCTGGCATGAGTACCTGCTTAGTTTGACTGAATCCTTGATTTTTAATTTGGCTTTTCATGGGCCGCTCACAACACCAACGCTGTGTGAGGTATGGTAGTCAGCTGCAATTATTCATAAACCCTACACTTCCATCAATCCAATGCTACTGGCTCTCGAGTTACAGAACAAACTGCATTAGAATGCAAGGCAAAGCAAAAAAACTAGAAACATCCTTGACAAAGAAATACTAGCAGTTTATATAAAAACAAAATAGTCCAACATGTGCCTCTAATATTAAGTATTAAAGCAAATGTTTCTGATGCACCAACACAATATGGACTTAATTACAAAATCAGTTCAAATTGTTAAAAAAGATAATAAATCCCCTAAAAATAAAAAATAGGATAATTAACTTCTAAGGGACTAGATTACAAATATGTTCCCAAGAGGCACACTAATGGGGGTATGAGTCTGCTACAAAATAGCCGATACAAAACAATGTACCTCAAAAGATTTTGCAGGACTACACTGTGTTTTCCTTCAGAAGTTGCTTTAGCACCTCTTCTTACTTGTTGACTTAGCTCCATCTTCATCTGTACATACTTACGCTGCACTGTTAAACAGTAACAAAAAGCCCTAATCAAAGTTTGAAATAATGCACTTACCTCTGTCTGATCTGAGGTCATATCAGATCAGTTTTAATTGGACTGAGTGTCACCTTCAGATTTAATGTCTTCACTGGTCCCATTGACCTCATTCTTAGCATCGCCATCCTTGGAGTCCATGCTTGTGTCTTCACTCTGTTTTTCCCGACTACTGGACTTCACACTACTTTTTTTATCATCAGATCCCCTCTTTTCTGCCATGAAAGAAGACATTGACCATGGACTTCACAGTAAAGACACACAAGGTATCACGCTTTTCAGGGGTGAAGCATATGCCGAGACATCAGCAATTGGCTGTAAAATTGCAAACTAGAGATCAAAGTTACAGTGCTAATATTGAATGAAATATTCCACCAGAAAGAACAAGAACTAGGTTGCTGAGTTCAGAGGGAAAGGATAGCACAGAGGGGGAGGCAGAACTGCTTAATATTACAATGCAAAAGTCACTGACCTGTTTGATAGTTCTGGTCAAAAACCACAAGCCACGTACATGCTACCTAACTGAAAACTACCTGATGTAAAGGCTAGCGTAAAATGTGTCTAAAACTACAGATTCATCACAGTATACAACTTTTAATCACTTAATTTAGCTCAAGACTATGTACAAATTTGGGGAAGGACCGTAGCTCAGTGGTAGAGCATCTATCTGCCTTGCATGCACAAAGTCCCAGCTTCAGCCTCTGGCATATCCAAATAAGGCTGGGAAAGACTTATTGTCTGATATGCTGGAGAGCCACTGCTGGTCAGAAAATACTGAGCAAGAGGGACTGCTGGTCTGACTCCTGTTGGCAGCCTCCTCTGACCTCTGATGCCAACACCTCATCTGCTGGCCAGGGCGGAGAGCCTGCTGGATCAGGCCAGTGACCCATCTAGTCCAGCATCCTGTTCTCTCAGTGGCCAAACAGCTGCCTGTAGGAAACCAGCAAGCAGGATTTGAGTACAAGAGCCCTCTTACCTATTGTGGTTTCCCGCAATTGGTATTCAGAACATGTTTGAATTCTTGACCTCTCAGACAGCACATGCACAGAGCAGTTTGGAGCAATTTAATTTTTACAGGATTACGTATTGATCTTAGGTAACAAACCTTAACGTATAGGGTTAGATCCAGGCCTTACTTCATTGGTGAGGATACTGCAGCTGACAGAGGAGGGAGTGGTTTCAATTATTTCTCCTCAATGCAAACACCCTGCGCCACCTCAAACTCTGTTCTGGAGGGTTGGAACATCTTCTGGAAAAACATGGGAGGTGGGGCTGGGGGCTGCAGGGAGGTGAATTGGCGAACGTTACCTCTCCTCCCACTCGGCTGACAATCTGGATGGAAGGAGTCTCTTTCATCTGGGAAAGGCAAAGCCTGGATCCAAACCACAGAGCTGATTTTGATTTGGCTATTTGAATCAACTATGCACATTACTGCCTGAAGTTTTAAGGACATTTAAATTTTGTGCTGTGTTTATAGATTTGCATGCTTATCTTTTTGATAGCCCATTTTCCCCAAACCTTTTTTCTCCATTGCTTCATGTACTATTCTCAAATGGTAGTGCCTGCTCTTCCCTCACTCTTTTTCCAGAGCCCATTCCCACCTCCTTTACCTTCATTTGCCTGCTATGCCCCATCACCTCACCAGGATTGGGGATTGTCTCCCTACTTGCCAACCACTGCCAAGAAGAGAGAAAGTAATCTGTGTAAGTGCATTATCAGGCTGATATTTAACAATCCATGACTGCCGGGAGCCAAAAAAAGTAACCTTCAAAGCACAATAGGTTTCCAATTTTCATTTTCCTATCTTGCAAGAAGATGCACTTAATTTTCATGTCCAAAACAATTACAAGTTACAAACCTGACAAAGTTGCTTGAAATTGGGACACTAGGTTAATGGGACTCATAGTTCACTGAAAACAGGTAACTCTAAATAGCAGAGGTAGCTATAAGAGAATCTGGCAATGGATTGGCTGCCAATAAAATTAGTAAAGCCAGACTAATGAGTTAACTGGAGAAAATAAAAAATTAAGACAGCCATGTGTCCTTCTCTTATATTCAATGCATAGCCCTTTACGGTGGGCAGTTTCCATATCAGACATGGTTACCAGGTTTTTGTCCCATTATATATAACATGCATATAGTGTAAGCCGTGTATGCTGTACACTGAAATCACTTGGGTATTTCTCTCATCAACATGATGAACCAAAATTCTTCTTTAAGCATCCAGATAAAGTATATTAAATGTTTTGAATGGCAGTATTTAATGCAAGAGCAAAGAATAAAGAACAGGGAACAAACAGAAGAGACTGTCAAAGCTGCATGGGTGAAGTTTCTGGAAAGGCATGCTTATAGCCTACTGCAGGAGCAAAATATTATTTTGATGTTTGTTTCAATTCCTTTTATCAAGAAAACTTAGAACAGCTTTGTTATGCAGATAACAGCCAAAAAAGGGGAGGGGGGGAGGAACTACAAAGGAACCACTGCCTAAGGGAAAACAATATGTGAAGCTGAGAGAAAACCAGTCACCAAAGTCCAGTTAACTTTGGAACTCTTAGAGGTGTCTGTTCCATGTAATAATTGCCTGGATAAGTTGCACTAACTGACCTTTTTGAAAGTCTTCAATTTTTGCTTTATTAGGTATCGCCGATTCACATGTAGATCCACTGAGGAACAGCAGTCTGGTTGCCCCGCAGAGGACTAGCTGTCAGTCCAATAAGCTTATCTTCTGTCCTATGTAGATACGATAGAGCTCAACAGCCCTTTAAATGGGCAAAATATGTAGATTCTCCGGAAGGTGTTTTATTGCTTTGAGTTTGGACAGATGGGGGGGGGAGAGGCGTTTTTCTTGGCAACTGTTAAACAGTTATTGACCTATTGGCCTGTGAATTAAAATAGGAAGCTACACTATGAAAACTTTTTTGTCTACTCTACGCTAAAGTAGTTTTATCTTTGATTTGGTAAGTAGAGCTCAGGGAATAATTTGTTGAAAGATTTGTTACCCACCCCCATAGCATACCTGTAAGGAGTATAATCCTTATACCTATTTCTTGAAAATTGCTTTTCTGATCATAAAAAGGGAAATAAAATTGGCACACACAGTACAAATGCTGCAGTGCCATCTGTTCAAATACTACTAGCTGTGCTTAAGTAAGAGAAACTTAACTGTTTCACTGGACAGGGTCAGAAATCGGGGTGGGGTGGGGGTGGAGTGTTTCACTGACAAGTTAATAGAACTGAAATTTTATTTTGTATTTTTCAGTTTCAGATCTGGGGGATTTTCTCACTATGAAGCTCCAATTTGTAAGGCAATGAGCAAGTTTTGCTTAAAATTCCAGTTCCTCAATACCAGACCAGTTGATAATATCTGTACTCATATCTTCACTGAGGCTTTCTTCAGAAAGGCCCTATGTGTAATTAACTTAATAAACTTAAAGCATGCTTTCATAAGTACAACAGAATAGAATGTAGAACATGTAAGGAGGACAGACATTCATACAGCTGCTTAACAATGACTAACAAATTTTTTTTGCCAATGCTCAAGTGACATGGAAGGAAGTCAAATTCCAAGTGTAACCACAATCACAACACCAAAAGAGTTGTAGGAGAGAAAGTGGAAAAATAGCAAGAATAGTATTTAAACACACCCTCAGCTGGCGTATACAGTGTAGTTGAGTCACACCACTTTTTAGTGTTACAGGGTGACTGGGAAAGGGGAAACAAGCTGTATATTCTGCAAACTAGGAGGTTATGACTTCTGGGCAGATACCTTCCCGTGTTGGATATAGATAAATGTTATTTAGCATTGCATACCATTAAATTGTGAAGTATTCTACTAAGCTACAAAACCATTAGTTTATACCCAAACTCAGTTCTTTGAAAATCCAGACAAAAGGCATTGAATAGAAGAGAATGAAGCAGTCCAAGATTAGTTAAATGGCAGACCCCCTGGAGATAATAAGATCACCATTTATGCAAGAAGTACATTGTTATTTTGAGTCACTGTTGTCTTCTCTAGAACCAATGAATGCCATAATACACTCTGCAGCCTATTCTCATGCCCCATTTTAGAACAGTACCTACACACAGCTGAGTGCATCAGGCTTGCCTCACTGGGTCAGAACCATATATTTGTACCATTCCCATTACTCTGCTTTTATTAATCACAGTCCTGGGAACTCTGGTAATACTTCCTTGAGCAGGAATTCATTCAACTTTGCATTAATAAAAAGAAATACACAACCAACATACTAAAATGAAAATTATTTCTAGAGGCGAATAACAGGCAGTCATATCTAATTCATAACCATCATTCTATACATACAAAAGATGAATAAAGCAGTAAAAAAACTCCAAGCCTCTATTCAGTAAGGAGACCTTAAAGGGATTTATGAAATACTATCCAAAACTGAGGCAGTGAAGTTTGAAGAGGCTGGCTTGCTGATGACCATTTTTAAAGGCTTCCTTTCAATGTGGGGACCACAAAGCGTTATGCAGAACACTAAACATTCATATTGTTCACCACTAAGGCGGCAATCCTACATACCTACCTGGGAGTAAGCTCAGTTTAACTTTGGGGCTTACTTCCCAGTAGACAGGCATATGATTGCAGTGTTACGTGACCCACATGCTGAGAAGGGAGATTCCAGTGTATCAAATAAAATAATTTAGGGCGGAGCATGTATACTAACAACCCCAGGTGAAACAGGCCATTTCCCAAATTACTTTGATAATGGGCTTGAAAATGAGAGAGGTTAACAGACATATCTATTATCAATAGAAGAGTACACTGAAAGTTGTTCCAGAGGCCAGAAATTTACCCAACATCTTTTAGACAAGAGGTGTACCTCTGACCTTCGAGGTTTTGCAAGTATCCCATTACATGGTTGTATATGTGCGTGTCATTTAAAAATCGGAATTGAAGCTAACATGGATTCTTAACTTGAGAGATCGGGCTTTCATGTAATTTCTGGGTGGACAAAGTAACAAACAATGGAATGATTCACAATGAGCTGCAGTCTTGTGTGCTCGCCACTCCTGTGTGGTCAAGAGGAACAGTTCAGAAACTTTTGCTTACTGTGGCTGCTGTGTCACCTGGAGTGATATACTGTGGTTTCTGAAGCTGGCTTGTTGAAACCAACCAAGGTTAGTCCTTACCACAATTTCATATTCAAACAACATGGCCAACTCTGGTTAACTAAAAGCAGAAGCTTATGAATTCTTTATCTCAGCTTTGCAGGAGGAGAGCATATGAGCCCAAAATTTGCTAAAGTCCATCATGTTGCACTAAAACTTGATTACCATTATATGCTAATGCAGACAGTATATCTGCAAGAAATCAGCCTGTGCAGTATCCAGCACAATAAGGAAAACTACTACACTCATTAGCACGGATTTAAAAAGGTATATACCGTATTTTTCGCTCTCTAGGACGCACTTTTTCCCCTTCAAAAATGAAGGGGAAATGTGTGTGCGTCCTATGGAGCGAAGACACCATAGCCCCGCGCGCGCTCTCCCAGCTGGGGAGGTGACGCGGGGCTGTAGAGGCTCCTGCCATAGCCGCGCGTCACCTCCCCAGCCGGGAGAGCGCGCGAGGGGGCTAAAGCAGCCCCCCGCAACCCTCTCCTGGCTGGGGGGGGTGACGCGGGGCTATGGCAGGAGCCTCTACAGCCCCGCGTCACCTCCCCAGCTGGGAGAGCGCGCACGAGACTAAAGCAGCCCCCCGCAACCCTCTCCCGGCTGGGGGGGTGACGCGGGGCTATGGCAGGAGCCTCTACAGCCCCGCGTCACCTCCACAGCCGGGAGAGGGTCGCGGGGGGCTGCTTTAGCCTCGCGCGCGCGCTCTCCCAGCTGGAGAGGTGAGGCGGGGCTGTAGAGGCTCCTGCCATAGCCCCGCATCACCTCCCCAGCCGGGAGAGGGTCGCGGGGGGCTGCTTTAGCCTCGCGCGCGCTCTCCCAGCTGGGGAGGTGATGTGGCTATGGCAGGAGCCTCTCCGCTGCCCCTTGCCGCTGCTCCCTGACCTGCTCTTTGGGGCTGGTGGTGGGCTTACCCCGCCAGCCCCAAAGAGCAGGTCGAAAGGAACCTGAAGCCTGGAGAGCGAGAGGGGTCAGTGCACACCGACCCCTCTCGCTCTCCAGGCTTCCAAGGTAGCCGCCTGAACGCACCTTAAACGCACCTTTTTTTAGAGCAGGAAAACAAGACGGGGAAAGTTCTCCCCCTCTCTGTGCATCGCCTCCTGCCACTTCACTGAAGGGGCGCTGGGCAGAGAGGGGGAGAATTTTTTTTCTCTTGTTCTCCCCCCTCTAAAACAAAGTGCGTCCTATTGTCCGGTGCTTCCTATGGTGCAAAAAATACGGTACTTAAAATACCTGAAAAATAAATAACAAGCCAAGAACAGACTTTAGTTAGGCTATTTCATATTCCTAAAGTGTTGGAAATGCAGACGAGGATGAATAATAAACCACAGGGGCTGAAGAAAAAATGTTCACCAAAGGGAAGCAATTGTAACTGTACATAAGAACATGGAACAGTAGTGACATACCACCTTTGTGCACCATGTCTTCAGGAACAATTTAAATATCACACCAATTTACTGTTAGTATTGTTGAGTCTGCAAAATGGAGGGGTGGGCAGAAGGCAGATCAGGATTGACTGGTAAATGTCTGGGTTATTTACAGATCAGGATTTCTGACTCCTGCTTGTTTTACAACCACCACCAAAAACATGGTTCTGAATATACTGTTGAAGTGGGGGGGGGGCAATGAGGTCTGTTTATTTCTGGTACTCAAAACAAATAGCTGGTCTCAGAATGCTTAAATTCTCATTTTATTTATTGCACAGCGTAAACCAGGCTTTGTTTGGTGGATTTCAAGAGTTCTAGCAAAAAACAAGTAGATCTGCAAGCCTGATGCTTCCCCACCCCTGGTAACAGACACCTAAAGACATTAACAGAAGACTCAACTGAATTTAAGTTCACAGATGTAGAAAAACTGAGGTAGTATGCGGCCAAGAGACACTCATCTACCTGGAATCTAAGAGTTTTATATATAATATGCTACAGTACTGGAAGGGAGAAGGAAAGGTGCATCAAGTATTTAAAAGTTTGTATTTAAGAGTTCAGAAGGAATCTATGGGGGCAGCAATCACTGGAAGATCATGGCACAGCTCTGCAGAAAAACTATTCTTCACCAGTCAAATGAACTGACCTTTTTCCTTAGATTTCCTGTCTTGTTCTCGCTCTCTGCTTTTGCTTCTGTGCTTGTAAGATTTCCGATCCCGACTCTTTGACCGCCTTTTGTCCCTGCTACGTGATCTATGTTTTCTGTCTGACCTATCATGGCTTCTGCTTCTGCGTCGATCTCGACTCCTAAAAATGTAAGAAGAATGGGTGGAATTCAACCTGGTGCTAATGTGAACATTCCACCAATGAAAGGATTTCTCTTTGCACAATGGGACATTCCCCCCCCCCATGTCCCTAGATATATTCCAGGGGTTCCCTCAACTCTCTGGAGCAGATTTGGGGATGGTGTGGGGAACGGACAAGGGGGGGGGCAGTGTCTCATTGCACAAGCAGAAGTCATTCTGTTCATGCAGTCATTTAGTTGACTATCCCCAATAATAGTTAAAGCACTTCCCTAAATTTATCACAAGTAAACCTGACATAAAAACTTGACACATCCACATATGGATCGGCAAAATTGGGGGGGGGGGAGGCACATTCACAGTTAAACGAAGCTTTGATATAAACTACAGTTTTGCTGCAAAATGCTTAGTGTAAAACTGCCTTGAGAAATGTAAGCCAAAGTTTGTTCAAAACTGGTTAAACCCTATTTATGCCAAGTTTTCAGATACAGTGGTACCTCGGGTTACATACGCTTCAGGTTACAGACTCCACTAACCCATAAATATTACCTCGGGTTGAGAACTTTGCTTCAGGATGAGAACAGAAACCGTGCAGTGGCGGCGCAGCAGCAGCAGGAGGCCCCATTAGCTAAAGTGGTGCTTCAGGTTAAGAACAGACCTCCAGAATGAATTAAGTTCTTAACCCGAGGTACCACTGTACTTGTGAGGAATTTTTAGTACTGAAAACCTCAAGCAGTTTCTCAGGAATACAAAGTCTACACCTTTAGGTGTTCTCTCGACTCATCATCCATTTCAATTTATTTAATTAACTTCAAAGAAATATAATGTCCTTAGCCCCTTCCCAGACAGGTACCTGCTTCGTCTTCTGTCCTTGCTTCTTGATCTTTTATGGTCCCTTGACCGACTACCCCTCCTGTCAGAAGTTCTGCTTGAATGTCTGCTTCGTGAACGACTCCTCTTTCGTCTCTCTCTATCACGAGCCCTCTCTTTTTCTTTTTCTTCTTCTTCACGCCGTCGCTTTCTTTCCCTTTCTTCCCTTTCACGTTCCCTCTCTCGCTCTTCACGCTCTAGTTTCTCTTTTTTTAACCGATCATCGCGCTCAGGCTCTTCAGTTCTCTTTCTTAATTTTTCCTTAAAAAGGAAAGTATTACAGAAAGGTTACTGAAATCATAGAACTGTTGAATTTTAAGGCACCATGAAGATCACCTAGTCCAACTCCCCTGCCATGCAGGAACCTTTTGCCCAATGTGGGGCTCGAACCCAAAACCAACTAGAAGATTTCATGCTTCTTAAGAAAGGGCAATACTCACTACCATGACATGAATTTGAAACACTCTTTAACAGTCTATTTCAGATAAAATTTAAAGCATCTCCACTATCTGGTAACATTAATGATAACATATATACAAATAGAATCATAGAACTGTAGAGTTGAAAGGAACCCCGAGGGCATCTAGTCCAACCCCCTACAATGCACGAATCTCAACGAAGAAGAGAAGAAGAAGAGTTTGGATTTAATATCCCGCCTTTCACTCCCCTTCAGGAGTCTCAAAGCGGCTAACATTCTCCTTTCCCTTCCTCCCCCACAACAAACACTCTGTGAGGTGAGTGGGGCTGAGAGACTTCAAAGAAGTGTGACTGGCCCAAGGTCACCCAGCAGCTGCATGTGGAGGAGCGGAGACGCGAACCCGGTTACCCAGATTATGAGACTACCGCTCTTAACCACTACACCACACTGGCTCTCATCCATGACTGATGGCAATCCACCACAGAGCAATAGGCTGTATCTATGCACACAAAGAACATATTTTTGAAGAACCCTGCTCAATGCAAGAACAAAATTGTACTGAACACCTTGTCCTCAAATGTACCTTGATTTGGCAGATTAGAATCTCAGCTAACTACAGTTGGATGCATTATATGTATACATTTATGTGTACGTATAGTGCTTAAAACTCCACAGAATAGGCCATCAACCAAGCAAAACCATTTCAGACACCACTTCTTAATTGTTGGTTAAAATCTGGATACATTTATCAAAATATGTACCTAAATTATGCATAGAAGTGCCATGAAAATATAACATTTTGTATGGGATAGTTCTAAGACTGTCAATGCTTTTTACTGAAGCTCGTGGAATAATACCAACTTCTGTCTGTCTTAGCTCAGTAAACAGATCTTAAACTACAAAGACCTATATCAATTCAGTTATTTTTATCTTATTACTTTCTCATCCTATGCCCGTGGCTATTTTGATATATTGTTTAACTTTTGGTTTTCCATTCCCCATAAATAATAATTGACACTGGCCCACTTTGCACATAATACCAAGCCAAACCAGAACTAAACATGAGCAAGCAGGTTTATTCTGTGATAAATCATAGTTTACTCATGAACCCAGGTTGTGATTTGCCTGGAAGAAAATAAACCATGAGTCCTGGTAGTTCTGAGCAGACCAGAAGCAACTGCCATTTTTGCTGTAAGTACCTGCGTACTTGCTTGCTCATGCCTAGCCATGGTTTGGCTTAGGGATATGTATGAATCAGGTCAGTATGTACTTTAACCTTTGTGTAACATGGATGAAAATAAAAATAAGTCAATACTTTTATCTGTTGGTAGTATTCAAGAATATAAGCTGAGAAGTTCACCTACTTGGTATCACAAGGTTCTGAGTATTTCAGTTCATAATGGCACATTCTAAAATCATTTTTATAGTGGCATCACCACATACACAGGCTATATGTTGACAGTATTGCCAAGCACATACAGATCTATATGTACATGCAGATTGAACATACTTTTAGTTCTTCCACTGTAGCTTTAATTTTTGCGTAACCCATATGCTGTTTTCCCATCAAGTGATCATCTACCCTGGATTGTGCATCTCCTACGATTAAAAATGCTCCACAGACTTCACAAACTTCCATCTGCTTTTCCTGAGCTGCAAAGCTCTCAATTGTCTGGAAACAGAAGATACTTGTTAAAACAGATAGTTACATTAACACTTTATTTATTATTTACCTAGCAACAATACAACTTATTTTTCAAATTCTTAACCTACCCCTTGGCATGCAAGCAGCTAACCAATTGCTATAAAAATACACACAATTTCATGCCCAAAGCAGATCACAAGATTGGTCTAACTGCATTATAATTCAATTGCAGGTGCATCTTTAAAACAGACCTTCATGCAATTCTATCTGCAAAGCAACTGACAAGCATATTATTCCAGCTGCACACAATATAGCATTTAACAACCCCTCTAAACCCAAGGCTGCCATCTGATAATAAGAAACAAGTCATAATCTTCCATGGTGTTAAAATTCTACTGGGTTCATCAGTGGCGTAGCGTGGGTTGTCAGCACCCGGGGCAAGGCAAGTAATTTGCGCCCCCTAACCCGTGGATTTGCGCCCCCTAACCCGTGGATTTGCGCCCCCTAACCCTACCCCCCAGATGTTGCGCCCGGTGCGGCCGGCCCCCCTGCACCCCCCACGCTACGCCACTGGGGTTCATTTCAATTCCAAAGGCTTATTGAAGTTCTAAGATGGTCTCTATCCCTTAATAGGTCAAGAACACGGATGTGGCCAAGATCTCCCTCTTTCAAAGTGTTTTCTGCATTCCTGTGTATCTGAGAGGATATTAACCCAGTGAGGGACACATTCTAGCAACATTATTTATTCTAAACATAAAGTGTTGTATCCTGAAAGCACCCCTCCCTTCTGGAACAATTGAAGGGGGGGAGGAGGAAGAAGAAGTGAAAACTGCCCCCCTTCCTGTTCTGCTACTTCTGAAAGCCTCTGCTGGATCAAAGAGCTTTGCACCAGTGGAACGATGCCACTAGAAACAATCCTCCAATTTTTTTGGCCCATAAATTGATTTGCCTTTATGCAGGCTATTATAGTCATACCTTGGGTTGCAGACACTTCAGGTTGCATGTTTTCGGATACGGAGAAACCCGGAAGTACCGGAACGGCTTACTTCCAGGTTTCGGCGCTTTGCGCGTGCGCAGAAGCACCAAATCGCAGACGCGGCGCTGCGGGTTGCGAACATGCATCCCGCACGGATCACGTTCGCAACCCAAGCAACCACTATAATCTCATATACGCATGGTTAAAGCTCAATGACTAATAAAGTATGAAAATATTTTGGTGGCAATCAAAGAAAATATTTTGGTGGCAATCAAATAAACTATTTATTCAACAAGTTGGAAGAATACAAGCTGGAAAAATAAGTCTTTTGTGAGGTCAAGTTTATCTGACTGTATTCTGTTGGGGTTTCCAGACTTAGAGAAAAACAGGACTCTTACTTACCGAAGTTGTAGATCTTAGCAACTCTCTTTCCTCTTTTAACTGTTCAACAAGTTTCATCATGCCTTGAGCCTCTTCCACCTTTCCTTCAGAACCTAGTTCTTCAATCTAATAGAGAGAGAACAAAGTTAGTATAATGTCTTGATCCAACTTTATAAACATTACTGTATGATTCAAGACAATTACCTGTTGTAGAAGTACATCAATCTTGTCAGTTAATACTTGAATCTTCTCTTCATTTTTACCAGTAGGTCCTGCTGCTTGCTAAATATTAAAATAAAAGTGACAACAGACAGCTAAAAGTTACAAGTGCAACAAAACACTGTTCTGCTTTGTCATGTCCACAGCACAACTCATATCGAAGAGTAAGTTGTAAGAAGAAAAAATTCCACAATAAGTTCATCTACATCAGAAGTGGAGAACCTTTTGGGCTCCGTGGGCCAGATCCTTATCAAGAGTGGTCTTACGGGCCAAATATGACAGGCGAGTGGCCCTGTCTACCTGTCAAAATCCCTTGCTGGAGCAACGTTAAGAGGGATGAAACTGCTTCAGGTAACGGTTTGCCAAACTGCTCTCTGAAGCCCCTCCCTGCCATTAAAGTTTGCTCCTAAAAGGTTAAAAGGGCAGGGCCAACAGTAAGGGGAATCCCACTTAAGTGTTGGAAATGGGTGCACCAGAGATTCCTATTGAGTCTGAACTCAGAAGGATTGCTCCCCCTTTGCAGCAGCTGATGTCAAGAGAGTGACCCTGCTTAGCACTGTGCAGTGCTTTGAAGCCTCCTGAAAACCAGCTGGTTGTCAGAAATTTGGGGAGGTGCACAAGGCAGATATGGGCAAGTCCCACAGGTAATAGGATGACATCAGATGTAGGGCAGGTAGCCATGGCTTGCCCCAAGGC
Organism: Podarcis liolepis; assembly: GCF_965112155.1. Classification (NCBI taxonomy): domain Eukaryota; kingdom Metazoa; phylum Chordata; class Lepidosauria; order Squamata; family Lacertidae; genus Podarcis; species Podarcis liolepis. The sequence continues at coordinate 32,613,127 of NC_139555.1, forward strand.
CAAAGGGGGAGGAAGGCCAAGTCTGATCCATAGAGTGGAGGTTCTCCACCTCTGTTGTACATGGTGTCTGTGCAGTCCCAAATATGGGTTCTGCACTTGCAGGGTCCCTTTCTGGAAATTCTGAAAGCTAAGCTTTCACTCTCCACACTGTGGTTTCCACCTACCACTCAGTTATCTCTTAACCACCAGAGCAACAGCACACATTTAGAAACTCGATTCTGATGAGTTCAAAAGTTAGCTTCAAACAGCACATATATTAGTTTCATCTAAGTGTGGCTTATGTTGCATCCTGCTATTCTTGTATTTGTTCAGTTTTAAAGAACTTATAAAGCAATAAGTGAACTGTATATACATTGAGAAACACAGTTAAGACCGGTAATTCAAACATGCTATAACTCCTGGTCAAGTATGTGTTTAAAGAAAACTTATAAGAAAATACAAAGGGTGGTATCCAACATCACATGAATGGGCACCCGCATGTGCAATGAGACTGCTCCTCCCCCCCTCCCCTCTGCAGGCTCCCACACTAGAGTAGATTTGGGGCACATTATAAAAGTGCAAAGGAGAGAGGAAAATACGTTCTGTAAACAGTTCTGCAAAAGGGTATCACCCAAAATACCATATATGTTTAACGTGCCCTCTGCTTTTGTACTTACACCTGAAGCCTGTTGAGTCTGAGACAATGCTAAACGTGCATGACCTCTTCGAATTCGGCGTTCCACCTCTGCAAGCAAGCTCTGTAAATACCGAAGGAAGTCTCTTTCATAGCCTACTTTCATGAATCGAGAACTCTTCTCATACCTGACAATGTTTAAAAAGAAATGATTACATTAAACTTCAGATAAAGGTCATCTCCATATTACCTAACAACGAAAGACAATACGCTATCCACCTCGTGAAATTTTAACTGAAGATTTTTTTAAAACCTCATTTAAATGCTTGCATTATTGCTTAATTATATTTATTAGCTTCTTATTAATTATAACTACTAACACACTCACTGTTTTCTGAGGTTTTCATCATGAATTTTCTCACAAGGACCTAGAAATAAAAGCAATAATGGTGATACATTCAAATGACTTTCTGATAACACTATGCCAACAAAGACCTGGATAAAGTTCAACAGTTTTTAACCAAACTAATGTACAGATTAAAACTGGGGTGCCTTTCCACAACAGTACTAACAGTTCTAAATGACTTTCTAGTGTACAGTGGTGCCCCGCAAGACGAATGCCTCGCAAGACGGAAAACTCGCTAGACGAAAGAGTTTTCCGTTTTGGAGGTGCTTCGCAAAATGAATTTCCTATGGGCTTGCTTCGCAAGACGACAAAGCCTTGCGAGTTCCTGCAGAGTTTTTTCCTCCTCCCCCCCTTTTCTAAGCCGCTAAACTGCTTATCAGCTGATCCAATCAGCAGATAAGCCGCTAAAAGCCGCTAATAGCGCTAATCCGTCAATGGGCTTGCTTCGCAAGACGAAAAAACCGCTAGACGAAGAGAATCACAGAAGGGATTCTTTTCGTCTTGCGAGGCACCACTGTATTGTGATTAGGCTGGCATAGTACCAGAATGACTGTAACCTGGTCAATATTCCACCGACACACCAGAGCAGGGCTAAGGTTTAAAATCAAGAGTCATTTGCTCAGAGACAAAATGGGGTGAGGTAGGGTACAGATTAGCAAGCCTAAGGAGAGTGAAGCAATATATTTCTATGAAGATTCAAGGGTACTTGGCTTCATATTTGTTTTTCAAAGTTTGAATGGAATCAGTGACAGCAGAAGAACAAGCGCATCACACCCCTGCAACATTTACTGAGCTAATAAAGAGTGGTTATGAACCTCTGAAATACAGAAGCCCATGATTGTCGAGGCAAAGAGTTCCAGAAAAAGAATGTACTGAAGAGATCTTACCTTTCAATTTAGAATGCTACAACAATTCCAAACCTTGTTGGTGGCACATCTTTAAAATACACACGCATGAATATCTGTGATATTGTCCTGGTACAATTTTGGTATGATCCACATTAAAAATCAGAGTGCTAGTGGAAGTCTTAGGAACACTGCCGTTGGATCTGAAATGTGAACTAGAGCTTGACAGCACTAAAGCTGACAGTATATAGTTAGCTATGGAGTAAGGCCAGAAATGAAGGAAATATTGGGAAACTATTGCTAAAGGGTTTTTGCAAGAACCTGGAAGTTTGCATTTTGATTCTTTGACAGAAGCCATATACAGGCGTCCGTCCACTTAAGCGCAATCGACTCACACACAGCTGTGTATACAGGTGCCACCAGAAAATAGATACTGTAGATTCAAACTGGGAAATGGCAGGAGAGCTAGAGAGTCCTCAGAGCTCTTAAGGAGCTGCTACTGCTTTTCCATGCATCCTTCAGCCAGCCCCCGAGCTTCAACTCTAGTTGAAGAGAGTTGTGTGGACAGAACTGGAGAGCAGGAAAAAACGAGTTTTTATAGGCGGCTCCCCACTTACATGATTTTCCCTTATGCACATGGGGGCCCTGGAATGTAACCCAATCTGCTATGAATAGGAATGTGAGGCAGAACATTTTCCAGTAACTGAAAATGTTCCCCTCCTCCCCAGTGCTTCATTTTTCTTTTGAAAATTTTCTGTTTTATAAGCTCATTAGAAACAATGAACAGATCCCAACTGCAATGAATGTAGAGAACATTAGGTAAGCTTTTCAGTTTTCTTTTGCTCTATTTACTAATTTCAAATAAAATAAAGATACCAATTACATCACTCTCTAGAGCACCAGAAAATGTTCCAAGGCAAATTACCCTAAACAGCATATGAATTTCTTTTGGAAAACTTTCTAAAGCAAAATTTTCTGGAAAATTCACATTAATGGCTCTGAACTTATGCAAATCTAAGATTTTTAGTCATCTTAATGAGATGATTTTGTGACTGTGTGTGTGTGTGTGTGTGTCTGTTTGTCTCCATCCATACATATAGGAGGTAAACAAAGAAAATATTTATTCACAGCAGCTTCTATCCATGACCTTGACATTTGCTATAATATAAGGGAAAAAACCAAAGGCACTTACCTAAGTCAGAACGGGTATTTGTGAATAATTCAGCTGGACAAAACCCACAAAGGTAATATTTACAAACCTGATTGAGAAGAAGAAACTTAAGTTACTTTCCTTACACATCAAATTTAGACAGACGCAAAGCTGTAAGAGAATTAAGTAATTTGCTCTTGTTCCAATTCTCTTTCTTTCTCTCTCTTTCTTTTTAAACCAATCTTACCCACCAGTGCTAATTTTGGCTGCATTTAAAATATCCTAAGCACAAACCATCTAGGTAAGCTTTACAATATGGATGCGTACTGACTCATTTCTTCAGGCCCTTTTAGAGGGCTGTCAGAAGAGTAATAGCACAATCTGTCCCTTCAACAACAACTTTTCACCTACCTGCATCAATTCCTGGTTTCCTACAGCTAGCAAGTAAATTAAGTAAAAACCTATACAATACACTGTTCAAGAATTTCAGTCAAGAGCTGTTGATGACTATGCTCTGCCTCCAAAGTCAGAGGCAGCGATGCTACTGAATACCAGTTGCTGGAATTGTCTACACCCAAACACAAGATGCTATATTTTGGGGTTCTGGTGCCTCATAAAAAGGAAAGAAACTAGCAACTTGATCTCAGTTCTTCTCATTTAAACCATGTGTGGAAACACCTGAGGCTGCAATCCTACAGTAACGTAGCTCAGGGGCAGAACATCTTCTTTGCATAGAAGTTCCAGGTTCAATCCCCAGCCCTTCTAGGTGAGGCTGAACTCAGTTTTGAAATCAGGGACAGTCACTGCAAGTCAGTGTAGACAATGGTCTGACTCAGTATAAGGCAGCTTCCTATGTTCCTCAGTAGACAGCAATGCAATCCTAACTCCTAAACGCACCATCTGAGAGAAATTAGGATGTGGAATATTACCCTATCCTGGACTTAAACTGAGCAAATGACTCATCTTGGCATAAAATAAGCCAGCGGAAGTTATGTTGGCGTAACGGGCAAAAAGAGTGTATGTCAGGGACAAGGAGAGGGATCAACAGATTTACACTGCATATTAAATCCTTTCATTCACTGGTTCCACCTCCACAGCATGCCACCAAAATATAGGTGCAACTAAAATTCATCACACAGGAGCCAATGGAAAGGCAGAAAATTAATGTCTACCTTGTCCTCCAACCTTGCCCCACCTCCAGCCTAGATCTGATAGGCTGCAGCTTACCGTATTTTTTGCTCTATAACACGCACCCGACCATAACACGCACGTAGTTTTTAGAGGAGGAAAATCCGTAGGCATGCCACCCGTAGGCATTCCCTCCATAACACGCACAGACATTTCCCCTTACTTTTTAGGAGGAAAAATGTGAGTGTTATGGTGCAAAAAATACGGTAACTATGCTGGTGTATCTGTCTGGCTAGGTTTGCTCTGCTCACACCAGTGAACTTAGTGAGACTTACTGCAGAGTAGACAGGTAATGGATTGCTCTGTAAGTGAGCAGGAAATAACACTTTTTCAATATATTGTTAAAGAAACGTATATACTATGTGAGCCACTATCTGACTTCTGGGGGGGGGGGGGAAATCAAGGAACACTTTTTTGTGCCATCTTTAAACAGCTTCTATAAACAGGGGCCAGTGAAACAATGTCTGCAGATGACAGATTGCCCATGTGTAGTGCCGATATTTGAGGAAGATATTGGTACATTTCTCTGGAAAATTCCTAAACACTAGGTTCTAGCACGTGGAAATCAGAAACGTTTTCCCAACTGCACAGAGGTTATTCAATTTATATATTGGTTATATCAGTGAGTTGCTTTTCTCAAAGGGCGACCCTTAGCAACTTACATTAAAACCAATTAAGAACATCCAACAACAATCTAAAAATACAGCTAAACAGATACAACGGATGATGAGTTACTGATCCCACCCCACTAAAAGAGGCCACAATGCCACCTTTCAACTTAAGGAAACAGAGGCAAGGTAAAGAGAAAAGTATTTGCCTGGAGCCTAAAAATAAGATAAAAATGGTGCCAGGCGTGCATCTCGGGGAAGAGCATACTACACCCTCCAAATATCCTGTGGAGGGGGGCACACAACGAAGGGTCTCATATGATGACTGAGGGCTTCAGGGGAGCAGTGGTTCTTGAGGTACTGTGGTCCTCAACTACATATGGCTTTAAAGGTCAAAACCAGCACTCTGAATTGAGTCCAGAAACTGATAGCCAGTGCAGTCATGCCAAAATCAGTTATATGTTCAGACAGTTCTATCCCAGTCAACAATCTGGCCTCTAAATTCTGCACCAGTTGCAGAACCATCTTCAATGTACAGACAACAACGATTTTGCATGTGTTTGATTGGTGTGTGATCGCCGACATGCACACTGTGGCCCTGAAAGGGGGCTGAACGGGGTGGGCTTACAGTACACATGTTCTGCCGACGTGGGGAGTTGCCTGTATAACACATTGCAGTAGTCCAACTTAGATCATCAGAGCTTAAACACCAGAAGTTAGGTTGTTCCTGTCCAAAAGGTGATGCAGCTGAGCCATTGCTCAAAGCCATCAAGGCCACTTGAGTCTCAAGTGATAGCAATGGATCCAGAAACACCCTCAAGTTAGGTAATAATAATAATAATAATAATTTATTATTTGTACCCCGCCCTTCAGGTACCTGCTCCTTCAGAAGGAGTGTGACTTCAACACATTTTAGGGAGCCTGCCCAGAGTTTCCTAAGGCAATACCATAACAGAGGAGCAAAATGCTTCTTGACATTATGAAATCAACAGCTCTTTATGTGTAGAGATAGCAAAAACTGTGTTGGCTGTTAAAGGGGGAAATGTACTCTTTCAATGTAAATGAATGTTCACTGCTGTCATGAGTTAAGAAGCAAAGCCTCTGGAGAAACTCAATGAGCACAAATCCCTAATTCCTGCAAAGTCTGCAGGAATTGTCTCACATTCTTTAAAAAGCAAAATTTTAATTTTAGGAGTATTGCTTCTGATTCTAAGATGTGGTGGTGGCCAACAGTGGGGTTGCTTGGTTTTGGCTGGTGTAATCACAGCACTGTTTGTGGATAAGGTAGACCTGGCTACAACCACAAATGGTTTAGCTACATTCAGGCTGGGCAATTAAGAGTTTGTGGGGCTGCCTTTGAACAACAGTCCGAAAACTTCGGGTGGTACAAAATGCAGCGCTTTGATTTCTGAGTGGGGAAGATGTGGGAATCATATTACCTCTTCCTGTGTCTCACTAGGTGTCAGTCATTTCCCAGATACAACTACCATTACCATTATACTGTGTGCAACCAAGATACCCAAAGGGCCAGTTCCTCTCCTAAAATACAGTCAGTTACTAAGTCAAGTGCTGAGACTCTTGCCCATGTGTGGCCCTCATCTGAAGCACAGTTGGTGGGAACAGGTGGCAGGACCTTTGACTGCAGCACTCAGACGTTAGAACATCCTGCCCCAGGTGTTGCATATCTCCAACCCCTCGCACAATACTTTAAATAAATTTGTGTTTTTGCAGACCTTTGGCCAGATCAATGCTCGAGTGTATTTCGGTCCCCCGTATGTTTTAGTTTTCAGCTGTGCCTGTATTTTGCAGCCTTATTCACTTCGCCAGATAGTAGTACTGCAATGCTTTCCGGTTGTTAACATTCTCTCGTAGGCAGCTGTGCTTCGTATTAGAAGGCGGTGGAACAAGCGATCTTAAAAGCATCACACCTTAAAGAAGAGTTGAAACTACAGGATCGGTAGGCCCTTTATTAGAGCAGTGGGTGCCTCGCCCTCCCCAAAGGCTTCAAATCTCCCTCTCCGTGCGCCCCCCCCCAAAGGCAGACGCCCCAGATCCAGAGGTTTAGCTCTTGTTCGCTTCAACCACAAATCCTCAGCGTGAACATAACGGGGGTACAAGGTTTCCTTGTTTGTCCTTCAACCCCCAAGGCCGCGAAACGCAACCCCGTTTTCCTCCCGCAAAGGCTTTTCGAGGCTCCCTGCCCATCGCGCCCGCTACCCGCTGCGCAGGGCCTTAAGGTGCCCTCACCTCTTTGCCTGCAAGCTATTCTAGCAGTTAATAGCGGAGCGGCTCCTCCTCCTCCTCCCCATTTTAGGACCTCCGCCAGGTAAACCTGTTCCTCGCCCTGCTAACTGGCCCATCTTCTCTCCCCTCCACTTTACCTCCGCCCCCCAAAGCGCGCGCAAAAGGGCCTTGACCAAGCGAGGGCCGGCGACAGAGGAGGAGGAGGCCGCGTCTCGGCCATACTCACGCTATCATGGTCCCACCGCACGTTGCTGCGCTTTTCATCCGGGGCCAGGTTCCTGTCCCGGCCCATAAGCTCGTCCAGAAGCTGGGCGGCCGAAATCATGATGCCCTGCTCGTCAAGTCCGGCCTCTCCGCCGCGGCCTCCAGCGCTTTCTTTCCTTCCCGCCGCCGCCTCCGCCCGCCCCCCCCGCCTTCAATAACACCCAAACCGCGCCGCTGACGAGAGTGACAGAGACAAAATGGCGGCACCCTCAAGCCCAGGGCGTCCCCCACAATGCACCGCGCAGATCTCGCGCAACCGCCCAGGGTCTTGTGGCCCAGGCCTGGTGCTCGCCTGCGCGCGGGTCTCGCCTGGGGCGGCGCGGGGGAGGGAGTCGTGGGAGGTGCAGCTGCGCAGCCTTCTTTTCCTCTTGGATTGCGAAGGTGCAAGCTGACAGTTACTCCTGACTAGAGCAGCCCGTTATAAAAAAGGGTGTCCTCCGCCTTCAAGAGCGGCGTTCAGTTTTGCACAGAGCATCCCCTTTTTTGGATAGAAATGCGCAAGAGTTTGCAACCTCTTCACAGAATTCGGGAAATAAAATTTTGAAACGACTTGGTCTGCTCTTCTATACATAACACTGCTGTATTTTAAGTCGCTTTGTTGTTCTCTTTTTTTTGTAAGCCGCTTGAGTTTTCGTTTCTGAAAGAAAAGAAAAAAGTGACAAATACAGGAGATAGCTCAGTCGGTGGAGCAGGAGAATCTTACTCTAGATCATGGGTTTGAGCAAAAGATGACCTTTGTGGTCCCTTCCAACTGTACAAACTATAAAATCCAAGTCCCGTTACCCAAGCCTCTCAGAGCCTCAATATACAAACAATGGCTCTATTCAGCTTTGTTTTAAATAATCCTCTGGTCCCACATTTGCTTAACGAACCTTCAGTCCTGCACCTGTTACTATTAGAACCCCAATGGGAAAGGCAGTGCGTAGGTGTTTCCCCACAGCTCAATAACACAAAGGAATTAAATTTGACAAGGAGTACTTTAAAAAATAGTCTCATGCTGTGAGACAGAATCATTATACAATCACTTGATAAAATATGGCCAGTTTTTGTTTATAAAACATCTGACACCTGAGGCTGAGTACATGAGACTCAAACTGCAATCCTAAACACTAGTCCTGAGCATAATGGGATATGCTTCTGAGCTAAGTCAGAATTTCCCCCAAAAGAGAACTATTGTCAGCCAAGTATTGTCCTGAATTTGTGAACGGTACACAGAAGGGAAGTCATATTTGGCTCCTTGTTTATATGAGTTGCCAACCTTTCGTTCTCTAAAGGCTTCTCTGCCTATCGTATCATTGTACCTGTGAAAAAAACACACAGATTTTTTTTTCATGGAGAATCCCACCCATTCCAAGTAAATTTCTTAGTATTCCCAGGGTTTAAAACATTTTATTTTAGTTGAAAATGACTGTTAGATCTGGACAAGTGTTTGGTTCTGGATCAATCAATGTGAACTTTTATTATGCAATCACAGTACAGTGTTCAGTGCAAAAACAGTATCATTAAAACAAAAACAGAACACAAAATCTTAACCATTAATTATCCTGCAAAACAATGGTGCACATTTGTTTTTCTGCTAGAAGGAACTTGGCACTAAAGTTTTGTTTATATTATTTATTTTCCCATATTTTCTTAATATATTTATGCCCCACCTTTCTTTTTTAAAAAGACTACTAGGCACCTTAAACAATATTGAATCATTAAAAAAAACACAACCAAAATAGGGAAAGTACACCTCTGGCAGAACCCCCTACAAACTGTCAAAATAGTGACTCAGTCCTACTGCACTAAAATATGTTAAGTAATGGGACAGGCCAGTAGTGATGGACTTGAGTGGTTTTCCCTTAGGAGAGCATTCTATGGCTATAACGCCCCAACTGAGAAACTGCTGTCCTGTGTGTCTGGCCATCATAATTCAGACAGCAAGCACTCTCCTGTTCCATTTTAAGAAGCAATCTGCAACATGGACTCTAAGAAACCTTAATTATATTACAAAATGTGCACATTGTAATAAAACTGGGGACAGCATTGGCAGATTACTCGGGAGACATAAATTTACCAAGTCCAATATTTCAAAAGGGCTGCTCTACATTGTATTTAGCTATTTTAGATTTACCGCTGTAGCCTGTTCTGCATCCGTTTAGAACTGCTACAGTTTTTTTTCTGGGCTCCAGCATCATCTCTTGACGCCTCATACCTTCCTGTTTTGCAAGGAACTGGCTCGCTGTTTTAGTACGTTTGGATCAGTAGTGTTAACAGATTTGTTTGCAGCGTACATCGCGCTAGGAATCTGCCACCGGAGAAGGCAGGGAAACTGACGATCCTTTTCAGTGGAAGCACAAGCAATAAAATGCAGAGAGATCTGGAGCTGGGATAGGTTGTGGTATAAAGTAGTGATCGCGAGAAAGACTGCTTATATTTTAAATAGCAACCCGTATGAGCAAATGGGGAAAAAATGAAAGTGTTCTGCAAGATTGCAGGAGCGCGTGAATGTTCGCGTGCCGGACTGTTGGTAGGAACTAAATATCTAGGTCATTGTTGTCGCACTTAATAGAGTCCCCCTGCGAGAAGGAGGAAGCCGTATCCGCTCTAGACTATGCAATTAGGGGAAAATGGCCTTCAGAAATGTGAAACTGTTTGATTTATGAGCCATAGGTAGGAAACAGCCGCATATGAGTTTAAGATGAAAAAGGACTAAGGCGTGAGACTTTTCTTTCAGGACGGATCGGATTCTTCCTGCCTCTGATGGACTAGTTTTATAAGATGATCCGTCGTTCGCAGTAGGCGGCTCCATTCGACAATCCCAAAGTTTTACTGCAAAGATAATTTTGTAACATGAGCTCTGCAGCAGAGGAAAAAGAGCTTCAGGAGCGACTGAGAGAAGCCGCTGCTTTGGGGGATGTTGAAGAAGTTCAGCGATTGGTGGAATGTGGCGTCAGTGTGAACTCTCAAAACGAAATCAACGGCTGGTGAGCATTTAGCAAGTGAATTGCATCGGCAGCTTTTGGGCAATACCATACGTATTGGCATTTTCAGAGAGCGGTGTGTGGTAGACTTGGTTACGGAGTTTGGAGTGATATTTTAAAAGTCTTTTTCTTCTTGCTATTCATCCATTCTAAAATTCCTAAAAGGAGGGTCAGACAATGCATTTGCTGTTATGTTTTATTGTGTTCAAAAGTTTATTTTAATCTTGTTAGCAGTGTCTACATCACACTGAAGAGATCTGTTTGTCTGCTTGTTAAATCACAAGTGCCTTTCTCTTTTGTTGGCTTTTGTGAGGTGAATCTCACATTTTAGCAATTATATTCTTATATTTCTAAAAGTTCTCATAAAGTAAAAGTTATCAATTTTTTGTAATATAAATTGAATGTATGGCCACTGTGCTTTCTTTTCTTCTACTCTTGTTGGTTGGTCTTATGGAAATGTATTGTGATTTTGGTGTGACATGAAGTTGCCTTGGAAAGGGAAGGAGTGAATTAGTGAGATTTGCATGTGGCACAAAATTGTTTTGAGATTTGTTCAGAGTAGAAGAATATAGCAAAACTTTGTCAGAATGATACAATGATAGATAACTGCACACTGGAGAGAGAAAAAACTAACAATATTAATGTAGTTATAAATTAATTGTTATTAATTAATATACCATCCTATACCCAGAGAATTATAGTACAGGACTGTACAGTAAACTATTGGCAATCTCAAAATCAGTATTGTATACTAAATATGTTAGAAAATACAGAAAATTTAACATTGGTTAGAGTTATATGACTTCGTTGACCATTTAACAAAGTCTAATACTGCAGTACAGTAGTCTCAAAATCAACCATATGGTTCTGAAAGTGAATAGCTTTATAATGGAAATGGTTTTTATTGGTAATGATCTGTGACCTTTTCTAGCAGAAGTAATATTTTAAAAAGAATCTTGAGAGCACAGTGAGATAAAATAAGTAGTAATGAACTAGGGTGACCAAGTGCCCTGCTTTAGAGAGGACAGGATTCTATTTGAAGGTGTCCCCCTCTGTTTGAAGGGCTGTCAAGTCCAAGTCTGGTTTAAAGATGAACCTGAATAAAGGAGGGCAAGAGCTTTGACCAGGGGTCTGCAACCCGCGGCTCCGGAGCCGCATGTGGCTCTTTTACACCTTTGCCGCGGCTCCGGGGCGGATACTAGCGAGGGGAGGAGGCGCATTGTGTGCCCTGACACTCCCCACTGTGGCGGGCGCTGTACTGGCTGTGACGTCGCATGGGGGAGGTGCGTGCGTTAGTCACGCACCATCCCGACGTCACCTTCCCGCCCGCCCGCCCGCCCCATTGTAAGGGGCATGTAAGCTGGTCACTGCATTGAAAGGGGGCATGTACGCTGGTCACTGTTTTGAAGGGGAGTGAAGAACACACACACACAAAAAGGTAACTTGTTAATTTAACGTTTATTTCTATGAGGAGGAGTAATTCTGAGGGGTCAAACAAAGAAATGATAAAAAAGTTATTTTTATAATGACGAGTTTTGCAGCTCCCAGGTTTTTTTTCTTCGGAAACGGGTCCAAGTGGCTCTTTTTGTCTTAAAGGTTGCAGACCCCTGGCTTTGACGTTACTCCATCAACAACTGGACATCAGACAAATGGGTCACTTGATTGTAGTTGTCTCATCTAGACTGAGATGCATTGTATATATTTTAAATTATAGTAATTATTCTAAACCTGCATCAATGCACATACGTTATCATATGCAAATCTATGTCCTTTTCAATTATGCCTGCATACTTTTTTGGCACTGCATAACTGGGCACTATTTGTTGAACTGGAAAAAGCGTTGAAATTACCGGTAGATTATAGAGACTTGGAATCAAATCCTTGCTCACTTAGGCATCTCACTGGATGGTCTTACACTCAGCATAACCTACTTTATTGGGTTGCTCTTAAGATAAAAATAGGATAACCTGATGTGTGCTGTCTTGAGCATCTTGGAAGAAAGAAGGTAGACAAATGCACTAAACAAAGAAATAGCAGTTTTGCAGGATAGTAGGGTGGCCATGCTTGAAAAGGTCAACATCACTATAGGCTTGCCCACACTTCTGCTTGTGCTGTACCTAGAAAGCATGGGTCCAAGTGGTTTTCTAGACATGGGTTCAGTTTTCCCCTTGCCCTGCAGCAGGACGTGTAGATAAACCCTGAGTCTTGATTGGATGGTCCAGCTTCAGTTGCTTCAAAGGTGCAGAAGAATTACTTGCCCTCACTGGACATTGTTTGGAAAGGGGCAGGGTAATAAACCATACAGAGTTGCAGGAGGAGGTCTCCTCTGCCCCACTGGAGCTTTAATTATCACCATTCCTCATAATTACATAGTCAATTAGTGCGTGTGGATCCTTTTGTAGTCACCCTGGTGCCATCTGCACATAACAGCAGACTATGGGAAACTCCCAAGGTTTGCAGACATACAAAAGGAAAAAGTTCTGTGCCTTTTTATCCAAATCACCCCAAATACACTAGACTTGAACACGAGAATTCTGTTTACGAAGGTATTGCCTGACTGCGGATTTGGGTATATGCAAGACTGCCTTTATCAAAGCAGTAGTTTGCTGTTACACTGAGATGTTGTTTGGAGGGGGAGGAAATAAATGTTTTGTATTTATACTTTGTCAACTTAAGTAAATTATGTAGGTAATTGCATTAAATCAGTGAAATCCTTTCTAAAAATGGGTTTGGGCTTGTTTGTTTTTCCAGGAAGGGGAAATGTGCCTCGAATCTTAATTCAGTTGTTGTTTTTAAGTGTGCCCCAGATATTGGAGGTTTAGAGTGTGGGCTCATCTCTTTGGCCTTGCTGCTAGAGAACTGCATGTGAAAGCTGTGAAACTAGAAGTGCTGTAATGAACTTTGAAGCGCTGTGATTTGCAATAGGGAAGGATTCTGCCAGTAGGTGTCACTATAGGAATGTATAAGAAATATTAAAAAATCTGTAAGAATAGCAAAACTGCTCAGCTTAAGGTAGGCTGTCATTATTTTTCAACGGATATAGTACATCAGTTTTTATTTTTATTTAATGTAGTGTGTTTGCACCCCCCCAAACTTAGCTGTTACATTTGCCTTGTGCAGGACTTGCTTGCATTGGGCCTGCAAACGGAACCATGCTCAAGTGGTATCGTACTTGCTACATGCTGGCGCTGATAAGGACGCTCTGACTGTTAAAGAAGAAACACCAGCCCAGTTAACATCAAAGAGGGAAATTAGGAAGATGCTGGGAGGTAAAATGATCGGTTGATACTAATAACTGTCAAAAATATTTTGGTGCCGAAGGGAATCCATAATGATTCAATGAAGATGAAACAGCATGATCTTCCTGCCCTTGTAACTTTCTCCCCCAACTCTCCTTTAATCCTTTCACTAGAATCAGCATTGATGTGTACAGATACTGATTTGGAAAAAGGAAGACTGTAACCATCAAAAATTGATTGCTGAACTTTGACTTGGTTAAAAATGCAGCCCCTCGTTAATCCCAGGTGGGGATGTGCAGGGATAATTTTTGTGATATTTAATTTAATATCGAACTGCATAATAGAAGTATCAAATGATTGCATTTTATTATAGCGTTAGAAATGCTTAATTTATTTTTATGTGCACAATGTAATTTTAACATGTACAGCTAGCTTAGCAGTGCTAGTTCTGTCTCTTTCTCCCCTGCTGGGTTACTCACCAAACCTCTGTATGTTTAGTTGGAAATTGCCTTTATTTAGAGCTATTCTTTATTTTGCAGTGGAAGATGCTGAGGAGCTTCCGGATGAGAAGAAAGATTCCGCCTTGCCCATTATCCCCAATTACTTGGCTAACCCACCTTTCCCTTATGTGTACAACTCCATGAGTAGCAGCACTACCAGCACCTCAGCTTCCTCTTTGAATGGAAGACTTTCCCCTTCCTTAGAACAGCACAATGAAGACTGCCCCATTTCTTTACCTCAAGTTCAGGCACCTGGCACTACCATGTTGCAACATGAAAAGCTTTCCCCTCTGGGGTCCAATGGGGACATGACAAGGGCAATGGCAGCGGAATCCCCAGAGCCTGCAGTCCAGAATGGTCACGGTCACCAGATGCCTCTTCCTCCAAACAGGACGCTCTCTTCCCCTGTTGCAGCTAAACAGCCACCAAATGGTCCCTGTGCTGGACCTGTCCCAACATTTCAGCCCTTTTTCTTCACCGGAACATTCCCCCTTAGTAACATGCAAGGTAACCTCAGCTGTTAAGCTTTCAAGATAGCTTAGTGCTGCCTTTTGGTGAAAACAATTAGAATAAAAACTGTGTGTAGATTGAACAGAAATTGGACAGGATAACAAATCAATTAGTGCAGAGTTTGGTTTGGTTTATAATCTTCCTTGGTCAGAAGTCCCTTCCTGAATTTTCTGTCACTTCATACAACCCAGTGGTCAAGACAGTGATCCCTAAATGAAATCCCACAAAGTTTCTGGGGGAGTTGTCTAGCTGCCTGGGAAACAGTCACATAAGCACTAATAAGACATTTGTCTGAAGGTGTATAGAAGAGGGACGGCGGCCCTAACTAACCACTGTGTGCATTCAATGTAATGTCTGGAAAATCTATGGGGAGATAAAACTGCGTGTAGGCCGTGTCTGCACAATTTATATATCTGTCAAACAGGCAGAGTCCTCGAATCACATGGGAAGAGCCTACATATGGCAATTATTTCCAGACATGTTATCAAATATGCTTGGGTGAGCCCAATCATGATCACTGCCCCCAGGCACATTCATATGAGCATTAAATAGTGCTAAATTATTCCCTCTCACACCAAGCAGAGGATGGTCACTACTGTGGATTTACAGAACTCATACCCATTGCCTATTGATTATATAAGTGGCAGTACAATCATACCTCGGGTTGAAGTAGCTTCAAGATAAGTATTTTTGGGTTGCGCGCTGCGGCGACCCAGAAGTAACGGTGTTACTTCCAGGTTTCACCGCATGCGCAGACGGTCAAAATGACATGACGTGCATGTGCAGAAGCAGCAAATTGTGATCTGCACACACGGGTTGCGTTCGCTTCTGGATGCGAACGGGGCTCCAGAATGGATCCCGTTCCGCACCCAGAGGTACCACCGTATATTTTAGTAATAGAAATCACTCCTTATGTTACGAAACTAAATGGATTCTATATCCCCCTGCCAAATCAATTCACTGTTTTTGTTTGGCCTATTGCAGATAGAGAAAAATTGATTTATTGAAGTTGTTATTCCTGAGCTCTAAATGATAGTGTATCATTAGGGGTACCATAGATTCCTCTTTCCCCACAAACAATAATGCTTATTTGCCTTAATTGCTGTTGCTTAAATTGAATGCGTATCTAGGCATATTACCAAAGTAGTATTATTTATTTCATTGTTTTGGGCCTTCAAAACCTTATTGAGGCAACTTACAGTGCAAAAATACTCAAGGCTGGTTCTTTCTGCTAAAGGCAGAGATAGCATGGCCATGAGGAGGGTTATATCCCTGCTTTTTTTCTGCCGCTGCTAGGCAGCTCTGCATGCATCAAGCAATAGTAGACTTGGCCCACATTTTCTGATGGAAGCCCTGATACTCATGCAGGCCCCATGAGAGCAACCACCCGAAGCTGAACTGTGAAAAGATGCAGATTTGCAGTTACACCATGGGCCGTGTTTGATGACAGTGGAAATGTGTTTTATGGCTGCACCTGCATATTCAAGGACCTTGTCAATTGCCTGCCTCTCCCCCCCCCCCTCTCTCTCTCTCCCTCTCTCCCCCTCTCCCCCTGCCCCCCCCCAACTCGAGGGTTTCATGTGATGGCAGGTTTGGTCTAGCACGGACTGGGGTAGCTTTTTCAGCTTAATGGTTGCATTATATTCTGGACCACATTCCAGTGGTGGGCAGGGCTTGGGGAAAAGTGGGCAGATCAGTGAATGTAAATGCTACCTTTGTATAGTAGGTTAGTGTCTACTCACACACACCTTGCTCTACGCAGACAGTTGAAGGAGACCATGCAGCCAGGCAAATACACTTGAGGAAGGTGGCAAGCAGGGCTGAGGAGCATTCTGAGGCTCAGATAGAGATCTGGAGGGCTGAAGCTCCCCATCTCTAGTCCAGGAGCCTCATTGCTACTCCATGGCAAGCATCACGTTGAAGTTGTTATTGTTATTATTATTATTATTTATTTATTAAATTTTTATACCGCCCTATACCCGCAAGTTGCAGGGCAGTTCACAAGTTAGAAAAAGGGATTGCCAAAAGGGAAACAAGGCAACTTTTTGAAATTTAATTACTACCCAATAACATTTGCCAAGTGCTTATTATTAATGCTCCTAACAATTGTGGTTGTGTGGTTTCACCGCTCGCGCATGCGCAGACGGTCAAAATGACGTGACGTGCATGCGCAGAAGCAGCAAATTGCGATCCGCGCACACGGGTTGCGTTCGCTTCTGGATGCGAACGGGGCTCCAGAATGGATCCCGTTCGCACCCAGAGGTACCACCGTATATTTTAGTAGTAGAAATTACTCCTTATGTTACGAAACTAAATGGATTCTATATCCCCCTGCCAAATCAATTCACTGTTTTTGTTTGGCCTATTGCAGATATAGAAAAATTGATTTATTGAAGTTGTTATTCCTGAGCTCTAAATGATAGTGTATCATTAGGGGTACCATAGATTCCTCTTTCCCCACAAACAATAATGCTTATTAGCCTTAATTGCTGTTGCTTAAATTGAATGCGTATCTAGGCATATTACCGAAGTAGTATTATTTATTTCATTGTTTTGGGCCTTCAAAACCTTATTGAGGCAACTTACAGTGCAAAAATACTTAAGGCTGGTTCTTTCTGCTAAAGGCAGAGATAGCATGGCCATGAGGAGGGTTATATCCCTGCTTTTTTTCTGCCGCTGCTAGGCAGCTCTGCATGCATCAAGCAATAGTAGACTTGGCCCACATTTTCTGATGGAAGCCCTGATACTCATGCAGGCCCCATGAGAGCAACCACCCAAAGCTGAACTGTGAAAAGATGCAGATTTGCAGTTACACCATGGGCCGTGTTTGATGACAGTGGAAATGTGTTTTATGGCTGCACCTGCATATTCAAGGACCTTGTCAATTGCCTGCCTCTCCCCCCCCCTCTCTCCCCCTCTCCCCCTGCCCCCCCCCCAACTCGAGGGTTTCATGTGATGGCAGGTTTGGTCTAGCACAGACTGGGGAAGCTTTTTCAGCTTAATGGTTGCATTATATTCTGGACCACATTCCAGTGGTGGGCAGGGCCTGGGGAAAAGTGGGCAGATCAGTGAATGTAAATGCTACCTTTGTATCGTAGGTTAGTGTCTACTCACACACACCTTGCTCTACGCAGACAGTTGAAGGAGACCATGCAGCCAGGCAAATACACTTGAGGAAGGTGGCAAGCAGGGCTGAGGAGCATTCTGAGGCTCAGATAGAGATCTGGAGGGCTGAAGCTCCCCATCTCTAGTCCAGGAGCCTCATTGCTACTCCATGGCAAGCATCACGTTGAAGTTGTTATTGTTATTATTATTATTATTTATTTATTAAATTTTTATACCGCCCTATACCCGCAAGTTGCAGGGCAGTTCACAAGTTAGAAAAAGGGATTGCCAAAAGGGAAACAAGGCAACTTTTTGAAATTTAATTACTACCCAATAACATTTGCCAAGTGCTTATTATTAATGCTCCTAACAATTGTGGTTGTGTGTGTCTTTTAAAATTAGAACTGGTGCTTAAGGTCCGAGTTCAGAACCGTACTCTAAAAGAGAACGATTTCATTGAAATTGAACTGGATCGGCAAGAACTGACTTACAAAGAATTGCTCAGAGTAAGCTGCTGTGAGCTGGGGGTTAACCCGGAACACGTGGAGAAAATAAGGAAACTTCCCAATACAGTATTGAGAAAGGTAAGATCCTTATTCTGTCCTCGTTCCTCTGTTTCTTTTTTTATTCTTTTTCTTTTGCTGATGCCAGAC